>NC_090270.1:56396813-57084313 GCF_040414725.1 Anabrus simplex | reverse complement strand
ATGTTTGGCACATGGGGTTGTTGCTGAGGTTTCCAAGCACGGCTAGAATTCATGTTTGCAGTCATGTTTTGCAAGTAAGTAAATTTACGGTTTCTCACGAACTGTTTAACTCTATTTCTAAGGACCCGATAATTTTCGAAGTCACTTTGGTCACTAGTTCGTTTAAATAATGTCCTTTGTCTTAGTGTATTTGTGTTAACTGCGCTTTTATCTTTTGACTCTATTTTAGTTCGTGCTTGAGTATTTTAATGTGTTATTTTAACTCAGGGCCTCTCAAACGCCCGAACTCTCACGCGTGCAGATGGAGGCGCAAGAGCTCCGTGCACTGTGCATCGATGCCGCTCGGCATGACTCGGATCAACGCTTCGTCTCTGGGCTACTCGGCTAAGCTCGGCTCAACTCGCCTATACTCGGCTCAACTCAGCCCGGATTTGGAGCGCTACGGCGCAAGTGGGGCAGAGGGAGACAGGCGGAGCGAGCGAGACAGGCGTGAGGAAAGAGAGAGTAAGCGCTATTGCTCCAAATCGAGGAGTGGGGGGTCTGCACTCTGTTCAACCAAGCCAAGTCGTCTTTTGCACCGTGCAAAGTGCATGCACCACGCGCATGCACCCTGAGAGGCCCTGTTTTAACTAGTAACATGAATGATATGTACTTCCAGGCAATGCCTTATTCTATTGTCACCTCTATTTTCTATACTTTTATTTTTTAAAATAAGGCATTGCGAATTAGATCCATCGATAGTTTTAATCTCTTAATCATTTTTCATCACCATTTAATTTAAACTCTAGTCAGTGGATATATTTTAATTATCATCTCATGTTGTCAATCTCGTACCATCGGGGGCCGATGACCTTAGATGTTAGGCCCCTTTAAACAACAATCATAATCTCATTTCCAGTCATTCGACCGAATCAGGAATGGAATGAATGAGGCCCGCATCTAGCGGCGAGGATAGGAATTGTGCTGGCTGCCGAAGCCTGCCACACTTTTCTGGGGCAATGATTAATGACTGGCAGATGGAATGAAATGGTATCGGGGAGTGTTGCTGGAATGAAAAATGGCAGGGAAAACTGGACTACCCGGAGAAAATCCTGTTCCGCCTCCGGTTTGTTCAGCACAAATCTCATGTGGAGTGACCAGGATTTGAACCACGAAACCCATCGGTGAGAGGCGGCGCGCTGCCACCTGAGTCACGGAGGCTCTATATCAGGGGTTTCCAATTTGTAAGGGCTCGAGGGCCATATTGAAAACCTTAGTCATGTTCGCGGGCCGCACTTGAATAATAGGCCAATTTTCACAAAATTCTGCGTATAGTAGGCCTACAGAACCACCATTATGAAAAAATAATATACATAATTCAATTGAAATAAAAGTTCGATAATTTTAATTACTTAGGTAAAACATTATTTTACAATTGCATAAGAGTGAAATTTGGAGCCGGGCTGAGAGGCTCAGATGGTTGAGGCGCTGGCCTTCGGATGTTGGTAGGTTCGATGTTAGATCATTCCGAAGGTGTTCCAATACGTCAGCCTCGTGTCGACTGATTTACTGGCACGTAAAAGAACTCCTACGCGACAAAATTCTGGCACCTCGGTGTCTCCGAAAAACATCAAAAGTAGTTAGTGGTACGTAAAAACCAATCATTACTATCTGAAAATTGGATTTTAAATTGTTTTAAATGAAAAATAATTCATTCAAATCAAGTGATTTTTTTTAAAGAATGAACTAGTTCGGACTTGGGTCTATAACGAATATAAAATAATACATTTTTAACCGACTTATAAAATATTATTTTGTAACTATTCTTCACGTTATTTATTAAAATGCTCTCGCGGGCCGCATTATATGGCTTCGCGGGCCGCCATTTGGAAACCCCTGCTCTATATGCTATATAGCAATGTGAACTGCTTAGCTGAGAGTGGTAGCACGAGAAGAGTAGATATTCTACCCATCAATAAACAGAGAGATCGTTCTGTAATATTGGACCCAGTGGTACGTCTAGAAAACAGACGAACAACAGTCGCACTCTGAGAAGTAGGTAATCTACGTTCCAGTTTCCAATTACGTCATGGAGAAATATCATGTGAACTCCGTGACCGTTTACGGATTGTTAAAGAATGCCAGAGGTACCATACCGGGGATGATCGCCGAGTTGTGGAAGAGGTTTTCCCTCACGGAAAGCTACCTAGCTGGCTGTGCGTGAGTCCGCGCTTCTTTTAAGGAACCATTTATATTAAAAAAAAACATAAGAACTGTACAATACTGTGTCATTTGGCAAACCCGTTGAGGGTCATTTTCCTAAATAGAGGATATGGCGTACTTAACTATTTCTGTTTGCAGAAGGAGAGGAAAATGATTTGCGCACTTCAAAGCTGGGAGTGTGGCTATGACTTCTGGTTTGAGCGATAGTGAAACAATTATGTCCCAGCTTATTGCTCGACCACAGAAATGATTATATTTGGCTTGCTTTATCTAACCAGTGACTAAACCATATATGACCAATATGCTTGTAGGCCACTTCCCGGAACAGGAGATAATCGTTGACGAGTGGTTTCCGGACATTCTACAGCACTCCCGCATGCAGTTGTATATTTACTAACCAATGGTTCAATTGGTGGTGGTGATGATTATTGTTTTAAGATAAACTACAGCTGGGCAACTATCCTCTGTGGGCGGACTCGAACTTGGCACTCCTTAAGTAGCAAAAACTAAGGCTTGGAGAAACGAGTCTGATAATCCCACACACGAACTTGGCAACTCTCTCCTAGGTAGTAGAAGCAAGGAGGTGGGGTCATCTAAGGCCGATTCACTGAGGCGACCTAGAGTCATCGCAATACAGGCAGGAATCAATACCGGCCTGTACTCACCATCTTTTAGACAAGGTCTACAATCTGACAAAGTACAGCGGATTCACCAAACTCACTGCACTCTTCTCCGGTATCGGAGGTTTTTCGTTTACTTCCAAGGGCAGCTTAGCAGATGGAGGGTGCAGAAAAATTGTCTACGCCAACGAATTTTGGCTCCAGTCCTTTTCACGATCTATACAAATTATCAGCCAGTATTTTAAAAAGTACCAAAAGCTTCTTATAATATATTATTATATATTATGCTGACGACCTGGCCCTGGCCACACGCAACACAGAGTTTGAATGCCTGTCAAGCTATTACAGTGCAAGCTACTTGTGGCTAAGTCCCGTCAAGATAACAGCAGTGAAGTTACCCTCGGATCTGATAATGAAAAGACTCAAGTATGCGTCTTTCACCTGAGAAATAAGGAAGCATATCGTAAATTCAAAATAGCATGGTCCGTTGTTGAACTACAGTCCCGTGACAGTCCGAAATATCTGGAAGTAAGGCTTGACAGAACCCTGAATCAAGTACAGCCGCAGAATTTGCTGGTGTCAAAACGATCTTCAGGGTTTATGATGGGGTTCGAACGCCACCCGCTCGGTTTGTTTTTTGTTTACATAATCTGAGATTTAAAAAGGACGAGTTGTGAGGCAAGAAATGGTGTCAAATTTCCCTATGAGGAAAAACAAATGACCATATATATGCCTTGAATGTGTCTGTCATGGCAATCCATCAACGACTGCTAACTTCGGATTTTTATGATACTCGTCAGAAGCATACTTAATCATACAGTTAAAATAAAGTAATAATTAGACTATTTACAAAAATTACAAAATTAACAAACAAAGGAAAATTGACCAAATTTACTGTACAGATGGTGTTTTTCCAAAACTGAGCCACACCTAGGGCACTGTCATCAGCAAGCATTAAATCTTGCTCTGAGCATGAAAATGGGCAGAGAGGACATTGATACATATGGTTCACTGTTCATTCTTCACCGCAGTTGCACTTGCTGTCCTCTGATATGAAGCCCCATAACTTAAGTGAGGACTTAGCCCTGCCGACACCAGTTCTTCATCGGTTAAGGGACCTCCAAACACTCCAGTCTTCATTGTAGCCAGCCGGAAGATGTTCACGCGGCTCCATCCATTCTTGCTGCTTAGATTTCCACAAGGAAAGCCTTCCCTTATTTGGTGGTCCTTTCAAGGGCTTTGATGTCTGGAGGAAACTTTTCCTGGATTTCAGCCTAGATTAAGATTGTTGATGACCAAACAGCGGGTGAGCTTTAACGTTTTCAACTTTCAGTCGTTCTTGATCATCAGCGACTTCTCGAAGAATACTTGAATGTGCAACGCCAGCAAGACAGTATAGCTTCTCAACAGGGGTAGGTTTCAGGCATCCTGTGATTAATCTACAAGCTTCATTCAGGGCAGGGTCCACAGTCTTGGCGTGGGATGATCTATACCACACAGGGGATGCGTATTCTGCAGCAGAGTAACACAGAGCCAATGCAGTGGTTCTAAGAACTTGTGCCTTTGCACCCCAGTTTGCACCTCTCAGCTTCTTCAGGATGTTGTTTCTGGCACTGAGTTTGTGTTTGTTGTTGGAACAGTGTTTTCTGAATGAGAGAGCGGTCCAGCGTAACCACTGGATACTTTGGGGTGAAAGAATGTTCCAAGAGGGTTCCATTCCAGGAGACATGTAATTTCCTTGATGCCCCTCTGTTTTTGAGGTGGAAAGCACAAAGCAGGGATTTTGACGGATTCGGCTTTAGGTCGTTAGCCTTGTAATATGTGCCTAATTCCTTCAGAGCGCTATCAAGAGTGAGTTCTACCTCTTCAAAAGTTGCACCCTGGCATGTTAGTACAAGGTCGTCTGCATATATGAAACTTCAGATAACTGGCAGCCATAAGATATAGTTGCACGGTTGCTAGGTTACACTTCCGTCACACATTTTTAAATAAAGAAAATACACAAGTGATATCTGCCATAGAACAAGGGTACTATTCGGCAACATCATCAAAGTGATAGTAATGTACTTATTGCATTCCAGTTTTCACACTATTTATCTTAGGATAAAATGCGTTCACATATTTAATTTTTTAAATGTTGAAATTCCCCTGTTGTACAGCTATCCCCGACTAGGAGTACTTTATTTTTCTTTGCATATACCGTATGAATTATGATTTGCTATTGACAGAGAATTACATAAAACGTCTAAACAAATATATTTTATAAATGAAACAGAAATATCAAACAGGAAGGAATTAACTGAATATTTTGTGATAGATCCTCGCGCACCTCCAATCACCTCCCAGCAACTGGCGGGTATGTGATACTTTTCTTCAAAGTACTTGGAGTCTCGTCTTTTCAAAATTACTTCTTTGGACTGTGAACTGTTACTCTCAAACCTTATTGTTGGATCTATAACAACACCGATGTTTTTGTTCCTGTCAATCGCGACAATGTCTCCACGTTTATTGGATCCATTCGGAGAGAGATAGTGCACGTCTTCAGACTTCGGTTCTGCCACAATTTTTTTTAGAAGTTCTTCAACACTATGCCTGACCCTACGTCGCCTGTTATTTCCTCTTTCTGGCAGAAACCAAGAACATGAGGAAGGGTTTCTATCTTGCTGCAGTAACGACAACGGTTTTCTAGACTTCTTCTGGGAACTCTTCGGACTGCTGTTACATTACAGTTCATTTTAATGGCATTAATTTATTGGTAAGTTGAAAGTCCTTTCTTCGTTTTTGATTTTGTCCATGCAGACATTCCTCGGTGAGGTATTTTTTTTTTAAATGTTTCAAACTGCATATTTCTCAGTTTCTTCCGAAGAGTCTGTACGTTAGGTTGTTCATCAGGAATAAAGTCAAGGCTTCTCAGACTGCCCTTTATTTTTTGCTGGAACTGTTTTGTTTGTACCAGAAGGGGGTCAACAACGGAGTCCAGCCTATTACCTACGTTAATGTATTGAAGAAAAGCTTCCATCGACGCTCTCAAGAACAAGACATATTTATGTCAAAATGTGAATTGTACAGACAAAATTATAATTTTATTTATATAGAAGTTATGCAAGTTTTCTGCATTCTGCATTGGTTCGTATTACAACGAACAGAATGTCTTTGCTTGGTGAATGTTAAGTATAGCGTTATATACTCGCTTGGTTCAGGGCTGAATATGACCGCCACAAGCATGTTATGAACAATGGCAAATGCTATTAATCCAGCCAAATAATCGAAACCATTCAGGCATTGAAGTTAATGAAGTTGAAATACAATATCTACCAGGCTCGTTGCCCTGTAAAGGCGGGAGAAATCAAATTATAAGCCTGATTTAATTTAATGAGCACTGTCAGAGGGAGACGTGTAATTAATGTAACGAGTTCATCATATCGTGTGTCAAGTTTCCCAGATGTGGTGGAGAATACATCACACGGATCTTGACAGCTCACCAGCTCTGTTATATTCATCATGTCGCTATTAGTAGTGCGTGAGTGATTATCGCAATGGCTTAACTGTGAACTCTTCGCTCCGATGACCGAGGTTCGTATCCCGGTAGATTTCGCTTGCAATTTTCACCAGAAAGATTACAAAGAGGACATCTGGTCCAAGGCAAAATTTGGTCGAACTTTATTTAACCGTACCGAATGAGTTGCGCGTGCGGTTACGGTCGCGCAGCTGTGAGCTTGAATTCGGGAGAGGGTCGGTTCGAATCCCACCATCGGAAAGAAGCGACCATGGCCTTAATTTACTACAGGTCCAGTATTTTCGCTGTTTGAAAATGGGAAACTACGGATAACTATTTTAGGGCTGCCGACGTAACGTTCGAACCTACTGTCTTCCGAATGCAAGCTGATAGCTTCGTGACTCAAACCGCGCAGCCACCTTGCTCAGTCCAAATAAAACTCGGACTTAACCAAACGTTACACGCTCTCCTCAAATCAAACTGGAATGCAAGATTAAATCAGTCAGTAATTCCGAAATTTTCAACCTCTGTCACTGTTGAAGTGACAGTAACCCTGAAGCCAAGTTCAAGTTCCGAACCAGCGAAGTTGTTCATTGCGACGAGCAGTTTCGTTGACGGTAGGTTAAGAGCTAGAAGTGGTTTGACATTAGTTGGTTGCAGGGATATTACTTGAACGCAGCGTACTGACCTTCGGTTCAGAGGGTCCCGGGTTCAATTCCCGGCCGGGTCGGGAATTTTAACCTTCATTGGTTAATTCCAATGGCCCGGGGCCTGGGTGTTTGTGCTATCCGCAACATCCCTGCAACTCGCACACCACACATAACACTATCCTCCACCACAATAACACGCAGTTACCTACATATGGCAGATGCCGCCCACCCTCATCGGAGGGTCTGCCTTACAAGGGCTGCACTCGGCTAGAAATAGCCACACGAAATTATTATCATTATTATTATTATTATTATTATTATTATTATTATTATTATTATTATTATTATATTTGAACGTAGACTGCAGCAGGTATTTCCTGACAGTTTTTCGAATTAGAAATATTCTCTTAGTGTGCTAAGATGGCCGACAGTCGAGTTAATACAGTACTTGTTCGAGTAATAAAGTATTGGAATGTGTCTATAATCTACCTTTTGACTGACTAAAAAATGACTCTTGTGTAACTCAGAATCGGAATATGATTTTTGCAGACACATTTTTAAGTGCACACAATGTAGGAGTTTTTGCATCAAAATTTGTGTTTACAATGGTCCATACTTCAAAAAGGTTGAAATAAGGAAAGTGTTACAAAATAGGTATTACCAATACGTGTTGTGTACGCCAATGTTAAAGGGTGGATGGGTTCAATCGACCAAAGCAAGACGACGTGCTCTGTCGTCTAAATAATTCAACATAGAATAGTCTGTTCAAGGGGGAAAAGGTTAACTGTTTAAGAATTCCAGTTACGGTATTCTTGACCGAAGAAATCGCTGTACTTACGAATTTCTTTTCTCTTTCTCCCTCAAGCACATTCACATCACGCGAGCTGTAATTAACATCCCCGTAGGGAACCTAACCTACTATACTTTCCATGTCATATTTTGATTAACTCGCTTTTAATGGACGGCTGACTCTGAGTTGGTATAATTTATTATCTGATAGACGGAATTTGAATAAGACATATCGCATTGCAATTACTATGTCATAAGTTCAAATGTTTGGGTTCTTCCGACTTGTTTGCTCAGAAACCCAGTTATTTGCAGGCTCGGCTTTGCCTGCCGGGCAGTCCTATCGTATTCAGCTTCGAAAACAGGAATCTGTTTTGAATTTCTCTGTCTCTCTTCAAATTTAAATAGCCAATGTCGTTATGTACGGGTTTGGTTCCTTGGTTGAATGCTCAGTGTAGTGGCCTTCGGATCAGAGGGTCCCGAGCTCGATTTCCGGAGATTTTAGCCGCGTCTGATAAAACTTTCTGGCTCGGGTACTGGGTATTTGTGCTAGTCTTAATGCTCACTACAAACCAACATAGAGACTCGAAGTAGTGAATAGATTTCTTGACATAAAGTTGGCGTCAGGAAGTGCATCCTGCCGTAAAATTGGGATCAACCAACCAAACTAACAAACACGTAGTGCGTACTCCATAGACTAATTGGGGGAAAAGGCCACTAAGATGAGGATGGAATTTGAATAAGCAGTACCGCATTGCAATTACTAGTTAAGTGTGTCACGAGTTCAAATATTACGTTCTTCTCGTCTCGACTTCTGCTCTCCGTGGACGGATCATTTTCAGTTTCGGAAATACGAACTCTGGACTTTTAATTTCGAAATGTTTTCTCTGAATTAATCGAGTTAAGGCAGGCTATAAATATAGGTCAGGAAAGAACTACAGTAATGATAAAAGAAGACTTTCGTCCCTACTCATGATCAACGGCATGGTAATACCATTGCAAAAGCCTGTGAAAACTTTGGGGTCATTATAAAGGAAATCTTAGATTTGAGTGACCAAATAACTGTTTCTTGCAGGAAAGAGTACGCTTCGCTTCACCCACTCAGAATTCAACCAGTCGCTTCTTCCACACACATTGCAAGTACAGATTAATTCAGGAGCTCCTGTGGTACCCATATCCAACCATTGTGATGTTGTACTCGTTGACTCTACCGAGGAACAAAGAAAGAAATTGCAGATGGCAATGAACTATTTCATCGCTTTTATTTTTATATTAAAGTATACCACTCATTGCGAGACACTCCGTTCGTTAAAGCTTGAGCAAATGAGTTATTTACACATCGCTACTACGCTCATTTTCCAACTTTTAAATGAAGCAATCCACCAGTATCGTATCTTAGCAACCTGTCTTCCACTCATCAGTATTACACTCGATCCAACCCGTAAATCAAGTGCCTGGTGCCAGGCTATAGAATTCTTTCCCGTTGAGAGTTTGGAACTGCATGACATTAGTCTCTTTTGAAAGATCTCGCACCGAGCAAGTGGTGCGCAGATTGGGTCAAGTAGCTAACAGCTTGTTCGGCAGATAATGCGATCGAACCCCACTGTCGGCAGCCCTGAAGATAATTCAACATAGAGTAGTCTGTTCAAGGAGGGAAAGGTTAACTGTTCTAGAATTCCAGTTACGATATTCTTGACTGAAGAAATCACTGTACTTACGAATTTCTTAAAATAGACAATCTAACCTGTAGCAAAGAATATGGTTAATTGTAAGAGAGGGCCAAGAGCCATAACTTCGCCACTTGTAAAGGCATAAATAAATAAATAAATAAATAAATAAATAAATAAATAAATAAATAAATAAATAAATAAATAAATAAATAAATAAATAAATAAATAAATAAATAAATAAATAAATAAATAAATCTTTTCCTATCCCCTCGTCACCATAAGACCTATCTGTGTCCATGCGAAGAAATCCAACTGTAAAAGAAAAAATCCACAGTTCTAGCGCTTCAGACAAGCAACTCATTGTTAATAACAACGTAGGGATATGAGCTACGGATTTTAGGAGAATAAAATACAATAACGAATGAGAAAAAAATCTTTCTTTATTCCTAAAAATTGCTATCTTTTCCTTAATCATCGTTATCCGGTCGACTAGATCACGGCCGACTGGATCCCTCCCTGCGCTCCTTATACGAGCTAGCTGGAGCGACGCATCAAGTCGGCCGTGATTAGATCAGCAATTTGCCTTTTTCTGCCACTACGAGCGCTAATGCCAGTGCATTGTTTTACTTAAGCACCACTACGACCGCTAATGTGAGTCAATGCATAGTTTCACTTAAGCCCTTATAACTACAATCGATGTGCGCGTTTTCAAAAAATCAAAAAGCGCCTGAGGGTATTCAACCAAGGAACACATTACAGAGACAATTAATTTGACTAGGATTATAATTTTTAAAAAACGAGTAAAGAAACAAGCGATTTTAGCCTGCTTTCCCGGAACTGCATTTAGGTTGGAAGTGATTTTCGAATTTTTGTTTTGTTTTTTTGTTTGATAGAGCTATCCAAGACTCAATTTTAAACCTTTCTGGGCCTATGAGCCCTTCGACTTTCTGCACAGTTGAGGAAATTGTTTAACAAATTTTACGTTTTTCTCAGTATGGGGACACCTACTTTGTCTGCTAAGAAATTAATGTTTTCAACATTAACATTCTTGCCGGGATTTCTTCCTAAGTGCGTTTCCAGGTTATTAAAGCGTGCGTAAATGAAAGAGTGAATGCCGTCGTACTTAAGTATTTACATTAATTCATATGTGTATTGAGATGCACTAAGTCACGAGGATCATTAGTTTCCTACTTACCTATAGAACCAATGGTGCATATGATGTTATTAAATTATATTTTAAATTATTGTTGGATTAATCATTATTACCCACTGTCATTTACTCACATAGAGAATTTAGTCAAATTATATTCCCCCTTTTTCACTGCAGGATTGTATGTTAAAAGCTCCTCTCCCTCCCCCTCATCATCATTGTCATAATCATCTTAATTTTTTTAGATAAACAATCTAACCTGTAGCAAAGAATATGGTTAATTGTAAGAGAGGGCCAAGAGCCATAACTTCGCCGCTTGTAAAGGCATAAATAAATCTGTGGCTTGGTTCTAAAAGGGCCATTGTCATTTTTTTAAAATCGAAATTGAGATATTAACTGATCCAAACGCGTTTTGTCCTGGCTCGCAACATGTTAAAAGGGCTAATGTCTCTGTTAAGTACTAAACGAACAGTTAACGTTTAATTAAATAAGCCCTTGCCAATAATGTTAGATTACCAATAAAGATTAGAGACCTGGCAATTTTTAACGAATACGATAGAAAAAAGCGGTTAATAAGGTGACTTCCACAAAGAAAGTATAATTTAAAGTTAGTTCTTGAAAAAGATAAACGGAAAACTATAAGCAAAACTTCAAATGTTCATAGCTCAAAAACATTTTTTTTACATTGGCCCTTTTAGAACCAAGCCACAGAAATAAATAAATAAATAAATAAATAAATAAATAAATAAATAAATAAATAAATAAATAAATAAATAAATAACGTGTGTCTACTCTAAGATAGCAATAGGGGTTTCTCTCTCTCCTGGGTGAGAGAAAGAGAGAGAGAGAAAGGGAGACCGGGCAAGATGGCCTTGCGGTTAGGGGCGCGCAACTGTGAGCTTTCATGCGGGAGATAGTGGGTTCGAATCCCACTGTCGGCAGCTCTGAAGATGGTTTTCCGTGGTTTCCCATTTTCACACCAGGCAAATGCTGAGGCTGTACCTTAATTAAGTCCACGGCCTCTTCCTTCCCATTCCTAAGCCTTTCCTATCCCATCGTCGCCATAAGACCTATCTGTGTCGGTGTGACGTAAAGCAAATAGCAAACAAAAATCACCCGGGAGAATAAGAGCACATAAGAGGGCGTGCAGTGTGAGGACCGAGCTTTAACAAGCACCGAGGCAGCGATGTTAAATTGTTTAAAAAAAAAATCAAACCACACCAATTTCTGTCGCATGCATAGTTAATGGAAGACAGTGATATTCAACGATGCAGTTATTTCCACAATCAGACATGGAACACTAGCGAAAAGGAAGGTTGAAGGAGCACCTTTTCAAATGTGCTACCAAATATTCTGAACGTTGAAGACACAGTGAGGGTGGTATGTTCGTGTGTTCACTCTCCTCGGGAGCATCATTACGAGGTGTGAGTCGGGCTACCAACCACTGACGGTGATATGATGTATGTAGAAAAAGATATTTAGAGACATGACACAACAAAAATATCTTGAAGCGATTTTGAAATATCTTAACGAATCACATGATTCTGGTTAAGAAATTAGTGATTTTGATTTCGCGAATTACAACGAATTAAAGCGACAAGGCCAGGTTAAAGCGACATTTACTTATTTTGCATTAAGTACGAAAATGCAGCGAAATTCATGGAAAATAACGATCTTGAAATTTTATTCCAATATCACGTTTGTGAAGGGAAACAATATAGAATAATATTCCTAATTTCGTATTAATATTCTATCAAATCCCTTAATGGTATGACCATATAGGCTGAAAGGGTAATTTGTTATGTAATCTTTGTTAGCGCTGTAATATGATAGTTCTAATCAAGATTACATAAGGAATAATAAATTATTATCAATATTGTTTCTCTTTATTTATCTATCCTTCATATAAATAATTCACAAATCTCACGAACTAAACTTTTATGAAGAACTTAAGGAGAAAATTGAAGCAAAATTACAGCGATAGAGTCAGCCGTATTTCGCGAAATAATGCGAAAAAATCATGCCTCTAAGGATATGTATGAAGATGATCACTAGAGGAAAGTATTTTAAGGTCGGAAGTATGGTCAGAAAAGGGCGAGAAAAAAGTTCTGAAAATTCATGGAAAAAGGTGACAAAATGTCTGAAAGAAATCACCTTATTAAGGTTTGAAACAGTTACATGCACTTTCCTTATCCAATTTACTGGATTCTAATAATTAATAAATTTGTTATATTGGATTGCACACAACATTTCAATGTTTTTGACAGTAAGTCGTTGGCGCTTTGAGCTCAGTACTTTCTTATATACCAGGCGCCGCGCGGGTGCCGTACTTTCTACTTATAAATGTCCTGCATGCACAAATGATAAATGGGATGTCTACTAACTGATTTTCACAGGGGAACTACTGCAATCAGGCAGGTTACATCAGAATATGAAGAGATAACAACCGGACGGTCGCTCGCAGCGTGTTCCTCAGGGCTACCCGCCTAATGCAACCCCTTGGATTACTAAACTTCGTTTACGACCACATAGTTCTAGGCTGGTGTATGCACTAGTGTACAGCAGCACTACATTTGCTGTCTGCATATGACTAGTGTGTTCAGCAACGACGAATACACAGACATCATTTTAATCTCTGGAGAATCCGGTGAGAATGCAACCGAAGCTCCAAATAGTCGTCTGCCTTCTACACACGTATTTCGCCGAACGGTATTAGGTTTTGTTTCATACAAACAACTCTTTTATAGCGTGGAATGTCTACACGTGTATTCATTAAAAAGTTATTACATTTTCTCTTCTGCACCTTTGGTGTATTTACAGTAATGCACTGTGTTATGGAACGTGTGCAGTAAAATGACTGCTATTTGTTTCACAACATCCACAATACAGCGCTCCTTCGAAAACAAGTTGTTAGGCATCCCATGTACCACTAGTGCATGCGGGACAGTCGTAACTAGAAAGTACGGCGCTAGCGAGCCGCCTGGTATAGAGAGAAACTCCGTTCGATATCTACAGAAACCAATGAAGACTATCTTGTTAGCAAGGTTCTCCCTAACACTCATCAACTTCTTCCAAACTCTGAGTCACATCATGCAAATACTTGTAGCCATGTACTGCAAAAAGTTCCAATTCTACGTCTTTGTTTTTGAGTAATTGTTGGGCCTGCTAGGTGGCTTTTGTGTCCGTTGAATCTAGAGCTTAAATGAGGCATTTGATTTTTTCAAAATTTTCGTCCAACAAAATTCGTTGAATCAAAGGAAAAAGATTTTGTTTAATCGTCTAAGAACGCAGGTAAATGTGTGTGTGTGTGGGGGGGGGCTGAAGCATGAAATAGAAAGAAAAAGGTGGCAACAAGTAGTAATTTCACACCCAAAAAAAAGGTGCAACTAATTATGTTTATTTAGCTTGATTTCATGTCTCCTAGTACATGTATTGACCAATTGTATGAAAATGGATATATTTTTGGAAAGGTGTTGCGCCTTGAAATCCCTCCACTAGTGATCACATTCGCCCAGTCCCCGAGCTTTGAAAGTTAACCACACACGGCTTAACACCTCGGCCCGAGCAGGAATCGAACGCAGTGGCTTCTGAACCGAAGGTTACTCCTATAAACAGAACCGACAGCTAATTACCACTCTCAACTCTTTCCATGAAGGTAATTCTCCGACAGTCTGCTGCGTTGAGCAAAGCTTGCTCAGAATGTGGCTCACAGTACTGAAGTAAAAGTGTCAGCAGAATCTGGTGCATGGTTTCACTGCAAGATCACGCCACGAAGGAAAATCCAGCTATCGATCTGGTGGGTGTAGTAGCCTGACCTGTCTTTGATAATAATTCCCCTGTAGGCAACATCCCGTGCACGTCCTGCGCAGATTTTCTACTTCAAACATCAAGTCGAGGTTTACGGGAGAGAAAAAATCCTCCGATCGCAGTCTGTTCTCTTCCTTAAATTTTCGTTATTAGAGACAGCACTAAGGAGTGGCAGGTGTCTTTAGTTATCGGTATGTCCACCGGGTATGTTCATTGTTGTACCCGACATCATTAATTGCGATGATTTTGTGATGGTCATTGATTGGAGAACGCTTCTTTGACTTTATGCCGATAGGACTACAGGAGATAAACAGTCGTAACTCCGATGAATGAAATATTATAATAATAATAATAATAATAATAATAATAATAATAATAATAATAATAATAATAATAATAATAATAATGTAAATCAGGGCAAATACCTAGGCGAATGGATAGAAACTAATAATTCTGAGAAAGATTCATTGAAATCAAGAATCAACAAGATGGAAATGGCCTACCACCTCACCAAAATATTTATAACAAATGGTTATCTTTCATATCCAAGCTTAGACATTATTATACAGCAATTCGACCTGAAGCTCTATATGAAGCAGAATGCCTCTCAGTGAATAGGAAAGGTCTGGCAGAACAACTGGAAGCCAAAGAAGGGAAGATTCTAAGGAAGGCATTGGGCCCAGTAAAAGAAAATGGAGAGTATAAGAGAAGGTACAATCATGAGCTATATCTGCATATGGAGATAATACTACATACTTTTGGGAAAATTATTTCTTTCTGTGGTCTCCTAACACGAATGAGACCAGAGATATTGTCCACTCGAATCTTTGCCTATTTTTGAATAAGAAAACTAAAGGGGTCTGGTCCACCGAGGTGGAAAAGGATTTACAAGAATTAATTGTGGATCTTACCTAATGACATCTTGCAACGTGATCCTCTAAATAAGAAGCTTGAAGGTCTGCAGAGTTTTTCGAACAAAACCTAAAATGAAGATGGGTAAGACGTAGACGAAGAACGGATAGAAGATCACCGAAGAAGGTTACGGCAGCAGGCTATTGGGCGAGTGTGTGAAAGCTCAAGACAGAAAACGGGTGAAATAGCGTGGCCCATAGCTGGCCGAAACGAAATAATAATAATAATAATAATAATAATAATAATAATCCTTAGGAGGTGGAGCTCTTTCAGACACACCCCCAATAGAGCGAGTTGAATGCTCAAGTCACTCAAAAAAGGAATGAGCACCTGGTATTGTACATGTTCATCGGGGGAACGCTTTTCTCCGAAACAGTGGACATATAGATAAGAACCCTGCGCGGATATACAAAATAATATCCGCATCCACGCTTCCTTCATCCTCATCCGCGAATTGTTATCTGCGGATATTGTAAATATTTAACTGCAGTATATTACACCGAAGGTATTGAAACGGTTCGATCTGTTAACATAATACATTAGGCCTGACACCTGGCAGCAGAACCCCTACAGTCACAGGTTTATGAGAGATTTTCTCTTGCGACAACTACCGACGTATTGACATTTCTTCCTTCCATTAATTGCGGGTAGGAGTCAGGTAGGCTCAGGTCAGATTTACGGCTTCATGGTCTCAAGGCTCTTTGTATATCACTCTTCTCCCATAGCACTGTCAACGGTCGCCTAATCACAAGCAAAATTAGAGTATACCTGAGTGAAAATCAATAAACGTCATTATTTAGAAATTATCAGCAAAATTATCCGCACTCCCATACAGTTTTTTATCCGCCTAGACACTAAATTCGTGGATATCCGCATCCGTGCAAGGCTCTGCGTGTAGGTCGTGTCCACAGGGTTTCTATTGACGAGATGAATTATGTTTTTATAATAATTTTTTGTTTCTAATTTGCAATACCTGTTATAGAATAATATTAATATCTGTTGTAATTGGGATACAACTCTGTTACAGGCATGTGGTAAATAAATAAATAAATAAATAAATAAATAAATATATATATATATATATATTGTTAACCGGATGTCAGCATTCTGCTACGGATGGGGCAGTAATGACTGACCAGAGCATTAGCTCAGTGTCGTCACATTTATCACGAAATTCCGTATTTTGACTATTGAATACCTCTCATTTTTACAGATCATTTTTTTGACTATCACATTTTTATCTCAGGAAGGGAAAGATAGCTGTGAAATTTCCGGCTGTCGTCTAGGTCCGGTTTGTAACGCTCAGTACGTGCTATATATCTCAGGCTGTCGAATGCCATTAGGTTTCATTTGCTTTTTCTGCAAACGAGGGGAAGCCATCGCCGAAGGTTGACCCACAGGCAGGGAAGCTCCTGCGTCAGCATGGTACTTCCTTCCGGCGGTGCGAAAACACTTTGTCTTCGCCCGTCTCTGCTCTGTTTCTGTCCACTGACTGCATGCACCAGCTCCCCTAACATCTTGATACAAACGACCTCTCTACTATGAATACTGGGCATTAATAATTATCGGTACTTCTTTACGATGAGCCCTACTAGGGACCACGTGTCGATTTCAATTCATCCTTCCTTGTTTCCTTTTCCTTTCTTCCAGTATTGCTTCATCATTGTAGTATGCTTTATTCTTTTCTCCTCAGATCACTTTGGACCGCGTTTCCTTCTTTTCTTCTTTGGAATCCTTCCACTCTTAAAACTTTAAAATCTCTCTTTCTGTAGTTTACTGTTATTTTATTTATTTCTAAATCATTCTTGACCTCTTGTATCCAGCTCGCCATTGTTGACATTTTCTCCAATTGTTATCATCAATTCTATAGACATGTCCAAAAAATAGCAAGCTCTTTTTTTCTTATCGTTTTCGTTATATTTTCTATGTTCAGGTATATTTCCTTATTACTTCCTATTTTCCATTGTTGTGTTGTTTTATTGGTCATAAGATTTTTTTTTTCATGATTCTTCTTTCTAGTACTTCGAGTTTATCTAAACTACAGTTCAAAACTAGACATTCACTTGCGTAAACACATTCTGGTTTTACCTCTGTGTTGTAGTGCCTCATGAGTATTTCTTTTAAAAATTCTTAGTGATGCCATACGTTCTTTCCAAATTGTGTAACCTTTCTTCTACAGCAGATTTATCGACATTTTCTTCTTTCTCGCTTATACAGTTAGCATGGCCTCTCCTGTTCCTAGCGTTATTCATATATACTAAAATGAAAACATCGAAATGCCGTCATTATCAGATTATTCATTTTTTTACTTATTTGTTATTTCTAGTTATCAAATGACATTTTTTCCAAAATGCAAGCATTCGATAGGCCTATTATATTGAATCACGTTAAATTTGAGATCACGGCAGTTGCGACAGAAACAGTTTAAGAGAATCAAATAAAACTATCAAAATATTGTGTTTAAAATCATGATCATAAATATGTTTTATTTCCACTGAACTTGACATGTTTACAACATTGTTTACGTACTGTTTCTCTTTATTGTTTTTGCGAGGTACGTCCATACTCTACCCTACTAGTCGGAGGAGCCATTTTCACAGTTGAAAGTATCTTTCACGAGAAAACAGCAACGCAGAAACATTTAACCGCAAAGTAAAAATGTCTTCAACATGGAACAGGGCAACGGCAATTAAACTTGTAAGTAAGATACCCACAGCACACAGATAACTGAATGGGCAACGAAGAATATAAGAACGAAGTCCTTATCTGTCACCACCATTTTTCTATATTAACATATTTCATGTCTTTCTTTTACTGCAGTTGACTACTCGTGAAGTTTATTCGTAATTATAATGTTGTACGCGTTGTTCGATTAATACCACTATTCCTTATTTTTCGTAACGATATACAAAATAACATCCGAACCCGCATCGGCATCTGCGAATGGTTTTCCGCGGATATTATAAATATTTAACTACAGTATATTACACCCAAGACAATGAAACTGCTAGATCTGTTAACATAATACAATAGGCCTGACACCTGGCACCAGAACCCCTACAGTCACGGGTTAATGAGGGATTTTCAACTACCGACGTATTGACCTTTGTTCCTTCTTCCATTAATTGCGGGCAGGAGCCAGTTAGGCTTAGATCATATTTACGGCTTTATGGTCTCAAGGCTCTATATATCACTATTCTCCCATACCAATGTCAAGGGTCGCATAACTACAAGCAAAAGTGAGAGTATACCTGAGTGAAAATCAACAAACAGCATTATTAAAAATTATCAGCAAAAATGGCATACGGTTTGTATCCGGATAAATCCGCGGATATCCGCATCCGTGCAGGGCTCTAGCCATAACATACCGGTAGTACTGATACCACAAAAATAGAATACTATCAATATTTACTTTTTTAACATAAAATATGCTATTTGTTCCGGGCGTCGACCTAGAAAGATCTTGCCCCTACTTGCACCATATGTTAGGAACCTGCGTGTATGTGAACATTGCCAAAGTGTTGAATGTGAGGAAAGGAACGTTAAGGACGACACAAATACCCAGTCCCCAGGCCAGGGATATTAATAATTTAGAATTAAAATCCCCTGACCCGGCCGGGAATCGAACCCAGGGGCAGCCGGGTGACAGGCGGACGCGTTGTCCCCTACACCGCGGGGCCGGACTCGATATTTACTTACATCGATAATATCCCAACATCCCTACCAGCACTAAGATATAGAACATTACTCCATTGAGTTTGCTTCTAGAAAACCACGACGTCTGATTTCCATTAGTTTTTTCTTTCGTTTTCTTTACCTGTCCAGGAAATTAAATTTACTAAAGTACGAACATATATAAATCATAAATACGTCTTCATTATAGACTGTTATGCCCTTCAGCGTTCAGTCTGCAAGCCTCTGTTTATTAACTACATGCCTCCACAATCCTCGATTTGCAAGAAGGTCTGTAGCCTCCTTTAATTCCACATAGACCCCTATCTTATCATTAAATCAGCTAACATCATCTTGCCCTCCATGCCCGAGTCCATTGTCCTGCCAGGTAACCTATCCATTGCTCGTCTCGCATGACCCTCATTTCTCGTATCCTCCTGCCATTGTTCTCCCAAGTTAATATCAACAATCGTACTCGCTATTTTCATGTGCGTTACTTCCAACCAGCGTTACCAACCGTACTGTTTGAACCGTACATCTACGGTTTTCAACCCTGTATGTACAGTGAAATTTTTAAATTAACATTTTTTTATCATTAGAGATATTCAGATTTTGTGTGCAAAAATTATTGTTTCTCCTATTTGAACATACCTGGACATGTATGACGTAGCCTCCGTTTCTCCAGGGGACTCCCAAGCTTTGAATATTATGATTCACCTTTGAGCTGGTTTCAGATCAACCAATGAAGCGCCTTAATAGTCTGACACGTCAGACTTTTCTTTCTCATTCTGCGGCCGGGATTACCCTACTTCAGACTCCATCAACAGTGGATCTCGTAGTCGTATGTGTGTTCACAGTGACACTCTGGAATCAGCCCACACTGAACTCCGTCAATCGTTTCATTACCAGTGTGAACTGTGGTGTGACATCAAACATGTAACAGTACGGCGTCTAGTTGTACATCTTATGGATAACGTGATTTCGTCAAACTTTTGAATAATATTGTGATGTACTTATAAATTATTTTGCGTGACAGTGTAGTGCTTCAGTTTCTTTTTTAGTTAGCTTACTATGTATTAATTAAGTATACACACTGACGGAAAAAAATATCCAAACACCATGAAGTGAGGAATGTAGAATACGGAAATTTTGGCAAAATATTTGTCCAGGTAACATATTTAATTGATTAAAGATACAAGACTGCAGGTTAATCCGCGCGAGAAAAGCCATCGCAAATGTGCCATGCTGGTCCATTAATAACCGGTGTAATCGCCTGACTGTTGGATGCAGGCAGAAAAACGTGCATGTATTGTGTCGTGCAGGTGCCAAATTTCAGCTTGTGGGATGGAGTTCCATGCCTGTTGACCTTGGTCGGTCAATACAGGGACGGTTAATGCCGGTTGTGGATGACGCTGGAGTTGTCGTTCAATGATGTCCCATACATGCTCGATTCGAGACAGATCGGATGATCGAGCAGGCCAAGGCAACATGTCAACACTTTGTAGAGCACGTTGGGTTACAACAGCGGCATGGGAGCGTGCATTATCCTATTGGAAAACTACCCCGGGGATACTGTTCATGAATGGCAGCACAGCAGGTCGAATCACTAGACCGACGTACGCATCTGCTGTCAGGATACATGGGATAACCACGATAATGCTTCTGCTGTCATAGGAAATTCCTCCCTAGACCAGAACTCCCGGTGTAGGTCCAGTGTGTCGTCGCCACAGACAGGTGCTCACCTGGTCTCCTAACCAACTCACGGCCATCACTGGCACTAAGGCAGAATTGGCATTCATCGGAACATGCAACGGACCTCCACTCCATCCTCCAATGAGCTCTAGCTTGACACCACTGAAGTCGCAGACGGCGCTGGTTTGGGGCAAGTGGAATGCACGCCGCAGGACGTCTATCTCGGAGCTGTCCTTCAAGTAAGCGATTTCGAACAGTTTGTTGCGTCAATGTGGTGCCAACTGCCCGCTCCAATTGCTGCTGCAGACTCAGTTCGCTGCGCCACAGCCATACACCGAACGCGACGGTCCTCCCTCACGGTGGTGCCACGGGGACGTCCGGAGTCCAGTCTTCTTGCGAGCGTACGTTCTCGTGACCACTGCTGCCCAGTGATGGGCAGTCTAAGAAGAGGTCTCGAGATTTCTCGGGATTTCTCGAGACCAGCGCAGGCACTATTTCTCGCGAGAAATTTCAAGATATCTCGAGGGCGTTGTCCCCGCATTGTGCGGCGAGCAGCGTGTCGTAGGCCTACAGGTAGTCGGAACTGAATGTTGTTTGTGCCGAGTATGCGAATAGCCAACCACGGGCCTTCTCAATTTCGTAAATACGCGTCAACAAGCGACTAGGGCGTTCACTTCTACCGAGGTCTATTTTGACGCAGGATATAAAGGATACGCATTGTGGCATTGTATGCACTGGTAGGTACACGAATGAGTGGTTTAAGTACAGAACCTGATGGCTACTGTAGGTGAACGTACCTGGATACTAGAGGCGTGCGTTATTCGAACTCGAGACGAGGCAAGATGCGCCTTGTTGCATATGCAACTACCATTACGCATGAGTGGAATGTGTAATCTAAAATGCTTCAGTTTGCTCCAATTCGTTCGACAGGTGTGTGTACATCGTTATCAGACCCCGCATTCAATAACATATGACCACTGCTTGTGTTTACCGGATACTTTGGTGACGAAGAAAATAATTCCTTATAATGTTACAGAGTATTCGCGTCATAATTAGGTACCTCGATATATGACGGTGCCATGAGAAATTGTGTCTAGTTGCATGCGACAACTTGAAGACGATGTCCGAAACGCAACGTAAGTCGTGGATGTCGGTTTTTAAGAGATGTCACATAGCACACCCCACTGTGTTGCTTATTCAAAAGAAGTAAAATACATTGGCGGAAATACTTCTGGGATGATCCATCACTCACAAACGCATAGGCCTGTCAATGGAGAGGAATCGTCACAGAACACCTCCGGCCCGGTCTGAATCACAAGAAGCTACCTTGCCGACAACGACTGAAAGGCATCCAGGTAAGTTTACTTCCTAATAATAATTAACAAATTATATAGGTTATTCAGCTAGGAAGTCCACCTGACATAACTCGTGAACAGTTTAAGATACTGGCTTTCTGTATTCACTTTCGCTAATGGTATTAAGGAGCTCATAGTTCAACATGCAGTGCTTTCCTAGGTTTTTGACAAAATTTATCGTCACACACGTTTCTATATGAGAACTGCTGATGATAACTATCAAGCTTACACTCTAAGTTACTGGGACGTCGCACAGCTCGCAGCACACGAGAATCGGTCTCGAGAGCGTTACCCCATCACCCCTGCTGAAAGAATTGGAGCAAAGTCGGGCATTTTAGATGACACGTTCCACTCATGTGTAATGGGGGTTGCATATGTAGCAAAGCACATCTTCCCCGTCTCAGGTTCGAATAATGCACGCCTCTAGTATCCAAGTAGGTGTACATCTTATCTACAGTTATTCACAAATTATGCATGGTTATTCAGCTAAGATGTCCGCTCCAAATAACTTGTGAACAGTTTAAGATACTGACATTCTGTTTTCACCTTCGTTAATGGTATTAAAGGGGTTCATAGTTGAACATGCGGTACTTTTCCTGGCTTTTGCAACATGTATTGGCTCACACGTTTTCTTATGAGAACGTTATTTCTCGCAATAACTGCCAATGATATACTATCAAGTTTACAGTCTTAGTTACTGGTACGTCGCACAGCTTGCACTACAGGACGATTGGTCTCGAGATTCTCGCGAGAGTCTCGAGATCTGCGACGTCAGTCTCGAGAGTCTCGAGCGACAGCGTTGCTCATCACTACTGCTGCCAGCACGCACGAACAGTGGAGACATTCCTGCCAAGTCGTTCTGCAGTAGCGCGGAAGGAAAATCCACCTTCACGTAGTCGTATTATACGGCCTTGTTCAAGCACAGTGAGCTGTTGATACTGGCCTCTTCGTCGTTGCAAAGGCATTCTTGACCTACTCACAGTCACTTCGTCCAATCTCACAGGTAATTAACGCTCTCGCTCATTATAGCTCGTATTTAAAGCAAAGCTAATGTCAACGTCATGGGGCTGCTACTAACGCCACGCTAAGATTTGCGGGAAGTTTGAATCAGCATCATCTTTCAGGTGATCAAACACGCCTACAAACGTTCGTCAACCTCTTCTTGGTGCTTGGATGTCTTTTCCACCAGAGTATTATTTTCTTTGGCGTTTATTTTGAATGTTAAATAGCGTTGATTGAGAAAATAAAGCACGCCCTTCAACACCGAAAAATTAAAACTTTCTCTTAAAACACTCAGAAGGAAACAAAAGTGTAGGGAGTCGTGGGTAGAGTATAGACAGTATAGGAATTGGCTGCATTCTGATTCAACATGTGAAGAAAGAGCGAAGTGTGCATATTGCATTTTCTTGCTTCTAGTAATACGTTTCAATGAAGTATTCCTACTTGATATTATTGCGTGCATTATATTGAATTTTAATGCATTTTGGTTAATATTAGTACTGTACGGTTTTACGATAAAGAATACGGCTTGTTTTGGATTTCTGCACGTTTTTAAATTTTCGGAGGCTGGCTTCCAAATTATAAGTAAGATATCGTGAGTCCACCCAGCTTTCATTCTAGTGCAACAAAATCGGTCTGAAAAAGTTAGTTTTGTTGGAGAGCCGACTTCTTTCTTACAAATCTCAACATCGAGCACACTGTATTAAGAATGAACTAGTCACAATTATAAAAGATGAAGAGAATGACAATGGTAGACACATTAACGAATGCACAAGTAAATATGTCTTAAGGCCCAGAATCCAGCAATCCGGATAGCGGTTTTCAGTTACTGCAAAGAAGTTAGTCATTAGCGTGCAGGCTTCATCTGGCTCTCTGCAATTCAAAAGGTGTTCTGCATCCTGCTAGTTTCCACATACACAAAGCTCACGTGCGGTTATAGAGCCCCTCCGTTAGGTTAATATGAATAGACTTCTTTCTGTTGTCTTTGCGCTTGCCGTGTGGATGCAGTGTGTCTGTTTTATCAAGCATAATTCCACAAAATCAAATGTTATACATTATATATACTGTCGATATAAAAAACTCCAAGGCAGACATTTTCTTACCTGTGTAACGGTGCGATGGTGGGAAAGGAGACCCGGACCGGGAAGTAAGCGACTTTGCCCTTCACGAAAGTATCAGTGTTACCAACACTTGATGCTCAAAAGTAGCTAAAACTGATTGCCATAGTGGTCAGAAGTAGCAGAAGTGCAAAATAAATAAATAAATAAATAAATAAATAAATAAATAAATAAATAAATAAATAAATAAATAAATAAATAAATAAATAAATAAATAAATAAATAAATAAATCTTTCGTACGGCTTTGTACAAATCTTGCATTCCGTTTTCTTGCTTTAAAAAACTGTATTAACCCGACTGAACCGCTCGCTCGACTTACCCATTTGAATGAAGCAAAGTTAGGGCCGAAAAATCAAAAGAGATCCTTTTTATAAATATTTACTGGATCACCTTTATACTGATTAAATTCTAGCCAAGATTGTCATGGAGGACCTATTTAACCACTTCTGAAAACTTATATTCCTGCACTGATTTTCATTTTTGTCAATACTCCTAAAGTTAAGTACGTGATAGGCTCTTTAACTGTTTTTAAGATAGTACGTGTTTTCATTGATGAATTTGGTGTGAATAATAAGATTTCCACATTTGGGGAAGCGGAAGACCTCATTGTTACAGCTGTCAATAATGTGACATTAGAAAATTGGGGGAAAGTGGCAGGGCATGCCCAACAAACATTCACTCAAGCGCGGGAACGATAGGGGATCAGAGATACTGCAGTAGAAGATCTAATTTTGTCACTTGGTGATTCCACGAGCTCCAGTTCCAGTGAGAATGAGAGAGGCGATGACGTGGACATGGGAGGAATCGAACCCCTCCCCACCGATTAGCACCGATGGTCAGATGGGGAGTAACTGTTTGTTTTAATTTAGGGGCACCGTTCGGTTGTCTTGAGTTACGAACTGGTTATTTTGGTTGCTTTTTAAATTGTGCTTTGTGGTTCCTTGCATTGAATTCTGTTCCGCGTCAGATATTCCCGTCGTGATTTTGTGATTTGCAACTTCTACGTAACCTGTTGACCGTAGGTAGCTTATGAGAAAAGGAAATTTTAAATATTTGAACTCATAACTGAATTTTTATTTCCACTTAGCTTAAAAGTCTTTTTTTCTTCATGTTATTGTGTGCGCTCTAAAATTATGAAAATCTAATAAGTTAGATCTTTATAGAACAAATCCTGACTTTCAAAAGGACAGTCCGTGAGAGGGGCGTGGCACTGTCTGTTCTTGGCAACATTGTTTGGGGGGGTGTTCGTTCATTTTCTGTAATTCAGCGTTTTGCCACTCAACTGTCAGACTCCAGGTCTGGCTATAGATGGCAGTTCTGCTGCTGCTGCTGCAATTGTAAAATACTAGCCCCTCAAGTACGGGTACAACAAAGGAAAACAAAACAAACAAACAAACAAACAAACAAAGAAACAAACCCCATGGCCTACCAATCGACCACTGCTCAGCACGAGGGCCTGCAGATTGAGGTGTGGTGTGGTGTGGTCGGTACAGCGAATCCTCTCGGCCGTTATTCTTGGCTTTCTAGACCGGGGCCGCCATCTCACTGTAAGATACTTCCTCAGTTGTAATAGCGAATGATGGGTGGATCTCGAACCAGCCCTCAGATCGAGGTAAAAATCTCGGGAATCGAGTCCAGGGCCTCCGGGTAAGAGGCAGGCACGCTACCCCTACACCGCGGAGCCGGCTACAGGTACAGCAGTTAGGAGTAAAAAAAATTACGTAGTTACATGTAAGTTTTGAACTGTCGGATTTTGGTGCTCACTCAGATGAAGGAGTGAGAGATCATTATTAATATACTGTAGATGCAGATGAGAGAGTTCTTAGTAATAAACTTACATTTTCCACTTTACAGAGAGGCGAAACAGTACCAAGAAGTTCGATTTCAACTAAATGTTATGAAACATTACACTTCAAGGGAACCTCTTAACGTTCTCGTCTGGAATGTCTACTAAGGTATCAATTAGCTTAACTCGTGAAAACTTTGTCCTCTGAAACACGAATATGAAGTAAATTATGCCTCAAGTCAGAGAGAGAGAGAGAGAGAGAGAGAGAGCAATTACGAAGGAAATCCGCAAGTTAGCGGGATCTCTATTATATATTAAAAGTTTGTTATTCTTGCAGAACTCTCCAAATTTTTATTAGTACTTGAAGGTAGGAGAACTTCACAGAGGCTTGCGGAAAGGTCCCGCAGAACAAAATTCCAACACTATCAAGAAAGTGTTAGTCTTTCAAACAAAACGGAGAAAGATGTTCTTTCCACAACATTTCTAACACAGATATTCACATATGAGAGGATCAGGACCCCAGTGGATAACGTTAGCGAGATAAAATTTGAAGTAAAGAAGCCGAGACGTGTTGACGATGAATGCGTCCAAAGTTTGGGAACCGTACTTGGGCCTTGTTTGTTTGTTTGTGTATTTATTTATTTATTTATTTATTTATTTATTTATTTATTTATTTATTTATTTATTACAAAGTATACAGTACAAAGTGTCTTACTGCAGTACGTAAATCAGTGAAGACATTGCAATATAAATGTAGAAACATTAAGATATGTTGGCTGGTTAGCAAATGCGCAAAAACATAAACGAATTCCCGGGAAAAAAATTCATTGCCGCAAAAATATTTCTACCTCCAAGTACAGTCGGGGATGCGTTCGTAGAGTTGCATAGTATTGCCCGCAATCACAATCAGTTAATTTTTTTTGAAAACTATGTAACTATGCGAGTGAAGATGCTAAATTCCCCCCTAATTTATGGGCCAGTATACCAGCAGATGAAATCAAAACTACAAATGGTGCGGCGTCATTTCATCGACATTTAAAACAACAATTTTACAAACCCCGTCCTTCTATCCACGAGTTTACGGAAGCTTTAAAGCAATTGCAATTTGAAACATCCTTGCTTTAACACAGTGCATTATGAAAGAAAAATAAATACACGTGACCGTGAAAATCCGTGTTGCTACTGAATTTTAAGGCAAATATCAACGTGGTGAATTACCGTTACTGGAGTAGGTAAAAGGAATTGCACATCTGTTCGAGCCTATCCCACTCTAAGACAAATGCTTCACCGGGGCAAGCAGTGTGCTGCGCTGGCACTTCTAAAGGTAAGCTCTTGTACACTTTATATTTGCGGTAGTGCTTCCTAATATAATGCGGCAAAGATATTTGCAATTTTGCGGTAATATATATAGGAAGTTTTGCGGTAAAGCTAGGCTGTTTTGCGGAAATGCAATCCGCTGGACATTTTTACAAAGTCATTACATTATTACTAGTTAAAAAGATGTTTCCTTAGAAGTTGAAGAGAAGGCCAATTTTTTTATATAGATTATTTCGAAGATGAAAATTATTATTATTATTATTACTATTATTATTATTTTGGAATGGTACCTCTAGCCACTGGCAGTCCGATGACTGTGACATTCTTTAAAATTATATGCGGTTCTGAGCAAGTCAGTTGGTTCGGTTCATATATTCTTTCTTCTCTCGGTCGACCACTGTTAGCTGGCCTATGCATGTCTTACTTTGTTCAACCCCCTGTGGGAGGGGAACGCAGACGAAGAATACACCCACGGTATCCCCTGCCTGTCGTAAGAGGCGACTAAAAGGGGCGACCAAGAGATACAGAATTTTGAACCATGAGATTGCCTGTGATTAGTACCATCACGCGAGGAACACCATGAGTCGAATTTCCCTGCGGTTGGCACCACTATGTGAGGAATAGCATCGATTTACAGTATATAGTATCCGCCACTGTGACGGGGGCTCCCTTCTGTCCAGGTTCGGGTGGATCACCCCAAGCAGATAGAAAGAGGCTATAATCTCCGGGATGTTTCAGCATCTGGTTGTGGACATCATGAGTCTGCATTTCGAGGAACACCACGAGTCTGGCCGTTGCCTGTGATTTTTTTTTTGCTAGGGGTTTTACGTCGCACCGACACAGATAGGTCTTATGGCGACGATGGGATAGGAAAGGCCTAGGAGTTGGAAGGAAGCGGCCGTGGCCTTAATTAAGGTACAGCCCCAGCATTTGCCTGGTGTGAAAATGGGAAACCACGGAAAACCATCTTCAGGGCTGCCGATAGTGGGATTCGAACCTACTATCTCCCGGATGCAAGCTCACAGCCGCGCGCCTCTACGCGCACGGCCAACTCGCCCGGTTTGCCTGTGATTAGTACCCACTATGTGAGGAACACCACGGGATATTACGGGTCCCTGTGATTAGTACCACTATGTGAGGAACACCACGAGTCTGGCCGTTGCCTGTGATTAGTACCACTATGTGAGGAACACCACGAGTCTGGCCGTTGCCTGTGATTAGTACCACTATGTGAGGAACACCACGGGATATTACGGGTCCCTGTGATTAGTACCCACTATGTGAGGAACACCATGGGTTTGCCTTGCCTATGAGTGGCGCCATTATGTAACAAACATCACAGGTCTGCGTTACCTGTGCGTAGTACATTGACTTTGAGTAGTACCACAATGTGAGGAGCACCATGAGTCTACTTTACTTGTAATTAGTACCGCTTCATGAGAAATCCCATGGTTCTACTCTACTAGCGATAATAAGTATCATTGTGAGGGGCCGTTGACCTGCATTTTGGACCTCTTTAGACAACAAGCATGACCGATTCAGGATTGTGCTTTGGAAGCAGCCCCTTGGTCAGTATATACCATTGTTTTTAAGTTGTTTCTGGGAAGGTGGGGCATTGCGGGTCGGATCCACTGATTGTTTTGAGTTCATAATCATTGTCTAAGACGAAATTCTAAAAGAATTAAATTATATTAGGTCCACCTATTCAATACATTTCTGCCATTTACTAAATGGTCTACTTGATAGTTACATAGTAGTTTAAAATACCTTGGACATGTTTCGACCTGACCTAGAGGCCATCATCAGCAAAATAACAAAGAAGAAAGACATACGACGAAAACAGTGATACATAAAAATCCGAGATAAAACACAGTCAACAAATGCGTTTACGTTAAAATGTACATAGCTTCACTATTAAAAATATATTCGACAAGTACAGTGTAAAACTGTTAAAAATGTACATGGATAAATTTGGATAAAATAACTTGATAGTGTTGGTTCAAGCGTATTTAGTACAAAATTACATAGCTGGAGGACATATTTAAGAACTAGTGAAGACAGTTGGATGTTGTTCTAATCTGTCATATTCTGGAAAACGGAGTGAAGTTTATAAAAGATCCGTTGTAATGCATTACAGAGAACACTAGTAAAGCCAGGATGTCCTATTTCCTCCAGCTCTCTGCTTGTGTAGATCAGATTGAGTCGGTGTTGACCTCCAATTTATTTTGTCCAAGTGCTACAAGTGTCTGGGACTTATGAAATATTGAAGTATTAAATGCATAATTTGTGACGTATGAGGTTGTCTCATTACTTACGTAACACTGTTTTCCTTTGTTTTCAGGTGAGTAACAGCTCTAATTGATTTGTGATGGAAGGACTGTGCCTACCACGTTGGGTGAGTTATTTTTATATCTCCACTGTGCTCATTCACCTGAAATGATGCACTTTTTTAAATATGATGAGTGCCTTGCAGGGAAGGAGAGAGAAATACCAGAAATTATCTGTTCTCTAAACCAAAATCATTAGTCGACTTTGCTACCTTGCAGAGGAGAGTAAGCAGAGGATACCAGGACAAGAAGAATCACTACTGGTAGTGCATTCTGTCATTCACAAAAATTCTTGAAAATACACTGTAGACTGCAGGATTGTTAGAAAGGTTGCGCAGAAACTGAACTAGCTCATAGAGACGTGGAAATACAGCCTTCGACTAGGAATGTACAATCTAGGAGGAAACTGCTTCCTGCCAAACCTAGGAATGTCAGGAGCGATATAGGCTAATGGACAATTTCATACGAACTTTGCTCTACGGGAGTGAAAGATGGGTATCTTATTAGTAAGTTACAAGTAACAAACATGAAAGTAGCGCGAATGATCGCTGGTACAGGTAAGTAGGAACAATGGCAAGAGGGTGCTCGGAATGCGAAGGTAAGGTCCAAGTTTAGAATGAACTCGATTGATGAAGCTGTACGCATAAACTGGTTTCGGTGTTGGGGTCATGTGAGACGAGTGAAGGAGGATAGGATACTGAGAAGAGTAGTGGATTCGGTCATGAAGGGTCAGAGAGATAATAATGATAATAATAATAATAATAATAATAATAATAATAATAATAATAACGTTATTTTGCTTTACGTCCCACTAACTACTTTTACGATTTTCGGAGACGCCGAGGTGCCGGAAATTAGTCCAGCAGGGATTATTTTACATACCAGTAAATCTACCGACACGAGGCTGATGTATTTGAGGACCTTGAAATACCACCGGACTGAACCAGGATCGGACCTGCCAAGTTGGGGTCAGAAGGCCAGCGCCCTAACCGCTGGTAGAAAGAGATAAAGACGACTATGATTAGACTCAGTCTGCCGGGCTGAGTGGCTCAGACGGTTAAGGCGCTGGCCTTCTGACCCTAACTTGGCGGTTCGATTCTGGCCCAGTCCGGTGGTATTTGAAGGTGCTCCAATACGTCATCCGCTTGTCGGTAGATTTACTGGCACGTTACACAACTCCTGCGGGACTAAATTACGGCATCTCGGCGTCAATGAAGACCGTAAAAGTAGTTAGTGGGACGTAAAGCTATTATTATTATTATTATTATTATTATTATTATTATAATACTCAGTTTTTATTGAATTAATGATAAGAGCTGTGGAACTAAATTAGACCATAGAGCTAGTTACAGATAAGGATCGTGGAGGCGTTTAATCACTTCACAGAAGTTTGCAGACTGAACGCTGAGAGACATAAAAGTATATTAATTTTTCTGGTAACATGTAATAAATGACCAATCAAATTACACTTCATTCTTCTCAGAGCGATATCTACACGCCAAGATACACCGCGCTATATAACTGACTTTCGACCACCAAAAACCTCAACTGGGCGGCCATCTTGTGATGACGTCACACACATTACATCATTTGCCGTGGTTACGTCTTGCGTTTTCAATGTTCTACTTTAAGATGACCTATAATTTTTGAACCATAATCACGCTTTTCGTTACATGAAAGGCATCTGTCTTTTTTACGCCGGAGACTCCCAAACCCGAACCCATTGTCAAGACGCACCCTGCACTTGCAAGGCAACGTTCGCAGAAAGATGATTTGCACAATTTTCACTTAAATATGTCTTAGAGCTGTGGATTATCCTAAAATTTGTGGATCGAAATTGTGTGATGTAACCTTCTTTCTTTATTCGTGTCAGAAGTATCAACTTTACTTACAGATATTTAACAAAAAGCAACAAGATATCTACATTCCTACTACACAAATATACAAGTCTATTATACAATCACAGATAGAGCAACAATATTCGAGAGCTAGATGATGCTTGCCCAGTATTGGGCGACGTCAATAGCGTTGGGGGAGGCTGCAATCAAGTCTTTCATAGTGCACATTGAAGGACATAAAACACACTGACATAGATGTTGGATCGTCTGCTGCTCTCCGCAATCACAAAGTGATGAATCACTTGAGAAGCCCCACTTCCGCAAGTTTACTTTGGTTCTGCCGACTTCTGTACGGAGTCTGTTAAGGGCTTTCCATACTGTCCACTTCTCCTGGTGTCCACATGGAAGACTTTCCTTCGGCTCTATCCAGTTGGAAAGGTGGTGGATTCTTTCTTTCCACATTGTGACTAGCATTCTCTGCTTTCCCCTCAAGGTTAACTGATGTGCGGAGAAAACTTTTCCTAGATTTTAGCCTCTGTGTAGCTGGGTGGTAGTGTGATGTAACAAAATGTGTAACTGCTATATTAACTAGCAACAGTACCTTGAGAGTTGCATAGGCCATGGATCAGTACGTCATGGCCATCCATCAATACCTCACATCACAGCCTGCAACGGTTGCTGGAAAACATTGATTCACGTATTGGAAAACATATTTATGGTCATTTCAATTTTTCAAAGGGAAATTTAATACATTTTTTCATCTTTTGTTGGTATTTTTAGTAACGTATCATGTATTTTCTATATTGAAAACGTTACACCTGCTTGGAGTGTAATTTGTCAGTTTCTGATGGATCTTTTATTAGGATTTAAAGGCCAGCTGCTGAAGTTAGTGGACAGTAAATTTGCAATCTGCTGCCGGCTGTCAAATTTGCGGTGGTGCGTGCCGGATAAGCGGTTTGGCGCCCTCTCCGCTGGGCTATTCTCCGGAATAACTTTCCTCACAGCCACAGCACAACAGGTTTACGACTTCGAGGGCGCGTTGTGAGCAGCATCTCTCCAGACGGAGCGAGACTAGTTGTGCGATCGTTATTTTTGGAACTTGCCGGGTGGGGGCGGACAAGTTCAGGGTCCATCCCACAACATCACGGCGCTTCCTTGTGGAACTCTCCATGTTCTTCGGAAAGGTACAAAATATCTGTCATTGGGAGGGAGAAGGATCGGAGTGGTGCTTGAGAAGTAAGGAAAGGAGTACGATAAGAATGCTGTATGGAGCGTATAAACCAGAAGTTAGCAAATGATAGGAGAAAAGCAGTGGTGGCTGGCCCATAAGGTCACAGGATCATGTGTCCTCCCAATAAACATTAATATTTCGATTTTGTAACTTAGAAACTTTCCAGCGTGCCAAACACACGAAAATTCAAATAAATCATAACGCTATAAACATACCTGTAAAAGAAACACACTATTATACAATTAATGACATGTTCGTTCTACAAGAACATCCTCAGATTCTGTCAAATCACTTACATCATGCGTAAATATGTACAGTATTGTTTACATTGCGTAAACTTGTCAGTAATAGAAAATGAGTTCATAATATGAACAAGTCAACCCACCTGAAGAAGATAGTCTTTGACCAGAGTGTCCTCCCTGTACTGATGTACGGTTGTGAAACCTGGACATTGAGCGAGTTTGTTAAGCAAAAACTCAGAACAACCCAAAGAGCTATGGAACGGTTCATGCTAGGCTTCACCAAGAAAGACAGGCAGAGAGCAGATTACATCAGGTCAGTCACAAAGGTCAGTGACATTTTAGAAAGGGTGTTTACCCTAAAATGGCAGTGGGCAGGTCATGTTGCTCGGTGAACTGATGGTAGGTGGACAAAGCTTGTGCTTGAGTGAGAGTCCGAAAGATCATCTGAGGCCTAGGGGAAGACCACCGGACAGATGGGATAAAGACATCCGTAAGATTACTGGGATCAATTGGCAGAACATCGCTCAAGACCGTCCCAGATGGAGAGACCTCATGAAAACCTACCTTGCTTCGGACTTAAATAGGCCACATCGTAACAACGATTGAATATGGCTGATAGTGATAGTGATGAACAAGTACTAACAAATAAGTATTCAATGTCGTGTATTCACATAAACATACGGCTGGAGTTTATCTGAAAAATTGTGTTACACAAGTTAGTGTGACGGAAGTGTAACCATAGTAACCGTGCAGGTTCTGATGAGGTATGGATGGATGGCTTAGACAGTGTTACCTAGCAACCGTACAGGCTGTGTCTTGTGGCTGGTTGTCATCTGAAATTAGCAGCCGTTGTTCGGTGGGAATGACCGAGACATATTATTATGATCATTTGATTTTCGCAAAGGAAAAAGTTCATTTTAACGTTGAAAACATTACTTAGCCTAGTACGGGTACCTATACTACGAAAAACGTAAAATTAGGCTATTTTCTCAAACGTGCAGAAAGTTCAAGGGATAAAGGGCCCGGAAACATTTCAAATTGTGTCTTAGATAGGTCTATCAAACTTAAAAAAGAAAAAATCGAAAATCACTTCCGGCCTAAATGCAGTTCAGAAAAAACAGCCCAGAATCGCTTGTTTCTTTACGTGTTTTCTTATTTATTCAACTCCTAGCCAAATCAACTTATTTAAATAATTCTTTCTGTAATGTATTCCTTGGTCCAATGCCCTTATGCGTTCTTTTTTATTTTTTTAAATATCCACATCGAATGTAGTTTTGAGGGATTAAGTGAAACTCTGCATTGACTCACGTTAGCGCTCGTAGTGGTAGAAAAAGGCAAACTGCTAATATAATCGACCGGATAACTATAATCAAGAAAAGGATTCCAATTTCTAGAAATAAATGAAGAATATATTTTCATTACCTAAAATTCGTAGCTCATGTCCCCAGGGAGTTTTCAGCAGTGAGTTGCTTGGCTGAAGGGCTAGAACTGTGGATTTTTATTTTCGTTTGGCTGTTGATTGTCTCCTACAGCCCTTGAAAGGCAGGTCCTCCGAAGAGGGAGTGCGTCATCTGTAGTGTATGGGAAACCGCGAGTTAATGTTCTGGAGGATGGTGGTGCGTGTGTTGCAGGGATATTCGGGACAGCACGAGCACCCAGTTCCCGAACCAAGGGAATGGACCAGTTAAGATTACAAACCCCGACCTGGCCGGGAATCCAACCTCGCGCCCTCTGAACCGAATGTCATTACGTTGACCGTTTAGCCGAGGAACCAGCCTCTTTCATATTAATGCACTTTTATTATCTTTACTCTGTTTCAAGATAGAGCAAAAGGTGTGCTCTCTTAATGACAACGATGACAGGTAGTGGATATTTTTGTCTCGCAGTCTTCAAGCTCCTGTTGTCTCCACTTAGCTGTTAGTTTCTTCCTGGCTGCATAAAATAGGTGAAAATGAATATCAAGCATTTACTGAATTATCAGGGAGAAGATTCATTTCCTTTCCATTGTGCCCCCTGTGGGCGGGGGACGCAGACGAAGAATACACCCACGATATTTTCTGCCTGTCATAAGAGGCGACCAAAATTGGCCCCAGGGATTCTCAACTTGGGAGCGTGGGTTGGCGACAACGGAGCCCTTACCTGGGTCCTGGCATTGCTTCTACTTACTCGTGCCAGGCTCCTCACTTTCATCAGGCATGTCCGAGCTCCCTTGGTCAACTCTTGTTTTTTTCCGACCCCGACGTTGTTATAGCTTCGAGACCTAGGGACACTTTCATTTTCACGCTCTTCGCGGCTCTTGTCTGTCTTTGTCCGGTACTTAATTTTTCGAAGTGTCGGTCCTTTTTCTTTACCACCCGCCCCCCCCCCCTCTGTGGGTGGTGGTGGTGGTGGTGGTGGTGGTGGTGGTGGTGGTGGTGGTGGTGGTGGTTATTGTTTTAAGAGGAAGTACAACTAGGCAACCATCCTCTGTATAATACTAATCAGAATGAAATAAAAGAAGGGATCCGACACTTCGAAAAATGAAGGCATCTGCCAAAGAAAGGCAAGGGCCAAGAAGAACGTGAAAATGAAAGACTCCCTAGACCTCGCAAACCTAATAGCGTCGGGGTCGGAAAAGGACAAGAGTTGACCAAGGAAGGTCGGATAGGATAGATGAAAGTGAAGAACCTGGCACAAGTGGAAGCAATGCCAGGACTCAGCTGAGGGCCCCGTGGTCGCCAACCCAGTTCAGAGCCCCTGGGGACCCTTTTAGTCGCCTCTTACGTCAGGCAGGGAATACCGTGGGTGTTATTCTACCGTCCCCATCCACAGGAGGCCCCACACAGATGACGGTATCCCCTGCCTGTCGTAAGAGGCGAATAAAAGGGGCGACCAAGGGATGATACTTTGGGAACCAGGCGAGTTGGCTATGCGGTTAGGGGCGCGCAGTTGTGAACTTGCATCCGGGAGATAGTGGGTTCGAACCCCACTGGTTTTCCGTAGTTTCCTATTTTCACACCAGGCAAATGCTGGGGCTGTACCTCAAGAGCACTGCCGCTTCTTTCCCATTCCTAGGCCTTTCCTATACCATCGTCGCCATAAGGCCTATCTGTGTCGGTGTGACGTAAAGCCATTTGTAAAAAATAGATACTTTGAGAACCATGAGACAATCTGTGATTACTATCATTACGCGATGAACACCGTGGTTCGACTTTACTTGCTATTAGTACTACTACTAGTGCCGGGTTGTGCTCCCTTTTAGATTAATAATCGCCGGGCTGAGTGGCTCAGACGGTTAAGGCGCTGGCCTTCTAACCCCAACTTGGCAGGTTCGATCCTGGCTCAGTCCGGTGGTATTTGAAGGTGCTCAAATACGACAGCCTCGTGTCGGTAGATTTACTGGCACGTAAAAGAACTCCTGCGGGACTAAATTCCGGCACCTCGGCGTCTCCGAAGACCGTAAAAGTAGTTAGCGGGACGTAAAGCAAATAACATTATTATTATTATTATTATTATTATTATTATTATTATTATTATTATTATTATTATTATTATTATTATTATTATTATTAGATTAATAATCACTACTACCTGAAGAACTCGAAGCGCTACGGTCTCCGGCTGGGTCTGTAATTAGTATCAACAGGGGAGGATTGCGGTGGGAGTAGTGTCATTATATGAAGAACATCCTGTATCTGTGTTGCCTCTGGGTGGTGCCATAATGTGTGTTAAGGCGTGGGTCTACATTGCCTATGATTAGTACCACTATGTGAGCAACGCCATGAGTATACGTGGCCTGTGAGTAGTCGCGCTGTGTGAAGAACATCATGGGTGTGCGTTACTTGTGAGTAGTACCCTTATGTGCGAAGCACCATGGTTTTGTGTTACCTGTGAGTGGTGCCATTGTGTGCGACATACCGTGGGTGTACATTACCTGTGTTTAGTACCAATATGAGGAGCCGGTGACCTCGATTTTGGACTCCTTTAGATAATAAGCATCATTGTGCATTGAATCTACTGATTGTTTCTTCCACGATCATTTTGTTCATCATCATTCGTTTTAGATTTCAGTCATTGGATACATTTTGAAGTTTTAATGTTCACTTCGTTTCACCCGTTACCATTAGGGCCGATGTCCTAGCTGTTAGGCTTATTTAAAAAACAAACATTAACATCATCATCCTTCACATTGTATTTAGGGTTTGAATTTAACGTCCAAAAATTGTTAGCATGCATTTGTTCCGGTACACAGTAATATGTACATAAGGTTACGTATGCCCTTTAAAATTCTCAGAGATGTGCTCTGAGAACGAGGAATTGCTGCAGACTCTATTTTCTTTCTTATTTGAATATACAGTATTCTGAATGATTGTTTTGAGAGGTCGAGGGAGGAAGAGTGGTCGAGCGTGTCTAAATCCGGTCCTCATCTGAATGCAGCATATTGTAGAGGAGGAAAGAAAGAAAACTCTACAAGATGGGATGGAAGAGAAAAAGTTAGATCGTTGCACTGTGATGTGATGGGTCAAGACGTCTGGCGATGAACGAAGATAGAGAAGTAATGGCCAAAGAAATAACAAGCTGGCTCGAGTTCCTTCCTTCCTTCAGATTGATTGATATACCGCAGTAACTCGAGTCCAATCTTTTTTACATTCTGCTCCCTAAATATGCATGTTATTCTACACGCTAATTTATCTAGTCGTAAATCTCTTCTGAATATTTCGTCCACAATTCCCGCTCTCATGGAATTCGAAAGAGCAAAATGCAACAAGTAGTACGATGCATAGTTGAAACCGTATAACCTTTTTTTTTTTTTTTTTTTTTTTTCAGTCTACTGAATGCAGATTTTTTTTTTCTGGAAAAAAGTTAACCGGTACTTACTCGACCCATCCGAAACATAGAATACTGGAGTTGCAGGCTATAGTTTCTATAGTGTCATATAATCATGTTATACAACCAGGTAGCCGGTTGCAGTAAATTAGTTGAAAACTAATTTAAAACACACAGTGCTCCAAAAGAAGGAATTTGAACATTTGCCCACGGTCTAGAAAGCCAAGAATAACGGCCGAGACACCTCGTAATCTGCAGGCCTTGGGGCTGAACAGCGGTCGCTTGGTAGGCCAAGGCTTTTCAGGGCTTGTAGTGCCATGGGGTTAGGGTTATAACACGATTCATACCTTGTTTCCGGGCCCAAATTGATTATTTCTCGACATGTTTTGCAGACATAGTCTTTACTTTTCACGATTAATGTCTTCTTTTTCGTAAATATCAGCTTTCCTTTTTCCTGTGGAGTCCACAACACTCCGGAAGATTTTCATTCGCAATCGCATATTCGGTAGCCACAACCATGTGTTGAGCTTTTACAGATTCGATTGTAGCATTTTTCCGCAAACTTGTTTTCGGCACAATGCAGTCACTCAATTTACTCTCAGAAAGTTTCAATTTCTTACCTGCCGAGCGGAAGAGGAAAAATGAGTGTTTTTCGAGTTCATTTTGTTCGATAAATGCCATAGCAAGCGAATCAGTTCACGTACAGAATGCACAACAGGCATAATCACAGCACACAAAGCGACAAAGTTAGTGAACAGGAAGTGAAATGAAGCTGATGGTGGTGGTGATTATTTTTTTAAAAGAAAGTACAAGTGGGCAACCATCCTCTGTATAACACTATTCAGAGAGAAAAAAATGGAAGGGATCAGACACTTCGAAAAATGAAGGTATCAGCCAAAGAAAGACAAGATCCACGAAGGGCGTAAAAATGAAAGACTCCCTAAGCCTCGAGTGCTCTAATACCGTCGGGGTCGCTAAAGAACAAGAGTTGACCAAGGGGGGTCGGACAGAAGAGATATGAAAGTGAGGAGCCTAGCACAAGTAAGTGTGAAAGCAATGTCAGGACTCAGATAAGAGCCCCGTGGTCGCCAACCAATGCTCCAAAGTTCAGATCCCCTCGGGTTCATTTTAGCCACCGCTTACGACAGGCAGGGGATACCGTGGGTATGAAGTCCCCATGTTTTAAGCGGCTAGCACGTACAGTCGAAGAAGTAAAGCTATCGAACCGGTTCGATATATAATTTATGATACGGTCGAAACCGTATGACAATCTGTCAACACTTCCTGACGACATAATTCGACATCAGGCGATGACGGAAGCAGTTAAATGGAGACGCATTAATTAGACAATAAATCCAAATCTTGACCCCAGTTTTTACAATCGAAAGTTTACCGGTACGCGTACCGGAGCGTACCGGCAGAAAAAAGCTCTGACCGAAAGTAATACAGGATTAAGAAAACAGGACAAACCCATGGTTACGTGTGTGACAGCTACAACAGTAATAATTGTCAAGAAATCATTAATCGTTGCCCCAGAGGAGTGCGACAGGCTTTAGCAGACAGCACAATCCCTGTCCTCGTCGCTAGATGGGGGCTTCATTCTTTCAATTCTTGGGTCGAATGACTAGAAACAGGTTGTAGATTTTCACTTATCGCATCAGTAACTGTCCTGGTCCACTAGCTGACATAAACTCCCAGACAGTTACACCATCTCCACCATGTTTGACACTTGGACGTAAATTGCTAGGTTTCCTCCAGACAGCAACCTTTCCAGCTGATCTCGAGAGATTGCGCTTGCTTTCATTTGCAAAAATGTTGCTCTTCAAGAAGTCGAAGTCTTTTTCTATATGATCCTTAACGAACCTCAGCCTTTTCTTCCTAGTAAACTTGCTAACAAATGCTTTGTTCCTAGCTACATATTGTCTTATGCCTAGGGTGACCAGATCCGAATAGATACAAAAGAGAACAGACCTATTTAAAAAGGACAATTCCGGAAAAAGAAATGACGCAAAAATCCTTCATTGATAGTCTGAATTCGGACATACTTTGCCACTGCAGTGTAATTAATTCTCTTTTGAAAACTTCTAGGCTTCGTTTCTTCAAAGTCAGACGAACTTGGTTCATTATGGTTTTGAACCCCTATCTCACCACAGATGAAAGTGGTTAGGGTCTTCATTCAGTTCTGTATTGTAGGTCCTCTAATGACAAGAAGTTTATCCCGGAACTTGTAAGCAGTTATCGCAGAAATCACTCCTACACTACAGACTCCTCGAAATCGTTATTCTTAATATATTACATTGAGAAAATTCATGTGACCTCAGTGTGGGAAGGAGTTCTTCCATGTTCCTTCTGAAGGGCTAGTGTAAGAAAGGGGACCATTAACAGATGATTCACAATCTGGACAGCGCTTTGTTCCCAAGAAAAACTATTGGACTGGTGGACCGTAACTTCCGGTGCTATCTTGTATGACGTCAGCGATTGATGCATGAGTCACGGGAATGCGATCGAGAAGACCCCATATAATTCATTTTGCCCCGACAGGCGAGGGGAGACTTCCTCCGTATACCCCTCGCTCTGACGGCCAAATTGATTCGGGATATGTTTTCTCCCGGAACTAAATTGCTTTTCCTCCTGCAGATTAGTATAATTTACTTCCACAACTCGAGAAATACGACTTTATTGCTTTAATAATGAATGCTTAAAATGGTCTTCAAAAATGGTCATTCTAGAAACGTCCGAAATTAAAAATTCGAATCCTGATGCAGTCGTTCAGGTGTAAACTTTAGCCATATGTTCACCTCAAATAACTCGTAAATCGTTAAAGATATAAAAAAAAAAAACGTGCAATGCAGGTGAAGACTGTCCTACTGGATTTTCACAACGTCAACCGAAGCAAGTCTTGCTCATCGTGAAATGAAAAAACACAAATGGCCAATGATGACTAAAGTAAGAGACGAATGGCATCGGGGTGGGCAATTTATCACATGAATGAATGAATGAATGAACGTTAAATATTTCATTTCAGTATATTGTGAAATAACCCATCCGGCTGGTCACCTAACGACAGGCGTGGATAATTACGCACTGTGTAGCTCAAAATACACGGCATAAGTTCAGGGTTGGTTTCCTCACATATAGAGAAGGAAAACGTTTATATAAACATGGGTCAGAAGATGAATTCTTTCTTGGCCTCCACCATCGCCTGATCTGAACCCGTTGAACTTCTTTGTGTGAGGTTACGTAAAGTCTTCGGTGTATCTGATTGCTGTGGAGGATGAAGCACCACTTCATAGAAGAATATTAACGTCCTTTCAAACAATACGTATAACGCCCGGATATTCGAACTTGGCTTGTAACTCCCTTCGACGATGAGCACAGGCCTGTAGTATTTCAGAAGGCGGGCATTCTGAACACCTTCTGCAAGATAATGACCGGAGCACATCAGTACATACAGGCTAGCCCACAACACCTGAGGTTCTAGCCCACGACAGATTTCAGGTACCTTAACTCTGCATGCGCTTTACTGACCAGTAAATGCATTAATAACAATTTGTGATTCAAAATCTTTAATACCACCATAAGTAACGTGTACAGCTAAAACGTACGAATAAAGTATTTAAAAAAAACATTTCATTCGAATTAAACGGTCGTGTATAGTAGCAACCCCTTCCTCTTCCAGAAAAAGCTCTTGTTATTGTGTAAGTTTAACCTACAGATACAGTGTTGAGGGTATCTACATGGGTGAATTATATTTTGATTATAATTAACATGAAGTCTGATAAAATATTAAATTTGAGGAACATAATACCATGTCTCATTCTTTTTGAATTGCAATACGATATTCCTTTATGACTGGGTCCCGACTTTGGGATTCTCCTCCAAATTGTTGTTAGGAACTGTGGGACAATCACAGAATGTAAGCTGCAAGTCGAGATCACCGCTTGAATACCGCTGACTATTTCGTGTGAGGACAGGGGATGAAATGAAAAGAAAATTATTTGGAGTGGGATTTGAGAATCCGTGGAGGTAGACCTAGGAGTACGTTTGCGTTGAACAATCCCTTTTCAGGATTTCGGCTCTTTGGCGCCTCTTACAGTATTTTTTCGTGATAAGATAGGTCTATTACAAGTTCATAACATTTTTATGATCCTGCGTGCACAACTCCTTTACTACACTCTCGAGCAATTTTTATTCTTCCTTATAGCCTCCTGTTTGTTCTGAGTTGTTCTTTTTTATCGATGGACTAATAAGCTATTTACAGGGAGTAATTAAATTCTCTAGTACATCTGTGATTACATTATTCTTCTTCTCAAGACGCCGTCTCTGATCTTGACAATACAACTTGAAAAGTTTCTACTGATGTACATCTGTGCCATCTTCGAATGTCATTGAGCCATGAATTTCTCCGTCTACCAACGGACCGTTTCCCTTGTATCTTTCCTTCAATAATTAGCTGTAATAATTGATACCGCTCGCCCCTCATAACATGGCATAAGTATTGTGTTTTCCTTTGTTTTTTAATAAGTACGAGTTCTTTTTGTTTTTTCATCCGATGAAGTACCTCGACATTTGGAATTTTCAGTACCCAAGGTACGCGCAAGAGACGGCGATACAGATACATTTCAAAGGCATCTATACGTTTTACAGTGCTTGGATTCAGGGTCCATCTCTCACAACTGTATAGGTAAGGATGGCGAACCTTTCAACAAGTGTGCCATTTTAAGTCTGGTTTATTATTCTCAACTGTTGACTGTGCCACTTGCTATTTTCCATTAAGGAATGTCTACAGCCTAGAACATCCCCCCCTCCCCACGCGACTTCCTTTCTAAATTTCCCATTATGTTCATAATACTCGTATGTTATTTATTTATTTATTTACTGATTAATTCATTTATTAGATAGATATCTTGTAAACGCATTTGATTGCATGTTCCGTAGTCGTATCTTGCAAATACTGAAAAAAAAAAATGTTTACGTACGTAAGTTTCGAGAATACCTAATATTATTATTTTGTAAAAAGATAATAAGCTCCCACTGTAACACACTTCGTCATTAAATATTATCACCGGGCGAGTTGACCGCGCGGTCAGATGTGCGTGGCTGTGAGTTAGTGGGTTCCAACCCCACTGTCGGCAGCCCTGAAGATGGTTTTCCGTGGTTTCCCATTTTCACATCAGGTAAATTCTGAGGTCATACCGCAATTAAGGCCACGGCGGTTTCCTTCACAGTCGTAAGCCTTTCCTGTCCCATCGCCGCCATAAGACCTATCTGTGTCGGTGCGACGTAAAGCAAATTATTTAATAAATTAGATACCTATATATTATGTTCATGTGGCGTGCCACCGAAATCGTGTTCGCGTGTCACTAAGTGACACGCGTGGCATAGGTTCGCCATCCCTGGATAGGAGAATAGGGAATAAGTAGCAGCGGATCATGCGAATTCGTAGCTCAAGACATTACAAAGAAATTCTTCATGGCAATGAATTGTTCCCTGGCCTGCTCAATTTTAGACTGTATTTTTCGCTTGAAATCACATTTGGTCGTTCAGCACGGTGCCCAAGTATTTGGAGGAGGGCACTTGCTCTACCATATGAACTTTCATTGTGAGACTTAACTCCTATTGACTGTCACATGATGTTATTGTTGTTGTTGTTTAGGTCATCAGTCCATATACTGCCACTCTATCCTGTGCTAAACTTTTCACTTCTGCTTAGTTACTACACCCTACATCTACTCTGATCTGTTTGTCATATCCATGCTTTGGTCTACCCCTACCATTCTTACCGCTTACTCTCCCTCAAAAACTAACTGAACAAGTCCCGGGTGTCTGAAGATGTGCTCTTCTACTGGCCACTTTTTTCAAATCGTTATATCTCACCTATTCGATTTGGTATCTCTTCACCGGGCGATTAGGGGTGCGAGGCTGTGAGCTTGCATCCGGGAGATAGTGGGTTCGAATCCCACTGTCGGCAGCCCTGAAGATGGTTTTCCGTAGTTTCCCATTTTCACACCAGGCAAATGCTGGGGCTGTACTTTATTTAAGACAACGGTCGTTTCCTTCCCACTCCTAGGCCTTTCCTATCCCATCGTTGCCATAAGACCTATCTGTGTCGATGCGACGTAAAGCCACTAGCAAAAAAAGTATCTCTTCATTCGTGATTCGATCTACCCTTTGCCGGGCTGAATGGTTCAGACGGTTCAGGCGCTGGCCTTCTGACCCCAACTTAGCAGGTTCGATACTGGCTCAGCACAGTGATAATTGAAGGTGCTCAAATATGTCAGCCTCGTGTAGGTAGATTTACTGGCACGTAAAAGAACTCCTCCGGGACTGAATCCCGGCACCCCGGCGCCTCCGAAAACCGTAAAAGTAGTTAGCGGGACCTAAAGCAAATAGCGTTGTTATTATTATCGGTCTACCCATCTCATTTACAGGTCTATTTTGTAACACCACATGTCCAAAATTTCTGTCTTCTCTCTTTCTAAGCTAACTAATTGCCCATGTTTTACTTCCGTACAGTGCCACGCTCCAGACGAAAGCCCTCAAAAACGTGTTTCTAATTCCTTTATCAGTGTTTGAAGCGTGGAAATTTCTTTTCTTGAGGAAGTCCAGCCTTGCTTGTGCTAGTCTGCATTTTGTCGTCCTTACCTCTACAATCGTTAAGAGTTATTCTACTACCCAAGTAACAATACTTCCTTTAAGACGTCATTTCCTACCGAGCTCGGTAGCTTCAGTCGCTTAAGTGCGACCAGTATTCGGGAGATGGTGGGTTCAAACCCCACTGTTAGCAGCCCTGAAGATGGTTTTTCATAGTTTTACATTTTCACACCAGGAAAATGCTGGGGCTGTGCTTCTAGGCCATGGCTGTTTCCTTCCCACTACTGACCTTTTCCTGTCCCATCATCGCCATAAAACCTATCTGTGGCGGTGCGACGTAAAGCAAATTGTACTTCATTTCTTAATCCACTATTTCTTGCATCACTTGACTTTGTTTGACTGCACTCCATTACTTTTGTTTGGGATTTACTTATTTTCTTTGTACTCCTCCATGAGCCAACGGCCGTAGCCGTGTTGAAACACCGGATCCTGTGAGATCTCCGAAGTTAAGTAACATTGGGTGTGGTCAGGAGTTGGATGGGTTGCCGCACGATCCTGGGCTGCTCTCATGATACCGAATCTGTTTCGTAAGAAGTAGTTGTTCGATTTTTTGGAAAAATGAATTGGTTTCTAAAAATCAAACTGTTGGCACATATTGACATGAATATGTCTTTTTGACTGGGAGGTCATCCGAAAATGAGTGTAAGGTAACGCGACGAAATGTGTGACGGAAGTGGCGTCACAGTGGTCATTAGCGTAGGCCTCGGTCGCCAAAGATGCTGCGGTCACAAGCTAAGTTCCTTTGATGTTCTCCTTGATATAACATGGAGTTTCATTTATCGAAAGTCATATTTCATGATCATTAGCTTTTCACGAAGGGAAACTTTTCGTTTTCTGTTCCATCTGTTCTTACTTTGTGTTGTTGTGGAAAAGCCTAATGCTGGGTTTTACTGCAGCGATGAAATTGATAGCCAGTAGCTACTGGCCTCATACATGGAGCTTTTATAACACTTATCCTGAAAATAAGTTCAGATTTCATATTAAAATATGGAACTACGTTTTCAAGTACCATAAACAAGTGACACGCCTCGGTTTCGCTCGAAAGCAGTTTTGAATTTATGGTGATAGGCCTTACAAGATTTCTTTATAGAAGACTATGTCGCTCAGTGCACTGTTTTGCCAAGGAATTTCGGCCACCTGCCTGGTACCTTATTTCCTACTTTTCATGAAAATCCACATCCTGTTTCCAGTCATTCGACTGGGTCGGGGCTGGAACGAATGAAGCTCCCATGTAGCAGCGAGGATGGAAATTGTGCCGGCTGTCGAAGCCTGTTGCACACCTCTGGGGCAATGATTAATGACTGAAAGATGAAATTAAGTTATATTGGAGAGTGTTGCTGAAATGAAAGATGACGAGGAAAACCTGAGCACCCGAAGAAAAACCTGTCTTACCTCCGCTTTGTCCAGCACATATCTCACATTGAATAATCGGGATTTGAACCACGGAACCCAGCGGCGAGAGGCCGGCGCGCTGCCGCCTGAGCCACGAAGGCTCTTTCCTTTCCCGTCATGCAATATTTAAACCATTCGTGTGCTTTCACTAAAACGGCCATAACTCTTAAACTGTTCTTGCATATTATCTTCAGCGGGCGAGTTGGCTGGGCGGTCAGGGGCACGCGGCTGTGAGTTTGCATCCGGGAGATAGTGGCTTCGAATCCCACTGTCGGCAGCCCTGAAAATGGTTTTCCGTGGTTTCCCATTTTCACACCAGGCAAATACAAGGGTTGTACCTTAATTAAGGCCACGGCCGCTTCCTTCCAACTCCTAGGTCTTTCCCATCCCGTTGTCGCCGTAAGAGCTATCTGTGACGGTGCGACGTAAAATAACTAGCACAAAAAAAAAGCAAATAGTACCATACTGTATGATCCTGTCGAAATTCTAATTGCAACGTTGAATTAAAACTTACGCTAATGATGTTAGTGATGAATTCAAGGAAATAATTAATGTAATGCCAATGTATGTTACATTAACTTTTGCGTATTCAAATGAGTACTAGCTAATTTACTACTAGGCGTATTGTAGCGGTGTATATCATAGAACAAATATTATTAGTAATATTTTAGGGTAGCTGAGTATATTTACGCGCGCGCGTGTGTGTTATGGCATGCAAAATAACTATCCTTTGTGTGACAGGAAAATGTTGCTTGTTTGAAAGCCATAAATACGGTGGCCCTATTATTGTGATACATGTGAAGGGTTTAAATCACCTCGATGGAGCGATCGTAATGTACACGACACCACTCTGTATGTTGCAATTTGTGTTATGCCACGTTTGTATGAAAGTAACTTAATTAGGCCATTTCTGTGCATCCTATACTCGATCTTTACATTGAAAACGTTTCTTAGCAGACAAAATAGGGCTCCCCATTGTACGAAAATTAGCAATTTCCTTAATTGTGCCGAAAGTTAAAGGGCTAAATGGCCCGGAAATGTTTCAAATTGTGAATCTTAGATAGGTATAACAAACTAAATAATAATAATAATAATAATAATAATAATAATAATAATTTGATAATCACTTTCGGCCTAAAAGCAGTTCCGCAAAAACAGCTTAAACTCGCTTATTTCTTTACTCGTTTTATTTGTTCTTCAAATCCCAGCCATATTAACTTATTTACATAATTCTTTCTGTAATATGTTCCTTGGTTCAATACCCTCAGGTGTTTTTTTCCGATTATTTGAAAAAGTCCGGACCGATTGTAGTTATAAGGGCTTAAGTGCAACAATGCATTGACTCACATTAGCGCTCGTAGTGGCAGGAAAAGCAAACTGCTGATCTAATCGACCGGATAACGATGATTAAGAAAAAGCTTGTAAGTTTTAGGAATAAATGATATATTCTCATACATTATTATATTTTATTTGCCTGACATTCGTAGCTCATGTCCCTAGGATGTTTTCAACATTGAGTTGCTTGCCTGAAGGACTAGAACTGTGGATTTATATATAATTGTACTTTTTGTCCGTAAAATTCAAAGGTTTGACTTCTATTGTGTGAATTTTAAAAATCTCTGATTATGTTTACACAGGGTGTATTCAACACTCTTACCTTCTAGGGGGTGATAGAAAAGACCGAAAAGAACTGTTTTTGATAAGGAAAACGAAACATGGCTCTAAAGCGAATTATTGACTGATAAAATCAGTAACTGTACTGTAGGAGTATAAATTGTTACTCCCTTTCTTCAAAACCCTCGATAATTCATATTCTGTTAAACACGTCATGTCGTTAGAATTCAGTATCTCTGCTGCGACAACACGCAGTGCGTTTTCGTTCGTTTCGAGTAGGGCCTCTCAAACATCCAAAATATCACGCGTCCAAACCGAGTCGCAGAAGTTCTGTGCACTGTGCATCGGTCCGACTCGGCTCGGACCAGCGTTTTCTCTCGGGGCGACTCGGTTAAGCTCGGCTAAGCTCGCCTCAACTTTGCTTGGACGGCGGAGCGCTACAGAGCAAGTGAGGAAGGACGGGGCAAGCGGAGCGAGCGAGACAGGCGTAGAGAAATAGAGAGAGAGAGCGCTTTTGCTTAAAATCTAGGAGTGGGAGTCTGCACTCTGGTGAACCAAGCAAAGTCGTCCTTTGCACCTCGCGCCGCGCAATGCACCGGTGCATGCACTCTGAGAGGCCCTGGTTTAGATCAAAAGCGGACACAATTCGGCTCAAGCAGCAGCCTAGCAGTTGCTTGTACGGCTCTCAATTACAACTATACCCTTCCTGACGGCAACCTTAGTTGAGAAGCTAAAGCTAATGAAGATAAAATGAATGATTGTGAATGAAATTGTGGAAGGAATGATTGTGGCCTGTGAATAGGAACTGTCCCGGCATTTCCCTGGAAGTGAAAGTGGGAAACCACAGAAAACCACCTTCAGGACAGCAGGCGGTGGTGTTCGAACCCACCCATCTCCCGAATGCAAAGCCGGATCCTTACCCATAGTGGATTAACACGCACGGCCACTTTGCCACTAATCAAAAGGAAAGAAAGCAGCCCGGCACTTCAAATAATGAAGGTATCGGCAAAGGGAAGGTAAGGGCTACGATTGGCTTGAAAATGAAGGACTCCCTAGGCCTCTCAAACTAAATATCGTCAGGATCGGTAAAGAACAAGATTTGACTAAGAGAGATCGGATAAAAATGAGAGTGGGGGCTGGACACAGGCAAGTGGAAGCAATGCCAGATCTCGGCTAAGGGCCCCATGCTCCCAAGATATGAGCCTCAACCCACAAGTGTCCTAGGCCTTGAATTTCCTAATATCACCGATCTGGAAGAGAAAAATGTCTAATTTCCCTGGGAGAAAATGAAATCATAAATATGTCTTTCAGTAAATGAAACTCACACTGTTAATGATTAATGTATTTGTATCTAACAAGTCGTTGCGGCAGACATCTGTGGAATTTTGAGTCGACAAGTGAAGGATTCAATGCATCGAAACGGGGAAACTGACTCAGTATCTATGAAGCTACCACGAATGAAATAATGAGTTCTCTAGAGTTACATGAGATGAGACCTCTTAGATAAAAGAGTCTTCTATATGTCTCTGTCATGGCAATCCATCAATATTTCCACACCACAGCCTGAAAGATCACATCGACCATCTGTACTCCTAAGGCCCTTCGTCAACCGGTGCATCGCAACTGCGATCCGACTCAAAAAGATCACACGAGCGTTGGACATGAGTTGCTTCACAGTCGGGCCCCTGTTAACTGTGCAGTTGTCGTCCACCTGCGCGACTGCAACGCATCCGTCGATCAACTCACGAAGGACTGGCTTGTTGCGTGGTCCGACTCGAGTCAGACGCTCCTGCTAATTTTCATACTTCACCAATCGCGTAATTGAATTTATTATGTGAGATCGTGATCAGGAGTTGTGTATACAACTCGTACAAGTAGTGGAAATGCGCCCATCTTTATTCAACTATAGTTTGCCAGAATATTCAAACTAGAACGCTCTAGAGAAGTCGTGGGAAACTGTAGCCAAAGAAGTTGATAGGAGTGGTAAGTACATTACACTGTAAGTGTTTAATATCCTATCGGTGAAATGGTAGTTTAGGGTAAGGCCTAAAATGTATTTCTCAAATATCTGTTATTTGTGGTCCTATCGATAAATATAACATGACTAAATTTATCGATAATGCACTTTCCGACCATAGTTTATTTACACATCTAATACGATTCATCATCTTCAAATTCTCGGACTAACGCACAAGCTAAACGCGATTGATGTTCTCGAATGAAAGGATGAATGCAAAATTTCCGCCTTCTTTGAAGCCTTCATAAGTACAAGTACACAATGACAACATTCCGATTACGTACCGCACGGCCTGCACAGACTGACAAACTTTTGATTTGACCTTCACAGGAGAGTTGCGTCAGTGGACGAAGAACATGCAACGCAACTCTCATACAAATGTCCTAAACAAGTTGCGTTGCGTTGCATGGTGGACGAAGGGCCTTACGCCCCTCTTTGATAATATCCGTCTGTCATCGCCATTCATCATTACTTCACACGACACCCTGCACGGTTGCTAGGTAATATCGCGCCACACATTTTGTATCGCCAATTTAAGATGACACCCAGCCGTAAGACATACAGTATTCATGCCAAAAGAATGTAAGGACCTGCAATGTCCACGAGTACTTATCTACAATAACATTATGCTGAAAGACGATTGTAGTTAATTGTGGTGTGCTCCGCTCTGTCTCGTATCCTATCACTCAGCTTCGCTGTCCGGCTCCATGGCTAAATGATTAGCGTGCTGGCCTTTGGTCACAGGGGTCCCGGGTTCGATTCCAGGCAGGGTCGGGAATTTTTACCTTAATTGGTTAATTTCGCTGGCACGGGGGCTGGGTGTATGTGTCGTCTTCATCATCATTTCTTCCTTATCACGACTCGCAGGTCGCCTACGGGAGTCAAATCGAAAAACCTGCTTCTGGCGAGCCGAACTTGTTCTCGGACACTCCCGGCACTAAAAGCCATATGCCATTTCATTTTACTCAGCTTCGCTAGATGGCAGTAGTGCTGCATTTACAACAACTCACGGGCCAGCGACGGGTAGATAACAGCTAGTAAGAATATAATATGCGACTTATTTTTCTGCGGATGTTGTTAAGTTTATGTGACAAATTTTTAATGGGAGCATCTGTGGTTGAATGTTTATTTACTCTGACGGATGGGATTCCATGTTTGAGTGCCCTGGAAGAGCCCATGAAGAAGTATTTCTTTCCCAAACTTCCCGTACCACTTCCGTAGAGCCTTCGCGCTAGCGGATACGCCATGTATGGAAAGGAAGGGAGGAAAAAATGTTCACTTACACGGTAGCCCTGACATTCTAGTAAGAATCTGTAAACATTTGCAACGATTCTTTTTCGGTCCGCTAACAGATATAAACCGTTGTCACCAGTTGCCGTTACAACTATCTTGTCACAGTTAAAACATAAGTTACGTAACACAAGTTACAAGAACAAATTACATAAAAATAGGATATTCCAAGAAATCAAATCAAATCACAAATTCCCGTAAGAATGAATGAACAACAATAAGAAATGCATGAAAAAATCATGAAAAGTTGTCATTACAGTGAAGCATAACTGAAAGCAAGATCAGAAGAATTCATACGGAATTTAGAGAAAAATAGCTTGAAAAATTTCAAGTAGACCCTATCCTAAAAATAATACACGGGAATTATTATTATTATTATTATTATTATTATTATTATTATTATTATTGAGACAGTCCCATAATTTACAAAATATACGTTTAATATAGCTTAAAATATTCCATTACTTCTTCTTCTTCTTTTCTTCTTTCTCCATCAACATGGTGGTGTCATGGATCTTCGGACTGTCGGGACATATACGGGGTATCTCACCTAACAGTCGTCAGGTGCCATCTCTATGGTGTTTCGAGGGATATTTTCAATTTCGGTGTGCTGGTACATTTTCCTAGAGACTCTCCACTTTGCAAACTTTGTGGTAACCACGGGGCCCCTAGAGCAGTCTGATATTCCTTCCACTTGTGCCAGGCTCTTCCCTTTCATCTTTCCTATTAGACCTCCCTAAGTTTGTTCCCTTCCGAACTGATCGAGCAAGTTGGCCGTGCGTTTATGGTCGCGCACCTGTGAGCTTGCATTCGAGAGATAGTGGGTTCCAACACCCCCTGTCAGCAGCCCTGAAGATGGTTTTCCGTGGTTTTCCATTTTCACGTCAGGCAAATACTGGGGATGTACCTTAATTAAGGCCACGGCTGCTTCCTTCCCACACTTAGCCCTTTCCTATCCGATCATCGCCGTAAGACTTATCTATGTCGGTGCGACGTAAAACAAATTGTACAAGTCCTTTCAGAACCCAACAGTTTTGGCTTTCTGAGGCCTAGGGAGTTGCGCCTTTTTCATGTTCTTCATGACCATTTCTTTTGGTAATACCTGTGATCTTTGAAGATTCAGAACACTTCCATTTTCTCCTCTCATCAGTCGTCAGAGATGTTTATTATTGGACTTCTCCTTAAACGTTGTCCACCTAACTAGCACGCAAACGTTGCTTGTGTGCATCCACAGCTACACTGAGAGGATCTCATTCAATAACTAGTTAACCACTTTACAGTGAGCATATTGGAAACACATCATTTATATCACCATGCCTAAGCTGATTGAATTTATATATTTTTACTACAGCGCACGTTATTCATACAGTGATTAAAATGACACTCACTATGACTGGTTTAGTCTGATGGTGAAGGTAATCATTGGAAATTCATAAAATAAATTCTGGGAAGTAATGTAGTTTTAATTCGACTGTCAGTCGAGTTGTGTGTATTTTTGCGGGGGTGGGGAATGAGGGAGCATGTTAGCGCGGTGCTCTCGGAACGTGGGTCACTCGACGCACAAAGGTATGGGGATTTTGTCCCGTTAACACCAGAGGTTTCGTCAATATTTGTGAGATTTTTAAGTTACGTGGGTTACATATCGGCAACGCATTGATGATTATTTTTTAAAGGAGAATTACAAGGAGATAAACATCCCTTCTTAAGACTTAAGAAATCTGGTGGTTTGGTACTGAAAAATTCGTTTTTTGTACAGGCCATAATTTTGTTTTGTCACGCCCCTTGATTTAAAGATTTGTGACGGCTTTGAACTTCCGAAGTGGTCCACTCAAGATCGGCATGTTATCTGGACGGCACCGATCTAGTCGATCAGTGCAGGACTGTGCTCATGCGTGCTATGTTCTGTCTTCATTGACTCTGTGTCGTAGAGAATTTTGGAAACATTTACCTGTAGCTGTTGCATCGAACAGGCATATAGTTCTTACACAAGTCATCAAATTCAAAAACTCATTGTCATCTTCAATTTTTTGCCATGTTTACGTTTCGTAAAGAGTATGCTCTGCATCTTCAGAAGAAAAACCTCTACCGATAACACCTGCAGCCTGTGACTTTCCTAACAAAGTTGAAAAGTTTGATAATCAGTTGACCATTACTTTATTGATAAAAACGTTGCTTTGGAGTGTTCAGAATCTATACAAAAGTACTTGCTAATCAGATGTGATGCGTTATTGCATTACTATTATTAGAATAAACTATATTATCTATAAAGTTTGGAAATGTTTATAGGGGATTAATGTCAACTTTTCCTTGGTTAGCTTCAGTTTATTCTGTTTGCTTATTTTCAACACTATTGTTTCCGTACGATAGGTGGTAGGTTGGTTATTTTGGAGTCTATGGATTCCAGATTATTTATTTATTTTTTACAGTCTGCTTTACGTCGTGCCGACCTAGATAGGTCTTATGGCGGCGATGGGATAGGGCTAGGAGTGGGAAGGAAACGACCGTGGCCTTAATTAAGATACAGCCCCAGCATTTGTCTGATGTGGAAATGTTCAACCACGGAAAACCATCTTCAGAGCTGCCGACAGTGGGGTTCGAACCCACTATCTCCAGCAAACACTCTCCAATATCATTTCATTTCATCTATCATTCATTAATCAGTGCCCCCGAGGAGTGCGACAGGCTTCGGCAGCCGACAAAATACCTGTCTTCGCCGCTAGATGGGGGCTTCATTTATTCCATTCTTGACCCGGTCGAATGACTGGAAACAGGCTGTGGATTTTGATTTTCAGTAAGGATGTAAAGGAAAGGGCATGTAAGTTATTGGTAAGACCCCAGTTAGGGTATGGTTCCAGTGTAAGGGACCCACAGCAGGATTACTTGTTTCGGGAACTGGAAAAGATCCAAAGAAAAGCAGCACGATTTGTTCTGGATGATTTCCGAAAAAAGTGTAGTGTAACGAAAATTTTGCAAACTTTGGGCTGGGAAGACTTCGGAGTAAGGAGAAAAAAGAGCTCGACTAAGCTGTGGTCGGAAGATAACAAGAATTGACCAAGGGATAAAGAAGAGCCTGGCGCTAATAGGAGCATTCTTCTTCTTCTTCTTCTTCTTCTTTTTCTTCTTCTTCTTCTTCTTCTTCTTCCATGGAATGTGCATTTGTGTGGTGTGAAAAAGAGCACACAAAACTATAATCAGGGCTTCCGATGGCTGGGTTCGAACCCATCATCTGCTGATTGCAAGCTTACACCTACTCCAACTTCTACTCTTTATATATATCATAGAATTCATAAAAATATTCTCATTAATTAATTGTGTTGGAAATTCACAGTTACACCCAGCGTATCATATATAGCATATTATTTCAGTAGTATACAGTAGATCCCTTCTGCGGCGCTCACAAGTAACCGATCGTGACCAATGAACATTCAGACGAAAGAGAATAGACAGCAGTGACGAATTGCACTCTCATTTCATAAATATCGATAATTTCTTTAAAAGATATGTTTAAAGTAATTGCTCGAAGTGTGCGATTTGCAAATACTGTTGTTGCAGGAAAATACGCGCCATCATTGCTGTCCACTTCACATTTTGGCGGCTGGGAGGCCATTTTTATGTCATTATAATATGCTGTTATTATCAGTTAAGAAAAGAATGATAGTAAAACCAAAAATTACTTCCGGAACATTCGTCACTATAATACACTTGCAACCGAGCTCGATAGCTGCAGTCGCTTAAGTGCGGTCAGTATCCAGTATTCGGGAGATAGTGGGTTCGAACCCCACTGTCGGCAGCCCTGAAGATGGTTTTCCGTGGTTTCCCATTTTCACACCAGGTAAATGCTGGGGTTGTACCTTAATTAAGGCCACGGCCGCTTCCTTCCCACTCCTAGCCCTTTCCTGTCCCATCGTCGCCATAAGACCTATCTGTGTCGGTGCGACGTAAAGCAACTTGCAAAAAAAAAAAACACTTGCATTTGCTTCCGTTCAAGCGGATACCATAAATAATGTTAAAAAATCAAAAATTACATTTAGTGGTAAGACTGTCTAATACTGTACTGATTTGTGTATTCCTCAGTTCACAAGTAGTTCACCAGGGGGCTACGGCATGCTTTATGAACATGCGAGATTTCTCGCACGGGTCCCCTAGTCTCCTTATAAAAACGTAATTGACCGAGGTTTCCTCGGAACGATCCACGTGGAACATTAACAAGCTCTGCCTCTGCGCTGACACTAATGTAGATTTAGAGGTTTCGTATCGCCCATCTGTTTCTAAGTAATGTCCCCATCTATCGAGACTGGCTGTGTTTGCCGTAGCGATGTTACTAGAGTTCAACGATTCAAAGGAAAATACTGCAAACTCTCTCGGTTAATGTGTTGCTATTGCTCGTGTTCTCCGTTCTCTGACTTCATAAACACCAGGTATTATGTCTGATGAATAGCTGTTCTCATATTTCACTTCTCTGCTTTCCGGTGTACGTGGCGTTGGACTGCGCGCCTCATGCTGCATGGTTTCTGCTTCGTTTGCTGGATCTGCAGTTAACTGGTAACTTGCCTGCTGCACTCTCCACTAGCAATAACCGCACAAATCGCACTGAAATGTAGGGGAGAAGTTCAGCGAAAATTATTACCAGTCGAGTGGCAGTTTTCTTCAAGAACGCGTGAAGAATGTGGCAAATGACACACCATATTGGGCTGTGTTCTCTAGCACAGTAGTTTTGAAATACTTTGGTTTGCGTACCCCCAAAGTCCAGTTGTTTTGCCTTCGTACCCCCGAAGCAGTAGCGACGGTTAGGGGGGTCATGGGTTTGCCAGACGGCTGAAACTAGGAATTATTTTTTAAAAAGAGCCATTTGTGCAAGCCCTGGTATCATGGTTCATTTCCTTCAATTTTAAAGATTTTTTTTACGGAAATACGCACAAAATGTTGTTCAACACGGCTAACCGGAAATAGGGAGACTTTGCGTGTGTTGTGAGAAAGGGTAGCGGGGGTATATGTTTTACCAAGGTCATGGACACTGAGGTATGATTCACCGACTTGCGCGTGCATCCGTCAGTCTGGCGGTCTCTGTAGTGTCTGATAGTTTCTTAGTGCATAGTCATATACCAAATGATTTTTAATTGTATAATTACGGCGCCCTATTTAATTGCAATGCAAGTGTAATTATTGTTCCTTTGGTGAAAGGTTTTTATTTTATTTTATAGTATCGAATCAAAATCTCAAACTATTATTACCGCACTTAAGTTGGTAAACTGTTAACCTTAATCCTTCTGTCAAAATTCGCTCAGAGGGCATAAAAACTATTTTGATTTTTTTTTTAAGTTTTGATGTATATATTCCCCTCCCCTGCGCGGTATATCCCACAAATCTGGGTACGCTGGGCCGGATTAAGGGGGGGGGTAAAGGGGCCGCAGCCCCGGGCCCCGCAGCCCCGGGCCCCGCGTGCCATGGGGCCCCGGCCCTTGACCGAACCTAAAATTGTATAAAAAGGCCTGCTGCTTCACCTCTGTGTATGTATATGAATATTTACGCTCGCAAAATATCGAACGAGCACTCTTCCTTCTTATCAGCTGTCTGCGTTAGTATTTCATCACTGCTAGAATCAATTACCGTCCGGAGACACGAATCCTCGCTACTTACGCACTGTAATTATTGTAAAGGTTATTGTTGACGAAAATTTAAATCTGGCAGCTTGCGAGTACGGGCAGAGGGGGAAGTGAGGTTTAGGAAGTGAGCGTTAGGGGACAGGGGAAGCACGGTGGAATGCGCATTACAACTGCAATGTTCTTGTAAAATGGATAGAATCCTAGTGGTGCCAAAAAACGTAAGTTCTGTTTTGTATGTCGATTTGATAGTGATGATGAGACAAATGTAAAATATGTTTTGGCATTATGAAATATTAACATGAAAAACAGAGAAAAATTGTAGTCTATTTCAACACTTCCCTGTTCTTCAATTTGAGTGGGAGTAGTTCTATCACGACTTCAGTATGCTAGTCTTACGTGATGTTACGAAGAAAGGGCCCCACATTTTAAAATAGCTCAGGGCCCCTAAACACCTTAATCCGGCACTGCGGGTACGTATTGTTGTCCGTACACTTCTTTGCCCCCTCGCTTCTAATTCCCAATCGCCGCTACTGCCCCGAAGTACGAGTATTATACCAGAACCAACAAATGATTGTTGCTGCATGCCAAATATCAGTTATCATCACCATCATCTTCCGTACCTTATGCCGCTTGCTCATGGTCCCAGCACCCACTGAGACATGAAAGAGTTGTGGCCGTGGATTTAAGGTCGTATGTCCTTCTTGAGACAACGGGAATTTCAACTGAAAATTCTACCCCAGCAACACCAGAAAATCAAACCACGGTCACCGGATGACAGGCAAGCAGCTAAGCCGCTACACCACCCTGTCCCCAAATAACAATAACGTATCGTATATAGCGTCGCTGGGCACAGGAAACCTCGTAACTTCTTCGGAGCAAAGTTTACAAAAGAAGCCCAAAATTGAGCTGTCTGCAGTGGCCGGAGAACTGTTCCTAGCATTCTCATTGCTTAATGATAGCCCAATTACTCGACCACCCCCTGTGGGTGGCGGACGCAGAATAACAATACACACACGGTATCCCCTGCCTGTCGTAAGAGGCGACTAAAAGGGGCGACCAAGGGATGATCGAATTAGAACCATGAAACTTCTTGTGATTAGTACCATCACGCGGGGAACACCATGGGTGACCTTTACTTGCGAGTAGTACCACTATATTAGGTACACATTAGGTTTGTGATTAGTAGCAGCAGAGATTTCTTCGCTGTGGGTTTACAGTACCTGTCATTAGTACCACTATATGAGCGACAGCGTGGGTCTGGGTTGCCTGTGATTATTAGTACCTATTATGTGAGGTACACCACGGAAATTGGTATAAAGTCCTAACGCTGAACGTATACCCATGCGGCATCTTCAGATCTCAAAACTTGGCCTACCGTGGTAATAATGAGGATTGTCAGTCTGGCCGCCCTAGTGATAATTAGGGTGGGGCCGATGACCTTCGATGTTAGGCCCCTTTAAACAACAAGCATCATCATCATCATCATAATTAGGGTTGTCAGTCGGTTTCTTTCTTCTGGACACAAAGGGCGCGTGTCTTTAAAAGGCATGTGAGCGCTGTCAAGAGCAAGGTTGTCATATTTTGCGTCGATTATTTAAACATGTTAACATTTTAATTAATTCTCAAATCAAAAAATATATATATAAACCTGATCATGAACCACAGCACAAACCAATATCGCGGAATAATTTGTTTCGTGCTTAACCCGTGCGGTGGTCGCAGATGTCAGAAGAAAGAAAGAAAGAAAGAAAGAAAGAAAGAAAGAAAGAAAGAAAGAAAGAATTGGCAAATAAACTCGACAAAGAATTCTCAAATAGCCGTAAATGATTGCCATGAACTTAACATACCAATAGGCCTCCTAAAATACTAAAATTGATATCAAAGTAGGCGTATTAAAATACTAATTTTATGCTGCTAATATCAGTGTCTCGGTTTCAGTAAAGAAAGCAAAAGTACAATAATTTTTTACAATTTGTTTTACGTCGCACCGACACAGATAAGTGTTATGGCGACGATGGGCTAGGAAAGGTATAGGAGTGGGAAGGAAGTGCCCGTGGCCTTAATTAAGGTACTTCCCCAACATTTGCCTGGTGTGAAAATGGGAAACCACGGAAAACCATTTTCAGAGTTGCCGACAGTTGGGCTTGAACCCGCTATCTCTCGGATGCAAGCTCGCAGTCGCGCGCGCCCCTAACCGCACGGCCAACTCGCCCGGTGAAGACCCTTTTAGTGTGAGGAATACCACGGGGTAGTTCGGGTCCCTGTGATTAGTACACCTAGGTGAGGAACGCCATGGGTTTGCGTTGCCTTTGCGTGGTGCCATCATGTGAGAGACATCATAGGTCTGCGTTACCTGTACGAAGTACAATACTTGTGAGTAGTACCGTGATATGTGGAACACTATGTGTCTTCGTTACTTTTGATTAGTACCGCAACATGACAAATACAATGGTTCTGCTTTACTAGGGATAAGTGCCATTATGAGGAGCCTTTGACCTGGATTTTAAACCCTTCTAGACTACAAGCATCGTCGATTCAGGATTGTGCTTTGGAAGCAGTCCCTTGTTCAGTAATACTATTGTTTTAAGTTAGTTGCTTGAAAGGAGGGGCATTACGGGTGAGATCCACTTATTTTAAGTTCATAATCATTGTTCTTAGTCTTTTTGAATTCTAATCCGTAGATCTATTTTGGAGTTATTTTTAACTTTCAGTATTGTGAGTTGTATCCGTTGATCATTGTAAATTCATATTCATATATTCATTCTTCATCATCACGTTTTGAATTCTGGTCATTGAATGAATTTTCGACTTTTAAATTGGCATTACATTTCGTCCCGTTTCGTACCATTACGGACCGATGACCTAGATGTTAGGCCCCTTTAAACAACAAGCATTATCATCACCGTTATTATCAATTATTCTATAGTTGGAGTCCTCTGTTCCCTTCTCAGTCAACGCGGCAAGCCTTCACAAGACATATGGAGGAACGTGGCTTTCTCGTAAATGGAATTACGAGGTTTTCATTGTGTAAAAACGACATACATTAAAATTATTATTTATTACTATTGTACTCTCTCTGTTACTGAAAAAAGTGAAGTGAATGAGTAGATTTGGAAACCAAAAAACAAGAGCAATGAAGCATAAGCAAGCATTTTTACACACCAAGTCAGTGGGGAGGTACAAACTGACACATATCTTGGAATGAATAATTCGGAAAGGAGACTGTGTGGTGGAAGAAAAAAATACACTAAATCAAAACACGATTTCATTGAAAATGATCAAAGTCGACTCTTTTCCGAACTGCACACTGAGAGCTACGATAATTTTTCGTACTCGTTGAGACGACCCTGCGTACCGCTACCACACTTTGAATACCACTGCTCTAGCAAGCCTAAACCTTCGAGGTGCATTCGGTTAAAAAGTCAGAGACTAGCCTTTCTCCCTACCTGATCTAGTTTCTTTCACGTTACCTTCCAAGAGAATGCCAGGCTCATTTATACGTTTGTAATTGGCCACTTCATGTGACCAAGTAAACTGAGCTGTTTTTTTTTTTAATATTGTCGTGTATGAACAGCTTGTAATAACCTCATCTTTAATGTGCCATTTACATCAGTTACTAGAAAATACTTACGGTAATGATTTAAACTTCCTTGTCGAATACTATCTCTCAATGTAACAAGGCGTAGAGATGAGCCTTTTACTACCAGACCAATAAAACACAATGCGATTTGTCCATCTTTTAAATACATCTTCACTTCAGAATCCATCACCAGCCAATTCGTTCAATATTATGCCGCTCCTCAATCTCAAACATCAGGACTGAAAGGTTTTTTTTTTTCTATTTGCTTTACGTCGCACCGACACAGATATGTCTTATGGCGACGATGGGATAGGAAAGGCCTAGGAATTGGAAGGAAGCGGCCGTGGCCTTAATTAAGGTACAGCCCCGGCATTTGCCTGGTGTGAAAATGGGAAACCACGGAAAACCATCTTCAGGGCTGCCGACAGTGGGGCTCGAACCCACTATCTCCCGATTACTGGATACTGGCCGCACTTAAGCGACTACAGGTATCGAGCTCTGTAGGATTGAAAGGTGTAGAGGAACCCGGGATAATTAGAACATTATCATATAAATACCATATGTAGGGAAATAAAATCCAAAATGGATAGGGTAATTAGAAAAAAAAACCCTCTTGCACAAATTGAGTAACACTCTACAATGTGGTGGAAATGCAAAAAATATCATTACTTTTTTGTATTTATATGATAATGTTCTAATTACCCCGGGTTCCCCAAGCTTCCCATTAACACATCCACACCCTGTATGCATTAAAACGTTCACAGGTCTGTTACTTTTTTCTGATGCTTTGTCTCAGATTGCATCTTATGAAATGGGACTTGTACTTGTTTGTAACTTCTCCGCTTTTGAATGTATTAACATAATGCCATATATTGTATCTGGACTTTGTACAAGTAGAAGAATAAATGAATAGAAACTTGCAAGCATGACTTAAAATTACATAAAGTGGTGGCTAACCAATCTTTTGAACTTATGATGTATATGAGCTTACGATATTCTAGGCCTTCACATTTAGTTTTCTTGCGACTGTATGAAATAGGGCATCTAATGTAAAAAAAAAGGTCAATTTTCATGAACCCCCCCCCCTTGTCTTATCCTTCAGGCGATCGTTTTTTCACCATTTCTTCTTATTTTTAATAATAATCTTCACAATTTTCCTTGTCGATGTGGACAGACCTCGCGGTTTTACATCTTCAGACAATAATGGCAAAAACCATCGCCAGTTAACACTACTAAGCAGCAATATTTTCATGTTAGCAATGGACTAAAGCAACAAAAGTCTAAATTCATGAATTGTATTATCGTAATCGGTACGGTAAAACTGTATAAGACATACATGCTCGGACCATGTATTCTCAGTTTAAACTACCATTGCCATCCAACGTGAATACAAGTATTTATAGCCTAGACTGTAATACCTTATTCCCAGACTTTACGTACCGATTTTCATTGAGTTCTGTTCACCAGTTTTCTCGTGCTTCGGTGTTGGTGTGCACTTGGCAACAAAAATCGAAATTCATGAATATCTCTGTTGTCATGGCCGGTACGGTAAAAATGCATAAACCGGGCGAGTTGGCCGTGCGGTTAGGGGCGCGCAGCTGTGAGCTTGCATCCTGGAGATAGTGGGTTCGAATCCCACTGTCGGCAGCGCTGAATATAGTTTTCCGTGGTTTCCGATTTTCACACGAGTCAAATGCTGGGGCTGTACCTTAATTAAGGCTACGGCCGCTTCCTTCCAACTCTAGGCCTTTCCTATCCAGTGTCGGTGCGACGTAAAGCCACTAGCAAAAAAAAAAAAAAATACATAAGGCAAAAATGATCGGAAATTTAATTTTGTAGTATTTTAATTTCGTTTGGCTATTTCTTTTTTTTTTCTATTTGCTTTACGTCGTACCGACACAGATAGGTCTTATGGCGACGATGGGGCAGGAAAGGGCTAGGAGTGGGAAGGAAGCGGCCGTGGCCTTAATTAAGGTACAGCCCCGGCATTTGCCTGGTGTGAAAATGGGAAACCACGGAAAACCATTTTCAGGGCTGCTGACAGTGGGATTCGAACCTACTATCTCCCGAATATATGATACTGGCCGCACTTAAGCGACTGCAGCTATCGAGCTCGGTGGCTATTTCTAGCCGAGTACAACCCTTGTAATGTAGACCCTCCGATGAGGGTGGGCGGCATCTACCATGTGTAGGTAACTGTGTGTTATTGTGGTGGAGGGCAGTGTTATGTGTGGTGTGTGAGATGCAGGGATATTGGGGATAGCACAAACACCCAGCCCCCGAGCTATTGGAATCAACCAATGAAGGTTAAAATCCCCGACCCGGCCGGGAATCGAACCCGGGACCCTCTGAACCGAAGGCCAGTACGCTGACCATTCAGCCAACGAGTCGGACATTCTGTGGTATAGAACTAAATGAAGCCACAGCACCAGTTGCAAGTAAAGAATTGTGGCAACGTTTAGTAAATTCACACAGGCTTATAGACTGAACGCTGAAAGGCATAATCGTCTATAATGTATGTATGTAGGTAGGTAGGTTTACTTATGTAGTATTTATGGATAGGACTGCTAATAACATAAATATTTGAGAATTTAATTTTAGGCCTTCCGCTAAACAACCGTTTCACTCAGCGTGAATAAAATTATTTACAGCCCAGATTTTCATTAAGTTCCCTTCAGCCGTTTTCTCGTGATGCGCGTACATACATACATACATACATACATACATAGAGATAACGGAAACTTAAAAAGTGCATTTCCTTGTTACTATGGACACGACCGATACAGAAATGCCATACTTTTTAAATTCTGAGCAATGTGCAGACAAAACTCGTATTATATATATTGAATCACAGTTGCTAATATTTGTGCAAAAATAGCTTTGTAAATATATTGCATTGCAAATATTTTCCACCAAATGAATGTGGTCACAATCCATGTGAGTAATTTATGAAAGTTTCATTGGATTAAGGTTAACTTCTACGTCAACATGGATGTGCGATTATAATCATTAACAATTTTAAGAAACGTTTTCTTTCAGGATGATACGAGACTTATCAGGGAACCGGATTTGAAAATTTAAAAAAATGAAAGACCATCCTTGTAAAAATTGAGATCTGAAAGGGATAAATAAGAGTTTTGTCTGCACATTGCTCAGAATTAATAAGGAATGAATGGTATTTCTGTACCGGTCGTGTCCTCAGTAAGGAAGAAATGCACCGTTTAATTTCCTGTCGTGTCTTGTCTCTACACGCATCACGAGAAAATGGCCAAAGAGATTTTAATGAAAATTGGTATTTGAATTCGGGGAATGAGCCACTGCAATCTAGGCTGTAAATCATTTTATTCATGCTGAGTGAAATGATAGTTTAGGGGAAGGCCAAAAATTTACTTCTCAAATATCAGTGTTATTGGTCATGTCAAAAGGACTACATTAACAAAACGTTATAGAGAATACAATTTCCAGTCATTTATGTCGTATACAGTTTTAGCGTACTGGCTCTGGCAACAGAGATATTCGTGTATATCTGCGTTACTTGCCAAGTCCATATCATCGTCGAACCACGAGAAAATCGGTAAAATGAATTTAATGAAAATCGGTATATAACGTCAGGGAATAAGGCACTACAGTCTAGGCTATACATAATAGTATTCACTCTGGATGAAATGGTAGTTTAGCGGAAGGCGTCTACAGTGTAATGTTTAAATACCTACGTTATTAGTCATTAAAAAATACTACGCAACAAAAGTTATGGATATTTATGTCTTATACAGTTTTGCCGTATCGGCTATGATAATAGACTTCTGTTGCTTAGTCCATACAAACGCGGACTATTGCTAACTGTTAAATATTGTTCAGTCGTGTTAACTGGTGATGGTTTTTGCCATCGGTCAATATCGACAAGGAAATTGTGAAGGTGATGATTAGAAATGAGAAACAGATAACAGTGTTGCCAACTCAGCGGATTTTCCGCCAAATTTGGCGGATTTTTAAATGGAACAGCGGATAATTTTTCCATTTAGTGGACAGCGGATTTTTTTTACGTATTTTCAAACTTCCTTTAGCTATTTTTAGCGGTAGCAATATCACGTTTCATCACGAAGAGAAAGAATAATATAGAACTTACCCCTTTCAGACCGAGTACGCACAATTGTGCGGGTTCGTATTTTAGTTATCCCTGACCGTATTTGATGTTTTTTCGGCGCTACACCGGACTGCAGTGATTGTGCAGGACACGTGGCGTGTATTTCAATTGATTTTAGTATGCGCTTGACCGCCAGGGCGAAGGAAGAAGAGTTTAAAAAGCACAGTTGATCGGCGAGATGGCAGGAAGCAGTAGTGCCGAAAGTAAGTATTTATTTACTGCTTTTATATTAATCTAGAAGCTTTACTGAATACCGGAATATATTCAATGAAGTGTGTACTTTGGTTAGTGAACGTAAATTTTGAAGCTACACCATCGTACGTGATACAACGAGGTTTTGAATTTTGATACGCACAATTGTGTGGGTCCTGTTTTTCGGATGTTAGTTTTTATTTTGTAAAATAAACTATTAATATGTGTATTGAGGAGCATTTTAGTTAGTTCTTGACGTACAAACAAAAATTCACACCTCCAGTTTTCTTTCAGGTCTGAAAGGGTTACTACGGTATAATAGTCTACTTATTCCCGTTGTTTTGAACTTATGCTGCTACTACCACTCGTCTCCTAGACCAGCTCTGAGCAACAGCCTCAGTCAGTATTTGTTACAATCGTTACCGTACTATTGATGAGTCGGGTAGTGTCGTGTTTGATAACGTGTTTCTTTTGACACCAGGTTCTTTTTGGTACGTAAATATCTCGAAAGAAAGGATTAAAAAAGTATTCAAATATTTCGTAAAGAGTGGTTAAATAATTAATCTTTAAAAGACTTGTTGGTTGAGCTTCCTAGGGATCCCAGACACAGACGGTGCATTTATTGGCAGTGCAATATAAATACGAAATTGTTTGATATTATCTCTTTCCACACTTATCAAAAGCGATCAAAACAGTAATGAAAGTGAAAATAACTTTCGAAATAGATTTGAAAATTTCTGTATGTGCTTTGCTGCTGTGAACTGCCGGCATTATATTTTGAAAAAGAATAGTACCAAGTGGCTTCATATGAAAGCACAGGATCTCAACCCAGCACATCTGCTTCAGAGCATATAGTGGGGGGAGGAGAAGACGATGAACTCCTGTTCTGAAACTGGTGAGTGTTGAGTTTATCTATTTTATTAAAACAGCTGATATGTATATGCGGTTTTGCTTCAGTTCGAAATTTAGCGGAATTTAGCGGAGAAAATATTTATGGGTTGGTAACACTGACAGATAGTGAAGGAAGGATCACCCTGAAGAATAAGACAACAGGGAGTGAAGAAAGAAAGATGAAATTACTGCTGCTCCCGAGTAAAACAACATACCTGAATACTAGCGTGAAGTATTTGGGGAGTTAGATAACTTTGCACATGCTATGGTTGTCTCATTAACGACAAGTACAACAGTTAGTAATTTATATTTCTTACCTTTTAATTACATGTTGACGTCTTCCTCTTGTTTCTCATGTGCGACTTGGAACCCATTAAGAGGTATCGGTTTGTAAATTCGATATGAAATAACACCAAATAAAAACTGAGAGAGAGATTACGTTTTATTTTGTAAGTTATTACAAATTTAACTTTTCACCCTAACACCCTTCGCACCAGCATTTGAGACTTGCGCTGCAATGGCCGCTCGTATGTCCCTCCTCTTTGCATACCCGACGACAAGTTTCGTTGTCCCATACTGCACAAGGTCCTCCGTATCTTCCAGAAAGACAGTCACCGAGCACAAACTCAGTGCTGATGGCCAGAAAGAGTAGAAATGTAAAGATGAAATACCCCTTCATTATTAGCGTTGACAGGTCCTGGCGACGTTTCAGACTCTTGTAGATCGATGCTGGTCCAGAATGCTTCCTCGCTTCGAAGTTGATGGTGTAATGCGGAAGACGTTGTATGGACGAGTATTTATACGTAATGTGCACGTGTTCGCGCAACATGTAGATTGTTACAGACAAGAAAAAAAAAAAGCTATTTTTCTGAGAATGCGATCTGTTCACGCTAGATGAAGGTGGCCCACAACAAGGAAAATCTTCACTTTTGTATTGTAAGCACATACCCACTCTGTGTTTTCTCAGAACTGGGAGATCCCCGGATGCCGTATAATCATGTTGCTAACGGCTATCCAGTTAAGTGTAGAAAAAAAATTGTATTTAATGTTGTGGTAAAGTCAAGGTTTTTTCCTGTTAGATATTAGTACTACCTGGGAAAAGACGATCGCGCAATGAAAGCGAAGATCCATAAAAGGATATCAGAATCAGAACTGGTACTAGGCTTGCTTTTAAATTAAGGATTCAATAACACAGCCAGAAGAGCAGCTAGAAACAATTTTTAAAATGATTGTCTTTCCATACATGGTGGGGCTCAGACCTTCAAGCTTGCTATTATGCTAAAAACATTATTATTATTATTATTATTATTATTATTATTATTATTATTATTATTATTATTATAGAAGAAAACTACCACAAAACCAATTCCAGAGACTTTTACAAAATGTTTGGAAGACAAGTACACAAAAATTTGCCCCTCCCACATTAATGCTCATAAGTGAGGATGGAAAAACGACACATATGCCAAGAAAAATGCCGAAATCATGGAAAAAGCATTCATTAAACTCTTGAATTGTGAAGAACCCCAGGAACTTTTAGCAATTAATACAGACACGCCCATCAAAACGCCGCCTGAACTCATAAACCCCCCAACAATCCAAGAGGTGGAAACAGGACTCAAAGAGTTGAAAAATTATAAGGCATGCGGAGACCAAGTTTTCGCAGAAATGTGAAAATATGCCAGTGATACAGTTCGAACATCCTTACACATGGCCCTAACAAAAATCTGGATAACAGAAAAGTTCCCCGAACATTGGACCACAGCCATAATCCACCCACTCCACAAAAAAGGAGATAAAAGCAATCCAGATAATTACAGAGGTATCTCTCTCTTAGACTGCACATACAAGATTTTCTCCAGAATCCTATACAAGAGGATCAGAGAGCAACTAGAGGAAGAATTAGGTGAATACCAAGGAGGCTTCAGACCTTGGAGAAGCTGTGCAGAACAAATCATCACTTTAAAATTAGCCATAGCATATTACAAAAAGCAGAACAGACCTCTTGCAATAACCTTCGTACTGTATCCATAGACATTCAATGTTGAAAATTTTAAGAAATTTCGGGCTCCATCCAATATTTATCAAATTGATTGAACTCACCTTAACCAACACTAAATCAAAAGTCAAGTTCAGAGGGGAATTCTCTGAGCCATTCATCATAAAAACAGGCTTAAAACAAGGAGATTGCTTGTCACCACTGCTGTTCAACTGTGCCTTGGAATACTGTATATAATGAGGAATTGGTACAAGAGTAACCCAAAGAACATCCGAATTGGAAGACTCAAAGACAACATAAGTTTAAATTGCCTAGGTTTTGCCGATGACCTTGCTCTCTTGTCCAACAATATTCAGGAAACCAGATAAGTTATATCACTACAGGAAATAGCACAGGAAATTTGTCTTGGAATATCTTTTGAAAAGACAGTAATCATGTTTACTGACCCACCACTCATAAACAAAATTGCCATAGGAAACCAAGAAATCAAAATTGTAGATACATTTAAATATCTGGGAGAAATCATAACATATAACCTCAATGAAAAGTCAGCATGGCATAACAGAATAAACTGACCAGAGCACAATATGTCACCAAGAATACCTACAACAAAAAGGGCCTGTCAATAGCAACAAAATTAGAACATTACAAAACAGTCACTCAACCAGAAATAACATACGCAAGCGAAACCATCTTCAAAACAACTAACACTGTACAAATAGACAAAATACTCAAGATAGAGAGAAGAATCATTAGAACGTGCATCAACAAATCATACCAAAAAGATGGACACTGGAGAGTAGCTTCTAATGAAACAAAAACAAAAAAAAAAAAAATGAAATGGCGTATGGCTTTTAGTGCCGGGAGTGTCCGAGGACAAGTTCGGCTCGCCAGATGCAGGTCTTTTGATTTAACTCCCGTAGGCGACCTGCGCGTCGTGATGAGGGTGAAATGATGATGAAGACGACACAGACACCCAGCCCCCGTGCCAGCGAATTTTAACCAATTAAGGTTAAAATTCCCGACCCTGCCGGGAATCGAACCCGGGACCCCTGAGACTAAAGGCCAGCACGCTAACCGTTTAGCCATGGAGCCGGACTCTAATGAAACATTCTACAAGGAAATATAACCTGTAATAAGCACAATCAGTAAGAAACGAATTTCCTTTTTTGGACATCTAATCAGGACACCAGAGAACAGGATCATCAGGAGAATAATAGAAAAATTATGGAATAGTAAGTGCAACATTAAGTGGATTACAGAAATCAAGGAAGATATGGATGAACTACAAATTACAGTGGAAGACCTAAGAAACAAAACCGACAAAATCGAGAAACTCAGGCAAACAAACCAGACTGCAAATCAGAATCAACAGACAGACAATAGGAAGGGTGATTTCCGATGAAGAAAGAAGGATAAGATCAGAGAGAATGAAGAAGTACTGGGCTGACAGGAAACTGAAAAATTATTTGTATAAAGTTGGCTAGAGTGGTCCAATGAAGGCCATAAAATGTAAATGCTAATAATATTATTATTATAGCATATGTACCCGTTCCTCGCACGGGAATAGGTAATCGATTTCACGATTCCTTCATGAATTTATGCGAAGTTACATACCTGTGTTCAAACTTTTACTGATATTCTTCTACCAGAGCACGTGGCAGTAACGTGAAGTACGATAAAGCTGAATAAAGTGGAGACAGAATGAGAACGATCACATTTCCTAGTCTGAAGTTGTGCGCAATTCTCCCTATTTCTCGGTTACATTGCCAGCGGAAGTTGTATAGGAGACCTTGTGAGCAGTGGCTGTGCATGTGACAGGTGTAACATGGAACGTCGTCGTGGGTTGACAGCGTTCGAACGGGGTATGGTGGTCGGTGCCCGACGGATGGGAAGTGCGATTTCGGAAGTGGTGCGGGAATTTGGCTTCACACGATCAACCGTGTCCAGGGTGTATCGTGAATGGTTAAATGCAGGTGTCACTGTCCACAACAGACGAACGACCAGCCGTCCAGCCACTCTCGATGACCGTGACCGGCGACATCTGAGACGGATTGTCAATAGCGACAGACGGGCAACCGTGCAACAAATCACGGCTCAATTCAACACAGGCCGTGCTAGACACGTCTCCCAGGGGACAATCCGTAGGAACATGCGTTCTATGGGGTTTGGGAGCCGGCGTCGCACACGGGTGCCACTGTTAACCCAACGTCATCGGGCACAACGACGCACATTTGTCGCCAGTCACCAGGGATGGACACTGGAACAATGGCGTAACGTGATATGGTCGGACGAATCACGATTTCAACTGCACCATGCCGATGGGAGGCACCGTGTATGGCGCAGACCACATGAAGCGATGGATCCCGCCTGCTTCTAAGGTATGGTCCAGGGCGCTGGTGTCTCTGTTATGGTCTGGGGTGCATTTTCCTGGTATGGAATGGGCCCCCTAGTTGTTCTGGAAGAGACTTTGAATGGTACGCGGTATGTTGAGCTGCTCGGAGACCATCTCCACCCATTTTTGGCTTTCCAGCGCCCAGACGGTTCTGCGGTATTTAAAGATGATAACGCGCCGCCACATCGCCCCCAAGTCGCCCGGTAATGGTTCCAGGAATATGCAGCGGAGGTCCAACGACTGCTATGACCACCCAGGAGCCCCGATATGAACCCTACCGAGCATATCTGGGATGTCCTGGAACGCAGGCTCCGTGCCATGGATCCTGCACCCACGAACAGACCAGCATTGGCGGCCGCTCTGCAAACGATTTGGTGTGAACTACGTCCAGAGGACTACCAGGGACTTGTTGACTCACTTCTACGGCGTCTCACTGCAGTTCTCAGGGCCAGAGGAGGCCCCACACGCTATTAGGTGGCTATCCCATGGCATTTGCTAAGTCACTGTATCTTGTATGTATATTCAGTCCACAGCCCTAAGGATGGTTGGATCCTCAACAGCTGCACCATCAGCTGTCATAGATGGCCTAGGCATCACTGAAGAGGCGTACTAGGGAAATGAGGAGCGAGGTAGTTTCCCTTTGCTTTCCTCACCGAGCCAGGAGTTGCGATTACATATCAGTCTGCCACTGAAATGCATGCACCAAATGACCCTATGAGCAACATTTTCACACCTTCATAGCAGGGACTGGCTGCATAAGGAAAGTCATTACTAGCATCGCTCATACCTCAATCACTTTCATGTTGTCAAAGCCAAGGATAAGACAGAGACAGATCAATGAAAGGAACAAAATTGCTTTAGCCTACACCAGAAGACGTAGTGCACTGTAAACACTAGGTTCTGCCAGCAAAGGCATATCTTTTGAGAGAGTAAAATCACTGTTTCGACTTCCTATAAACCCCCAAACCAATCCAGGATTTAGAAATAATATTGGCCTTAATACCTACCCAAGGACAGATATAAAGTTTGGTAGAAATATGTAGTGTAGTTTCCCAGTTAAAAGAACTAAACAGACTAATCTACAGACAGACATCAAAGCTAAAAATGTATACAGATTGTCATTATTACACCTGAAACGGATAACTGAACGAAAATTTCACCAAAATAGTCAGTACACAGACACACGGTCGTTACGATTTCGTTTATATAGATTTGCCTTACTGGTAGTGGCGAAATTAGGACTCACAGTCCTCTCTTACACTTAACCACACTTCTTTAACATTGTACATACGTAGGTCGAGTCATAAGTCATGGCAACTATTTTTCCTCGCGAACAGGAGACAACATAGAAAATCTAAGATATGCATTTGGAAACGTACGGTATGTACTTGCGTATGATGCCACTAGATGGTGTATGTAAACAACAGTGTGGGTCTAAGCATGCCCCCAAGTTCAGTGTGTGAGTGAGAGCGTCACAAAATGGAAGTCAACAAGCAGGAGCAACGATCGTATATTAAAATAACAGTTCTCCGCGGCAGACATGCACGCCAATGCCATGCAGAGCTGCGGGAAGCATTAGGTGTGCATGCCATGCCCTATAGAACAGTGGCGAGGTGGGTGGAGACGTTCAAACGGGGTAGAGTATCAACTGCCGATTTGCCTCGCCCAGGCCGTCCAGTGCCCATGGACAAAGATGTACAGATAATGGTGATCGAACAGGTCTGTAACTGGTGGAGACCTGTCCTTTATACGTAGTCTTATGTATTTGCTGTCTATGCCATAATAAAACGATGTTTACCAATGACTTGTGTCCTGTCACTTTCCTACGAGAATCTCTAGAAGTCAGAATTTGTCTTCAGGCACTGTGCATAAGTACATGCCCTATATTTCCAAATGCATATCTTAGATTTTCCGTGTTGTCTCCTGTTCGCGAGAAAAAAAAATAGTTGCCATGATTTATGACTCGACCCTCGTGTGATAAAAATATTCATAATCTTTTCTTACAAACTAGAAGTAATATGACTCAAAGTATCATTACTTAAGAACAGTTTGGACAGGTTCAAAACTATGTTGTTTTGCTGTTTTGTAATGGTTTAGCGCAAACAATTTCAACGTCGTCATTGAAAATGATGCCTGCCCAAGAGCATTTAAAACATTAAGACAGAGTCTTTCTGTAATTTGATAAGTGTAACAATGCAATCGAATTTACACGGAGTGTGAGGATCGCCGACGCAATTTGCTGGATCCAAGGTGCTTGGTCTGACGTGCCTAAAGGAACAATCGTGAAATGTGTTAACTGAGGAATTGAGATGTCTGCCCGAAAGTCCTTCGCAGTGAAATGTGAGACGTTGGTGTTCTTAGTGATTTGGATAATATGTTGGAAACACGATGATATTCCTGGAACAAGTAATGGACTGTTACAAAACGTTATTTCAGAAGAAGAAGAAGAAGAAGAAGAAGAAGAAGGAGTCACCTACTCATCAAAAAGCTGCGCTGTGTCTTAATGAGAGTTGGAACGTCATGTGTTTGCATATAACCACCCACAAATGATTGAAAGAGTATTTGGGTTACGTAGGAAAATTGAATCAGAATGACCACTTAGGCATGAAATTCAGTGTACTATATACAAGTTCAAAGAACCACTGTTTTTATTATGTATATACGTTACACACTATGTCAGAGTTTTTCCCTTCCTGCACTGTCAGTGTACTTTTGAAATACTGTATAGATTGGACACCCTCACTACATTGAGCACATTTTTAACGAACCGTAGGTGTCCAACTTAGAGGTGGTTTCATTGTAGTAACATAAAACATATCAAAAGCGATAATACATCAGACACATTTATCGTGCAAATTTACAGAGCTACTGTAGGTAAATTAAAACTTTATACATTCATTCAGTATCATCTTCAACTATCGACCGATACGCCAGACCATATCCCATACACGGCAAGAAAATGCAAAGGCCTTCGTCTCTTCTGCGCTTCTTGGGAACCTCGACTTCAGCATATAAACATCTGTCATGTTTTGAGCAGATAAAACAACCCTTACATAAATAGCACAAGCGACCTTAAAGTAGAGAGTTACGACTGCTTGAATCAACTCTGCATTGAAGCGACTGACACAATCATCAACATTCGCACTCAATTTCCTGATATCAGGAAGGTTCGTACCAAATTGCGAGAATTTGAATTTATGCACTGGAATGAATTATCCCATAAGGGTAAGGGTGTCACATTATTTAAGGAACACACCTACTAATAAGTGGATATCTGATCACCATGGTCTGTCATGTTCAGAATTGTGCGAAGCAATCAAGATGACAGCTAACGTTGTTGTAATTCGCTCCCTACCGGGCAGGTCCCAGGACAACACCCTCTGTCGGCGTCGCCACAGAGAGCACGAAACACTTGCCCACACTAGCTCAGAGTTTTTCCTTTCCTGCACTGTCAGTGTACTTTTGAAATACTGTATACCTACCCTGTAGATTGGATACTCCCACTACATTGGGCACATTTTTAACGAACCGTAGGTGCTTGTCCATTCGGAGACGTTTTAAGGAATAGTCGACACCATAAGATTCGACACATAATGGCCGGCGCCCTCAAAGAACGAGGGTATATGGTCTGCGAGGAAGTGTCTGGATTGGCAGCAATTAGAAGCATCAAACGAATAGACCTCATAGCCTTTAAACGAAAAAACAAGAACGTAATGATCATTCACCGAACTGTGCGATTTGAATCGCATTCTGGTCAACCGAAAGATGTGGATTTAGACAAGAGATCCTACAGTCTCGTATTATAAGGAAAAATATGGACTGCAGAATATAACAGTCACAAGCTTGATGGTGGGAGTCCGGGGAACAGTTACTAAATTCTTATCGCAGTTCTGGACCTCATTAGGTTTAGAAAAACATCTGTTGACAAAAATAGCGGTAGCTGCCATCCGCAGTTCAATATTAATTTTAAGAAACGATTTATACACTCAATAGCATCGTGTACGAACTTTTCGCTAACTAATTCCTTTTTGTACTGTATGTGAAAGACATTTCGTATTCCATGCTGATATGATTTATTACATAGTGCACCCATGTTCATAAAGAACAGAACACCTTGAAAGACTGGAGATAGGAAGTTCATATTCACAGGACATGTTCATTAGTATGTTCTGCATTTCAGTCACCTAGGTTCAGCAGGTGTCCTGTTGCCTAGTAGGCACTGGGTCCTCCATGGGCACTGGTAACTTGTTCCATGCGTGATAGCATCGACGCGTATAAGGCGCGAATGGCGTCCTGCGGTATAGCAAGGCCAACTAGATCTACAGGCCATAAGGCTCCCCCTCCACTTCGGGCGCTACGTCACAGTAGTCGCCAGCCGCTTCACTTCTCGCCAGTGACTTATAAGCTGATCTGAACTTCGCAGCAGTGAGGCTATCGATGGTGTTGAATGATTTAAACGTGTGTGAACATTGTGAATTATGGCCACGTCGTGTTGTATACCTGGTTGTAGAATAAACTACAGTTCAAAACAGCCTAATATTTCAGTGTTTAAATTTCCTACTGGCGTGTTTCGGAAACAAAAGTGGATCATAGCTATCCATCGAACCGAATTCATCCCTTCAGCAAGCTCAGTTGTGTGCATAAAACACTTCGACGAAGTTTCGTAATTAGGGACGATTCCGTTAAAAGACCTGATGAGTCTCTTTTAACTGTAAAACCTAACCATTTAAAACTCTCAAACGATGCTATTCCTAAGTTTTAAAATGTGCCTGCCTATCTGTATAAAACATCTTCCAACAACGAGCAAAAATCCTATTCAAAGACAAGAAGAAATTGAAAAACGGGAAGAGGAAGGAAAGAAAGAAAGCTGAGGAAGAATATGACAGGATCAAGGACTTCGACGAAGTTCAGGGTAATTTCAGTATTAAACGCAAATTAGATTTGGACAAAGTTTCCGTCAACTTTAACAGCCGAAGTCTGTATTTTCAAAATGTATGGGACTGAGGAAAATATTCCGAAAATTGGTACTTCCTTAACATTAAACGAGGCTCTTGATTTTAAATCCATTAAACATGATATTTTCATGAGTTATAACCCTGATATACGTGCATTAGGTGATGGGGGCAAGATATTAAAATGGTCAAATTAGAAAAGTATTTATAACTTCCTGTTTAGACCTGCTCGTAACTCAAAAGTGACTGTCCACGATAAAATAGAATCTGTACACAAAATAATCGATGAAATTGAAAGTGAAGTTAATGAGTGTATCATTACTGATAAATTATATTTTTTTTAAGGAACAGTTAAATATAGCCTTTGCAAAGAAAGTATCTTACTCCTGTATTCTAATAACATGGTTCACTTCAATATTTTTCGCATTTCCTGGGGCGTAAAAGAAGATAAGACAGTCAACGTTTCTTACAATGCCCCACTTGGTTATTCACAGTCTTTTACTGCAAAACTAGGCACGGGAAATTCGGGTATTGATGATTCATATTGGAATTACTTGAAAAAAGAAACTAAAATTGTTAAAGGAGCATGACATATTTTGTAACTTGTTGAATGGAGTCTACATAAAACGTGAGCTGAACTATAAAGGAGGAAAGGTTTTATTTTTGTTTTTGCTAGTGGCTTTACGTCGCACCGACACAGATAGGTCTTATGGCGACGATGGGATAGGAGAGGCATAACAGCTGGAGGGAAGCGGCCGTGGGCTTAATTAAGGTACAGCCCCAGCATTTGCCTGGTGTGAAAATGGGGAAACTACGGAAAACCTTCTTCAGGGCTGCCGACAGTGGGATTCGAACCCACTATCTCCCGATGCACGTTCACAGCCGCACGGCCAGATCGCCCGCTAGGAGGAAAGGTAGAGGGAGTTGCTTTTAGTAGTAAAAGCGGAGAAAATAACACTACATTAGCTACAACTGCACAAACTTTTATGTTGTCATCCAGTCTTTAAAAAAATAAAGACGTTGTTGATTTGTTTCCATGTAAGAACCTAATATGACATTTCTTAGAAGAACTAACTTTGCAAGTGTTTAAAGTATTAACAGATAGTCCTATAGCTTATAAGGTAGCATGCATAATTTCTAATAATAACAGGAAAATGTTTGAAAAGCTGTGCAAAAGCAATTTACAAACCACTTTTCAAAATCCATTTGACGAAACACACACACACACAAAATTGTTTGATACTGGTCATTTATTTAAAATCTTAATAAATAACTGGCTTAATCAAGCTGACAACTTATCCTGACTTTGACAACTCTGAGTCAGACAAAAAAATGTCTGAGTCTATCTAGTGCGGCCTTGGCTTGCTCCTGCCCTGTATAAAAAGGTGTCGTACCAGACTCTTTTAGAGCTACAAAATGTAAACCTGTATACTAATGTTTTTACATGAGGATTCTCAGAGAAAAATTCTGACTTCGCTTGTCAACAATGTTCTGGAAAACGAAAATGTTTAAACATGCTGTGATTAAATAAATAGTTTTAAACATTTCGTTGACAGATGTATATACATCTTTTGTAATATATTATTGAATAACAATAGAAAAGTTACCGTAGATAAACTCATCGCTGAGAAGAAGAAATCCTCAGGAAAATAAAAATGTACAAACTGAAACCTTAGGAATTCTTAGGTAAGTTTTAAGTTGCAGCTTAATTTCTAAGAAAGGTTTCAAACTTTTGTTGTGAATTGCCATCATGCATTTTCCTAGTAACATTAAAACTTTTTGTATACGTATTATGGGTTCTAATCTTTTAAAGATACCGTGTTGAGTTACAAGTGACAGATGTCATCATAATTTTACGTAAAGAAATGTACATGTACTGCCCTTCCAGTTTTCTCCCCGCATAAAACTCGTGTAGTATACAAGCCTAAGTAAAGCCACAATTGAAGGAGTGTTCAATTTTATCGTTATGGTAAAATAAATGAACAATATCATGGTGAAAGTGAGAGCGGGCCCTACACTGCCATGATGAACGCCAGCCACTAGCGTGACGTCACGGTCCTAGCCTTGTGGCCTGTCTATCTAGTGCGGCCTTGGGTATAGCCTCCATGCTGCATTCACCTGGTTCCACAGTTCATCTTTGGTGGTGGGCATTGGGTCAGAGCGCCGCACCCGTCGTTTCACCATATCCCACACATTTTCGATTGGCAACAAGTCCGGTGATCGGGTGGGCCAGGGCAACAGTCTGACATCTTGCGACGACAAGAAGGCACGTGTTTGTCCAGCGAACCAAAATGCGGCCATAATTTTCAAACAAGCAGAACCTGTATTCGTCCAAAAACACTATCTGCTGCTATTCCTGTCCCCAGTGACGTCGTTCCACACACCATTGCAGTCTAACATGTTTATGCACATTAGTCGAAGGTAGGCGGAGAAGTGAACGACGCGCCGGTAACCCAGACCGTAATAAATTGTTTCGGACGGTCATTCCTGAGAGTGTACGATGCGTTACACTGTTCCACTGTTGCGCCAGAGCCAAGGAGGACGCAGATCTGTCCTGCAATGCCATTCGGATAAGGTGTCGATCAAGTAGACCCATCTCGTCGTGCTTTATGGACTTCTGTGAACCATTTTGTACACACCTGTTGCACTGCCGACACACTTCGTCCCACACGAGCAGACCCACTGTGGGTGGGGGCTGTAGAATAACACCCACGGTACCCCCTGCCTGTCGTAAGAGGCGACTAAAAGGGGCCTCAGGGGCTCTGAACTTTGGAGCGCGGGTTGGCGACCACGGGGCCCTCAGCTGAGTCCTGGCATTACTTCCACTTACTTGTGCCAGGCTCCTCACTTTCATCTATCCTATCCGACCTCTCTTGGTCAACTCCTGCTCTTTTCCGACCCCGACGCTATTAGGTTTGCGAGGGCTAGGGAGTCTTTCATTTTCATTCCCTTCGCGGCCCTTGTCTTCCTTTGGCCGATACCTTCATTTTTCGAAGTGTCGGGCCCCTTCCATTTTTTTCTCTCTGATGAATGTTAGAGGATGGTTGTCTAGTTGTACTTTCTCTCAAAACAATAATCAGCACCACCACCATCACCACCTCCACCACACGAGCAGCAATTTCCCGGATGGATACATCACGTTCTCTCGTGCCAATAATGCGCCCTCTTTCAAACTCATTCATTTGACGGTACGGTTCTCGCATACGTCTGCGAGGAATCCTGCACGTCTGCTCAAGTCACACTGATCCATTACCTTCGGTTTATAGCGACAACGAGAGCCGCAGGCACATTTTACCAGTCGGTGGTGGTGCGCTGAGATATCGATGTGGACCTTGAACCTCAGGGCCGACGTGGTTCAAATGCTAATCATTGGGCACATGTCCTGTGAATGTAAACTTCCTATCTCTAGTCTTTCAAGGTGTTCTGGTTTTTATAAACTTGAGTGTATTTTTAATAACCTGTTAAACAGTAATTGTAGGTTTTGTATTGAAAAATGAAATGTCCTAGTGGCAATTAGGGAAGTTGTAATGCTTTCTGTTATCTGTCGGCGTACGTTCGTACAGCATCTCTTTCTCGTCATCATGTCTTCTAAACCTCCTACCTGTCTGTTTCTGGAAAAGAAAGTAAAATATATCTACTACAGTAGTTTTAAATCCTGTGTTTCAAAATCGATGCAGATAACATGTACCTTTGTTACAGCGACGCTTCAATTTAAACAAAAATGCTCAAAAATATAACCAAATATCACCTTATATCTAGGGACCTGCATTTTTTCGTGTTTGCGATAACACAGACTTTTTAAAAAAATAGTCCCCTAAAAAGCTTGGGAAACCTGTACTTAACGTTGTTGACAATTCGAAAATTAGAGAGCTTTATTTCTCGAAATAAAACGAAATGAAACAGTAACGTGAGTATGTCAACTTTATCAATTGTATATGCATAATAATGCGAATTCACGGTGTTTGCCTTCTATTAAAGGTTTTTTCCCACCGCCAGAATCAACAATCGTGTCTGTCACAGTCTTACAAACCGGGCTAGTTGGCCGTGAGGTTAGGGGCGCGCAGCTGTGAGCTTGAATCCGGGAGATAGTGGGTTCGAACCCCACTTAGAGCAACTCCGAAGTTGGTTTCCCGTGGAATCCCATTTTCACGCCTGGCAAATGCTGGGGCTGTACATTAATTAAGGCCACGGCCTCTCCGTTCCCATTCCTAGGCCTCTCCTATCGCATCGTGGCTCTAAGACCTATCTGTTTCGGTGCGACGTAAAACAAATAGTAAATAAACAGTCTTACAAGGTCAGCTGTCTTGTTCTCTCACTGAACTCTACTCATGCGCGTACGTCATTCTGCTTAAGGAGCTGGTCAGTAACAGTCTTATTCTCTCTCTGTGTTCAGTTACGTCTAGTAATATGCCTTTAAAGTACCAAAATATGATAATAAAAATATATAAAAATTATCCGAAATTCGAAAAAAACGTGAAATTCTTCAAAAATATTTCCGATTTCCATCAAAACATAATACGATAAACGCAGGTCCCTACTTATATCACTGAAATAGGCAATGCAAGACCAAAACAATGCAAAAGGCCGAAATATGCATTTATATGCAAAATAAAATTGCTTTAAACAAGGTCAGGAACCCGTCATTATGTTTCAGGTTTTGGGTAAAATGGCCTCAGGAATGAAATGTGACTTGTCCTTAACATTTGATCTTTAGTTATAACTTAAATTACATAATCAAACTGAGTGTTTTAACTGAACAAATAAGAATGAAATATTAGAAAAGCTAATAAATTAACAACCTACTGTTTTTAATTAATCATTGAGGCAATAGCTTGCAAGTTTTGTATGGGCTGCTAATGATTTTCAAATTGTTGTTTAATGGTGATTGGCGTCCCCCAAGTTTTCTTGTTCGCAGATTAATGGAGAATTAAGTAGAAGAGTTAACAAACAGATAATGGGGATAATTTAATGTAAGAGGATTATAATTGATGATGATTCATTGTTTATTGTAGTGAGTGTGGTTGTAGAAACTGCAAGTAGACTATAAGCGTATTATAGTTAAACTCATCAGTAGCATGCAGCTCTTCTCATTTTGCGGGAGTATTCGCTGTGAAATGTCCGCACAGTAGTTTGTAGACCTAGCGAGCTAAATACGCGACTCAGGTAACGAAGCTGTGTACCTGCATTCGGAAATTTGTGGGTTCGAACCCCACCGTAGGCAGTCTCACGATGGTTTTCAGTGGTTTCCCATTTTCTTAGCAGACAAATGCTGGGTATGTTTCTTAATTTAGGCCAAGGCTGCTTCTATCCCAATAGAACTTACTTGTAATGTTTTACATTCCACTACTTTTATGGGGTTTTGGAGTTGCCGAGGTGTCTTCAGGAGTTTTTTCATGTGCCAGTAAATCTACTGACGCGAGGTTGACGTATTCGAGCTTCAAATATTATCAGACTGAACCAGAATTGAACAAAAGTAGTTTTACTTACTTATTTTCTAGCGGATGGCTTTTAGGATTGGCAGTGTCAGTGCTAGAGGACATTTTCAGTACGCCTGGTGCAGATCTTTCTGTTTGACACCATGGGCGATTTGCGCGTGTGGGTGTGAGATGGTGGTGGTGGTGTAGGGAGGGGAGGAAACCCGGTATCGGCACATAGTCAAGAATTCTGGTCAAGGTTTAACGTCGCCATCTGACGAACGAGTCACCATCAGCAGCATCATATGCCCTCACTCCATATGAACACTACGGAGAGGTATGGAATTGAATCCAGGATTTTGGCACGCGATCTAGTGATTAGAAATCGTCCCCTTAGCAGATTTGGACTTGTAGAAATTCACGAATATTATGGACAAGGCCAAAAATTGGTATATATATATATATATATATATATATATATATATATATATATATTGCTGAAAATATTCTCCACTTACGGACAAGTTACAATGGAACTGTTACAACGTAAGGTAGTCAATATTTGACATAAACACTACAAAAACTAAACTACCAAAAATGTTTTCGTAATTTCGTCCCCCACCAGATTTCTGAAAAGTACAATTAATTAAAATATATTTTTCCTTTCTAAGCGTACCAAAGACATTCCCTATAATGAATTACTTGAAGGCCATTGGTATTCTTTTTAACAAAGTTTTTCAGCGATGCTCATGGCGTGTTAAACATTTACTTGAAAATTTGTAACCGAATATATTGTCCCTCACTGCCTTAATACCCTTTTTCATAGCCTCCTTATCCCACTGCTTGCGTTTTTCCACCTGAAAATAAAAATAACAAATAAAATGAAGGGGGACGAAATTACGAACATTCTCTGATTAATTATACTGTCCGTTACATTAACTCACGCCACGCCAGGAACTACATCCCACGACTGAAATGCAGTCCAGTATTTCATACACACATCATTACTCAGTCCAGGAATAACAGGTTCTTTATTGTAATGCTGTAATAACAAGACTCAGCATGAAAAATGAATTCTCCTTGTGCACTGAAACTAAACTTGATGCACGCAAGAAGACGACGGGATGAGGCTATGGGTATGCGTGCGGCTAAATATTAGGTACCAACCGTACAAACGGGAAATCCCTAGGGCGGGATTCGAACCAGCTAACCACTGTGTCAGACTTGACGCGTTAACGAGTATGGTCACTAAGCGGGCTAAAAAGGTAGCTCAAGGACAGTAAAGCAGTGCAACCAGGTGACTGTTCGTAATTCATGAATGCTGCTATAAAGGCCTAAATTACGATAAGAGAAATTTGAAAGAAATATTTTGATGATAATAAATCAATCAATAATAATGGCGTGTGGCCTCCGGAGAGGCGTCGTGCAGGTCCTTCGAGTTTACACCGTTTAGGCGACCTGCGCGTCTGTGGGGATGGGTTCCTACGTAAGAAGAATTCTAATGCTGAAGGCGACACAAAGCCCCGGCCCCCGAGCCAGAGTATTAATTAATGGAAGTTAAAATTCTCGACCCGGCCGGGAATCGAACACGGGACCCCTTGGACCAAAAGCCAGCTTGCTAACCGTTTAGCCTTGGAGCCGGACCTATAATAATAATAATAATAATAATAATAATAATAATAATAATAATAGAAGAAGAAGAAGAAGAACTCTTCTGCGATAGATGTTGGCCTCGTAAAGTCCACAGTTCTAGCCTTTCAGGTAGACAATTCATTGTTGAAAACATCCTTGAGATATGAACTACAAATTTTAGTTTAAAAAATTAAATGAAGTATCAGAATATATTCTTTATTTATTCCTAAACCGAGCTCGATAGCTGCAGTCGCTTAAGTGCGGCCAGTATCCAGTATTCGGGACATAGTAGGTTCGAACCCCACTGTCGGCAGCCCTGAAAATGGTTTTCCGTGGTTTCCCATTTTCACACCAGACAAATGCTGGGGCTGTACCTTCATTAAGGCCACGGCCGCTTCCTTCCCACTCCTAGCCCTTCCCTGTCCCATCGTCGCCATAAGACCTATCTGTGTCGGTGCGACGTAAAGCAACTAGCAAAAAAAAAGAAAAAAAAAATCCTAAAAATTACAAGCGTTATTCGGTCGATTATATTTGCAGTTTGCCTTTTTCTACCACTACGAGTGCTAATGTGAGTCAGTGCAGAGTTTGACTTAAGCCCTTATGACTACATTCGGAGTGGACGTTTTTCAAGAAATGTAAAAACATGCCTGAGGGTATTAAATCAAGGAAAACTTTACAGAAAGAATTTTATAAATAAGCTGATTTGGCTAGGATTTTGAATAACAAAGAAAACGAGTAAAGGAACGAGCTATTTTTGGCTGTTTTTCTGAAACTTCATTTAGACCGTAAGTGATTTTTCGAATTTTTTAAAAAAAGTTGAATAGAGCTATCAAAACTCACAATTCGAAACCTTTCCGGGTCCTTTAGCCCTTCAACTTTTGGCACAATTGAGGACATTGCTTAATTGTACGTTTTTCGTTGTATGGCGACCCCTACTTTGTCTGCTAAGACATGTTTACAACATTAAAACGGCACATTTTACGTTGACCTAAGAAGATTAGCACAACTTTCAACAACAGGAACATATCATTGGCATGCTTACCTTAGAAAGCGTAGTGCGCTGTGCTTTTTCGTCCTCTTGAAGCAATTTACTAAAAATAATGCGTTACAGAACAGCATATTAAGTTCCAGGGAGTACGTCGTCGTGAAGTAAACTTACGTGTCAGATGGAAGTTGCGACACTTTGGCCAGAATTACCATGACAAAACTTGTCTGTATTTCAACTCCCGTGATTTATTCTAGTTTGTAGAGGAAGGTGCTTTGAACTGGGGGATGCGAATGAGAAGAGAGTTTGAGAAGGAAGCTCCAGTTGTGTAAATTGTAATCACCGAGATTACTTGGGCCGTGTTCGCTAAGCCGACTGCCCTGGGCTACAATGCAATTTAGTCCACGGTAGAGCGAGCTCGCAAGGTACACGTGCCAGGCTCTTAGCTTTTGTGAGGAATATCCCAATAAATCGTGTTTCCACCTGTTCCCTGTTTCGTGCACTATTCTCCAGATAGATGTACAGATGTACATGAAATTACGGACGGTATCGGTTATAGATAGCATTGTCATCACAAGAAGAAAGACAAAATAGAGAAAGGGATCGCATTCATTCAGCCTACGTGATTGTAATTGAGGGGGAGCTATATAATTGTGACTAGAAAGCAAAGAATAACGGCCGAGATGATTAGTCGTGCTGACTTCACGACACTTCGTAATCTGCAGGCCTTCGGGCAGAGCAGCGATCGCTTGGTAGGCCAAGGACCTTCCGGGCTGTTGAGCTATGGGTAGAGGCATGATTTTTTCCCCCAGTAATTTATGTTCGATTTCGCGTTATTTCGCGAAGTTGGAACTAACCCAATCGCTTTAATTTCACTTTAATCCTTTCCTAAAGTTATTCATAAAAAGTTGAATTCGTGAGATTAGTGAATTATTTTTGTGAAAGATAGAGATAGATAAATAAAGAGAAACAACATTGATAATAATTCATTATTCCTTATGTAATCTTGATTATAACTATAATACCGCCCTAATCAAGATTGCATAACAAATTACCCTTTCACTGTACATGACCATAGCTTTCACCCTATATGGTCATACCATTAAGGGATCTTACAGAATACTAATACGAAGAGATACTTCTGTCGAAATGAGAAATCCTTATTCTGTCTTCTGTTTCCATTCATACACGTAATATTGGAACACAATTTCAAGATCGTTATTTTCCATGAATTTCGCTGTATTTTCGCCCTTGTCGCATTAATTCGCTGTAATTCGCGGAAACAAAATCACAAATTCCTTAACCAGAATCGTATGATTAGTTAGGATATTTCAAAATCGCTTCAAAAAAAAATTGTCGCGTTTATCGTTAATACGAATCATGTCCCTAGCTATGGTGTTTGGTTTAGAATCAAAATATGCAAGAAATGTTTCATGAACATAACTCCAGTGGCTATGTCTAATACAGCCTACCACGTTTTTTTTTTGTACCTCTGCAACACACGAGGGGTATGCAAACTGCACACACGGCAGAACCTGGGTGGTACGGGTCGTGTGTAAACCGAATGTCACTCTTGACTTCTGCTTAGTTTTAGGTGAAGAAGAAATATTAATATACTATTAGATTTTAATGAGGTAACTACATCTGAATGTAATTCATTAAGAGAGAAAAATATAATCTGGTAATATCAATTAGAAATTGTTTAAACTGCCAAGGGGGCCGAAGGGTGGGTGGCATGATTAGGTAAATGGGTTAGGTGTTGGCTTCCCGCTCTGAGGCGACTGCATAGACGCTGCATGGTCTGAAAAATTGTGAATTTTGATGGGCAGAGGTTCTAGTTTTTTTTAAATTTGAAAATGTTAAATGAAATCTTGAATTTGGCGGGTCATATGGAAATTCAGGACGGAAAGGGACTCAGGATTGTCGATTTGTGATACATCCCTCCACATAGGGTTGGTGTGAGGAAGAGTATCCTGCCGTAAAACAACGCTAAATCTTCCTGTAGGATAGAGTTCCCATCCCATTAGAATGTGGGAAAAGCGGTAGAAGATGAAGATTCTTGAAGTTTTGCCGTTGAGTTTTGGTACACCCTGTATTGTCTAAGGGAGAGAAGGAAGATCTTACTGTCACTCTGATAGCGACCTTCCTGCGAGAGTCTGAAAAGTATCCTTATTTAATACTCTCCTAACAAGAAAGGATATTCCCACATAAAATATATACCGCTGAAGGATCGGTTATGAATAATATTTCTCGAACATTCTGTCAGTGATGCTTTGTATGTTGTGGCAGTATTTCATCCCCGAAGCGTTCGCTGTCTGTTTGTTGGGATTGTAGTAATGATTTACACAGCAGCCGTCATTGAACGTAATCACATCTACAAACAGCTGGGTACACACGCTACGGCGCTGGGTCACAGGGCAAACATATACAGTACCAACACTGACATTTCATATTGAACGATCACTTCCCGGGAATTGAGAAGTCTCTCTTCTTTATCATTAGTGTCGTGTAGCTTTTGTGTCTACCTCTGATGACGGTTGACGCGTGCTAATGCCCTACACATCCTGCTACTGACGAGGGAAGTGGTCAGCATACAAGTTACTTCGTATTGTGTGTGGGTAGGACAGTCAGGTTGTAGGAGTGTGAGTAGTGGCACAGGTGGTTAAGTGGGGGTCATCCCACCTCAAGATCAGTTCCGTCTCATTTCTGTGTGCATCTCGTGTCTGAACCTTTATGCTCACGTAAAGGTTTTCCTGAGGGACTGCACTTCGTCATTCTGCCGTCGCTCAACACCAGTAATAGTAGTATTGCTTTTGCGTTCCACTAATTGTTTTTACAGTTTTCGGTGAAACCAAGTATTGACGCATTATCGGCTTATGCGTGGATGGGGCCCTATCTAAGATAACATACCCAGTCCCCGACGCATAGGAATTAACTAATGAAAGTTAAACAAATCACCGACCCGATTGGAAATCGAACCCGGGACCTTTTGGACTAAAAGCCAGCATTCTAACAATTTAGCCATGGAGCCCGACATTATTATTATTATTCAATGAATATTGAATTTTCACGACCACATTTTAATCGAAAGCGACTTTCAATCCATTAGGTCGTGTTACGTACATTTAGTACGTGTTCAAGAGATGTTAAGTACAGAACAAAAATGGCCAACCAGACACCAGTGAGTTCCGAACCCACAACCTCCCGATTTCGCGTCGGTTGCTCTACCAATAGAGCTATGGTGTCTGGTTGGCCATTTTTGTTGTGTACTTAACATCTCTTCAACACGTACTAAATGTACGTAACACGACCTAATAGGTTGAAAGTCGCTTTCGATTACAATGTGGTCGTGAAAATTCAATATTCATTGAATAATAATAATGTCGGGCTCCATGGCTAAATTGTTAGAATGCTGGCTTTTAGTCCAAAAGGTCCCGGGTTCGATTCCCGGCAGGGTCGGTAATTTTAACCATCATTGGTTAATTTCACTGGCACGGGGGCTGGGTGTATGTGTCGTCTTTATCATCATTTCATCCTCATCATGACGCGCAGGTCGCCTACGAGAGTCAAATCAAAAGACCTGCACCTGGCGAGCCAAACTTGTCCTCGGACACTCCCGGCACTAAAAGCCATACGCCATTTGATTTACCGTGGCTTTCAGCCAGTGCCACTGCAGTGGGCTTGCTATGCGGCCTCTCTATCAGCAGAGAGGTCCTTGTTCAAGTCCCTCCCCTGGAGAAGTTCATTTCTTCTATTCGCGCTCTCAAGCCGGTGATAAGCCACATGAAGATTTAGCAACACCGCCTCGCAAAGCTCATCTGAATTCACGCGCGACGCGATCTGATTGGCTAACTTCAGTAACTGATAAGATGACAACGGCGCGAGATACCTTATTACTTATCAGTGGGACCAACCCTCTAACGCTCATATATCAGGTTCTGTTGTTTCCGACCAACAGGGTGGACAAAATCAAACTCGCCCGGAAAATGTTTACAGCCGGACTGACGCGAGATTGACCCATGTTAATGAACATCACAGAAGAAACTGGAAATTGCCTCATCTGAAGAAATGAAAAACTGAGTATCTGAAAGTCCTGACTCCAGTTCACTGAGAAACCACCAGCACAAGTCAACACGCGAAGGTTTAATCCGTGCACAGTAGTACATTTGTAAGGTTACACATGCAGGTCTTTTTTCGATAATGTTTCGACACGACGATCTCTTCATTCCCTCTTGCACACATAAACGGCGTTGAGATTTCGTCGGACTTCCTTCCAGACTTTCCTTCACGGGAGCGATGCTTTCTGCTGTTCGAGCTCTTTTCGTATAGTTACGGTTTTCATTAGCCACAGAGCCCGTTTCACGCCATTTTGCCACCAAGTTTTTCATTACAGACTTTGCTGGAGGTTTGGCCGAAACGTTTCGAGTATTAAACTCTTGCGCAAACAGTTCCGCACATGCTTTCCAGGAATCGTACTTCCCGTACCACTCGATAATCAGCACGCGTTGTTTAATCCTGAGCACCATTTTGTGTTGCATCTAACTGGTCACTAAACACGTCTGATCCTCTCACACTCACTTTTTTAATATGTATATTTTTAGACTTTTATTTTTACCGATATTGTCTTATTTTTCTCATTGTTTCCCTGTTTTCGATTCATTTTCTGCTTAACGGCGACAATTAAGGTTAAAATCCCCGACCCGGCCGGGAATCGAACCCGGGGCTCCTTGAACCAAAGGCCAGCACGCTAACCATTCAGTCATGGAGCCGGACAAACTCGCTCGTACGTAATGACTAATGACTAGATCTGGTATTTCAGGCTCTAAAGAATGTTGTTTTAGGCACCTAAAATAGGCTTTTAAACGAGAAAATAGGCACTTACAATCTGCTTTAAAATGTGTAAATACACAGAACATAGACTTTAAAATATAGCAGTATACAATTAAACTCTAACGTTATTTCTATTTGTTTAAAAAAGAAATTTAGTATACCCGTTCTTGTCCGGCCCCCTTTCACGCCTGTCCGCCTGTCACCCGGCCGGGTCAGGGGTTTTTAATTGTAAATGATTAATATCCCTCGCCTGGGGACTGGGTGTTTGTGTCGTTCTTGACATTCATTTCCTCACATTCAACACTTTACACTTCCGCAATTCCAAATACACTCAGGTTCATAACATATGGTACCAGTAGGGGCAAAAGAATCTTTCTAGGTCCACGCCCCGAACAAATAGCATGTTTAAAAAATACCCGTTCTTAACAGAAATAACAACGAAATTGAGACAGAATTAAAAAGACATTTATTAAAAACAGTTATGGATTATATGAAAAGTAATAATCAGTACTGAACTAAAAGTCCGGCTCTGTGGTGTAGTGGTTAGCGTGATTAGCTGCCACCCTCGGAGGTCCGGGTTCGATTCCCGGCTCTGCCACGAAAATTTGAAAAGTGGTACGAGGGCTGGAACGGGGTCCACTCAGCCTCGGGAGGTCAACTGAGTAGAGGTGGGTTCGATTCCCACCTCAGCCATCCTCGAAGTGGTTTTCTGTGGTTTCCCACTTCTCCTCCAGGCGAATGGCGGGATGGTACCCAACTTAAGGCCACGGCCGCTTCCTTCCCTCTTCCTTGTCTATCCCTTCCAATATTCCCATCTCTCCACAAGGCCCCTGTTCAGCATAGCAGGTGAGGCCGCCTGGGCGAGGTACTGGTCATTCTCCCCAGTTGTATCCCCCGACCAAGAGTCTGAAGCTCCAGGACACTGCCCTTGAGGCGGTAGAGGTGGGATCCCTCGCTGAGTCCGAGGGAAAAGCCGAACCTGGAGGGTAAACAGATGATGATGATGATGATGATGATGATGATGATGATGATGATGATGATGATGATGACTGAACTAAAACCTTAATATTGAAGTTACTGAACACAATTACAGCACTGTAGGCATCCCATATGGGTGTAAACGCGAACGGAGTATGTGTTAGTTCATTTGTGAGGAATATTCGTACAACACTTTCATTCGTAGTTTGCTTTACATTACATAATGATAATCTTCCCCAAATATTCCGCAGTCAGTTTGTGTCTTTATGTGTTAAAATAATTTTGAAAGCACTCACAAATGTTAGAGGGGCACACGTAAATTAATCTACATTTTCAGTTCAATATCATAAGGTAAGTCTACTTTTCTCCCGTCTATTACCTGATGTACCCTTTTCTCCGGCTCCGTAGCTAAGTGGTTAGCGTGCTGGCCTTTGGTCACAGGGGTCCCGGGTTCGATTCCTGGCAGGGTCGGTAATTGTAACCGTAATTGGTTAATTTCGCTGTCATGGTGGCTGGGTGTATGTGTCATCGTCATCATCATTTCATCCTCATCACGACACGCAGGTAGCCTACGGGCGTCAACTCAAAAGACCTGCACCAGGCAAGCCGAATTTGTCCTCGGACACTCCCGGCACTGAAAGCCATACGCCATTTCATTTCAGCACTGAATAACCTGGATTTTTCTGCAGTACACTAGCCCACTTGTCTATTGAACACTGAAGTTTATGAACACGCCAGTCATTTCAAAGTTATTTTCATGAATTGAATAGAAAAATTTGCTTTCATTTTAGGCACTAAAATAGTAAAATAGGCTCAAAAGGTCCAAATAGGCATTTTAAGGCACTATAAAACTGTAAATCTGAGGGATTTGTCATGAACGTAAACATATTTTAAAATTTCATGTTATTTCTTTAGGAAGAAATTGGGCATTTTGCCTTATATACCCGGGTCTAGTAATGATACAGCGACGTACTCGGGAGATGCTCACTCTCAGACATGTACCAGCAAAGGATTGATGCATAGATTTTTTTTGCAGGGTCAGTTTTATTTTCCCTACCCTGTATATAATCATCTTGGTAATCCTCGCTAGTCTGACTGTACCCCGTTCAGGTCTTTTTTTTTAATACCAGGATTTAAATCCGCCATGGCAGAGCCAACCAGATGGGAAACTAAATTGCTTTTTCAACCATAGCTTGAAATATGGACTTACAGCTTCGCAGTCAATCGAAATCTCAAAACGCATTTATTTTAAAGTCTTCGTCGTAGCTAATGAGCTATAGGAATTGAAGTGCAGTGCGCTAAGTTGTTAGAACCGTGCGCGCAGTACGATCACCTCATTAATTCTGAAGTACGAGTGACGTCATCGCACAGCACCAGTCGAGGAGTACGAGTTTCAAACCTAGCGTTGTGTAAAGTACAGTATGTTTCCTTAAACATATTACGTTCTGTTCGTAAATTGTTCTGAGCTGGTATATCTATTGCTTAACAGTTTCACTCCCAAGCGACTGCCTGGCCGAGGCGGTAAAGGCGTGCTCGGTTCATCCGGAAGGACGTGGGTTCGATTCCCCGTCAGGAAGACGAAAAATTTATGAAACGAGATTTCCACTTCTGGAGGTTCACTCAGCCTACACCAAAAATGACTACCAGGTTATTTCCTGGAGGCAAAGGCGTAGAGCTAACCACCCTACTCCACCAAGTACCCGGGGTTACGAATAGTGGAAGCCTTTACCGTCCACCGCCCCCCACGACCTCCGTGGCGTGTACGGAGTTTTGAAAACATTTCTTAGCGGACAAAGTAGGGGTCCCCATACTACGAAAAACTTAAAATTAAGCAATTTCCTCAATTGTGGCCAAAGTTGAAGGGCCCGGCAAGGTTTCACATTGTGAGTCTTGTACAGCTCCATCAAACTAAAAAAAATATTTCGAAAATAACTTCCGGCCTAATGCATTTCCGGAAAAGCAGCCTAAAATTATTTGTCTCTTTACCCTTTTTTAAAATTCAAATCTTAGATAAATTAACTTATTTACATAATTCTTTCTGTAATGTTCCTTGGTTCAATACTCTCAGGCGTTTTTTTTAATTTTTTTGAAAAATGTCCACACCGAATCTACACCGAATGTAGATAATAAGGGCCAAAATCTCACGCGTGCAAGCGCAGGCGCAGAGATTCTGTGCACCATGAATCGGTTCGACTCGGCTCAGTTCGGACCAGCGTTTTGTCTCGGGGCGACTCGACTAAGCTGGGCTTAACTCGGTTTGGATGGTGGGGGTCTGCACTGTGGTCAACCTGGCGAAGTCGTCTTTTGCATGTTGCGCCGCGCAGTGCACCGTTGCATGTATCCTGAGAGGTCCTGATCATAATCATCATCAATCGCAATAGGTAAATAAATGAAATGGTGTATGGCTTTTAGTGCCGGGAGTGTCCGAGGACATGTTCGGCTCGCCAGGTAGAGGTCTTTTGATTTGACTCCCGTAGGCGACCCACACGTCGTGATGAGGACGACGTGGTCCCTGAAGCAAATTTTCTCCGTCTGTAATCGTCTTCTGGAATGATATCTACCCCATTTCGTTTTGATAACTTTTCCAGCATCCTTCCTACATACCTCCTCATACCATCCGAGTCTAACTTCGTTGATTTTTCAGACACTTTCATCACTTTCAGCCTTCCTCTCACTGTCTTGTTTCTTACTACCTTTCTTACTACCCATCTCGTAATAATAACACTATAACTTGCCTCGCGTGACAGACTCTGTCAAAAATGAGATAGCAAAGATTCAGTTTAAGATGTTTGAATGCAACACGGTATAGCAAACAACGATCATGGTGATGGTGGTGATTATTGTTTTAATAGGAGGATTTTAAGAAAATAATATTACTATTCCTGCATGGCATGATGGCCTGCCCCTTCAAAGCGCAGGCTGCTTCCACATTATCTTAGTATAACGAGGGAAAAGGTTATTTAAGAGAATATGTTTGATTTTCACTTCTCGGTCTTCCAGAATCTGAGCCGTGTCCGCTGAGGTATATAAGTTGTGGTAGATATACATTGGTTTTGTGATTCATGTGTGCTCTTTTTTCTAGTTACTATTTTTTTTATTCGTTATGCCTAAAAAAGGAGCGCGTTCGAACTTATTAGCACTTGTTTGCTTTTTCTTCTTTTCTTCCCAATATCCCTTCATCCTCTCGCTGTGTTCCTCTTCACGTTGTTCAGCCCATCCTGTATTTAGTCGGGTGAGCTTTACAGAAAATTTGTGTTAGTGAATTAAGGTTCTGAATTTTATTCTTCATGCATCCCAATTTCATTTATGTCTTCATTGATTTCTTTTAGCAAATTATTGGGATTTTTCATTGATAAGGCTAAGTTTAAAATTTTCTTTATCAGCCTGTTATTATCCCTTCTATATGTGACCATAAAATTATAATCGTCGTTTCCTGATTGCATTTGTGTTTTTTTCTGTAACTTGATAGATTTCATGTGATTTTCTTTTTCATCGAAATTCCATTTTCGCACTTTTGTCCTAATATTTTCCTGAGGATTTTTCTTTCTTGTTTTTCGATCATCTTTATTCGAGATCTGCCAACAATGATAACAGTTTCAGATGCATAAAGTGCTTGTGTTTTAACTACTTGTAATAATGTCATAATTTTGCCTTTTTTTGTCTTTTCATAAGAAATTTGGAGTCCTGTTTTGGCTGCTATTTCGTGGATATTTTCTACCGACTGCTTATTATTATTATTATTATTATTATTATTATTATTATTATTATTATTATTATTATTATTTCCAGACGGTGAAGATCCCTTTAACTTCAGTAACCAACAGACGTGACGTCTTGTTTTATTGGCATGTTAACTTGTCAGTCGATTGAAATTCTCAGAATTTCTGTCTCTATATTCTAACATTCTAGGCTTCGTTTCATATATTTGGCTTCTATATCGCTGTGGATTCCTCCCCATTCCTTCTCCGTTCGGGCATGGTTCGCTGGCTGAGCTGAATGAACATTCTCATTATCCTGACCCATCACTAATCCTTGGTTGGCGGGAGGTCGATGAGAATATCCGGTCGGACTCTGGAGCTGCTGGTAGTAAACAGGGCGCATTGTCTCGATTTTTAACTCTGAAGTCAGTGGTTTAGAAGAACATTCTACCAACTAGTTTAGAGTTCAAATTATGTGGAATTAGTTCCTGAAAATCATGCATGATAGGCCTAAATAAGATCCATAATATCTGCCAACTTGAATAGTTACTTATGAAAATCATATCACTAACTTCGCACCAAGACGGCCGCTGTTCAAATCCTGGTCAGTGCACGTGGTTTTTTAAAAATAAAAGTTAGCGTTTACGTGGAAACGGAGTGGTGATGGGAGTTACTATGGTTTTAAGAGGAAGTACAACTGAGCAACCATCGTCTGTTAACACTAATCTTATGGGAAAAAAAGGAAGGGGTCAGATACTTCGAAAAATGTAGGTATCAGACAAAGAAAGGCAAGAACCATGGAGATCGTTAAAGTTAAAGATTCCCTAGGTCTTGACGCCTAATACTGTAGGGCGGAAAAAAAAAAGAGGTGACGTAGGAAGTTCGGATAGGATAGATGAAAATGAGGAGCCTGACACAAGGGACTGGAAGTAACGCCAGATATTAGCTGAGGAGCCCCGTAATCGCCAACCCACGCTCCCAAGTTACGAGCCCCTGGGACCAATTTTAGTCTCCACTTACGACAAGCAGAGTTACCGTGGATGTTATTCTACCGCACCCACCCACAGAGGGGCGTAGAAATGGAGATGCTGGGCTGAGTAGCTCAGACGGTTGAGGCGCTGGCCTTCTGACCCCAACTTGGCAAGTTCGATCCTGGCTCAGTCCGGTGGTATTTTAAGGTGCTCAAATACGTCAGTCTTATGTCGGTAGATTTACTGGCACGTGATAGAACTACTGTGGGACTAGATTTCGGCACCTCGGCGTCCCCGAAAGTCGTAAAAGTAGTTAGTGGGATGTAAAGCCAATATTATTATTATTATTATTATTATTATTATTATTATTATTATTATTAGGGCCCAGATGTTTATGACTTTTCATATTTTATTTATTTATATTATTTCAATGGAAAATACAAGTTAAGCATGATTTTATCTACGGTGAATGAAATTATGTAATTTTCACGGCTCATATAAAGTCATATTTTTGCTCTATTAACGTTTGTCATTTTCTGGTGGTATTTCATATTGAGGTCATATTTCACCGTGAATTTTCGTGGTTTTTCCATGTCTTTATCTCTACTTTTTCCTAGACCTCCTTTCAGTCGTGTCAAAGACTGATTTTTCACATCTCCTAGTTGTTTTCCGTAATTTCTTACAATTGTCTTTCTGAGAAATATATATTTATGTGAATTAGGAGGGTAAGCTGTATAGAAAGAGACAGATGCGTATATAGCGACAGAAAGGTGAGCCTCAATTGAACTCTTTAATGATTCTACGTATTTCAAATATAGCCCAGTAACATCCTGCGATGTTGAGCGGTCTTTTCCCCGTTACAAGTCAATGTTCCGTGAAAATAAAGATCGTTTCTATTTGAAAACTTTAAAATGCATGTAATTTGCTACTGTAATTCTTTAATTCTTTCTGATCGCCCCTCAAAACGTGACATTTATTTCATTCTGTTGGGAGTCGAGAGTTATCTCTAGATTGAGTAATTAAATAAATTCAAAATGTAATAATAATTTTTTTAAATATATATATTTACAAGCGAATGGACCACTAAGAATCACGCTACAACTTCTTTCTCTTCGTGCGGGGTTTTGTTTGTCCCCTATACTCCTTCATGCGTTCGCTGGTCTGCTTCCGTTGTTCATCTGTCCAGGCTCTTCCGGTCTTCCTAGTTCTTCCTGCGGCTTGAACACCTTCCAAATTCTTCAGTGTATTCCTAAACGCATTCCTTTCTAACAGCTGGTCTTCCAAGATGCTTCACCTTTCCATATCGTTCTTTGTTTCCTTAATCCATGCTGTAGTGGTCTTTTTTCTCCAGAAGTAATCAAATATCTGTTTGGTCTCTTTGCGTTCATTCTGCATAGATGTCCAAGAAACGCCAGCCTCCTTTATATTATTATTATTATTATTATTATTATTATTATTATTATTATTATTATTATTATTATTATTATTATTATCGAATGTTCTGGATTTTAAAAGTACACAAGAACCTCGTTTATCCGGCCCTCATTAATCCGGATCGAAAATAAAAATATAAAAATATTTTTACATGTACAGCATTTCTTTTACGGGATCGATTCTTCTTGAATGTTATTTTCACCAATGATATTTAGGACAGGAATTGGAAGTACGTCGGCCGCGGTCTATCAAAGATACCGTCCCTGCATTCGCCTGGAATTGCGAATGGGAAACCGTGGACTCTTCTGAGTTCCTTGACACATTTGCACGCATTCCTGGATGCTCGGACGTAGATGTGAACGGCGTAAGTGACTGGTTGAAAAATGACAGTAATTCAGGCTACGGCATAACGACAGATGAATAAATTATTGCCTGTTGTTCCTCGGCAGGTAATGACGAGAGTGATGGTGAATTCGAAAATAAAACCGGCGCTCCATCAGAAGAAACAATGACTCGTGGAGATGAAACAATGCAGCTTGACAAACTGATGGCCTATTTAGAATCCCAGATTGAAACCACACCGGCAGAACTGATGTTAGTAAAACGTCTTCGTGATCGTGCTGCGCGAAACGCTATACAAATGTAAAACACACATTATTTTAGTGCATAAAATACAGTCGTAAATGTAAGAAAAATGTTCTTATATTTTTTGTACAATTGAAAAAGGGTATTACTGTATAACTTGTTAATATATTCTATTATAGCGTTTAACATGTACTGTATTTGTTTTTGTTTTTCCGGATTATCCGGATTTTCGATAATCCGGATCAGTTCCGGTCACACTTAATCTGGTTAAACAAGGTTCTTGTGTATATTTTAAATGTTGTTGTTTGAGTCATCAGTCCATAGACTGGTTTGATGCAGCGCTCCATGCCACCCTATCCTGTGCTAACCTTTTCATTTCTACGTAACTATAGCATCCTACATCTGCTCTAATCTGTTTGTCATGTTCATACCTTGGTCTACCCCTACCGTTCTTGCCACCTACACTTCCTTCAAAAACCAACTGAACAAGTCCTGGGTGTCTTAAGATGTGTCCTATCATTCTATCTCTTCTTCTCGTCAAATGTAGCCAAATCGATCTCCTCTCACCAATTCGATTCAGTATCTCTTCATTCGTGATTCGATCTATCCATCTCACCTTCAGCATTCTTCTGTAACACCACATTTCAAAAGCTTCTATTCTCCTTCTTTCTGAGCTAGTTATCGTCCATGTTTCACTTCCATACAATGCCACGCTCCACACAAAAGTCTTCAAAAACATCTTTCTAATTCCGATATCAATGTTTGAAGTGAGCAAATTTATTTTCTTAAGAAAGCTCTTCCTTGCTTGTGCTAGTCTGCATTTTATGTCCTCCTTACTTCTGCCATCGTTGGTTATTTTACTACCCAAGTAACAATATTCATCTACTTCCTTTAAGACTTCGTTTCCTAATCTAATATTTCCTACATCACCTGCCTTCGTTCGACTGCACTTCATTACTTTTGTTTTGGACTTATTTATTTTCATCTTGTACTCCTTACCCAAGACTTCATCCATACCATTAGGCAACTTCTCGAGATCTTCTGCAGTCTCAGATAAAATAACAATATCATCCGCAAATCTCAAGGTTTTGATTTTCTCTCCTTGGACTGTGATTCCCTTTCCAAATTTCTCTTTGATTTCCTTTACTGCCTGTTCTATGTAAACATTGAAAAGGAGAGGGGACAAACTGCAGCCTTGCCTCACTCCTTTCTGGATTGCTGCTTCTTTTTCAAAGCCCTCGATTCTTATCACTGCAGACTGATTTTCATACAGGTTGTAGATAATTCTTCGTTCTCGGTATCTGATCCCTATCATCTTCAGAATCATAAATAGCCTGGTCCAATCAACATTATCGAATGCCTTTTCTAGATCTACGAATGCCATGTACGTGGGCTTGTCCTTCTTGATTCGATCCTCTAAGATCAGACGTAAAGTCAGGATTGCTTCACGTGTTCCTACATTTCTTCTGAAGCCAAACTGATCTTCCCCCAACTCAGCTTCAACTTGTTTTTCCATTCTTCTGTAAATAATACGTGTTAAAATTTTGCAGGCAGAGATACTAAACTAATAGTGCGGTAGTTTTCACACCTGTCAGCACCGGCTTTCTTGGGAATAGGTATAATAACATTCTGCCGAAAATCGGATGGGACTTCTCCTGTCTCATACATCTTGCACACTAAATGAAATAACCTTACCATGCTGGTTTCTCCTAAGGCAGTCAGTAATTCAGAGGGAATATCATCAATTCCAGGTGCCTTGTTCCTATTTAGGTCACTCACAGCTCTGTCAAACTCTGACCTCAAAATTGGGTCTCCCATTTCATCAGCATCAACAGCCCCTTCATGTTCCAGAACGAAATTACCTACATCGTTACCTTGATACAACTGTTGGATATGCTCCTGCCATCTTTCTGCTTTGTCTTCTTTCCCTAGAAGTGGCTTTCCATCTGAGCTCTTAATATTCATGCACCTAGATTTCCTTTCTCCAACCACGAACCTGCTACGCTGGCGTAGCAGGGAGAGAGGTGATACTCCCACGTGGCGCGTCCCAGGTGGCGGATAGGGGGGTCCTAACCGGCTTGCCGGCGGACTTGAGGGAAATAAAATACCTCTCGCGGACCAAACACACACCCCCTGTGGGTGGGGGAGGCTGACGAATAATACACCCACGGTATCCCCTGCCTGTCGTGAGAGGCGACTAAAAGGGGCGACCAAGGGTTGATTGTATTAGAACCATGAAACTACTTGTGATTAGTACCACCACGCGGAGAACACCAAGGGTTGCTTTTACTTGTGCGTAGTACCACTACATTAGGTACGAAATTGGTTTGTGATCAGTAGCACACAGGAGCACCGCGCGGTCGGCTTTTGCAGTACCTGTGATTAGTACCACCATATGAGCAGGACCATGGGATGATAGCTACCATGGTTCTACTTTGCCTATGATTAGTACCCACTATATGAGGAACACCACGGGATAGGGAGAGGTCCCTGTGGTTAGTACTCTTATGTGATGAACACCATAGGTTTGCGTTGCCTGTAAATGGCGCCGCAAAGTGAGAAAAGCATAGGTCTGTATTATGTCGAATTTCATAAGCTCTGAGTAGTACAATAATGTGTGGAATGCCGCAAGTCTCTGCTACTTTTGATTAGTACCGCAACAGAACAAATACCATGGCTCTATTTTGATAGCGATCAGTACCGTTATGAGGGGCGGATAACTGCGATTTAGGACCCCCTTTTGACTGCACGCATAATCGATTCCCTGTTATGCTATAGCAGTAGTCCCTTGGTCAGAAATACTATATTGTCACGTCTGTTTATGTGAATGTGAGACATTGCGGGTCGCAACCACTGATTGTTTTAAATTCATGTCCATCCATTCATTCTTCGTTCTCACGTTTTAGAATTATGGTCAGTGGAGAATTTTAGACTTTTAATATCTCATTCCATTTCGTCTCATTTCGTACCATTAGGGGCCGATGACCTAGATGTTAGGCCCCTTTAAACAACAATCATCATCCTCCTTTCTCCAAAGGTTTCCTTGATTTTCCTGTATGCAGTATCTACCTTACCCAGGACCATACAGCCTTCGACATCCTTGCACTTCTCCTTCAGCCATTCTTCCTTAGCTACCTTGCACTTTCTATCCACTTCATTCTTTAATCGCCTGTATTCTTTTCTGCCCTCTTCATTTCTAGCATTCTTGTATTTTCGTCGTTCATCAATCAGGTCTAGTATCTCCTGAGTTATCCACTGGTTCTTAGTTGATCTTTTCTTCCTTCCTAACATTTCTTCAGCAGCCTTACTGACTTCATTTTTCATGACTCTCCACTCTTCCTCTACTGTGTTTCCTTCGGCCTTTTTATTTAGTCCTTGTGCAACATGTTCCTTGAAACAATCCATCACACTCTTTTCTTTCAACTTGTCTAGATCCCATCTTTTTGCATTCTTTCCTTTCTTCAATTTCTTCAACTTCAGATGGCATTTCATGACCAACAAGTTGTGGTCAGAGTCCACGTCTGCTCCTGGCAAAGTTTTGCAATCCAACACCTGGTTTCTGAATCTCTCCCTAATCATAATGAAGTTTAGTTGATACCTTCCAGTGTCTCCAGGTCTCGTCCACGTATACAGCCGTCGTTTGTGGTGTTTGAACCAAGTATTGGCGAGGACTAAATTATGGTCAGTGCAGAATTCAACCAGCCGACTTCCTCTTTCGTTCCTTTGTCCCAATCCAAATTCTCCTACTGTGCTACCTTCTCTTCCTTGGCCTACCACTGCGTTCCAGTCTCCCATCACAGTTAGATTCTCGTCACCTTTTACATATTGTATTAAATCTTCTATCTCCTCATATATTCTTTCAATTTCTTCATCATCCGCTGAACTAGTAGGCATATAGACCTGCACTATTGTGGTGGGCATTGGTTTGGTGTCTATCTTGGCGACAATAATTCTTTCACTATGCTGGTCGTAGTAGCTTATCCGCTGCCCTATTTTGTTATTCATTATTAAACCAACTCCTGCATTACCCCTGTTTGATTTCGTGTTGATAATTCGGTAGTCGCCTGACCAAAAATCCTGTTCTTCCTGCCAACGTACTTCACTTATACCAACTACATCTAACTTTAGCCTATCCATCTCCCTTTTCAGATTCTCTAACCTACCACAACGATTCAAACTTCTAACATTCCACGCTCCGACTCGCAGAATGTCAGTATCCATCTTCCTGATGATCGCCCCCTCTCGTGTAGTCCCCACTCGGAGATCCGAATGGGGGACTAGTTTACCTCCGGAATATTTTACCCGGGAGGAAGCCATCATCAGTACATCATTCATACAGAGAGAGCTGCATGTCCTCGGGAGGTGGTTACGGCTGTAGTTTCCCGTTGCTTTCAGCCGTGTAGCAGTATCAACACAGCTAAGCCATGTTGAGTATTATTACAAGGCCGTATCAGTCAATCATCTAGACTGCCGCCCTTGTAACTACCGAAAGGCTGCTACCCCCCTTTCGTTGAACCATTCGTTAGTCTAGTCTCTCAACAGATACCCATCCGATATGGTTGCACCTGCGGCTTGGCTATCTGCATCATTGGGACACGCAAGCGTCCCCACCGCGGCAAGGTCACATGGTTCGTAGAGGAGGATATAGCGTTAATTTAAACAGCTGCAAGATTTTGAAGATTTTGAAAATGTGACCAAGAAACTTTTAAGTCATATTTATTGTCACATTTTAATACATTTTTAGGTCATAAATGCTTGCATAGTTCTAACATTTTAGGTGATAAACATCCGGGCCCTAATTATTATTATTATTATTATTATTATTATTATTATTATTATTATTATTATTATTATTATTATTATTATTATTATTTGAGATACCGATTCTGTTACCACGATATCGTAAATCACGTAAAAACCACAAGCTTGATTACTGATAAATAGGGCCCGGATTTTTAGGTTTTAAACTATTTTATTCCTTGCTAGCTAACTGCAGTATTTTAGCTTACTTATCCATTTCATTACCATTGGAGTAAATTACTCGAATCTTATAAAACCTAAAAATAACTAAATAAGACGTTAAAACTTAAAAAGAATGGGCTATTCAAGACAGTATTACGTTATTTTGAAATAGAAGTACCAAATATTAATGAAATTGAATGATTTTTAAAATAAACATTATGCACGAGTTTTTGGAATGACTTCATGGTTTGGAACTGGAAGTGGTTTGTAAGTATAACTAGTGAGAGCGAAACAACGTGATACGATACTATTCCACTAGGGTACACCACAAAACAAGAGACAACCCGCTGGCGTTCACTGACCTGTATCTAGCAGGTACAAGCCCGCCTAACTTGCCAGCCTCAGTGCATCTCTCATTGTGTACGGTCGATTACCCCCAGCTACAGCTGTTTAGCTCTATACACACTGTTATGCGACACACTAAAATTAATTTTCCCTATAAATCAAGTTATTATTGAAGGCAGTTTAAGAAGCCTACGCATCTCAGAAGTAGCGATGCCTAAAGGCAACTCATCATTTGCTTTACGTCGCACCGACATGGCGACAATGGGATAGGAAAGGCCTAGGAATGGGAAGGAAGCGGCCGTGGCCTTAATTAAGGTACAGCCCCAGCATTTGCCTGGTGTGAAAATGGGAAACCAAAAAAAAAATCTTCAGGGCTGCCGACAGTGGGGTTCGAACCCACTATCTCCCGATTACTGGATACTGGCCGCACTTAAGCGACTGCAAAAAAAAAGTTTGAATGAATAGTATAACTTTAGTAATGATTGAAATGATCATCAGTAGGATAAAAACTATAAAAACTATTTTGAGCTATTAAAAAAATAAAACGTTGTTTTCAAGAACCTAAAAATCCGGGCCCTACTGATAACTAATTAAATTCAACAGTCATTACCAAAAATAAACATTATTTCTATATAAGTAGCAATAATGAAGGTCTACTTACCTTAGAACATAATTTGTGAAAGTTAAGATGTAATTCTTCTTTTCCTTTTCCCCAATATTTGAACTATTAAGCCCACTTCTTCAGCTACCATTCCCGACGTGAACTCTGTGTGGAGGGACGTACTCACTGTTGCCTATTTCTGCGGTGGTTGGCTGCGTGGTGTGTTGCATTTGTTAAGGCGAAGACAGTCGCTAGAATAACTAATCGGACATGGCTCAAATCTCCGGACCGACTGGGAATCGAACTGAGAGCCTTCTGAACCGAAGGTCGGTACGCTGAGTCACTGCAGGGCTTACACCCGCTCCTTTATAGTCACTGCCGCTAGGCTGTGGAATACCACCCCTGCTACCGTTAGGGATTTGCGTTTTCGTAGGAGATTTAAGATGGATTGCCGAAATCACTTGCTGAATACTTCTAGATGACTAGTACGATGAGTGAAGTGTGAATGAGCATATTTTCATAAACATTAGACATGTATTTGCTAGCTGTAGATTTCTACTGGAAATCCTGCTGTCATTATTACTATTGTTCATTTTATAATTATTTTTTCTATTTGTTTTACGTCGAACCGATACAGATAGGTCTTATGGCGACGATGGGACAGGAAAGTCCTGGGAATGGGAAGGAAGCGGCCGTGGCCTTAATTAAGCAAACCACGGAAAAACATCTTCAGGGCTGCCGACAGGGGGGTTCCAACCCACTATCCCCCGGATGCGAGCTCACAGCTGCGCGCTCCTAACCGCACGGTCAGCTCGCCCGGTTTTATAATTATTATCACCATGTTCATTTATATTGTCATGATGTACATTCTATCATTATTTTCATTATTTCTATCTCCATATTTGCTATTAGTACAGTGGAACCTACCTCGAATCACCTCGGGAGCTAAATTTGATCTCGAGTTATCGAAATTTCGAGATATAGATAATATCTTTTCTGAGCATGTATTGCACATGATCGATTCATATGTACATACGGGCTTATACTGAATACATTATTTTTAACAGTACTTAAAATATACAGACTAACTCTATTTTACGGCATCACTTCAAGTATAACCCCTATTATAGTAACTATTTGGAAGACAGGATACAGTACATACAGTAGTGAAACAAGAAATATACCTCCGTTAACACCGTTAGAAAAAATCCGTTAGTCTCTTCTATTATTTTGTTACTGTTAACCTTTCCTCCCATCAGTCTCTTCTATTATTTTGTTACTGTTAACCTTTCCTCCCATCACTTTGAAACTTCTCGTCAATACCACGCAGCCGAGATTCGGAAGTGGAGCCTGCCATCCGCGACTTCGGGCATTGCTTTCGTACGTAACCGGAAATGAATTTACACCCGATAAACTGCAAGGCTTCGCCGATTTTCCGATCACTAGAAGTTTTAGTTTTTCGGTTCCCGTCATACTAGCTCCCGGCATCACTGTAACCCTTTTCTTTACTTGTTAACTGTCCCTCTCAAACCACAAATGCCGTATTGGAAAATTAATGTTGCACAGAATTCGGGTTAGGCTCAAGGGAGGAAATGTTGCTTCGAGAAATAAAGAAATTCGTGTAACCCAATTTCGAGTAATAAAGAAATGAATATGCGTGAAGAATAGGGCAAACGGCCGGGAAATTGAAGTTGCTTCAAGATACTGAAAATTCGGGTAATGGAGGTTCGACTGTACCATATTATTTTCTTAAAGATTATTTAAAAATGTATTTCTGTTAATTATTTTAAATGTTGCGGCTAAGTGTGAGGGAGGGCCTTAACCCCTAACTTCACCACGAATAAAGACGAATTACTATCTGCGCACTTTTTAGCGATAGATTTACACCCTAGTGCTGAATCGATCAACTTCGGTTATCTTCGAGATTCGTATTCGCAACTTTTGAGACACAAACTAAGAATCGCTTATCATCGCTGTACGACATCTGGCGTACACTTTAAGTACTCGTACTGTTGTTGTTTACAGCCCGACTCGTTGGCTGAATGGTCAGCGTACTGGCCTTCGGTTCAGAGGGTCCCGGGTTCGATTCCCGGCTGGGTCGGGGATTTTAATCGCTTCTGATTAATTCTTCTGGCTCGGGGACTGGGTGTTTGTGTCCGTCCCAACACTCTCCTCTTCATATTCAGACAACACACTACACTACCATCCACCACAGAAACACGCAATAGTGATCACATCCCTCCATATAGGGTTGGCGTCAGGAAGGGCATCCGGCCGTGAAACAGGGCCAAATCCACATGTGCGACGCAGTCGGCACCCGCGACCCCACAGGTGTGGGAAAAGCGGTAGGAAAAGGAGAAGACTGTTGTTGTTTACACAGCAAAGCCAAACTATAAAATTCATGCCAGGAACAAGATTCGCATCGGGAAATATTATATAGTATAGTATTGTGTGTGTGACACAGTTGTTGGCGTTAAGATAATAAAGGTTTAGGACATTCATATCGATCGATCATATTATCGATTCAATTCAGATTTCATTTCCATTCAGTTGGCAGTATTTACCGGAACCGACAGTGCTTCCTTCTTACTCCTCACAGAGTACAAAAATCTATCACTAAAAAGTGTGCGTACAGTACTTACCTACTGACGATTGAGTATAGGAGCCATATTTTACGGCGTTGCGGAGCTCTTGTGTCCTTAAGCAATTTACCCGGTCTATATCGGACGAGGAGCTAGCTTCCTTCACGTGAACAGTCGCAGTGTCTTGTTCGTCGCTCGTTTAATGCGACATGATGTTTACTCTGTTCTGTGCGGATTATTTGTCTTATGAACGGCTCGGTATAGTGAACGTTAAAACATCTGTGCTCTATACTTCAGTCATAAAGGCAAGACTAGTTTTTCCTAGCGTTATCTACGAACTGTATGAGGTATCGCTATTTCACTCTAACGTTACACTTGACTGTCAGTTAGTATCCAACAGCAAAACTGTACAGTGTTGACAGAAAGTTCAGGAGCACGGTATGATTTCAACATAATTGAACCTGTCCTTGCATTATTGCAATATTCTTCAGCTACTAACATTCGCAACGTAAAGCAAATACAAAAAAAATGGAGATACTTTCAGGTACCCTAGAAGCTTAAAACTTCGTACCAGAGAACCTCATATCCTCAAACTTCCTATAAAATAGATCATTCATAAAACTTCCGGACGGGGCCGAGCTGGGGGGTTGGAAATTTGGGGCTCAGAAGCAAAAATCGGCAAGTGTATGCAAAATTTTACCCAGTTGGAAAGTATTTTTTCAAAGCTATGACCAGATTAATTTTTAACGTCAAACCACTAGAAAGGGTATAGGGCAAACGCTGTAAGCCCTTAGGATTTACAGGAGAATTGAAAATCCACAGCCTGTTTCCAGTCATTCGACCAGGTCAGGAATGGAATCAATGAAGCCCCTATCTAGCGGCGAGGATAGGAATTATGCCGGCTGCCGAAGTCTCTCGCACTCCTCTGGGGCAATGATTAATGAATGACGGATTAAATTAAATGATATTGGAGAGTGTTTCTGGAATGAAAGATGAGAGGGAAAACCGGAGTACCCGGAATAAAACCTGTCCAGTATCCGCTTTGTCAAGCACAAATCTGAAATGGAGTGCCCGGGATTTGAACCACGGAACCCAGCGGTGAGAAGCCGGTGCGCTGCAACCTAAGCCACGGAGGCTCGCATTTAGGCGAAACCGTACTTAAAATAAAGCACTATCATGGCATTTTATTGAATCACTGTAAAAGACGGAAAAATTCACGGGTAGAATAACCACCACATTTCTATAGTTGCGGGTATATGATGCTTCACTTAAGTTCGCTCTCTTTGTTGAACTAATCTTGAAATCATAAAACTATCCATGCCTAGCCTAGGTGGTAAAGGCATATCATTCGGGAGGATGTAAGTTCGATTACCCCCCTCAAAGTCGAAAAGTTCAGAGACGAGATTTCCACCTATGGGGGCAAAGGCGGCTGGTTGCAGATGGGGGAGGCGTTCCAAGGGCCTTAATGGCCTGTATGGAGATGGCTTTGACTAGTGTTGTATAACATAGAGAGGAATTGTGTTGTTAGATGCTGCAGTATTTTATCGCGTGGAGATGGTTACACTTCCCTTATCGCTATGCAATATTTAGTACGTGATAAGCGTAAAAGGTGTGGGGCACGTGGTTGCGTCCACGAACAGGGAGTGTCAACCAGTAACTCACACCATTTATTTATTTATTTATTTATTTATTTATTTATTTATTTTTAGTTCCGTTTGGGCCTGCTATGGACCACGTGGTTCTTATCTCTAGCAGCTTTCTTCTTTGACCAGTACTCCTTCATCCTTGCACTGTGAAAGTCTTTTCGCTCCTGGGTCCATTTCACACCTCCTCCCGGACGTACTGTTTTTTCTGTTAGTGACTGGAGAGAGTTTGATGTTCTGATCAACGTTCTGTACCAATTCCTGTCATAAATTTCCCTGGGAGCAATGTCCAATTCTTGAAGGTCTTTTCTGACGAGTCTTGCCCACTTGGCATTAGTCGCTTTCCCTCTAGAGATGGTGTGGAAGATTCTGGAGGTGAGCCTCTGATTGTCCATTCTCATGATATGACCATAGAAGTTCAATATCCTCTTCCTCATAGATGTTGTAATGCTCTCCAATTGTTGGTACAGTTCGTTGTTGTGCCTGATTCTTTAATAGGGCCCATGATTTTCCTCAGGATCTTCCTTTCCTTCAGCTCCAGTTTTCTAAGTTGCCCTTTTCTTACCATGTTTAGGCATTCTGAGGCGTATAGTACTGATGGTCTCACTACAGTAGTGTAATGCCTGATTTTGAGGTTAAGTGAGAGGGATTTGGATTTGTACATACTCTTACATAGGTGGTAGGCATTTTCCAATTTGATGCATCTGCTGTTCATGGCCTGATCTTCATTCATGTTTGGGGTTATCCATTCTCCTAGGTATTTGAAGGAGTTAGTCCTTTGTACTGTTTTGTCCCCCAGTGGGATTGATTTGGGTGCATCTTTGATGTTGGTGATAAACTGTGTTTTGTTGATGGCGATCTTCAGCCCTACTTTAGCTGCTACGTGGTCGAGAGAGGATAGTTGGATAGCTTCCTCCACACTGGATGCCAGGAGTGTAAGGTCGTCTGCGAAGGCTAAACAGTTAACTGTTAACTTGTCTTTCTTGTAGCCAATTCTCAATCCAGAGCCATCCTTTAGCATTTTCGTCCACTCACGAATGACTTTCTCAAGTAGGCAATTAAAGAGGATTGGAGATAGGCCATCCCCTTGTCTAACACCTGTTTTGATTTCAAAGCTCTGGGACAATTCCCCTCTGAATATTATTTATTTATTTATTTATTTATTTATTTATTTATCACCTAGCAAGTTGACCATGCGGTTAGGGGCGCGCAATTGTGAGCGTGCATTCGGGAGATAGTGTTTTCTAACTCCACTGGCGGCAGCTCTGAATATGGCTCTCCGTGGTTTTACATTTTGACACCAGGTTGTACCTAAATTAAGGTCACGGCCGCATCCTTCCCACTCCTAGGCCTTTCCTATTCCATCGTCGCCGTAAGACCTATCTGTGTCGATGTGACGTAAAGCAAATTGTAATAGGCCCTAATAATAATAATAATAATAATAATAATAATAATAATAATAATAATAATAATAATAATAATGTTAATGGCTTTACGTACCACTAACTACTTGTTCGGTTTTCGGAGACACCGATGTGCCGGAATTTAGTCCCGCAGAAATTCTTTCATATGCCAGTAAATCTACCGACACGGGGTTGAGTACCACCAGAATGAGCCAGGGTCAAACCTGCCAAGTTGGAGTCAGAAGGCCAGCGCCTCAACCGTCTGAGCCACTCAGCCCGGCTGTAATGTATTGGTTGGTTGGTTGGTTGGTTGGTTGGTTGGTTCGGGCACCGCGTGTTCAATCATGGCTGAGGTCAGTGATTTGCGAACTGCGAAATCTAGAGCACGTCGTGTCTTTCATGTAGGGGTATAAAAGAATCCTCGTGAACCATATTGGAAAAATTTCTACTCCGTACTTGCTGACAGACGATTTGTGGTAGCAAAAATTTCAGTATTAAGAGCTGATCACTTCTGTTTCTCTACTGTTGCAATCTCTTCACGGATCGGATCGGCGGATATAGGTCAGCCATCTTAACAAATGTAAATCACTTTCAGGAATGAACGTTCACGGTCTAAGAACTGCCATTACTTAACCGAGAATGTGGTGATTGAAAAAGGAGTATCCCGTATATCGACAACGTTTAATATCAGTTTTATGGCCCATGGTAATACTGTGATTTCCATTTAACGACATGGTTCTACGGTATGTCCAAATAGGGAACAATACCCAGGCTTGAGTAATTTAAAACTCGAAATGTGGTACAGCTGTGGGTAGTAAGACCCTAAAGTAATACACTGACATGCCAAAAGTCATGGAATAGCGGTAAGAGAGAATAGGTCGTAGCGCCATTGTATCGGAACATCTTGGAAGTGCCCAGTTCTTCATCTGTTGTGATCTGATATCGCGAGAGTGAGTGTAAACGTGGAGACGTGATTTACAGTTCATGATAGCAGAGGGCCAGACGGACGGAACATTCCATTGTAAAAATTGTGCGTACACTTCACATTCCTCGATTGACGGTGCCACATGTGTACCGGGAATGCCTCAGGCGTGGCAACATCACCCACAGTGCACAGCGCAGTGGCCGACCACGGACGCTCAATGATCGCGATTAGCGGCGTCTGGCTAGAGTTGTCCGTGGTTACAGACAGGCCACACTGGCTCAAATTACATCCACATTCAATGCAGGAGGTACCAGACGCATATCCAGCAGGTCAGTGCAGTGTTCTTTAACGTCAGTAGGATAATGATAGCAGCAAGACCTACCTGAGTGCTCTTGTTAACATCAGGGCACCGGGTACAGCGACTCCCCTGGGAGCGTGACATTGCTAATTGAGCCTGGAGGACAGGGAACACGTAGCTTGGTCCGATGAGCCACTGTTCCAGTTGTTTCTTGCTGATGGTAGTGTTCGGATATAGCGCAGGCCGCATGAATCCATGGATCCCAAACAAGCAGGTGGCAGCTCCATAACTGTGCTGGATGTGTTCACATGGCATGGGCCGGATCCGCTGATCCACCTGGACAGGTCGCTAACCACTCAATGCTACTTTGAACTGCCCTGTGACCACTTGTAGTCCTTCAGGGACTTCACAACGATGGAATATTCCAGCACCGTGTCATCGGGCCAAGCCGTCCAGAATTGGTTCGAGGAGCGTCTGGAGAGTAACCACTCAATGCTACTTTGAACTGCCCTGTGACCACTTGTAGTCCTTCAGGGACTTCACAACGATGGGATATTCCAGCACCGTGTCATCAGGCCAAGCTGTCCAGAATTGGTTCGAGGAGCGTCTGGAGAGTTTCAGTGACTGTTGTAGCCACCTCGTTCGCCTGATACGAACCCTATCGAGCATTTATGGGACATGGTGGTAGGTCCATTTAAACCCAAGACTCTGCGGCTAAAAATAGCAGGGAGCTGTGGGTAACTACCCGAACGGCACGGATCAGTATCTCTCCACGGGTGTTTCTACCACTTGGGGAATCGATACCATGACGAGATGCTGCTCTTGGCCGAGTTAGAGGAGGGCCTACACGTTACTAGACCGATATTCTACAACTTTTGGCGTGACAGTGTATTACACTGAAACAGAGGTGCTCACGCTGGACTTTTCGTCTTGCGGGCACATAGCAGTTCTTAGTAAAATGGTTGATCAAAGGCCGGGCTGAATGGCTCAGACTGTTGAGGCGCTGGCCTTCTGACCCCAATTTAGCAGGTTCGAACCTGGCTCAGTCCGGTGGTATTTGAAGGTGCTCAAATACGTCAGCCTCGTGTCGTTAGATTTACTAACACGTAAAATAACTTTTGCAGGACTAGATTCCGGCATCTCGGCGTCTCCAAAAACCGGAATACGTAGTTAATGGGACGTAAAGCAAATATTCTTCTTCTTATTATTTATCAGGGGTCTATTCCTTCAATTATCTTTGCATATTCGCACACACAGCGACCTTTTTACATCAACACCCAGTTGCTCTCCGCAACCATGGTAAATATTTAGTTTCTGGACTGAAGGCGCGGGGCTGTGGAACGTATGGAGGGTGCGTAAGGTGCGGAGATATGAGGAGCAAGAACATAGCCCAGGTATCGCTGACGAGTTCACCGGTGATAGACACGAGTTACATCGGACAGCCCCCAAAATTAGCCGAAGCACTCTCTCAAAGTGCATGGTTCAAATATGCCGTATGTGCTGGATTTTGTGTTTTTGATATAATTAAGCCCAATGAAACGATTGTTATAGCATCAGCCTAAGTTCATGTTGTTAATGTAAACTTTTAATTATTAATAAGTAGACCTCGGATTTTAAGGAACTAATTTTTTTAGGTGCCTAAAGTAGACTATCAACTGTAAAAAAAAAAAAGGAATAGCTTATAAAATATATTTTAGGCGGTTACAGTTTCTCTCACTTTAATATGCATTTATCAATTAAAATTCCATTTTTATTTTTCTAGATTTATAATTGTTTAGGGGGAAATATAAAAACTGATCTGGCGTATGGCTTTTGGTGCCGGGAGTGTCCGAGGACATATTCGGCTCTTCAGGTCCAGGTCTTTTGTTTTTACTCCCGTAGGCGACCTGCGCGTCGTGATGAAGATGAAATGATGATGAAGGCGACACATACACCCAGCCCCTCTGTCAGCGAAATTAACCAGTGATGGTTAAAATTCCCAACCCTACCGGGAATCGAACCCAGGATTCCTGTGACCAAAGGCCAGCACGCTAACCATATAGCCATGGAGCCGGACAGGAGGGAACATAAAACAAATATCACTCACCTCTTTCCTACAATCCATCCTGTGTGAAGCGGGGAAACTCCTGTAACCTTTTAATTAAAGAAGACTCGGAAGTTAACACTTTCTTGTCTTCACTCGTGGCACAGTCTACTTGGCGTGTGCTACGGGAGGTTCTCACGGAGTTCCGGGGAGTATGCTGTGGTTTACAGATTCCCGATTTTAAGATTTTGTTTGAAAAATATTTCAAGAATGGTTCTGTACAAGATATGAGTCGGCAAATATTTTAGTTTCTCGGAATAAATTAAAAGTATTTTAATCGATTTAGGGATAAACAATAGGAATTATAAGAACATAGCCAAATATAGGTTCTAACGTCAATTTAGGTATTTTTAGGCACTGTAGGACCACTGTTTTTAACGTTATAAATACATGAAATGTGTAAATACAACTTCATTTTAAGTTATCTCTTCAGGTTTAAAATAGGTTTTTGCGTAAAATCCGAGGTCTAGTAATACCGGTAAGTGTTTTATGAAAACTGAACAGCAAAGTGCGTCAAGACAAGGGTGTGAATAACAGTAAACAAGTAACAATAAATTTGAACACTTTTTTTTAAGCAGTAAAACCTCACCCCCAGTGGGTGGGGGACGCAGTTGAAGGAAACACTCACACCGCGACGACTAAAAGTGGCGACCAAGGCATGATGTACTTACAACCATGAGACTACTTGTAACTAGTTCCATTGCGTGAGAAACCCAGTGGGTCGACATAACTTACGATTATTACTACACCATGTGAGGAGCACTATGGGACTACGTTACCTAGCAGCAGTACCATCATGTGAGGATCATCATGGGACTACGTTACCTAGGAGCAGTACCATCATGTGAGGAACACCATGAGTCTACGTTACATAGGAGCAGTACCATCATGTGAGGAACACCATGGGTCGACGTTACCAAGGATCAGTACCATCATGTGAGGAACACCATGGCTCGACGTTACCTAGCAGCAGTACCATCATGTGAGGATCATCATGGGACTACGTTATCTAGGAACAGTACCATCATGTGAGGAACACCATGAGTCTACGTTACATAGGAGCAGTACCATCATGTGAGGAACACCATGAGTCTACGTTACCAAGGAGCAGTACCCTCATGTGAGGAACACCATGGGTCGACGTTACCAAGGAGCAGTACAATTATGTGAGGAACACCATAGGTCTACGTTAGGTAGCAGCAGTACCATCATGTGAGGAACACCATGGGTCGACGTTACCAAGGAGCAGTACCCTCATGTGAGGAACACCATGGGTCGACGTTACCAAGGAGCAGTACCCTCATATGAGGAACATCATGGGTCTACGTTACCTAGTAGCAGTACCATCATGCGAGGAACACCATGGGTCTACGTTAGCTAGGAGCAGTACCATCATGTGAGGAACCCCATGGAAACACCATTGGTCTACGTTACCAAGGAGCAGTACAATTATGTGAGGAACACCATGGGTCTACGTTACCAAGGAGCAGTACAATTATGTGAGGAACACCATAGGTCTACGTTAGGTAGCAGCAGTACCATCATGTGAGGAACACCATGGGTCTACGTTGCCTGTGATAAGTACCACTATTTGAGCAACGACAAGGGTCTGTGTTTCCTGTGTGTGGTACTATAATGTGATACACCGTAGGTCTACTTTGCCTGCGATTAATTCCACAATGTGAGGAGCACTATGTGTCCACGTTACCTTTGATTAGTACCACTATAGGAGAAACACCATGGTTCTGTGTTACCAGTTATTAGTACTGTTATGAAGGACCGGTGACCTGGATTTTGAACCCCTTTAGAACACAAGCATCATCTCCGAAAGTAAGGCATTGTGAATTGGATCCACTGATTGTTGTGGATTCGTGGTCATATTTTCATCATTCGTTTTAGATTTTAGCCAGTGGATACATTTTGATGTTTTAATTATTGTGCCATTTCGTTCCCCCTTGTACCATCTGTTAGGCCCCTTTAAACAATAATCCTCATCAGTGCACCCTCAGAAGTTTTATCCTCGCCCCTCCACTGACAGCTGTATCTTCTTGGTGTATATCGATAAAGTGTTCTGCGAAACCTGCCCTGCTCAATTCTGCGCGGTACGGGCAGTGGTATACCGTACAGTATTACACAAATTAGCTTTTTGTTCTCCTGAAGAGATGATCATCTTTTTGTTTTTCCCTTTATAAAAACAGCTACCAGGGGGAGAGCATACAAATGGACTGTGTGTACTATCGCTAATATCTGTAGTTACTACAACAAAAGAACTTCCATTTCCCGAGGCAAGCATCTCTCCATTAGCTGATGCTGTCCGGAAATAAGAAAAGGAACTAGCGAATGGAGAGCCTTTGTAAAGTAGCTTTCAGTTTCACTGCTGTGCTTCACTAGTAAATATCGAAGGGGGAAACAATGAACATCTCGATTTAGCTGACTCTACGTATATCGGACGTCACTGAACCGGAATCACTTCAAAATATCTGATTTCATTGTAACGATGGAATGAAACAACAGATCGTATGGTCAGTATAAAAATCTATTGACAAGTGGTGATGGAGATTGTTTTATGTACAGTCGAAACCGGTTCTACAGTCTCTGAAGAGACCGCTAATTAACGGTCGTTCAATCAGTCAATCAATCAACATTGTTCTGCATTTAGGGCAGCCGCCCAGGTGGCAGATTCCCTAGCTGTTATAAAGCCTTTTCTTAAATGATTGCACAGAATTTAAATTATTCCATTTCCTCACGCCCCTTCCTATAAACGAATATTTGCCCCAGTTCGTTCCCTTGAATTTCAACTTTATCTTCATAATGGGATCATTCCTACGTTTAAAAACACTACTTAAACTTATTCGTCTATTAATGTAATTCCACGCCAACTCTCTACTGACAGCTCGGAACATACCACTTAGTCGAGCGGCTCGTCTCCTTTCTCCCAAGTCTTCCCAGCCCAAACTTTGCGACATTTTCGTATCTCTATTTTTTTTTTCTTCGGAAATCACTCAGAACAAATCGAGCTTTTTCAGTTCTTGAATCAAGTAATCCTAGCGAGGGTCCCATACTCTGGAGCCGTACACTAGTTAGCGGTCTTACCAGAAACTTACAGGCCTATTCCTTCTCCTTTACATTCCTACTACAACTATTAAATACCCCCATAATCATTTGCAGAGATCTGTACCTTTTATTTACAATCCCATTTATATGATTACCTCAATGAAGGTCTTCACTTAATGTTATCACCTGGGTACTTACAATCATCACCATCAGGAACTTCCACCCCATCAATGCAATAATTGAAACTGAGAGGAGTTTACCTATTAGTGAAACTCACGGCCTAAAATAGGCGATAGTCGCACAAACCAGTTCGTTTGTTGTTAAAAATATCATATATTCAAGTTTTAGGCTGCACACTTATGTGGTTAATTAACAGAATAAAGTTTAAACTTCAAAAAACATAACTGAAATAAGTTCTGTATTTGCAGTATAGTATTTATGGTGTAGCACTGAGAGGAAGTTTTATTCTGAAGTTTATACAGTACGTACAGCAATAATATGTCAGCAAAATATAAAATAATAAGTGAGGAAAGAAGTAGTAACAATGTAAAGTGATCAACAATGTCGCCCACGGTCGCAGCTAACAAATGAGATGTTCTCTTCAATTTTGAATCGTTGAGTATGATACAGTCCGCCTCTGTGGTGTAGTGGTTAGCGTGATTAGCTGCCACCCCCGGAGGTCCGGGTTCGATTCCCGGCTCTGCCACGAAAATTTGAAAAGTGGTACGAGGGCTGGAACGGGGTCCACTCAGCCTCGGGAGGTCAACTGAGTAGAGGTGGGTTCGATTCCCACCCCAGCCATCCTCGAAGTGGTTTTCTGTGGTTTCCCACTTCTCCTCCAGGCAAATGCCGGGATGGTACCTAACTTAAGGCCCCGGCCGCTTCCTTCCCACTTTCTTGTCTATCCCTTCCAATCTTCCCATCCCTCCATAGGCCCCTGTTCAGCATAGCAGGTGAGGCCGCCTGGGCGAGGTACTGGTCATTCTCCCCAGTTGTATCCCCCGACCAAGAGAGTGAAGCTCCGGGACACTGCCCTTGAGGCGGTAGAGGTGGGATCCCTCGCTGAGTCCGAGGGAAAAACCGAACCTGGAGGGTAAACAGATGATGATGATGATGATTATGATACACCTACACTAGGGCCCACGAGAGTTGAAGTCTGACTTTTAGCGCCACCGGCGAGAAACAGTTGACTAACGCTGGCCAAAAATGGGCTATTGCTATGGCAACAATAACAGAGATGCCACATTTAAGGACGCTATCGCCCGTGGGTTGGCTCTCTCAGTCGCTTTTGTGATATTATTCGGAGTAGTACGAGTACAGTGTTAGCTGCGTTTGTTGTTGCTGGTTTATGTAATTATTGACATGTTTGTTTCCTGAATATTATTTTCGTTGTTATTTTTTGTTGTAAGTTAATCAGTGGCTAGTTGTACAGTTCTATTCTCTATTTGATATGTACATTTGTTGGGGTTATTGTCAGGTTAGTGAATATGAAATCTCCTATTTATCAGCAATGACGTGTTCTGTCTTAAATGCCGGAATTAACACGAGCTTAGGAACGGGTAACATTTATTGAATTGCATTAGGCCAACATAGTTGATTAAATATTCAGCCTGTATGAAAGAGTGATATGCCGCAGTTTGAGGTAACTATGACAACGCAGCTTACTTCGTAGTTACCGCTTTCGCCGCTCATATGTCAGACTTCAACTCTCGTGGGCCCAAATGTAGTTCCATGGCGACGCTCACGTTTTTTTCCATTTTGTAGTCGCCATATTGTGAGTTTTCTTCACTTATTTCACTTGCAATATCTTCACAGCGATGCTTGCCTTTACTATTCAACAGGCAGACTGATTTCAAATCTACAATCTACTGAAAAGAAGAGTTTGAAAATAAGCTTTACATTGTTGTCAGCAATCCCCAAATGCGTAACAAACAAAAATCAACATTAGATGTTATTTTCGATACATTTCTCCGAAATTGTTAATGCGCCCTTTTATACGGTATGCCGTAATAAGCGATGTCGTACTAAGCGAGTTTTAAAATACGATGTTAATACCAGCTGTATGAATAAGTCTTCTCCGGTTTCACTGAGAAATGGTGCCAGCAAACAGTACGCAGCGTATGAATTTGACACATACGTCAGTTTGTTCGTCTGTGTTATATCGTCCAGTGATAATATCGACGTCCGCTTCTGTGGTGTAGTGGTTAGTGTGATTAGCTGCCACCCCCGGAGGTCCGGGTTCGATTCCCGGCTCTGCCACGAAATTTGAAAAGTGGTACGAGGGCTGGACGAGATCCACTAAGCCTCGGGAGGTCAACTGAGTAGAGGTGGGTTCGATTCCCACCTTAGCCATACACGAAGTGGTTTTCCGTGGTTTCCCACTTCTCCTCCAGGCAAATGCCGGGATGGTACCTCACTTAAGGCCACGGCCGCTTCCTTCCCTATTCCTTGCCTGTCCCATCCAATCTTCCCATCCCTCCACAAGGCCCCTGTTCAGCATAGCAGGTGAGGCCGCCTGGGTGAGGTACTGGTCATGCTCCCCAGTTGTATCCCCGACCCAAAGTCTGAAACTCCAGGACACTGCCCTTGAGGCGGTAGAGGTGGGATCGCTCGCTGAGTCCGAGGGAACAGCCAACCCTGGAGGGTAAACAGATTAAGAAGAAGAAGAAGATAATGTCGACGTTTATGCCTGAAAAAAGAACATTTGCGGCACGCATTGTTTTTCTTATTTAATCAAAAGAAAAAGGATGTGGAAAGTCATCGTTTGCTGGTAGAAACATATGGTGAACACGCTTCATCGTTAGAATATGTCAGAAATGGTTTCAACAATGTAAACGCGATGATTTCAATATGAAAGACAGTGCGCGCTCTGGTAGACCACCAAAGTGCGAACACGAGGCGTTACTGGATGATGACCCCAACTCAGACTCAACAGCAGTTGGCACAAGCATTAAATTTGTCACAAGAAACAATCAACAGACGTATACGAGCAATGGGGAAGATCAATAAACTCGGCAAATGGGTCCCGAATGAACGGCAAATGGAACATCGCAAAGTCACGTATGAAATGCTTCTTCAACGCCTCGAAAATAATTTCTGTACCGAATTGTGACGGATGACTAAAACTGGATTTATTTTGAAAACCCAAAGCGGAGAAAATCGTGGCTGTCACCTGGCGAAGCCGGTCCTTCAACACCAAGGCCGAATCGTTTCGGCAAGAAGGCCATGCTTTGAGTCTGGTGGGACCAGACCGGTATTGTGTATTATAAACTCTTGAAGCCCGGCGAAACCGTTGATGCATGCATTGATCGAAAGACGACCGAAATGGGTCAGAAGTCATGGCAGAGTGATTTCGTTACACGACAATGCGCCGTCTCACACAGCAAAACCAGTGAGACACCTTGAAATCGCTTGGATTGAACATCCTTCCGCACCCCGCGAACTGCCCCGACATGTTGCCATCTCACTATCACCTCTTCGCATCAATGAGTTAAAAGCGTGGTTCAAGTTGACTTAATGGGAAATCTAGCTGCCTCTGTGGATCAGCGGTAGAGTGTCGGCCTCCGGATCCCAAGATAGCGGGTTCAAACCCGGCAGAGGTAGTTGGATTTTTGAAGGGCGGAAAAAAGTCCATTCGACACTCCATGTCGTACGATGTCGGCATGTAAAAGATCTCTGGTGACACATTTGGTGTTTACCCGACAAAATTAATTAAATCTCAGCCATAGACGCCCAAGAGAGTTTCGGTTTACTCGGTCTGCCATCTAGTGGGGGCCTAGAGTAAAACGGAACGTCGAAATTGACGAGCAGACAGCCAGATGGCGTCAAATTGAAATGTCAGCACACGGTAGCTGAGGCCATACGATTATTATTATTATTATTATTATTATTATTATTATTATTATTATTATTATTATTATTATTATTATTATTATTAATGGGAAATCTGAATCTGTTTTTGTGATACAAATTGATCCATTCTTGGCTTAACACTACTAGTTTCTACAATTAGATCACATTCTGGGTTTGAACTGTTTCGGAGCTAGGGAGGTTGTTGAGTTTTCCACCCAAATTTCTGAAGCTTATCCTTCTTGGCAGTGTGAGAGTGGGTGTTGTCATGCAGAAGGGTAAAGCCGTTCGATAGCATGCCAAGGCGTTTTGACTTCATGGCGTGCCATCATAGTGCTGTGCATTGATTGTTTCTGAAGGACGTCATTCGTGGACATCGGTTTCATCGGACGAGGGCGTGTGTGACTGAGTAAAGATTTTGTTCCATCGCCAGCTTTTTCAAGAATAGGATTGGCCATCTCATCTTACAGTGGGATACATGTCTTAATAATTCTGGTGTTTACATTTGAGGTACGACTTGTTCTACTGTACTTCTTAGCAGTTGACCCGTTTTCACTGTAATGTCTCTTTTATGCATTCGACGGTTAAGCGGAAACTTGTGTTAGTCGTAAATTATGTCGATCCTGCAGGGGCAAGCGGCACGTTTTAAAAATATTTTTCAGTTGCTGATTCTTCCAGTACTATAGACAACATACTTTGACCGTGACCTCTTCCGCTCCGTGTTTCTTCCGTGCAAAGAAAGCATTAAAAGGTGGTGTATTATTTCCGGGCAAGGTCTTGGTAACCTCATGTTCACAGTTCATACATGTTAATAACAGCCACATTTATTTCCCTATACAACTACGCTCTTTTCGCCTTTTTTTTTTCTCTCTCCGGCTGCGACATCCGTTAGGGCGGTGTGATTGCGAGTTCAGCTTGTTGATTGTTTTCATGATATTTAAACCTTTGTTGTAGTCGTAATGTCGTTAGTTCTGTGTCGCGTTAGTCACAATATCTCCATTATTGCATGAAATGTCAATGCACCTTCATGCTGCACAAGTGTTGCATCAGCTGAACTGTCTTGGCAGTACATCGAACTGCTCTCTCATATTACTTGCTTCGCTACAACAAAGGAAAATAAGTCCCCGTATTACTAATAACCGGAATATTTAAAAATATTTTTTAAAAATTCTTCAGCTTAATCCCAGGTATTTCTGGGGTTGCAGGAGGCACTCAGGCTGAAATTTTATTTCTTTTTCTCACAATTTGCTCTACGTCGCACGGACGCAGATAGGTCTAATGGTCAATAGCGCGATTGGAAATTAGAAGTCGGGAGGAGGGGGTGGGGGAATGTACAGACAACAAAACGTACCCGGGTTTAAGGGATGTAGCAGACGTAGGGCGGGGAAAATACATGAAAACTGCAGAGGAAAAAAAAAGAGCTACAGAGTGGTAAGTTTTTTATGCTCTCTCAGCGAATTTCGACAGAGAAACTTAAGTGCGATAATAATGGGTTTCTGTAAGATTTTGATTCAATACTGTATAATAAAACTTTTAACAATATTACAATTACATAGAAGTGTAGCGTGATTATACAATTAAAACTCATTTGGTATTTGACTACACACTAAGAAATTAAGACTCTAAAGAGACTATCAGACTGACGAATGCGTGCGGCAAGTGGGTGAATCATACCTGTGTCCATGATCTTGGCAGAAAAATATACCCCTACTACCCTTCCTCGCAGGACATGTAAAGTGTCCACTACTTGCTGTGGCGCTTTACAAATCGGTTAGCCGCTATGAATATTTTGTGCGCTTTTCCGCTAAGAACATTTTTAGAATTAAAGAAAAAACAAAGAATTAGCTGATAAGACAACAGGACTTGCTTTTTGTAATAATTCCCAGGCCCCGATTTCAAGTAGTTAGCGCCCTGGGCAAACAATATATTGTCACCCCCACCCTTTTGCTCGTTTTCCTGTTCCCCTAAAAAATAATTGTTTACAAATTAAATATTACAGTTTTCAGGATTATGAGTTTTAAAACAGCACATTATGCAAATACAGTTAATTCTCATAATTAAACTTATCAAGCCAAATAAAGGTAACAGCCAAATAAGAATCTGGCTGTTTTTATTTTTATTTAAAAAGCCGTTGGTTCAGTTTGATAGTTTGTATGTAAGTAAATAATTTTAGGAATAAGACACATTTTCTTCATAAAATTTAAATATATAGATGAAATTCAGGTTTTAAAGATAGAATAATTTAAAGTGTTTTATATAGGCTAATAAATAATTGGAATAATTTTTGGAATGTAAAATTAATTTGAGTGTAATGAATTTAAAACGTAATTCACGCAGGCCATAATTACTCGATCCGCCGGCCGCCGCCCCTCAAACTGGCGCCCTGGGCAAATGCCCAGTCCGCCCATTTGTAAATCGGGGCCTGATAATTCCTAGTCTCAGCCGACTGAAATGGAATAAAAATATATTTTCTCCACAAAGTGCGGGGGCGGGGGGTGACTGCCCCTGTTCATTCCCCCTAATCGCCGCTACAGCTTATGGTGACGAAATGATAGGAAAGTGCTGGGAGTGGGAAGGAAGCGGCCGTGGCCTTAATTAAGTACAGTCCCAGGATTTCTTTCGGCCTGCCGACAGTGTGGTTCGAACCCACTATCTCCCGAATGAAAGCTGATAGTTTCGTAACCCAAACCGTCAGCCATTTCTTCGGTCTATTTTGGTTTTCACAGAGGATTTAAGGTCGGATACAGGTCCTGATGCCGCGTGATTTTTAACATGAAAATATCAACTCAGGAGTGACCGGGATTCGAACCTCTCCCCTCCGGGTGGGAAGTTAGCTCTCAAGTCACTGAGATAATTGCACTCCCCGTCCCCGGAATATTATGCTTTCTTTTTAAATGTGTACGATAGTAAAAGATATTTTTAATCAGGTGTTGGTTGCCTTCATGACGTCACTTATTCATAATCATAACGATTGTCTTCTTTGTATGGCAGTCGGTTCTTTTTTTGTGGATATTCTTTTATCGTATTTCATAATGTCTGTTACTAAGCAACGCCTAAACATAAAGCTTTGTTTTGTTAAACAAATCTCCTTCAGATATAATTGTTAGGAATACATCCACTGTATTCCCTGGTCCGACTCGTTGACTGAATGGTCCCGGGTTCGATTCCCGACCGGGTCGCGGATTTTAATCGCTTCTGATTAATTATACTGGGTCGGGGACTGGGTGTTTGTGTCCGTCCCGTGTCCGTCCCAACACTCTCCTCTTCATATTCACACAACATACCACACGACCAACCACCACAGAAACACGCAATAGTGATTACATCCCTCCATATAGGGTTGGCGTCAGGAAGGGCATCTGACCTTAAAACAGGGCCAAATCCACATTGCAATGCAGTTCGTACCCTCGACCCTAAAGGTGTGGGAAGATCGGTAGGAAAAGGAGAAGAAGAAGAAGATCCACTGGATTCCCTGCTAGTTGAATGAGGCGACTGGAAGGGAAATTCCCAGAGACTTACATCTTGAGAACGTGGGTTGGCGATCACGAGGTCGTTAACTCATTCTGACAGTGTTTCCATTTAAACCAGGCTCCTCACTTATGGATGCCTGGTTGTTCTTCCCCCAAAAATAAAAAAATAAAATATACCAATTTTCCCTTTGCAAAAATCAAATGATCTAAAAGTGTCTGCCGGTCATGGCCATCTATCAACGGCTGCTAATTTCAGATGGCCACAACCCATACCTCACATCACTGCCTGCACGGTTGTTATGATTACACTTCCGTCACACATTTTATCGCGTTACCTTACACAAATGTTCAGATGACCCCCAGCCATAAGACCTCAAAACAAATCATTAGCAGCATGGATGCAAAACCACAGCCTGCTTCCAGTCATTCGACCGTGAAGCCATCTGGCGGCGAGGATAGGAATTGTGCCGGCTGCCGAAGCCTGCCGCACTCCTCTGGGGCAATGATTAATAACTGACAGATGGAATTAAATGATATTGGAGAGTGTTACTGGAATGAAACATGCCAGGGAAAACCGGAGTACCCGGAGAAAAACCTTTCCCGCCTCCGCTTTGTCCAGCACAAATCTCGCTGGGATTTGAGCCACGAAACCCAGCGGTGAGAGGCCGGTGCACTGCCGCCTGAGCGACGGAGGCTTAGCAGCATGGATAAAGCTGGAAAAATCTTCTGTCCCTCGTCCTTAAGATAGGTTTGTTGAATTCATTTTCAGCATATTTCTGAGAATTGAATATCCTATGCTAGTAAGCACTGCGATGATTTTGCCACGTGTACAGAATAAAATAAATTTCCACTGGTCCTGAGATATGCATCACTTAGCTAGACTATGCATGTAAGGAATAGTGTCACGCTAGAATGTTATTTAAATGAGCGTTGAAATCGTTGCTCCTACCGTCTGGAAACTCGACTAAAGAAAGTGGCTGTAAAATTATTTTTGGCCCAAGATGGACGTCAGTCAAGAATGCTGTCTGGCGCCGGTGTCTTCCTTGGTTTGGTACCTACTGATAGCTCGTAACTTAGGACTGCCTTTTCTCTTTGTGTTTTGTGATGAACTGGTTTCAACAGAGCCGCCGGATTCTTCTATGAATTCGTTCATCGTCCATTAATCTCCAACTTTTGCTCTCTGAACTGAATGTGTTACTCTGTATGCACCTGTCGAATACTCTCGCCTTACAACAATTTAAGTTGCAGAATGATTTATTTTTTCTCCCCCCGGAACATCAAGTAAGGTATCAGGCAGAGTCTTTTCGTAAAATTAGCGTCGAGTGTTTCCGGAAAGGATCAGCGTGATAATTTGCCTATTTATCACCATATGATTTTCGCAAAGGGAAAAGTAGATCTTCCTTTGGCTCTGAGTCTGGGTCTTCGTACTGTCTTCAACATTAATTTCATTGTAGGGCCCATTCTTACAGACCTACACCAGGCCTCTCCAGAGACCACTCGCCACCGTTATTATTATTATTATTATTATTATTATTATTATTATTATTATTATTATACGCCAGCAAGTATAGTGGGAAGGCAGGGATGAAATGGCTTCGTAGAGTAGTAAAATTAGCGTGGAGTGTTGGTAAGGTACCTTCAGATTGGACAAAAGCAGTAATTGCACCTATCAATAAGCAAGGGAACAGGAAGGATTGCAACAACTATCGAGGTATCCCATTGATTAGTATACCAGGCAAAGTATTCACTGGCATCTTGGAAGGGAGGGTGCGATCAGTTGTTGAGAGGAAGTTGGATGAAAACCAGTGTGGTTTCAGACCACAGAGAGGCTGTCAGGATCAGATTTTCAGTATGCGCCAGGTAATTGAAAAATGCTACGAGAGGAATAGGCAGTTGTGTTTGTTTCGTAGATCTAGAAAAAGCATACGACAGGGTACCGAGGGAAAAGATGTTCACTATACTTGGGGAATATGGAATTAAAGGTAGATTATTAAAATCAATCAAAGGCATTTATGTTGACAATTGGGCTTCAGTGAGAATTGATGGTAGAATGAGTTCTTGGTTCAGGGTACTTACAGGAGTTAGACAAGGCTGCAATCTTTTACCTTTGCTGTTCGTAGTTTACATGGATCATCTGCTGAAAGGTATAAAATGGCAGGGAGGGATTCAGTTAGGTGGAAAAGTAGTAAGCAGTTTGGCGTATGCTGACGACTTGGTCTTAATGGCAGACTGTGCCGAAAGCCTGCAGTGTAATATCTTTGAACTTGAAAATAGGTGCAATGAGCATGGTATGAAAATTAGCCTCTCGAAGACTAAATTGATGTCAGTAGGTAAGAAATTCAACAGAATTGAATGTCAGATTGGTGATACAAAGCTAGAACAGGTCGATAATTTCAAGTATTTAGGTTGTGTGTTCTCCCAGGATGGTAATATAGTAAGTGAGATTGAATCAAGGTGTAGTAAAGCTAATGTAGTGAGCTCGCAGCGGCGATCAGCAGTATTCTGTAAGAAGGAAGTCAACTCCCAGACAAAACTATCTTTACATCGGTCTGTTTTCAGACCAACTTTGCTTTACGGGAGCGAAAGCTGGGTGGACTCAGGATATCTTATTCATAAGTTAGAAGTAACAGACATGAAAGTAGCAAGAATGATTGCTGGTACAAACAGGTGGGAACAATGGCAGGAGGGTACTCGGAATGAGGAGATAAAGGCTAATTTAGGAATGAACTCGATGGATGAAGCTGTACGCATAAACCGGCTTCGGTGCTGGGGTCATGTGAGGCGAATGGAGGAGGATAGGTTGCCTAGGAGAATAATGGACTCTGTTATGGAGGGTCAGAGAAGTAGAGGGTACGCCAGCATTTTTAACACGTTCAGTGCGGTTCACGCGCCTACCGCGTCATCGGACGGGTGCTCGAATTGCATGTTTCCCACATGTTAAGGAAAGACTTTCCTTGTCATCCCGCATATCGTGCAAGTCCAATCTACTAGCAGGTTCATCCGTAGGCAGATTTGATCATGCGTATTCCATTTCCTGCGTATTCCCTCTCCGCAGGTTTTCGTCATACGTCATCATTCGTTTTGGGATCTTTGAGCAGCAAGATAATGCGAGGTAAGACTCTGAATTTTCTATTACTTCAAAAGAATTATGAGTGATTCCGCTTTTGAAATAAATTCCACTACTGCAGTACGTTCAGCGAAAGGGCCGAACTTGTAATTGTCATTTATTCTTGCATCATATTTATGAGTAACATGAAAGAACTTAGAATATTAATTTCTGGCTGATTCATGTGTCTTACGTTATCATTTTATTTATATTTTGTTCAGATGGCCGACAGTGTAGTTCTTCAACATCACGAGGTCCACCCAATAAATGACTCTCTTCGAGAGAAGAAAATACGCCTTGGCAGTTGTACAATGCTAAAGACATTGTGACGTAAAATAGAGAAGTGTAAATATGAATATATTTATGTTTGTAATCATAGTTACGCATTTGTTTGTTATCCGCGGTAAATAATGCACAGTAATCTACCCACGCGTCTGACGCGTGATCCGCCCGATGACCAGTATTACCTCTATTACGCACCAGGCGCGTGAGTGGGATAAGTCCATTAGTTCCATATGACTCTTCCTACCAGCGTTCACGACTCTTAATTAGAACAACTTTTAAAGAGTTCCACGCAAACATCTTGCTTAGGTTGGTGGGTATGCCGTGCTCTACAAATACACAGCGAACGTGTTAAATAATCGACGCAAAATATGACAGCCATGCTCTCAACAGCACTTACTTGCCTTTTAAACAACAGACGCCCCTTGTGTCCAGAGAAAAGGAACCGACTGACAACTCTCATTACCACAAGGGGGCCATGTTTTGGAATCGGAAGCTGCCGCATGGGGATACGTTCGCCGCCCCAACTTTTCGGGAAATAGCAACGGCGAGTAAAGCGAGAAACGTTGTAGGAGTGTACATTCTGACTGGTGCCATAAATGACCCTCCTATCCTTCCTTCCCACACACCATTTGAGGGTTAAGAATAGCCGAAAATACCGAGAATTGACCATCGACTTTAAGACGTTATGGGGATCGACTAGTCGAATTGCAATCGAGGGGTTCAGCGCTGCTGAACTAGACAAAGGCGGGATGTTTCTTGTCAGCTTCTTCTAATGGGGACCTCATCGGATAATCTGCGCTTGGTTAATCGTTGCAATCTTCTCGCTCATTATAAACATTCACCGTTCACATTAAATCTTATTACCACGAGAGGATGAATAATGTTGCTCAAGGTATAACAGCACGACTTGCCACTTAAAATCGATTTAGCTCGGCTGGAGTGTAAGGTGCTCCCTTCTTACTGCCTTCGCGATATTACATAAAATGGCTTGTTTATGAGCTTATTGGAAGATAACGGCAGCTCTGTCATATTAGCTGCAATATTTATGATCGAGCAGGAATTCTTGTGCAGCCTATGCTATTTAGGCCTACTAGCAGTAATATTTTATAACGTGTGACTGTTTCCTTTTTTTAAAATTAGCGACTTTGTTATGCGCGCATCCTTACTTCTGGAATATTTATTACGTCCATATTTAAAAGACTAAACGATTTATGTTGACGGTACAATCAAGATTAATTGATACCGAGATGGCAAGTATAATACTTCACATATCCCCTTCTCCACCTACGGGTCTTGTCTTTAAGGGAATGAGTTGGTGACCACCTGTCGACCACTGAGTCTTAACATTACTGGGGCTTGCTTGTACCAGACTCATGTCATCACATTTCACCGACCTTCCTCAGTGATCTGTTCTATTCCGAAGGTGTTGAAGCTGTACACAAAGCTTTCAAAAATGTACTGAATATTAAAGGGTGTAATTGTAGCTATGTAAACGAAGGTAACTTAAGTGAAAATGAAAATCCATAGCCTATTACCAGTCATTCGACTGGATCAGGAATGGAATGAATGAAGCCCCCATCTAGCGGCGAGGATAGAAATTGTGTCGGCTGCCGAAGACTGACAGATTTAATGAAATTATATTGGAGAGTGTTGCTGGAATGAAAGATGACAGGGAAAACTGCAGTACCCAGAGAAAAACCTGTCCCACCTCCGCCTTGTCCAGCACAAATCTCGCATGAAGTGACCGGTATTTGAACTACGGAACCCAGCGGTGAGAAGCTGGCGTGCTGCAATATATATAGTGCACTTTGTAAGTCATGTTTGGACATGTTTTGCGTTACCCAGGAAGAAATCGCTTGACCGCAAATCTGTCCCGTATTTTGGTTTCCGATGTGTGGCAACCTTGATAAGAGGCCAACACCTTCTAGATGTATAGCGTATTTCTGGGAGATTGTTGTGTTTTCTTTAGCACTGCTGCATCTAACAGAAGAGAAAGTGAATTACTTCCAGTTTCATCTCCATAAAAAGCCTTCAAGGCAACACCATACAGAGATGCTCGATTAAGTTGAGGCGTAATTGGTCTGCTGTCAATTTCGGGTCCCGTAACTGTGGTAGAAAGCACGCGTGTGTGTGGTGTGGTGTGGGAATGGGCGGGTAGCGTGAGCTCCTCCCTGAACACCTTAAAGTGGACCTTCATGATCATAAACGGTGAAGAAGTCGTAACGCTATTGATTAAAATGTACCTCACGCTCTATAATAGCTGTTCGTACACCACAGACTCCCAACGCGAAGGACAGCGATCATAAACAGACTGTTAAGTAGGGGCGTATACACGATTTTTATAGGTAGAGATCAAGTTTCGGACTACCAATTAGAATATCGTTGTATGTCATCAGTCTTTAGACCTTATCGATGATCACATACGAAACAGTATACAAGTGCCAGAATATGACCATTCATTCAACAATGCGGAGCATCCTAGTATAGTTCATGTTTTTCATTTGTTATTTGTGTGTTTGTTTATACAGGGTGACCCAGAAGTGCGTTAACATTTGATGAGGCAATACTTCACGGAATATTGGAGGTAGAGAGGTAATAATTGACACACTTGATTGGCATGACATGGGGTTTTATTGACACCAAAACAAAGTACACATAATGACCAATAGATGGTGTTGGACAGCAAAACGTCTGGTACAAATGGCCACACGTGCTTCACATGACACGGGGTTTTATTGACACCAACAACGAGAGTTCAAAGAGGCCAACAGATGGCGCTGGACAGCAACACGTCAGTGATGCCGCACGAGACCCATATGCGGAATAAAATGAGCTGTCATGGGAGAGGGCGTCAGATGCACCTGCATCACGGCACGTTGATGTTGCCAGAAAAAGGCACTGTTAGTGAAGCTTTGTTTACTTCAGTTTGTTTCCAATAAAACCCCATCACATGTCGATCATGTTCATCAATTATTACCTCTCTATTTCCAGTATTCCGTTAAGTATTGCCTCGTTAAATGTTAACGGACTTTCGGGCCATCCTGTACGTAAACGTCAGATTTTTAATTTTTCAGATTTTTGTCGTTCTAAAATAGGCATAAGATACTGGATATTTTAAAACAAGAGTTCATGCTTCTAGGTGCAATACTTAAGAAGATATTAATTATTCACTGTTGGTATTAGGAAATCTGTATTTTGAGAAGAACGTAATTACGACTTTCTTTCACTATTTGTCTTACCAGTCGTACAAAGTTTTTATGACATAGAGTAGTGAAGACTCGAGCTGCTTCATAACTTAGTTTGTTAAGAAGACGCGTAGGTAGCACAAGAAGTTAGAGCATAGAAATTCAATTTTTACATCCCAGACATCTTTGTTCAAATCTGCTGTAAAATTTCCGCGCGATGGGTCATGTATTATGCTTCATTGTTGTTGGTATTTTAATGTTGAAAGAATTTCTTAGCAGACAAAGTAGGGGTTCCCTTACTAAGAAAAACGTAAAATTAAACAACTTCCTCAATTGTGCCGAACGTTCAAGGGCTAAAGGCTCTGGAAATGTTTTACATTGTGAGCTTTCGATAGTTCTATCAAACTGAAAAAACAAAAATCCAAAAGCACTTCCGCTCTAAGTGCAGTTGCAAAAAAAAACCAGCATATAATCGCTTGTTTCTCTACTCGTTTTCCTTTTTATTCAAATCCTAGCCAAATTAACTTATTTAGATCATTCTTTCTATAATGTCTTCCTTGGTTCAATACACTCAGGCGTGGGTTTTTTTTTCGATTTTTGAAAAATGTTTATAATGTTACTTGCTTTTACATCCCATTAACTACTCTTACGGTTTTCGGAGACGCCGTGGTGCCGGAATTTGGTCCCGCAGGAGTTCTTTTACGTGCCAGTAAATCTGCCGACACGAGGCTGATGTATTTGAGCACCTTCAAATACCATCGGACTGAGCCACTCAGCCCGGCTTTTGAAAAATGTCCACACCGAATGTAGTTATAAGGGCTTAAGTGAAACTCTGCACTGACTCACATTAGCGCTCGTAGTGGTGCTTAAGTGAAACTCTGCATTGACTCGCATTAGCGCTCGTAGTGGTGCTTAAGTGAAACAATGCATTAACTCGCATTAGCGCTCCTAGTGGTAGAAAAAGGCAAAGTGCTAATCTAATCGACCGAATAACGATGATTAAGAATAGGATTGTGATTTTTAGGAATAAATAAAGAGTATATTGTCATACTTTATTAGAATATATTATCATACTTTATTGTAAGCCTTCGTGGCTCAGGTGGCAGCGCGTCGGCCTCTCACCACTGCGTTCCGTGGTTCAAATCCCGGTCACTCCATGTCATATTTGTGGTAGACAAAGAGGAGGCGGGACAGTTTTTTCTCCGGGTACTCCGGTTTTCCCTGCCATCTTTCATTCTAGGAACACTCTCCAATATCATTTAATTTAATCTGTCATTCATTAATCATTGTCCCAGAGGAGTTTGACAGGCTTCGGCAGCTGGCACAATTTCTATCCTCGCCGCTAGATGGGGGATTCATTCATTCCATTCCTGACCCGGTCGAATGACTGTAAACAGGCTGTTGATTTTCATTCTCATATTTAATTAAATTTTATTTACCTAAAATTCGTAGCTCATATACCTAGGATGTTTTCAACACTGAGCTGATTGCCTGAAGGGCTAGAACTGTCAATTTTTTCGATTCCCCACTACCTCCATCCCCGGTGTTCTGACGAGTGTGAAATACCGACAATTTTCGACGGTGGTTATAGAAACAAGGTGGAACTGTTATTGATGGAGAAGTAAGTATGATCTCTATGCGTTTAACGTGCTGAGCTGTTCCGTCCGATACCAGGAACAGCAAGTAATACTGAAAAGTAACGACGACTATTAAGCAAGTGAACGGAAAGTAGCGGGCACTAGATACGGACACCCACTCCACTCTCGCTGGATGACATCTTTATTGCACGAGGCTCTCTCTCCTCGGTTCGTTTATTCCCCGTCCCGAGCCGACACCCTCTCTCAAACGGACCGGGAGTTCTTTTATTCATGGAGCTGTTAGCGTTGTAGTTTCCTTGCTATCGCCATTCCTACCAATCAAATGAATGTCCAATGCTGAACGCCATACAGGATTGAAGTACGCGACGGACAATAGTAACCATCTGCTTTGTGTGGGATGCTAATGAAGTGACACTGAGTAAATATTTGTCTGGAATCTGGGACGGCACCAAATCCATGAATACTAAACAACAGACTGCAATATCACTCGCCATTAACAAAATAATGAAATAGTGTAGTGTGTTGTTCCCTGCATGGCCTTCTGAGCATACCTTGGTAGGTTCGATTCTGGCTCAAGTCAGGTGGTATTCGAAGGTGCTCAAATACGTTAGCCTCGTGGCAGTCGATTTGATGGCACGTGAAAGCTCATGCAGAACAAAAATTAAATTAATTCGTCTTTATTCGAGGCGAAGTTAGGGCTCAATCTACACTTAACAAAAATATAAATAGTCTCTTATAGGCCTACAATTACAACCAACGTTTAAAACATTAAATAATAGAGGCTAGTAGTACTAACAGCAAACAGTAAAAATAGAAATAACTATAGAATGCAGGCCTACAACATAGCAATCTAAATGAAGATAACAATAATTATAAAAATATACGAGCGAACAATAAGCTACTTCCGGGAAGCATATAGCATTAAAGAATTGCGTGTGGTGGGGCTGATAATCGGAAGCCGTGGTGGTAGTGATTATTGTTTTTAAGAGGAACAACAACTAGGCAGCCATCCTCTGTTAACACTAATCAGAAGAAAAAATGGAAAGGTTTCGACACTTAGAACAATGAAGGTAAGGGTCACGAAGGGCGTGAAAATGATACACCCTATGCTTCGAATTCTTTAATTCCCTTGGGGTACGAAGACAATCTCAAGATCTGTCGTGCAATGTTTCGGATCCCTCAGGATACAGCCGCAGATTTGCCGGGTTGTCGCACTCTACGCTTTTAAGGAGTCGATACAATTCCTAAGGAATCTACAACCTCAAGAATGAATTGACCCTTTCCCGTTAAACTGTTGCTTCCATTTTTCTCATCGTTTGAGAAATGAAGGTGCATAAATAAATAAATAAATAAATAAATAAATAAATAAATAAATAAATAAATAAATAAATAAATAAATAAATAGTAACATTCAATTAAGGGCATGTAGTAGACCTATAGGCCTAACCAGCAAATGCATTTCTAATTTATAGGGCAATATTCCCATTCCTTTTCATTTACACTTCACTCACCATACAAGCCCGCTGGATGCGTTCAGCAAGTGATTTCGGCAATCCATCTTTAAAACTCCTGCGAGACTTTTAATATCTAATGGTGGTAGGGAGAATTTTCCACAGCCTAGCGTCAGTGACTAGGAAGGAGCGGTTGTAAGCCCTGGAATGACTAGGAGATACAGTTAAAGAGGAGGTAGGTCGTGGACACGGAGTCATGACAACTTCCTACAATGTATATGCAGTACGTCATGTTCCACACGTTTTTACCGTATCAGCAATGATAACGGAATATAGTAAGGAACCCATTATTCCTCAGATTTAGTAATTCCCTGAACGTACACTACACGCCCGGCTTACGAACTCCGCAAATTGTCCAAAACTGCCGTTGCCGCCAGTACACGAACTCCGCACCTATATAGGAGCAGACCTAAAAAATTTTTGTACGAAAATGCACGACTTTTTCTCTGTTCTCCATCTTCAGTATCATTATCCTACACGTCTAACTGCACTTTTTGGTACCTTACTTTCTCGGCACTAGATTCACTATTATATACTATGCCCTTCTCTGCCCCCATCTACAAGAGAGCCAGACGCCCTGTTTGGCAGAAAACCGATGCACGCCCTCTTCTACTGAAGGGCAAGTTGCGTAATTCGGGTAAGGGGATTAGTGCACACTTCCTCGACCTTTTCTGAACTGCTGATTTCGAGTCCGTCCTACACGCCTATCTTTGGACATTGCCACATTTACTGTGTGTCCAGCATACGATATTTGCTTCTACAATAATAATAATATTTTGTTCCCAACGAATCTTTTACAAGTCATTTTCTCTCCTCCAGGGTTCCAGAAGGGAGAACAAAATCTTCTCCCTCATTAGCATGGTTTCCGGGCATTTGAAGGACACAGTAATTGAATTAATTTAAGGCCCTCCATTCCAACTTTGGAGAGTTTTAATACAACTTATTTACTTTTATTTATTTTTTGTTTCATTATTTTTATTCTGTGTTGTTAGACTTGGAAACTCGGTATCATGCGCCTCGCTGCATAGCCAGACAAAAAATCAATAACACTGAACTTCCTCGGGCTGCTAAGGGTTTACGTGCATCTATAATGCAGTAGGTTGGTTAGCCTTGCCTTAAGTTAAGCTGTTAATGAACCTTGAATCTAGATATTTTTAAAATTGATATTAACTGTAGTGTTACTAATCAGGTAGGTCAGCTCCACGGTAAGAGTGAGAAGCTGCACTGCTTGGAGATTAAAAAGTTCGTATCCCAGCTCCGACAGCGACTACACTAAGCCCGAATGCTCCTAGATTCTCGCTCGTAAAATGTAGTAGTAGTGGTCATTTGAAGACTGTCATTCCTAACAAGTTCTAGAGCCAGTTAAGTGTAATTAACCCCTGCGGCTGGGGGACGCAGACGAAGAATACACCCACGGTATCACCTGCCTGTCGTAAAAGGTGACTGAAAGGATGCTGAATTTTGAATCATGAGATTACTTGCGAATTGTACCACCAAGAGAGGAACACCATGAGTCGACATTTCTTGCGATTAGTACCACTATGTGAGGAATACCATGGGCCTGTGCGAGGATCACCGTGGGTTTACAGTACCCGTGCATAGTATCTGCAACTACGACGGAGGTTCCCCTCTGTCCAGGTTCGAGAAGCTATCCTCACTGGGGTGTTTCGGCACCTGGTTGTGGACATCATGGCTCTGCGTTTCGAGGAACACCACGGGTCTGGGCGTTGCCTGTGATTAGTACTAATATATGAGGAACACCATGGGTTTGCGTTGCCTATGATTAGTACCCACTGTGTGAGGAACACCACGGGATAGTACGGGTCCCTGTGATTAGTACCACTACGTGAGGAACACCACAGGATAGTACGGGTCCCTGTGATTAGTACCACTACGTGAGGAACACCACGGGATAGTACGGGTCCCTGTGATTAGTACCACTACGTGAGGAACACCACGGGATAGTACGGGTCCCTGTGATTAGTACCACTACGTGAGGAACACCACAGGATAGTACGGGTCCCTGTGATTAGTACCACTACGTGAGGAACACCACGGGATAGTACGGGTCCCTGTGATTAGTACCACTACGTGAGGAACACAGGATAGTACGGGTCCCTGTGATTAGTACCACTACGTGAGGAACACCACGGGATAGTACGGGTCCCTGTGATTAGTACCACTACGTGAGGAACACCACCGGATAGTACGGGTCCCTGTGATTAGTACCACTACGTAAGGAACATCACGGGATAGTATGGGTCCCTGTGATTAGTACCACTACGTGAGGAACATCACGGGATAGTATGGGTCCCTGTGATTAGTACCACTACGTGAGGAACATCACGGGATAGTACGGGTCCCTGTGATTAGTACCACTACGTGAGGAACATCACGGGATAGTATGGGTCCCTGTGATTAGTACCACTACGTGAGGAACATCACGGGATAGTATGGGTCCCTGTGATTAGTACCACTACGTGAGGAACATCACGGGATAGTACGGGTCCCTGTGATTAGTACCACTACGTGAGGAACATCACGGGATAGTATGGGTCCCTGTGATTAGTACCACTACGTGAGGAACATCACGGGATAGTACGGGTCCCTGTGATTAGTACCACTACGTGAGGAACATCACGGGATAGTATGGGTCCCTGTGATTAGTACCACTATGTGAGGAACATCACGGGATAGTACGGGTCCCTGTGATTAGTACCACTACGTGAGGAACATCACGGGATAGTATGGGTCCCTGTGATTAGTACCACCACGTGAGGAACACCACCGAATAGTACGGGTCCCTGTGATTAGTACCACTACGTGAGGAACACCACGGGATAGTACGGGTCCCTGTGATTAGTACCACTACGTGAGGAACGCCACGGGATAGTACGGGTCCCTGTGATTAGTACCAATATATGAGGAACACCACGGGATAGTACGGGTCCCTGTGATTAGTACCAATATATGAGGAACACCATGGGTTTGCGTTGCCTATGATTAGTACCCACGATGTGAGGAACAACATGGGTTAGCGTTGCCTATGAATGGCGCGATTATGTGAGAAACACCACAGGTCTGCGTTACCTTTTACCTTTGCGTAGTACGTTTCCTATGAGTAGTACCACGATGCGGGGAACATCGTGAGTCTACGTTACTTGTGATTAGTACCGCTACACGAGAAATACTATGGTTCTATTTTACTAGCGATAAGTACCATTATGAGGGGTCGTAAATCTAGATTTTGGATCCCTTCAGACAACAAGCATCATCAGTTCAGACTTGTGCTTTGGAAGCAACCTCTTGGTCAGTTTCCGGGAAGGTAGGTGGGGCATTGCGATGGGATCTACTGATTGTTTTAAGTTCATAATCATTGTTCATCGTCGTCTTTTTGAATTCTAGTCAGTGGATTGATTTTGGAATTATGTTTAACTTTCAATATTGTGAGTCTGATCGGCTGATAATTTTACATTCCTATTCATCCATTCATTCTTCATAATCAAGTTTTGAATTCTGGTCAATGGTTGAATTTTGGTGTTTTAAATTGTTACGTTTCGTACCATTAGGGGTCGATGACCTAGATGTTAGGCTCCTTCAAACAACAAGCATCATCAAGTGTAATAACATTTCCACACATCCCAGAGTAACACTACAAACAGTCAGACACATTCGCAAGTAGACAGATATTCAGGGTGTGCCCGAACTCCACCGACAATGTTTCGGAGGTTGTTCAGGGATATCTTCTGAAAAAAATTAGTGTCAGGGACACGTGGTCTCCGGTGACTCGTTACAAAATTATGATTGATTCGGTTTGTTACCCCATTCATCCTTGTTTCTGTGAAAATACCGTCACAACAATGAAAAACACTGTAATATGCAATAAGCAAAATGTACAACACAACACAGAGTAATGCAACACGTACACTTTTGTCGCATTGTGTTCTAGAGATGTGTCGTTCCTGACTGAACTCTTAAAGAACTGCTCTTCAGGATGGGTAACTCTTCAGGGAAGGACTACCTACGGTGTTCTTTGAACTCCCAACCGACCACTGAGCTTGCTATATGAGCGGGACAGGGTGGAACTAAGAGTAGGATTACGACTAATCAGAACAAAAGATTGGCCAGTGATTAGTGAAATGTAAATTTACTTGTGTAGATTGATTGTATTATGCGATACGATTCGCGAAACCATAAAACTTGAGGCGTATATTTATGTAAGTGTCGACAGAATCTTTTACATTTTCGTGTCGGGAGAGACTAGCTATGGAGCTGTAGTTTTTTTTTATTCCCAATCGACCAATGAGAGGCTTGTGTGCATTTGAGCGGGACGTGATGGGACTAGGAGTAGAAGTTGGAGTAAGACTAACCAGAAATTTGACCCGGGACTCTTCTATAGAAGTGCGCGGAGAGAACTTTCTAGTGAAATGTAAGTTTACTTCTGCAGATTGATTGCAGTACCAGTAGGGAAACCATAAAACTTGGCCTAAATTTATGTGAGTATCGACACCATTTTTTAACATTATTGTGTTCGTGATGTAAAGTGCTCAAAGCTAAAATAGGCCTAATTCAAACGCACGTTATGCGATGTTTATAGGGTTTGAAATCGTACTCCAAATTTCATAATCAAAATATTAATAATGTGGAATCACCGAACCTCATTGCTATACCAAACGAAACCCTATGGCACTACAGCCCTTGAAGGGCCTTGGCCTACCAAGCGACCGCTGCTCAGCCCGAAGACCTGCAGATTGCGAGGTGCCGCGTGGTCAGCACGACGAATCCTCTCGGCCGTTATTCTTGGCTTTCGAGACCGACCTCATTGCTATGCCCTTTAATTTTTAAAGGTACATTCAGCTGCTGTGGTGTGAAGGGGCCACGTGCTGGTCACGGGCTATTGTCGGTAGTCCAGCCATCTGGGACTCCTGCGAGCGAAGTTACGGAGGGAGAAGGGTAGGAACTAAAAGAACTGCTCCCTGAGAACTATTCATTTCATGGTCTGAGCCGTTCTGACACCAGTCCTTCCTGTGAACTACTCTTACCCATCTCTAGTGTTTTCAGTACACGTAACAAAATGCAGAACTGTTCCCTTTTCGTTAGCTTCCGGCGCGATAAAAAAAACTCTTGCGAGACGAAATTCTGACACCCTGACGTCTGTCAAGAACTAGCATTTAGGAGGGATGTTATTATTATTATTATTATTATTATTATTATTATTATTATTATTATTATTATTATTATGTGCGAATAAGCCCATTAATCGCCGGCCCCGCGGTGTAGGGGTAGCGTGCCTGCCTCTTAACCCGTCGGCGATACGAAGAAATATATATGGCATAAAGGAAGGAAGAATTTGACAATACGAAGGAAATCAGAAAAATGGAAAGAATTCTGCTCACTCCCTATATTCTTTCCTGAGGTTTTCAACCGCCTGCAAAGTAACGTGTTGGTGCCAAGCTTTGAAATAACTCAATTTTTGACTGGTCATGACAAATTCGGTTATTATTTTCATCGATTTGGAATCAATCGTCCTGATGGCTACATGTGTGTCTGTGGATCCTCACAAACAGTGGGCCACCTACTGTTTGAATGTGCTGCATTTGAAAGAAGGCATGAGTTGAACTCTCATTTAAATTATTCCAACATTGAATTATCAAAACCCCTGAATCATTTGCTTAAGAAGCCATGCTGTCACAAATATTTTATTAATTTCATCCACTTCATTTTCCGGCGATTAGGTACATGAATACATTTCATTGTAAAATTGAAGATACTACACTAGTATACTATGAAAAATAGGGTTCCAAACTGCTTTGCATATTCAATAATAATAATAATAATAATAATAATAATAATAATAATAATAATAATAATAATAATAATAATAATATAATACCCGAAGGGCCCGGGTTCGATTTTCGGCCAGGCCAGGGAGTTTTACCTAGATCTGAGGGCTGGTTCGAGGTCCGATCAGCCTACGTGATTACAACTGAGGAGTTATCTGACTGTGAAATGGCGACTCCGGTCTAGAAAACCAAGAATAACGGCCGAGAGGATTCGTCGGGCTGACCACACGACACCTCTTAAACTGCAGGCCTTCGGGCTGAGCAGCGGTCGCTTGGTTGGCCAAGGGCCTTCGGGGCTGTTGCGCCATGGAGTTTGGTTTGGTTTAGAATAAGCCCATTAGTATTACACGAAGTATTGCCCTGCTTTGTGCCCATATTTGTTTTATTCTTTTACTATCTTCAGACCAGGTTGTTCCACTCTTCTTCTTTGATCTTTCCTCTTGGTCAACTTGCGATTTGTGAATTTTCGATCTGAAGATTACCTTGTTTTGGACATCTGCTGGTGTAATTCCTGCTAGTTTCAAATCGGATCTAATTTCGAAAGCAATTTCATTGTATGTTTTAATTCTGTTTTCTTCTTCTTCTTCTTCTTCTTCTTCTTCTCATTATTATTATTATTATTATTATTATTATTATTATTATTATCAATTTCAGTGCAGTACAGATACAAAGCTAATTGGGATAACATACTAAACGGAATGCAATTACTATGTTACGACTCACCAGAGACCACGGATACCAATAAAGTCAGAAGGTATCCCTGAACAACCTCCGAAAGTTTGTCGGTGGAGATCGATCTCATCCTGTACAGTAAGTCTTTATTGGCTTGTAAGACCATTAGGCCTTCTTTTATACTAAACCAATTATTGTAGGTATAAATTAGAACCATAATTATTGCTATCGTAATTAACACTAAATGAAGCAGTTATTCTTAAAACGCAATCAACATATTTTATAACTGAAATACATTTTAGATCACAGCGAAAAATATGGAAAGGTTTCAAGTCGAAGAAAGAACTAAGAAAACCAGAATAGCCTGAACAGAAGAACAACTGAAGCAGGCCAGGAAACGCAAGAATAATAATTGGACACAGAGGAAACTCCACACAAATAGAAATAAATGAAGTTCTAGCGTGAGCCTAAGTGGTCAGTTCGTTTGTAATAATAATAATAATAATAATAATAATAATAATAATAATAATAATAATACTAATAATAATATAGTGGATTGGACTGACATTTAAGCCCCTTACGGGCAAACCTGAGAACTACACGTTGGCCGGTTAAAATACTGAGATTTTACGGACTGGATACTTCTTGTGTTCGTTATGTGTTTGTTTATAAGCATACAGAATGACGAACTCTGCATTTCTTCAAAAATTCACGCCCTTGACCACAATATAACCCCTATTCAAATATAAGCATTATCATTATTATTATTATTATTATTATCTTGTTCTGCCAAAACCCCTGAATTCAAGCTGTTAGCTACGTGACCCAAACTGCCCAGCTACTTGCTGGGGATTATTATTATTAGGCATGAAAGAATTGTGGGATTTAGGGTGGTGGTGGTGGTGGTGGTGATTATTGTTTTAAGAGGAAGTACAACTAGGCAACCATTCTCTGTATAATACTAATCAGAGAGAAAAAATGGAAGGGATCAGACACTTCGAGAAATGAAGGTATCGGTCAGATAAAAATAAAGGCAACGAAAGGCGTGAAAATGAAAGCCTCCCCAGGCCTCGAGTGCTCTAATACCATCGGGGTCAGATAAGAACAAAAGAACAAAGGTCAGATGAGATAGATGAAAGCGAGAAGCCTGGTACAAGCAATGTCAGGACCCAGCTTACGCCCCCGTGGTCCCCAACCCTCACTTCCGGGTTGAGAGCCGCTGCGGACCCTTTTAGTCGCCTCTTACGACAGGGAGGGGATCCAATGGGTGTTATTCTACCGCCCCCACCCACAGGGGTTGGGATTCAGGGTCGCATGCCCTTTCTGACACCCCAGCAACACCAGAAATCAAACCGTGGTCGCGGGGATGACAGGCAAGCGGCTAAACCGCTACACCACACAGTTCCCCAATAATAATAACGATAATAATAATAATAATAATAATAATAATAATAATAATAATAATAATAATAACAATAAATTGTATGTCGTCGGTGGGCAAAGGAAACCTCATTACTCGTTCGGACTAAAGTTTACAGAAAAGGCCCAAAATTAAGCTGTCTGCAATGGCCGGAGAACTGTTCCTGGCATTTTGATTGCTTAATGATAGCCCAGTGATTCCTCCATTGGAATCTTCGGTTTCCGTCTGGGGCATTGCGACAAGTCTTCACAAGACAGGTGAAGAAGTGTGGTTGTTTTTTAATGAGTGGAATTACGAGGTGTTCATTGCCTAGCAACGATATATACACAAGCATTCTTCTTCTTCTTCTTCTTCTTTTATGACCACATAGCATCACTTTAGTCATTCCATCGTTCAGGTCTCTATGAAGGGATTGTTCGGGCTTTGCGGTCCTCCCAGTACTTCTCCAGACGCTGCGATCTTCGTGCCCTTTCCTCGGTTGAAAATATGCATGTTGTTGGTTTGTTTCGTGTAAGGGTAGAGCGGAGGTTTGTATTCTTGAGTTCTGTATTCAATTTTATCTATTTGTGGTGTCTTCTGTTGTAAGGCCTATTTCCTTCAGATCCTCTCTTACTTCTCTAATCCATGTACATCCTGTTCTGGTATTTTTTGAGACGAGATTGTGTTGTACTAGTTGTTTCAGAAGTCCCCAATCCTGCATCTTCATGTGTCCAAAGAATCCCTGTCTCATCTTACGCATAGTATCTTTAATTTGTTCTAGCTCTTTGTACACGACTTTGTTACGTAATATCCGCCACTGTTCATATTTTTGGTATCTTTTATTGATGCAGGTTCTTCCTATCCTCCTTTCAATTTTCTGAAGTCTGTCAGTCTTTGATTGTTTATTCAGGTGAAAAAGTGTTTCTACTGCATATGTAGCTTCCGGTTTTATAACTGTGTTGTAGTGTTTTATTTTTGCATTTACTGATAAACATTTCTTTTTGTAGATATCCCATGTTAATTTTTGTGCTTCAGCTAATTTATTTGTTCTTGTTTGGATTGAGATTTTTTCAGTTAGGTTATGTGTTATTACTTCTCCAAGATATTTAAATTGAGTTACTGTTTTAATTTTTTATCATTCCTTTTAGTTGTGTTGGGTTTTTTGGGGCATAATTTCTGTTTTTTATTTCAAATGATATTTTGAGGCCAATTTTATTTGCAATGGGTTTTTGCTTCTTTTATGTCCACTGCCAGTACCGGTAATGCTAATTTCTCGGCGAAAACCAGGCAATTTGTTTTGATTTTTGGGCCAATCTTTATTTCTGGGGGACATTTCTAACCCATTCCCTCATTACCATTTCTAGAGGACAATTAAATAACAGTGGTGAAAGCCCATCTCCCTGTCGTAGTCCAGTTTTAATTTCAAATAACTCTGATGTTTCTCCCCTGAACTTCACTTTTGTTTTTGTGTTAGTGAGAGTTAGTTTTATCATGTTTATTAATTTGGCGTGTAGTCCAAGGTGTCTTAAAATTTTAAACAGAGATTCTCTATGGATCCATTCGTAAGCTTTCTTGAAATCTACAAATGTTATCACCATATCTCCTGTTATAGAATTATTAATGCAACAATTACTATTGTACTGCTACTGAAAAAAAAATAAGGGAATGAGTGGATTTCGAAACAAAAGATATAAAAAGAGCAATGAAGGGGAGGCACGAACTGACACATATTTTAGAAGAAATAGTTTGGAAAGTGGACTCTGTGTAGGGGTAGACAGTAACACTTAATAAAAACAAGATTTTATTGAAAATGAGCAGGCTCAAGACACACTCTTGAACTGCTCACTGAAAACATTTAGGAACTACCTACGATGAATTTGTGTACCCCTTGGAACAACCGCGGCTACCACACTTTGAATACCACCGATGTAGACGATATCAAAGTAAATTGAAATATATCATACCGTGAAATAAATTACCGTATTTACGCGAATAATACCCGCATATTTTAAGAAATTGAGGGATGAAATTCGTGTGCGGGTTTTATTTGAGTCAATGTTGGCATTTTTTCAAAATCAGCCTTCCTAAAGTTACGGTGCGGGGATTATTCGCGTAAATACCGTATGTTTACACGACTTACCAAAAGTATGCAATTAAATTGATCATCCGTGACGGAAGTTGTTTACTGAATTGTAATCTGGGGCCTGTTCCACGAACGAACTTTGCAACTTTTCACTTTTCACTTTTCAGATCCGATTTTGTTCCACCATCACTTTTCAGATTTAGCTTGCAAAGTGGAAAGTGAAACGTAAGGAAACTTTTCACTTTTCAAGCCTGTTATGTTGCTCCATTGGTACAGAAATGCAAAGTGCAAAGAAATGAATTGAGACCTTTTCAGAAATCTTGCAAAGAAATTGTTCCCTTTTCATCTGTTAATTAACAAGTATGGTCCGCCTCTGTGGTGTAGTCGTTAATGTGATTAGGTGCCACCCCCAGAGGCCCAGGTTCGATTCCCGGCTCTGCCACGACATTTGAAAAGTGGTACGAGGGCTGGAATGGGTTTCACTCAGCCTAGGGAGGTCAGCTGAGTAGATGTGGGTTCGACTCCCACCTCAGCCATCCTGGGAGTGGTTTTCCGTGGTCTCCCACTTCTCCAAGCAAATGCCGGGATGGTACTTAACTCAAGGCCACGGCCGCTTCCTTCCCTCTCCCTTGTCTATCCCTTCCTATCTTCCCATCCCCCAGCAAGGCCCCTCTTCAGCATAGCAGGTGAGGCCGCCTGGGCGAGGCACTGGTCATTCTCATCAGTTGTATCCCCCGACCCAGAGTCTGAAGCTCCAGGACACTGCCCTTGAGGCGGTAGAGGTGGGATCCCTCGCTGAGTCCGAGGGAAAAGCCGACCCTCGAGGGTAAACAGAAGAAAGAGGAAGAAGAAGAATATTTCCTAACATAGTACGTTGGCCTGATAATCCACATAACATAGCGACGGGATTTCTTTCTGTGTGTGGATGTGTTGACGGTACTCTCGTTAATATTGATGCGTGTCATCTATTGAGAGGTTATTTTTAAAGTTGCCAAAAAGGATGTCCCTTTCATCCTTGACAACTTCCAGCACAGTCGGCTTCTTGTAATAACCTTTCTTTCCCATAAAAAAAAAATTAAAACTAACGATACCACAATTATACCCTCAAGTTCGCCGCGAAAAATTAAGCATTAAAACCATAGACATAGAGTATTAGACCTATATAGTTTGCCCATGGACTAAACTTGATCGGATCACTCATTCGCAAAGACTTTTCACTTTGCGAAGAAATTGAAAAGTACAACCTAGATCATGGTGAAACAGAAAGACTTTGTGTTTTGCAAGAATTGAAAAGTGAAAAGTGCAAATTTGAAAAGTTGCAAAGTTCGTTCGTGGAACGGGCCCCTGGTATGACTTGGCAAATACTTTCTGCTGTATAAAGTCAACATCTCGGTGGAGTCATAGATATAATTTTTTAAGTGTTCTCTCTGTACATTTATATTCATTATTCATTTCACTCTTCTGATTTGCATGCCAAGCCTCTCTATGACCTGGAAGTTACCTTGGTCGACATGATGGTTTATGAGATGAAACGCGGTGAAAGTGAACTGGTCACGGTACAATGTGATCATCTCATATTCCTGGAAGATCGGAGCGATGAAAATGAGCAGTTACACTCGAACGATATCAAAATATGTTTCAAGTAAAAGCTAACAAATGTTGACAACTGCTATTTAGTTGTTCACCCTCACGGTCTACCTCAATTACGTTCTTCTTCTTGCGTTCCGGCCTTCTAAGGACCACGTTACAATTTCAATTGTTCCTCCTTAGTTCTTTCCTTTTCTTCCAGTATTCTTTCATTGTTTCACTGTGTTTCTTTTTCCTGTCTTCAGTCCACTTTGTGCCTGTTTTCTTTTCCTTCCTCCCTTGGAATCCTTCCATTTGTAAGACTTTCTTCCTAAAAATCTTTCTTTCCAATAATTCTTCTTCTCGTATGTTGTTCCTTTCCAGGTCTTTCTTAACTTCTTGAATCCAGGTGGTAGTTGATTTCTTTTCCCAAAGGTACTTGAAGATTCGTTTAGTTAGTCTATTGTCATCCATTCTGTAAATGTGTCCAAGAAATAGCAATCTCCTTTTTCTTATTGTTTCTGATATGTTTTCTACGTTCTGGTAAATTTCATTGTTACTTCTTAATTTATTATATAAATCTCTACAAATATGTCGTAATATTTATTTCTGTAAGTTTGGCAAACCAGTTTTTATGATAAACATGAGTAGGAGTGGTTTGTCGCTATTCGTTTCTCTTTTATTCGGATACGAGCAGAGAGCGCTCATTAGATTTGATACAGCAGCACCATCTGCTAGCAGCTCCTGAAACTAGTGGTCGATACAAGTTGAAAGTTCGCACACAGATGGCGGACGTGCAGCGTCGGTAGTTTTAGCATTTGAACGGATTGTCCACGAGATGTAGCTACTGTAAAATTACGTGATAACGTATTCAAACGGCAAAATACACAAAACAAGAAGTTCGTTGACTGCTGTAGTATGTTTCAACTTTCATAAAACATCTTTCCACTGACCAGACGTTCAGCATGAGACGGGACATTCCCGCTATCCCGCCGAGAAGCTTGGTGTCCCGCGTTTGGTAAACAATCTATCTTCTCAATTGTTGAGGTCGCTGATGTCCAAATATCACATCACTGACAACGGGTGACAAAAAGAATCTGTTATTTCCGCTTCTTGTTGACTGGTTCAATTTGGTTGTGTGGTTGCGTAATCTTTTCTTTCTTTTCTGTTACGAGCTCGTATGCAGTGTAAATCATTCCCACCAATCTTAGTACTTTTTTTCTTTTTTGTTTCCGAGCGAGTGGCCGCGTGGTTTGGGGCATGTAGCTGTCAGCATTCATTCGGGAGATAGTGGGTTCGAATCCCACTGTCCGCAGCCCTGAAGGCGGTTTCCCATTTTCACACCAGTTAAGTGCTGGGCTGTGCCTTAATTACTGTAAGGCCACGGCCGCTTCCCTCCCACTCCTAACCTTTTCGTATCCTATCGTCGCCATAAGACCTACTTGTGTCGGTGCAACGTAAAGCAAATTCTAAAAAAAATTAAAAAGAACAGAAAAAAGCTTTGTTTTATGCAAAATTTGGTACACATATTGAAAGAGGAAAAACAATAGCAATAATAAACAATCATTCTGTATTCTTTCTTGCTTAATCTGCTAACTCTCCAGGGCGTTACGCCTCAAAACTCACGGGCTAAAATTAGTTACAAATAGTATCAAAACTCACGACTACAAACTGGTGGCTAAAGTAAACATTCTAATGAGTCTCAAAATTCACGACTCCAGACAGCATGTGCTTGCGATGACCGCACGAGGGATAAGGTGCCCGGTGACTCACGCTTCCCTTACGACAGGCAGGGGATCTTGTGGATGTAGTTCTGCCACCCCAACCCACAGGGGAAAAATAATGGCTGGTGAAAATATTATTATTATTATTATTATTATTATTATTATTATTATTATTATTATTATTATTATTATTATTATTATTACAATTACAATATTTTGCTGTTGTCTTCAAGCTAATATACTGTATTTTTTACCTTTCACATAAATTTATAATAGTGCCGTGTGGCCTCTGGGGAGTTCTGATACAGGTCTTTAGACTTGACGCCGTATAGGTGACCTGCATGTCTGTGAGGATGAGGCCCTACCTAAGATGAAATCTAATGCTGAAGACGGCACGAACACCCAGTCCCCGAGCCATAGGAATTAACTAATGAAATTTAAGTCTCTGACCCGACCAGAAACAAAACACGGGACCACCTGGATCCCTTGGACCAAAGGCCAGCATGCTAAACATTTATGCATGCAGCGGTACGACATAAAAATAAAGTGGGTATCTTGCCCGCTGCTAGTTAAGAGAAACTATCAGTTGGTAGTACTGGGGCTTAGTACCATTATGCGGCCAAAGGTGGCATTTACTTTTATAAGGAATTTTATTTAGAGATATTAAAGATCAAAACAGTTAATTCACTCATTTACTTTCAACACTTGGAGATTCATTTGGACAAAAGGCGTATTTCTATTCTTCGTAAGAGTTCTTCTATTCCCTTATTTCAATAGATTGTCTACCCGACACATTTAAACCGAAAAAAAATTACTCATGACGCATCCGATTATTCTGTGCTATTTAACTGAATTATATCTAAAAACTCATTCGATTATTTAAACTGATTATTCATTCAATTATTTAAATAATCTGATGGAAGTTATTCGATTATTAAAAGTATTCCATTTTCCCATCACTAATAGGATGGGCATTTATCCATTCAAAGAAGAACTGGCCCTGCTCGTGAGTTTTGAGACTGGCCCAGGTAGAGAAACCTGTTCGTACTAATCATCTTCCTGGATAGCGTGCTGGCTTTCGGTCGGGCGGGAATTTTAACCATAATTGGTTAATTTCTCTGACACGGGGACTGGGTGTTTGTATCGTCTTCATCATCATTTCACCCTCATCACGACGCGCAGGTCGCCTACGGAAGTCAAATCAAAAGACCTGCATCTGGCGAGCCCAACTTTTCCTCGGACACTCCCGGCACTAAAAGCCATACGCCATTTCATCTTCCTGGAATTCGTGAGTTTTGAGACTCCAGAGTTTTGAGACGACAAGCTCCAGGGTTGGGTTTTCCCTCTGACTCGGCGAGGGATCCCACCTCTACCGCCTCAAGGGCAGTGTCCTGGAGCGTGAGACATTGGGTCGGGGGATACAACAGGGGGATGACCAGTACCTCGCCCAGGCGACCTCACCTTCTATGCTGAACACGGGCCTTGGTGGGGGATGGGAAGAGTGGAAGGGATAGACAAGGAAGAGGGAAGGAATTGGCCGTGGCCTTAGGTACCATCCCGGTATTTGCCTGGAGGAGAAGTGGGAAACTCTAGAAAACCACTTCCAGGGTGGCTGAGGTGGGAATCGAACCGATCTCTACTCAGTTGACCTCCAGAGGCTGAGTGGACCCCGTTCCAGCCCTCGTACCACTTTCAAATTTCGTGGCAGAGCCGCGAATCGAACCCGGGCCTCCGGGGGTGGCAGCTAATCACACTAACCACTACACCACAGAGGCGGACATCATTCCGTATGAATTTTGTAAACTGAATTTCTAGGAGATTTGTGCTGCAACCTAAAAAACCAAACCAAACCCCATGGCATTACAGCCCTTGAAGGGCCTTGGCCTACCAAGCGACCGCTGCTCAGCCCGAAGGCCTGCAGATTACGAGGTGTCGTGTAGTCAGCACGACGAATCCTCTCGGCCGTTATTCTTGGCTTCCTAGACCGGGGCCGCTATCTCACCGTCAGATAGCTCCTCAATTCTAATCACGTAGGCTGAGTGGACATCGAACCAGTCCTCAGGTCCAGGTAAAAATCCCTGACCTGGCCGGGAATCGAACCCGGGGCCTCCGGGTAAGAGGCAGGCACGCTACCCCTACACCACGGGGCCGGCGCTGCAACCTAAAAGTAAAAGTAAATCTTTGTTACGGGCCTTTAATTTTTCATAGAATTATTTGCAATTTCATGAATTTTTGAATTATCTTCGCAATTGTTAAAATGTATCAACCTAAGAGCCAAGAGTGTGAAAGAAAGTGAATCTTTGAACGTCGGAATTAAAAGTGGATAACAAAGTGACATTCTTATTCTGTTCTGGTAGTACGCAGGTTCACTTTTCACTCTTGAATATCGATTATGATAATGATGATGATGGTGGTTATCTTTCTTTCTTTCTTTCTTTCTTTCTTTCTTTCTTTCTTAATCTGTGTACCCTCCAGGGTTGGTTTTTCCCTCGGGCTTAGCTAGGGATCCCACCTCTGCCGGCTCAAGGGCAGTGTCCTGGAGTGTTAGACTTTGGGTCGGGGGATACAACTGGAGAGGAGGAACAGTACGCCCGGGCGGCCTCAGATGCTATGCTGAGCAGGTGCCTTGTGGGGGATGGGAAGATCGTAAGGGATAGACAAGGAAGAGGGAAAGAAGCGGCCTTAAGTTAGGTATCATCCCGGCAATTTCCTAGAGAAGCGGAAAGTACGGATTACCACAGTTGTTCTGTTTATAATCGGAACCTCAAAAAGAGCTCTGAAATGTGATTAGGAACGACAGCTGGAACGGTTATTAGTGTACTGTATTTTTTATGATTGAGCACGTTAAATTACATCTGTTAGTTTTGTACAGGACTTGCAAACCTCACACAAATTCGTAATGCCAAGTGGCGCTGTTGACAGAATTTTATATTTCGCGGTTGTCGGTCGGAAGGGGAGAGCAGTGATACGCCGAGCACGGGAACGAGGTAGCAAGAGGTTCAACTTATAGTTCAGAGAGAGCAGCACCTACATCATTTGTTGAGTCGTTGGACTTTTTGCGTAAGGACATAATCGATTACTTTTCTACCCCACAAGAGTGAAATACCCTCGTTGGGCCATGCCAAAAGAGTCTTTTGTATCCCGCGGTAACCAGTATTATCAGGCATTAAATGCAGGATTTCGATCGTTGCTGAATATAACATATCTCTATACCTTATGTCGAGTATTATTATTTTTTTCCTTCTGGCATTGAGATACTTAGACCAAAGGTTGGGAATCTCGTTTGTTAAACTGTTCATTGATGAAAAACATTTTAAAAAACCACAAAAACCCGGAGTTTTACTGTCCTGCACCGACCAAGTTAGTAAACCTCGTATATCTGAGTAGGCAGCATTTCGTGTGAAATGCTTGTTGATCATTGATAATGATTTAAATATGATTTAGTTGTGTATAACAATGGCCATTAAAAAAAGAAAAAAAGATCAAATTGCCGACTGCAGTCTCCCAAATTATGTAGTATTTTCAAGTAAAAATTAAATTATGTCCACTTTTTCATGGAATATGAATTATGTGAGTTTCTTTAAAAACGTATAATGAAAACCCCATGGAAAAGTCTTGTATCTTATAACAGACATATTAAGCAAACATGTACTGAGCAAGTGGCTGAAGATGGTTTTCCGTGGTTTCCCATTTTCACACAGGCACATACGGTTGTTTCCCACTCCTAGCCCTTTCCTGTCCCAACACCGCCGTAAGACCCTCTCTGTCGGTCGATGTTAAGTTGTCGACTGATTCACATTTCTAAGATGTTATGTAATACAATTACCAATAAACCTATTCAGAGAGGTTTTTAAAGTATACAAAATTTTGCTTCTCTTGAAAAAAAAAAGTTAAATCGGAAGCAACTTACGGGGTTTTCATTCTTTGTCGTTAATCTGAAAAATTAAAATCTCTTAGCACTTCAGAATATTTAATAACTTATTTAGTTTTTATCTTGGATTTAGTACAGTAAGTATGAAAATGTATTCAGAGAGAGACAGTGGTGGTTTTTTTTAAACCTCTTGCTTCCACGTTCCCGTGGTCGGCGTGTCACCGCTCGCCAGTTCTGACCACCACCGCGAAATCTAAAATTCTGTTAGCATTACTACTTTGCATTATTGATTATGCATTTAGCACACTAAGGTCAAAATCAGTTGTTCATAGTGTGTGTTAGTTTTTAGGCAACGGCTTGGCAGAATTTCTCTAAATTCAGTATTTAAATTGAGGAGTAGACGGGTTATGCATTATGTTATTTTAATGGTATACAGTGGTGTAGAAACGTCTGTTTTATCTACTGTAGACGTTCGATAGTCCGGCACGTTCGGGACCGGCCCGGTGCCGGATTACCGAAAATGCCGGACTATCGGGCGGTACCACTTACTACGATATAGGTTAAATCGTACAGCGAAAACAGCTGTAACACAGCGTTTTGCAGTAAAATGTTGATCAGCAGAATCATTAGTTAAATATTTTAAGCTCAAAATTAGGGCAACACCAAATTTTCATTCAACACATTCAGTTTATATACATGTACTGTACTGTAATACGGATCCTAGATCGCAAGAAAAAATACTGTAGCGAAAAGTTCTCGCTATCAAAACAATGAACTGAACCTGTGTGTGGTGATAATCAACAATGCTGATTGTGTCTAACAATAGCAGACGCGTAGTGGACACTTTCGGGTGGTTTCGAACCGCGCCGTGCGCTTTAACTGCTACAAACGTAAAAAAATAAAACATAAAAAAAATCCTGGAATGGTGCCGGACCATCGAGCGTTCCGGACTGTTGGATGCCGGACTAATGGAATTCTACTGTATACACTTACCATTTTTCATTATACAAGCTATGATGCAGCAATATTCATGATTTTAAATATTTATTCCTAAATCCATCAACACCCTGGCATGGAAATATTGTTAATTTGACATGGTAATGAGCTGTGGTTACCATTATGGATTTTACTGGCACATCATCATCATCAATAATTGCTGTACGGGAGTGAAAGCTGGGTGGGCTCAGGATATCTTCTAAGTTAGAAGTATCAGGCATGAAATTAGCGAGAAGGATCGCTTGTACAAACTGGTGGGAACAATTGCAGGAGGGAAGTCGGAATGAGTAGATAAACTCGGGAAGCGGTACGCATAAAAAGGCTTTTGGTGGTGGGATCATGTGAGGGGAATGGAGGAGGATAGATTACCTAGGAGAATAAAGTACTCGGTCATAGAGGGTAAGAGAAGTCGAGAAAGACCAAGAAGACGATGGATAGACTCACTTTCTAATGATTTAAACATAAGAGGTGCGGAATTAAACGAGGCAATAGAACTAGTTACAAATAGAGGATTGTGGCGGCGTTTAGTAAATTGACATTGGCTTGCAGACTGAACGCTGAAAGGCGTAAGTCTATAGTGAAGATGGTTTTTTTTTTAATTTTTGCTTTACGTCGCACTAACACAGATATGTCTTATGGCGACGATAGGGTAGGATAGGGCTCGGTATGGGAAGGAAGTGGCCGTGGCCGTTATCAAGGTACAGTCCCAGCATTTGCCTTGTGTGAAAATAGGGAAAACATGGAAAACTATCTGAGGGCAGCTGACAATGGGGTTCGAACCCACTGTCTCCTGAATGCAAGCTCACAGCTGCATGCCCCTAACCGAACCGCACGGCCAACTCGCTCGGTGTAGTAGTAGTAGTAGTAGTAGTTTGGCCCCATGGTATAGGGGGCAACGTGTCCGCCTGTCACCTGGCGGCCCCGGGCTCGATTCCTGGCTGGGTCAGGGATTGGGGATTGGGTGTTTGTATCGTCCTTAACGTTCCTTTCCTCACATTCAACACTCTACACTTTCTCCATTCCAATTGCACACAGGTTCATATCACATGGTGCAAGTAGGGGCAAAAGATCTCTATAGGTCGACGCCCCGAACAAATAGCATTTTTAAAAGAACTACTTAGTTACTCGTTGGTCGTCTAATCTTAAGATCGTGGATTCGAATCTGACAGCTTCGTTGTCTTCCAGCACAATAATTTCTGCACTAGCGTGCGACGTAGGCCTCTGGAGTTTTACGGACACCTTCCAAGAATGGACAACGGAAGGCTTACGAAGAAGATCTTTTCACTCATCAAAAGCTACAAGACTGGAAGCATATGGCTCAGTGAAGTAAAAAAGGACTTGGATTCCGCTGGGATTTCTGATACTGATGTCTCAGATCGCCCTATTTTTTTAAAATTGGCAACTTCCTTGTCTCCTCTACCATAAGTTGTTAAATCTCACAAACCTCTTTCATAGGAAAGAAAGGAAAAACTAATAGCAGGACTCGAGAGGTATTGCGAACGAAAAGGGGGAGCATCTAACAAGAACTAGTCAAAAGCGCTCCTTAGTGGGCTTTAATCACTAATAAACAATCACTAATAAATAATGACACCTTGATATCTGTTAGTGCCGTTAATGTTACATCGTGCGTTCAACGAATAACATATTATGAACGTGTAGACCAATTTCCCAAAATGTTCATAGAATTTGTTCAGCGAATTTCAATATTTGTTTCCCACGAGTTTAGTGGCCCTCTGCGGGGCCCTGCTAATGCGCCACTGGGCCATGTACTCTCGATGATGAATGATTCATGCCTCCTGTGTGTATTCCGTGCCGGTTTGGCTTCACAAAGAGAGACCGATGGGATAGTAGTGTGTATCATCATGAGCATATCCCAGAAGAAATTTGAACGGCTCTATATAAACATTCGAACATTTGGCGTGAAAACACGGCCAGTGTTGTTATTTCTAGGTGTGGCTGAGTACAGTCCGTAAATTCGGTTCAGAATTACGACACCTCGCGCGGCTTGTTGCTAAATGTCTGATGGATGCGGGGATCGGGGAGGATAGGTGTGCTTGGCTTCGCTCCGTCAGATCGCCACTGCTAACGAATAAGCATGCGTTCCTCATCGTGTATACTTCCTCATCTGATGTAATTATATAGATAAGAATGCTAGTATTTCACTCCCGTTTACTTCTACACCCTTGTAGGAAAACACTGCAGGGCTGCTGTTACAGGAGGAATATGGTTTTCTTTTTATAGGTAATTCTGCTAAAATGAAATGGAATCTCTCAGGTTTAGTGTTCACTTTTGTTGGTTAGAATAGAACCCGTGACGATGCGTCGGACACCACCACCACTGATCTCTCGAAGAAGGTAATAAACCAGGGGTACGACCACTGATAATGCTGTAAAATTTAAAAATTTAATTTAATAATAAAAATGGCGCATGATATCTGTACAGGCTTGGTGGTGACATAATGAGGATGAAATGAATGGTGAAGACATCATAAACACCCATTCCCCAAGCCAGGGGAATTAAGTGTACGAGGGGGTTGTTTCTGAAAATTGAACCGGGGCCAGCGGGCCAAAGGCAAGCATTCAGTGGATGACAAAAGGTTAACCAAACAGATCCTCAAATATCTTTGGAACAAGAAGTCAACAAGATTGATTTACGAAGTCAAGAAATATTTGGAAAGAAACAACATAAGAGGAGAAGAAGAAGAAGAAGCAACAAAGATAATTTTAGAAAGAAAGTGTTAAAAATGGAAGGATTCCAAGGTCAGGAGGGAAAGAAAACAGGCTCAGAATTGTCCGAGGAGACGTAAAGGAGGCATAGTGAGCAGATGAAGGAGTTTTGGAGGAAGAAGGAACAAGAAAGGATGAAGCATTAGAATTGTCACGTCATCCTTAGATGACCCTAACGGGAAATAATAATAATAATAATAATAATAATAATAATAATAATAATAATAATAATAATAATAATAATAATCACTGCTATCCTTCACCTCAGTTTGACAAATTAGTGGATTTTTTTTTGCTATTGGCTTTACGTCGCACTGACACAGATAGGTCTTATGGTGCCGATGTGACAGGAAAGGGCTAGGATTGGGAAGGAAGCGCCCATGGCCTTAATTAAGGTACAGCCCCAGCATTTGTCTAGTGTGAAAATGGGAAACCATGGAAAACCATCTTCAGGGCTGCCGACAGTGGGGTTCGAACCTACTATATCCCGAATACTAGATACTGGCCACACTTAAGCGACTGCAGCTATCGAGCTCGGTAGTGGATGGTTTTAGAGAGGTGGTGGTGGTGGTGGTTATTACTGTTTTAAGGTGAAGTACAACTGGGCAACCATCCTTGATCAACACTAATCACAGGGAAAATGACAGAGGTTCGACACTTCGAAAAATGAATGCATCGTCTGAAGAAAGGGTGTGGAAAATGAGACTCGCAAATCTAATACCGTCGGAGTCTGAAAAGAACAAGAGTTGATCGAGGGAAGTCGGGTAGGATGGATGAAAGTGAGGATCCTAGCACAGATAACTGGAAGCAATGACAGGACTCGGCTAAGGGTGCCGTGGTCGCCGACCCACGCTTCCAAGTTAAGAGCCCCGTTTGTTTTGAGGGGCAGTACATCTACACAACCATGTAAATGAAGGTAAGGTAAGGGTTGTTCTGCCCGAAGGCAGGTCCGAACCTCCGCAGAGGTGTTTCTGAGCCGGAGTTTACGTGCGGTAGGGTGGCCAGTTCCTTTCCGCTCCTCCAGTCCCTTGCCTCCCACCAACAGCGCGTGGAAACCCATCCGACTCCTGACCACGCCCAGTGTTGCTTAACTTCGGCTACGGCCGTTGGCTGTAAATGAAGAGGAGTATATTAAAATGTTACATCTAGACTAGGGATTTCCAAATGGCGGCCCGCGAGGTCTTCAAAAAACAAATATTTTGAGAAATGTGAGGAGAATTTACAAAAAAAAAAAAGTACTTCATAGCGCTTTAAAAAATGTGTTAATTTATATGCCCTTTATAGACCCGTGGTCTAGGGGTAGCGTGCCTGCCTCTTACCCGGAGGGCCCGGGTTCGATTCCCGACCAGATCAGGGATTTTTACCTGGATCTGAGGGCTGGTTCGAGGTCCACTCAGCCTACGTGATTACAATTGAGGGACTGTCTGACGGTGAGATGGTGGCTCCGATCTATAAAACCAAGAATAACGGCCGATAGGATTCGTCGTGCTGACCACACGACACATCATAATCTGCAGGCCTTCGTGCTGAGCAGCGATCGCTTGGTAGGTACTTCAGGGCTGTAGTGCCATGGGGGGGGGGTTATAGACCCAAGTCAGAACGAATTCATTTTTTAAAATATTATTTCTTGTTTTTAAGTATGGTATCCATACCAGATATTGAACTCCAACAATTTGCTTTACGTCACACCGACACAAATATGTCTTATGGCAACGATGGGATAGCAGACGGTTAGGAGTGGGGAGGAAGCGACCGTGGCCTTAATTAAGGCACAACCCCAGCATTTGCCTGGTGTGAAAACGGGGAAACCACGGAAAATCATCTTCAGGACTGCCGACGGTGGACTTTGAACTCTTATGTCAACCTCACTTCGGACATTTTGTGCAACGTAGCAGGCAAGAAGTACTTCAATTGCCATTGGTGTAACAAGTGGTTTTAATTCTTCGTTCTTCTCTCACTGTTAGTGAGAGTTAGTGTTGCACACTTGAAGAAGTGTTCAGAGAAGTTCCTGGAAGTTCATTGCTGGGATTTTAGGCTCTTACAACTGTATATCATTGTTCCCTTCACACTACTCACACTAAATTGTCCTCCTTTAAGTTATGTTTTGACTAAACTAACTAACTAACTAACTAATTAACCCCATGGCACTACCGCCCATGAAGGACCTTGGCCTACGAGGTGTCGTGTGGGTCACCACGACGAATCCTATCGGCCGTTATTTTTCGCTTTCTAGACCAGGGCCGCTATCTCACCGTCAATAGCTCCTCAATTGTAATCACGTAGGCTGAGTGGACCTCGAACCAGCCCTCAGATCCAGGTAAAAATCCGTGACCTGGCTGAAGAATCGAACCCAGGGCCTCCGGGTAAAAGGCAGGCACGCTACCCCTACACCACGGGGCCGATTATATTTTTACTACATTATTAATTTCAGTTTATCTTTTCCCTTTTTGTCATTTTTCAAATATTAATTCAAATTCATTTGTACTGCGTATAATAATGTTCATTTTTAATTTCACTCTTTCATGCAATTTATTATACAATAGTGTTTTAAGCAATTAAGATGATTAAACCTTCATTTCAGTTGAACTATGCATTTTATTTCATTCTGGTACCTCTCTTCTATTTGTGGATTTTTACGAAAATTGGCCTTTTATTAAAATGCGGCTCGCGATCACGCCTATGCTTCGAATGTGATCCTCAAGCCCTTACGATTTGGAAACCCCTGATTTAGACTACCTGTCACATCATGTACCTGAAGGCATAAAACACGCATACCCAAGTGTTCGGAGCTGATGATCATGGTGTCCTTAGCTCGCGAAGTCAACAAGAACATAAGATATAAAATAAAATGTTGACAATGAAAAAGCCCCCGCACCAGTCCCTCCATGTGGTGCCCTCGCCCCGTGGTGGGAAACGCCCTGCGTGCTTTAAAAAGCTTTGTTTTGCTTTGTTTGCGTTTGAAGGGGACTGACCCTTCCCTACCGATGGGCTCTCTGTAGTATATATATTTCAAGTCCTTCATTCCTATAGCTACTAGCTTGAATCGCTACACAAATCTGGCGCACGCTTCAATACCACTGAACGAACTGTTTATCTTCCCCTCTGTCGTACTCATTAATGTTTTAAATTGTTTGTTCGGCTCTTTTATCAGCAGGGTCTACTTTAAAATTGCCCGCTTGGAGATGTCGTTCGTAAAATTATTCCAGTCGCCAGTACGGTCCAGGTAATCTACAATATCAGAAGAGTTTTCTAAAAACAGCTTTTAGCAAATCCGTCCGTCCGTTCTACTGGACCAATTTGCTTCATTTTTGTTTTATTCTGTCCGGAATTACCTGCCGGTGAATCATGAGACATTGATAAGTCTCCAAGTTCAGACAACGTTGAGTAATTATAAAATAAAATCATTAAATGATCACTCCAGTAATTGCAGGCGCAGGCGTATTCTAACCCGCAATACATTCTCTACTTAGCACGTTGCTAAGCGACTAACACTTCCAATAATATTCTGATACAGTATATGTGATTTTCATACTTAGTAATGTCATTGCTTGCAGCCATGTTTGATTACTACCTATCAAGCCAGAGAGTATACACTTCCTCTGATCACGGAAGAATGTTATTCCCTGTTTGACGCTCTTTGATTCTCTAACCTTCCCCAGCTTCCAAATATATTCAACAGATGGCAGAGCGTTCCTAATAATTTACATGCTGCTAAGAGAAAAAGTCTACGTACAAACAGACCTCATCATGACATACAGTACGTCTTAGACATTATCTGGAAACACCTATCGAAGGCTAATCTAGTTACGCTAGAAAGAGCAAAGGCGATGTATTTTAAGAAAAGTTCTCTGCCTTGCAAAAAACTCTTCTTCGAGACTAACCTATGAGCTCACAACATGTCCGTTCTATATAGAAGAATAAGATCTAACCAGCAACTTTTTTTTAAAAAAAGTGTTCTGTTTTTCTGTTCCTTTTCTTGTTCTAATATGCCTTGTTTTCTTTTCATTTCAGGTAAGTGCGATAGAGGCAGTGTATGACGAGGAGTTCAGGTTAGTTGTAAAACTTAGTGACACATTTTACTCATAATGTCTGTCTGTCCATCATTTCATCTTAAGAATAGTAAGTTACAACAATTTGATTAATACCTAAAATAGATTTACGGGGGAAATTCGCTACAATGACTGGCAGACTGTTTTCTAAACCAGTTACGTGATCTGTCAATATACTCTTTTCCTATTGACTATGTATTCTTGTACCAAAATAAGTTTTATATTTGCTTATTAATTTTTGTTTTCGGAGTACGGTCATAGAAAACTTGACTGTTAGTCTTTATCCGCCTCGACAATATCAAGTCTTTGAAGAAGAAAATTTAGATTAATAGTGGTGATGATTTGTTTTAAGAGGAAGGAGATTAAGTCAGTGTTTCAAGCGACTTGGTTTAAACACTCCTGCTGAAGTCCATAGTTCCCTTGAGTTTAATAGAGAGCCATTTTGATGCAAATGCCTATTTCAGAGAAGAATAGAAGCTTGCAACACCTGACTTCAGGTTTGGACTTACTTAAAGTGAAATAGTCCTGCTCCTAGGTTTATCTAGCACGAAGAACTTGGACTGCTGTTACCAAGATTCGGATCAGATCCCTTTAAGGATTGGTCACAGTTCCGCCTTTATAGTGCGATTGTGGTGCTATTACTGTTCGGACACGCCGGATTACGGCATTAGATCCCTATCCGATAAATAAATCTATATACTAAAAGAGATGACTAAAAACAGCTTTTAGAAAGTCCGACCGTTCGTTCTACTGGACCAATTTGCTTCATTTCTGTTTTATTCTCTCCGGAATTATCTGCCGGTGAATCGTAAGACATTTATAGGTCACTAAGTTCAGCCAACTTGGAGTAATCATAAAAGAAAATCATTAAAGGATCACTCCAATAATTGCAGGCGAAGGCTTACCCTAACCCGCAGTACATTTTGTACTTAGCAGGTTGCTAAGCGACTAACACTTTATAATTGTGATGTTCATCCCTAGTAATGTCATTGCATGCAGCCATGTTTGATTACTACATGTCGAGCCAGAGAGTATGCACTTCCTCTGATCACGGAAGAATGTTATTCCCTGCTAGATACTCTGATTCTCTAACCTTCCCCAGCTTTCAAATATATTCAACAGATGGCAGAGCGTTCCTAATAACTTACATGCTGCAGAGAGAAAAAAGTCTACGTACAAACAGACGCCAGCACGACATAGCTTTAGCCATTATCTAAAAACGCCCATCGAAGGATAACCTAGCTACACTAGAAAGAGTGAAGGCAGTGTATCTTGAAAAAAGTTCTCTGGCTGGCAAAACACGGTCCTTCGAGACTGACCTACGACCTCACAAGACAACCCTTCTATGTAGAAAATCTGAGATTAAAACTACCATTGCCTTCTACGTCACAATGCCAAGCATTACATCAAGAACTGCAGGATAAAAAAAGTGAATATATAGATAGATTTTTACCAAACAGACGGCATTATGATCTCAGAATGGATGAATTCTGACTACAAACTGGGGCATACCATAACACGCTTCTTATTAAATGTTCGTAAAACCATTGAAAGGAGCAGGCAAAACAATATGAGTACGACAGGCATTTCAGGAACAAGTATTTGATCTATTTATAACGAATACTGCGGAGGAACGCGGGTCCTTTAGTAATTCATTTAACATTCAATGTCTGGTTTGTTGATCTGGTAACCATTTTCAGTCAAACAAGCTGTGGGTACCGTAGTACTGTATTTAGAAGCTAATGTTTCTTGGAAACTGTCGTGCGGGTCCTATGACCATATCGGGAAGGTGACAGCGGCAGATGTCTGCTGTGTGACCTTAGCCCCCCGGCCCGCATGTCAACACACACCAGACAATATGACCTTGCAGCTATTGTTGTTCTCATAGACGCAATATTTAGACAGATAACGTAGCTGATAACTGCATTCCTCTCGGACATCTCCATCTATAGCAGCATACCTCTGTCTCTCTTCGGAGGTCGGCTGGCTCATGATTCCGAGATCGATTCTTCATGTTGTCAATGCTTAAGCGTGCCTAAAGACCAAAGAAGTTGCAGTACATTCATTGATTCTCTGAAGAACGTATTCGTGTAGGACAGTACTCAGCCAATCCTTCATCTCGTGTTATTGTATGATACTACTAGTAGTTAATGGAATAATAATAATAATAATAATAATAATAATAATAATAATAATAATAATAATAATGACAGAAGGAGGTTAATATTCGTACATCTTTTATACAATCTGTGCCGGGCTGAGTGGCTCAGACGGTGGAGGCGCTGGCCTTTTGAGCCCAACTTGGCAGGTTCGATCCTGGCTCAGTCCGGTGGTATTTGAACGTGCTCAAATACATTAGCATCGTGTCGATAGTTTTACTGGCACATCAAAGAATTCCTGCAAGACGAAATTCCGGCACCTCGGCGTCCACGAAAACCGTATTTAGTATTACGTTTAAAAACAGTATCATATTTAATTTGCGTAAATAATAATGGTTCGATTCCCGGCTCTGCCACGAAATTTGAAAATTGGTACGAGGACTGGATCGGAGTCCACTCACCCCTCGGGAGTTCAGCTGAGTAGAGGGGGTTCGATTCTCATCTCAGCAATCCTCGAAGTGGATTTCCGTGGTTTCCCACTCCTCCTCTAGGCAAATGCTGGGTTAGAACCCAGCTTATGACCACGGCCGCTTCCTTCCCTCTCCCTTGTCTATCCCTTCCAATCTTCCTATCCTCCGACGAGGCCCCTGTTCAGAATAGCAGGTGAGGCCGCCTGGGAGAGGTACTGTTCCTCTTACCCATTTCCATCCCCCGACCCACGCTTCAGGACACTGCCCTTGAGGTGGTAGAGGTGGGATCCCTTGCTGAGTCCGAGGGAAAACCAACCCTGGACGGTCAACGGATAAAGAAAGAAAGAAAGAAAGAAAGAAAGAAAAAAATATATTGTACTGGTTCTTATTTAATGCAGTTTTATATATACTCGCAGTGTTAAGGAATTTATTCTTTTATAATTCTTTGTATTAGGGTACGGTATTATAATGAATATCATTATAATTATTAATCTTATAGTTAATATTTTGTAAATGTTATGTAGTAGAAATCAGCCTGTCACAGTTAATTTTAATTGGGGAAGTATCCCTGTTACGGATGTAATAAATAAATAAATAAATAAATAAATAAATAAATAAATAATGTAGGGACAAACGTAAATTTTGTCTGTTGAAATCTTGCATTTCTAAAGGAGCAGAGTCCCAAAACATTTTTTCAAGTTCTAAGCATTGGTAAATAGTTCGTTATTTAGTTATTAATTAATGTATATTTTCAGTATTTTTTGGACATACATGACAATAAGACTCCCTTTTCAAACCTAGTGTACAAACATTTCTGGGGATCATCTTTCGAATAGAGGAATTTGTGCGCGATCGGGAGAGACGGAAACGGAGCCCACAAAGTACCTTTGCGAAGGTATTGTGTCGTCGAGGAGAAATGCAGAGACTAACAGGAAGATATTTGTATGTGCTTTTGTGCTTCATCGACTGGGAGAGTCCTTTTATGAAGTGAAGTGCCTCTACTCGTCGATGTGAACCATATCAACGTCATTAAGGCACTCCACCTCTTGTGGAATCAAAGCGCGCTTGGAAGTTGAAAGAACATGAACCCGTTTGCTACCTGTGTGTGCATCACGTGCATTAGATGTACGGGTTGATTCTGAATTAGAGATTGTTAAACTGTTTGTAAACACATCTGAGTTATGCAAAATATACAGAACCATTAGGCCTAAGGTGTTAATGTGAAGATTTCTGTTTCTGTGTTATGCTCCTCTCTTTCCTCTCCCACCTTTCCTGGCCTACTCTTGTTCGTTTCTTACACAGTGTCGGGACCTTTGTAAGACTTTTATTTTCTCACATTTCGTAACTGTTTCCTAGTGTGTATCTTCGCCTGTATGTTCCTTATTTCGTACCTCTTCCTTGTCTTCTGATTGAAGTAATAATAATCATATGGCGTCAGCTGCCGTGTGCAGACATTTCAATTTGACGCCATCTGACTGTCTGCTCGTCAATTTGGATGTTCCGTTTTGCTCTTGGGCGTCTGTGGCTGAGAATTAATTAATTAAACACCAAATGCGTCACCAGAGGTCTTTTACATGTCGACATCGTACGACATGGAGTGTCGAATGGACTTTTTTTCCGCCCTTCAAAAATCCGACTATCTCTGCCGGGTTTGAACCCGCTATCTTGGGATCCGGAGGCCGACACTCTACCACTGATCCACAGAGGCAGCTTCTGATTGAAGTAAGGAAGATGGCCTCAAGAGGCTTACTGAGGAAATGAGGAGTGAGGTGGTTCCCCGTTGCTTTCCTCATCGAGTCAGAAGTTTCTATTACAAATCAGTCTGCCAAGCCCACTGAAATGCACACACTAACAGACTCTCTGAGTGACATTGTCACACCATTCATAACAGGGGTTGGCTGCATAAGAGACATCGGTCATACTTCAAGTCACTTTCATGTTGACAAAGCAAAGGATGGGACTAGCACAGGTCGAAAAAAGGTTACAAATTTGTTCTAGCCCACACCAGAAGACGTAGTAAATACTAGGTCTCACCATCATGTAGATGTGGTTTTATATGATCACATCTCTGGTGAATGTTGCAGATAAAGCCTTTTGTTCCATATTGTATTACGTTATGGAGTGATAGCCGAGTGGGATAGTCACTGGCTTCTAGCCAAGGCGGCCACCGGTTCGTATCCCGATTTTTAAATTAAATGAAACACACCTGTGGTTCGAATTTCACGTCAAACTACTAATATTCTTGCTTGCTTCAGATTACATTGCGAAATTAAGACCAATTTGAGGCGTCGTGATGAAATTCACGTTCTTTAGCAAAGTGAAGATGTTGATGAATATGTAATTTATGTATATCTTGATAATTTCCAGGCAAAGAACAACATCCATTTAACCTGTGTTTAAATTGTTCATCTTTTCTAGGCATATGACCAGATCATTTTGCATGAGTTTTCTCCCTTCCTTGAATTATTACTTCTATGTACACAAATAACAACGATCGTTACACTCAAGCTATTAACACAATGTTTACATCTTTTCATCTAATGAGGTCACAGTACGTAGATCATGTAATTACTAACTCTTCTTATCCTTAACTTTACGATTTGGTTGATAACTGTGTACCGTTCTGCAGTTAATTGAGCAAGGCTTATGATGGTGCTCGAGTAATTGATTATGGAATTGCTGTACTCATCTGCTTCAAGAGGCGCAGGGTACGCAGCATCGTCGTGGGCCAACAGCAACGCCGTCTGCGGTAGCAATTACTCTAAGTGGTTTCATTTTAACAAACTCTATTTAGGACTGTATCATTAGTTTAGGTGGCTTTCTAGTGCGTTGTGCGACGAAAACAAATGGTTTCCTGGCTTAATAATTACGTAAACACAAATACAGAGTGTGTTTAATGTTTAACGGTGTAGTCAGTGATATAGTGTGCTTAACGTCAGGGACAACAGGGAGAAGAGAGGGTAGAGAGATGTCAAATTTCCTCCGTGCGTCGAGGAAATGAATTTTTTTAAGCCTCTATCATATTTTTTTCCGATCCGTGATTAAATTGTCACAGACAGGTGCCCGTATAACTGAACACTTTGTGTTAAATATGTAGGACTTGGAAGAAGAAAGAGACTTCGAATTCGTATGGTTGACTATAATACAGCCGTTTTTTACTGTCGAATGAGGAAGGCTATTGGAGCGAAGGTTTGACAGGTTGACATTAAAGTTGAAAAGCCTGTAACATCAATATGTTTTCTTTTTAGCCTCCGAACCTTTGGACAAACGTGGACTGCAGGAGCGGGTGCACTTGTCTAACTTTCTCTCAATGGCAAAAGGCATGTACATATTTTTAACTGCACTTTGTTATGCTCTCTTAAGCAACGGATTGTGGAAAGAACATTGTTTTTAGTTTGGAGTGGTGAAACTAGAGGGACATTATCAAGTTGATAACTGTGCAGTAAAACAGTGTAGTACACACACACAATTCTATTCAGCCACGAATGAACACACTCACTAATTGCTGTGTATTTAAAACTCACAGCAGGACTCCATCCGGACAGTCCTTACCTGAAGGGAGCTCTATCCTATCTCACAGGCCTGTCACGTGCATTCACTAGTCCAGGGATGGCGAACCTTTTCCAATTAGTGTGCCATTTGAAGACTGGTTTATTATTCTCAACTGTCTGCTGTGCCACTTGTTATTTTCGTTTGTAATGATCACCTTACCCCCCACCACCAGCACCACCACCCCCAACACCATCACCATCACCACCGACTTCCTTCCCTAATTCAAAATTGTGTTTCATGTTATTACTTTTACCTACAGGTATACATTGTAAAATAATACATTTTATTGCATGTTTCGTGGTCGTATTTTGCCAGTACCGCAAAAATACTTACACTAGTAGCCATATCATTTATGTTAGGTTCACTTCTTATTTTCAGTAACATACGAGAAGCACTTAGATCCGAGGCAAAACGGTTTCTAACTGTTGACTTCACAACATTCATTGTAGAAAACAGCTTCTCGCAGGCGTATGCTGGCCCAAACAAGATAACTAGCAAGTTTCTTCATGGCCCAAAACATTTGTGGCAGGCTGTTCCACTGTTCAAGTATTATATTCTCCGGTTTCTGAGAGAATATTCACCATCAACAGCACACTCGATTTTTACCATTGCTTCACCAAGGCGTACGAATTTGTTTACCCATGCACTGCTTTCTTGAAATTCAGTTAACTCCATTTCTAAATCGTCAATATCTAACCACTCAAAAAAAAATTGGCATTAGGCCTAATATCACTCATTTGTGTAATATGAGGTTTTGAAATAAAGTGCGGCAGTTTCTCCAAATCTCGAAATTGGGATAATCTCTTGGCAACTATTTGTCTTACTAAGTTGAAAACAATAGGCCTAAACAGTTACTCACGAAGAATAATTACGCGATGCTGGCAACCACACACATGCCAAACTTCACTAATCGACCTATGTAGGTCAGCGAATGGCTCGTTCGCCGCGTCTGACGTTTATTTCACTTGGCTTTCGGACCTATTAATGTTGCAGTGTTGCCATAATACTCGTCCGAATGGAAGTAGAATTTATATTTTCAGTATTTATTGCTTAATTCTGAAACACTATGACGATACGATGCACGAGATACATATAGTCTCTAGTACAAGACGTACATAAAAATATTACGGTAATATGTGCATGTGGTGTGCCACCGAAATCGTGTTCGCGTGTCACTAGGTGACACGCGTGGCATAGGTCCGCCATCCCTGCGACTAGTCCAACCACCCCACACAGGACAGATTTGAACACGGGGCTAATCGCCTCACAACACACTATGGTTGTTCCTTGGTTCGACTTCAGAGAAAGTCCAGTAATTCACACAGTCGTCTGCAGTGAACAATTAAACAGTAACAGTTCAAAGTATTCAACGGCGACGTTTAACACAGATCCAATTACACTCACAATAACTGATTTTCTCGCTGACTCAAGGTGGTCCTCAGTCCACAGAAATACACAAACAGACAGTACTCTCTGGCAGTACACAGTCTTCCGTTCCGTACGCCGTCCCCAGTCCAGTTATTACGTGGACACTCCGACACTCCAACCAACGACTCCTCGTTCAATCCTCGGTGGGGCATTGGTGGCAGCCAACACCTCTGTTGCCCTCAGCCCAGTCACCGAACCCCAACACAATGAGTCTCACACTGACTCCAACACTGAGTTCCACTAACTCCGAGTCCAACACGGACTCAACCGTGGGGCCCAACAATGATTCCACCCCGGAGTCCAACACTCACCGACTGTCCCCGGCTAGCCTCTATTTTTATAGCTCGGGTGATGTGAACCCGAATATTCGTAATGTGGCTAGAGACGGAACTTTCTCGTTGCATAACTCACAGGTAAGCCAGCCGACGAGAACAATGCGCGGAAAGACCGGCCCCGTCCTCCAGGCCGGCTGAGACATCCCCGGTCGACTGACTCTTTTCAGGAAGAGCCGAAAGGGGCTACCACAGAGCTGGCACGTAACAGTGTGAATTTTCTATAACATGGCCTTTCAGGGTGTATGCGCCGGTGCACTGCACGGCGCAAGGTGCAGGAGATGACTTCACCAGGTTGATCAGAGTGCAAAGCCCCATTCCTCTTTCCCTACGCCTGTCTCCACCTTCAACTTCCCCGCTCTTTCTCCCCTCAATGCGAAATGTTTACGTGCGGTGAGTGGAGACACCAGATTGCATGGGACAAGGTTACCGGTGTTAAAACTCTCTTCCTTCAATTTGGTTTGAGCAGACAATTTATATCTCTAGCTCTTCTTTTCCTTTTTCTTTGCAATTTGCAATGTCTGGAACAAAGGATCGGCTGACGGCAATTCTGAGAGCGTTCTTTATATTACGGTCAGAAATACTCGCACGCAATCTACTTTTCGTACAACTCAAAACAGAAAAGAAAAAAAAACCTTTCACATATGCATGTGGAATCAAACATAGAAATAATCCAAGCTGCTTCTCGATGCAGCTTAAAAATATATATTTTTGATGATCACGTAATTATTGTCCCACAGGCTAAGCATTTCGCTTTATCGTCACGACTAACAAAAAATACGAAAGTCCCCAGTTCGATTGAAATGTACTTTCGGAAGTCTTTTGCTTTCTTCGAAACAGGTTGCTCCATTATTATGTTGTTGTCTTGCGCTTATCTATTTTACTGATAAGCAAGCCGTCTGTCTCCGAACGCTTCGTCGCTCTCAGCACACTACACCATCAGAGTCAAGCCAAGTTGAGCCGAGTCGGACCGATGCACAGAGCCTCTGCGCGTCGGTTTGCACGCGTGAGATTTTGGGCGTTTTGAGAGGCCCTGTTCTACAGTATAACCTCAGGAACACAAGTATTATACAGGTAAAGTCTAAACCCTACCTCTCAGTCGAATTGTGGGTTAATTACGAAGTACAGTTGGAACCGTAAGTTTTCTTACCCATAAACGAAGCTAAGGAAATACGAGCTTAAACAATACGCTTGTTCGTAAGTTAGAATCCTACCGAACGAAATGGCTACTTTTAAACGTCTAAGAAAAGTCCCATGAAGGGAACAGTTCAGAGTTAAAACCTCTCAGTCCTTTCTAGCACACCTGAACTCTCTTTTTTTTTTTAAGATAAGGTCAGTTATATTATTCTGTACGAGTGGTAGAGACGTGGCATTCCCATAAGGAATGCCCCGGTGCGACTTGACACGCCCACTACTACACAAGGCTGTGGTGATCCCCTAGGGGGCACTGCACGTTCACGGCGAACTCTCAGCAGTCCTATATACAACACCATCTCACGTGCCACGATTTCTTCCGTCTCTTCAGAGGTGTGAATTTGTCCGCAACTCTGTGAAGAGACTTAGACATTGAGCGACCTAAATTTAATAACTACTGTAGCTTCCATCCGCAGCTTCGTACGCGTTGCGATTAATTGCATTGCTCTTTATACAACTGATGAGCCAAGCTGAGTGGTTCAGACGGTTGAGGTGCTGGCCTTCTGATCCCAACTTGCCAGGTTCGATCCTGGCTCATCCGCTGACATTTGAAGGTGCTCAAACACGTCAGCCTCCTGTCGGTAGATTTACTGGCACGTAAAAGAACTCTTACGGGACAAAATTCCAGCAGCTCTGCGTATATGCTTTTTTATTTTTTGCTATTTGTTTTACGTCGCACCGACACAGGTAGGTCTTATGGTGAAGATGGGATAGGAAAGGCCTAGGAATGAGAAGGAAGCGGCCGTGGCTTTAATTAAGGTGTGAAAATGGGAAACCACGGAAACCCATCTTCAGGGCTGCCGACAGTGGGATTCGAACCTACTCTCTCCTGGATGCAAGCTTACATCTGCGCGCTCCTAAACGCACGGCCAACTCGCCCGGTCTCTCTCTGCGTATATGAAAACCTGTCAAAAGTATTTATTTGGCGGGACGTAAAAACAATAATTATTATTATTATCATCATAATTATTGTCCGTGAATGGGTCACTTAGGACCACGCGGAATCAACATTTGACCTCCTTGCACATTAGCTCTTCATTTTCATGGATTGTTGTAATTTCTGCTCCTCCGACCTGTTCGTTTCTTTTCATCTTCCTCCAATCCGCTTGTGTGAACAATTCTCCTCATTACATTTCTATCCTGCAGATTTGGTGATCTAAATTCAGTGAGATCTTTCTCTACTTGCTTATACCATTTTGACCCCGTACGTTCATTTGCAGAAATATGTGTAGTCGATAAGTAAGTCTGGTGTTACTCATTCTTAATGACTTAACACTATTGAATTATTCGCAGTCTCATTGCATCAGTAAGTTTAGACATTTGTAAATATATTTCCAAGTTGGGTTTGGGGTAATGTATTCTGTTTTATTATTATTTCGTTTTGGCCGACTATGGACCACGCTAATTCGAATTCAGCTTCGTCTTTTTCTGGGCTTTATTCATCGTCCAGTTCTCCTTCATCTTTCCACTCTGCAATCCCCTCCTTTCTTCTGTCCGCGGCGCTTGAGTACAGGATCTAACTGTTTCTTGAATCCTCTCCGTTGACTTGATCCTCCACTTGTAAGCATCCCTGTAGCTGATTTCCGTTCCTTGTATTCTCATTTCTTCCAGGTCCTTCTTCACCTCCTGGTACCAGCGCACTTTAGTTTTCCTGGTCTCAAAAAATCTTACTATCTTATTGGCCAGTCTTTCCGGGTTCATTCTGTTGGCATGTCCGAAGAACATGGTGTCTCCTCTTCCGGATAGTATCTGAGATCTTTTCCATTTTGAGATATAATTCTTTGTTTCCTTCCTTTCTATATTGTCCATCCTGTGTTCTTTGGGGTCCCAGCATTTTCCTCAGAATCTTTCCACTAGTTTCAACTTCTTGACCACTCCTTTTTTCATCAGGTGCAAACTTCTAGCAGCAAATAAGGCCTCCGGGCGAATGACTGTCTGGTAGTGTCTGAGCTTTGCATTGATCGAGATATTCTTCTTCTTGTAAGTGTTCATAGTTAGTTCATATATCAAGTTAATCTTGTTGATTCTCGATAACAGTGCCTCTCTTTCTGACAGGTTGTCTATCCACTCTCTCAGATATTTGATTCCTCCACTTTCCCAATCCTTTTTCTCTCAACTGTCATCCATCTGGGTGTTATTTTGATGTTGGTCATGTATTGTGTCTTCTCGGAGGAGATCCTTAGGCCTGCCTTATATTATTATTATTATTATTATTATTATTATTATTATTATTAACTGCTGAACACAAACAATTGCATTAAAATGCGTTAAATATATTGTTAGTACCGTTGAAACATGTTGGCTTCAATTTATTTCTTGATCATCATAATCTTCATCATCTAGGAATCAGTTCGGGGATTGGTCTGTTGTCATTTTTCGCACTCGATGGCGGCCCCTTTCATTTCCTCATATGATCCTTCTGGTATGTTTCAGAAATGCCATCGTTATTCTTCCCCGACATTTGTTCCCAAGAATATGACCCTGTAGAATTGTCCGGAATGTCGCAGAGAGTGGGCCCACCAGGAAAGATGTTAGCGTATTTTTTTATTTTTCATTATGTTTTTTTCTGGTTTACTCGGCGTAGGACTTCTGCATTTGTCAGTTCCTCTGTCCATGACTTCCATTATTGTGTTTTATTTACAACACAGCACACTGCCAACCACTACTAAAACACAAAATAGTGATTACATTCCACCCCCCACCCCCCCATCGTTGTGTTCGCGTCAGGAAGGGTATCCACCCTTAAAATCGGGCTGAATTCACGCGTATTGCTGACACGAAGTAATGCGGAAAAGTCCAATGTAACCGTGTAAATAATATGGTCAAAAACAATTCAAGAATTTTTTTATATACAGTTCTTCTTGCAAACAAAAGAATTGAGCATTTACCTACCATCATTATTATTCGTATTATGAAGTCCCTATGTGGAAAATATATTAAAATTTCGCTATTAGTTAAAATCATGCCCTGGTCCACTTCTTCCGTTCTTATTGCATACATTTGCCTCAAAAATTAACTGAACGAGTCTTGCAAGTCTCAAGATATGTCATCAATCTGTCTCCCCTTCTGTTTGAATTTCATTCGATTCAGTAACTGTATCTCTTCTTTTGTGATCGATCTATCCATTTCACATTCACCATTATTGTGTTATGCCCCATTTCAAACGTTTTTATTAACTTTCTTTCTTTGCCTGTCATTGTTCATGTTTCAATTCCATATAATGCACGCTCCACACAATAGTCTGCAAAAACATCTTTGTAATATTCATGTCTGTGTCGAGCGAATTTTCTTTTTCAAGGAGAACTCTTTCGTTGCTGCCTTTGCTTGCATTTCACATCCTTGCTACTGCCATCGCAAGTTATTTTCTGCTCATGTAAAAATATTTCATCTATCTCTTTCACGACTTCATTTCCTAATAAAATATTTCTTCCATCACCTGACTTTATTCGACTGTATTCCACTGCTTTTGTTTTGAATTTATTTGTATTCATCTTACACTCCCTCCCCAAGACTGTGTCGGTACTGGTAAAAGATGGCTTCAGATATTACCAAAAAAAAAAAACCTTTCAGCAATTTCTCCTTTAGGGAAATAGTATAATCAGCAAATCGCAGAGTTTTGATTTTTCTCCTTGAACTCGGATTCCGTTTTCAAAATCTTCTTTGATTTTTTTACTGCCTGCTCTGTATACAAAGGAGAAATGGAGAAGAGCCACTGAAAATCTGCAAAAGGCCCGTAACCGTGTGGCGAGGAAGTACAGTAAAGGCCGACGTCCCGTTCAGTTCCAGAAAGGGGACGTCGTTCTGGTGAGACAATTCCCTGCCAGCTTGGTGGTGAACCAGACCAGTGCCAAACTGTGTCGCCGCTTGGTCAGGACCGAAAGAAATATTTTAATTTCTCGGATCTGTTACTGTCAAGTTGATGGATATGGATAATAAATACATCACTAGGGCACATGTGTCCCTATTAAAGACCTATCACGTGAGAGAGATTTGAACCTTATTAAACCGAGCTCGATAGCTGCAGCCGCTTAACTGTCGACAGTACCCAGTATTCGGGAGATAGTGGGTTCGAACCCCACTGTCGGCAGCCCTGAAGATGGTTTTCCGTGTAAATGCTGGATCTGTACCTTAATTAAGGTCACGACCGCTGGTGCGACGTAAAACAACTTGTAAAAAATACCCCTTATTAATATCTAGCATGTTCTTTAGTTCAGCTAGCATGTGCATTGCATAACAGATGACGCGATTCTGAAATACTAAGGCTTGTTTTTCTTTCAGGGAAAAAATACCAACTATATTGTCCGGCTCCACGGCTAAATGGTTAGCGTGCTGGCATTTGGTCACAGGGGTCCCGGGTTCGATTCCCGGCAGGGTCGGGAATTTTAACCCTCATTGGTTAATTTCGCTGGCAAGGGGGCTGGGTGTACGTGCCGTCTTCATCGTAATTTGATCCTCATCACTACGCGCAGGTCGCCTACGGGAGTCAAATCAAAAGACCTGCACCTGGCGATCCGAATATGTCCTCGGACACTCCCGTTACTAAAAGCCATACGCCATTTCATTTTTACCAACTATATTAAACGCATGACAAGGATTTATGGTGTTATAATTGTTGGTAAAAAAACATACACACACAAGAAGGCAGACGGAAACCGCGATACATATTATACGCAGTTATCTGCACCAGTATATGGGAAATATGCTATGACTTTAGAATTACAGACTATGATTTATATACGTGAAGGTTTTGGGCACGCGATTGATTGCAAACACGGCCTAGAAGGGCGGACAATTTGGTTTATTTGCAAGCAGTGTAAATGTATATATGCATATTGCTATGTTTGGTACATTTATGTCACTTATGGTTCTTAGCTGTTAAGATGCGCGCGTATCGTCACTTTTAGTATGTATTCCTGTCCAAAATGGTCCGTTTCTTGCAAGGATCCACAAGAAACGAGCCATTTTTGTGTGGGCAGCGGGAAGATGGGACGCTACACTCGGCAACTTTAAGATTGCCAGTACAGAAAGAAAGCAAAAGTTTCCGTAACATTAATTAAACATATGCGAAGTTAAAGATAAATACACACAGAGAAGCAGTAACGTCTCAAAAGAAAACTAGGAATTGTGCGGACGGGAGGTGGGGGCGGACAAACTCGACCCCTATCTGTCCTTATCTCACTAAAGTACACAACCACCGTTTGACAGTTCCCGAAGCTTCTCTGGTCTTACCTGATAGGAATGTAATATATCTGTGTTCTCTATTTAGTCGCTAACAATCATGTATTTTTTCCCATACCCATTTGCCCGTATTTTATTGAAATTAATTATTGGGAAACGCGTGTTTGGAATACGTTGGCGACACTTATTAATCAGTCCGCAACCAATATGTGAATTTGTCCTGTTGATAATGAGAGGTCATGTTTCAATACTAGTTACTATAAATGTGTATATTGTGATAAATTTGTGTTAAATCCTAAACAGTGGCAATAAAACATTCTGCGATTAATCTACGTTTCATGAATATGTTGTGTTCAGCAGTTATTTTAATGACATCCGCAAACTGCAGCTAGTGTTAATTATGCAGGTATCAGTATTGTTTAAGGGTTGTTTAATAATTCAGTGACAAACTATCATTTTGTGACAAATAAAAGTTATCAACAGAGACGTGGTGTTCATTATTGTTACATGGAGAAATACAGCGATTTTCACACGAGGCAAGTGTTGTGGCTGTACCTTAATTAAGGCCACAGTCTCTTCCTATTCCATCATCCCCATAACACCTATCTGTGTGGGAGCGACGTAAAGCGAATTGTAAAAAGGTATAGCTAGGTAGTGGTGGTGGTGGTGGTGGTGGTGGTGGTGGTGGTGGTGGTGACTTTTTTGAAGAGGAAGTACAACTAGGCAACCATCCTCTATATAACACTAAGCAGAGAGGGAAGAAAAATGGAAGGGATCCGACACTTCGAAAAAGGAAGGTATCGGCCAAAGAAAGACAAGAGCCACGAAGGGCGTGAAAATGAAAGACTGCCTAGCCCTCGGAAACCTAATAGCGTCGTGGTCGGAAAAGAACAAGAGTTGGCCAAGGGAGGTCGGACAGGATAGATGAAAGTGAGGAGCCTGGCACAAGTAAGTGGAAGCAATGCCAGGGCTCAGCTGAGGGCCCCGTGGTCGCCAACCCACACCGCCAAGTTCAGAGCCCTTGGGACCCCTTTTAGTCGCCTCTTACGACGGGCAGGGGATACCTTGTGTGTAATTCTACCGCCCCCACCCACAGGGGGAAATAGCTAATTAACCATCTTTGCTTAACTTACACATAGATCTACATTATAGACAGTTATGCCTTTCATAGTTCAGTCTGCAAGCTTCTGTCTGCAAGCTTCTGTTGATTAAGTAAGCTTTTCCACAATTATCTATTTGTAACTATGTGGCCTCAGTTAACTCCACACTTCTTATCATTAAATGTAAAGTAAAAAGCGGAATGGGACCTCTCGTCGGAGAAATATTATTTACAAAACAGGCAAAATGTCATTGACTTTACCTCCCACCAACAATTTGGACGGTTTTCGGAGACGCCGAGGTGCCAGTTTTTAGTCCCGTTGGAGTTCTTTTACGTGCCAGTAAATGTACCTGCACGAGGCTGACTTATCTGAGCACCTTCAAATACAGTACCACCGGACTGACCCTGGCTCGAACCTGCCGAGTTGGGGTCAGAAGGCCAGCGCCTCAAACATCTGAGCCACTCAACCCGGCACAAGCAAAATGAGTGGCTAGGATCGAAAATACAGACGTTCAGTTTCGGTTTTTTGTTTTTCGAATTTCGTATTTACTTTGTATTTTGCAAGCTCTTAATCAATTTGAAAGTTTTTGGAACCGGAAAAATAACCGATGGTGACATCGTCAAATTTGAAAATTGTTTACTTAAAATAGCTTATTTCGGTCAAAAATATTCTACATCTAGTAACAAATTTTTCAGAATTTAGTGCTGAATTTGGAAATAATAACTCTAAATCTTACACTTTCGACGGAGCAAGTAACGGCGTAGTTAGGACCACGTAGCCATCAGCTTGCATTCGGAAGATAGTGGGTTCGAACCTCCACTATCGGTAACCCTGAAGATGACTTTCCGTGGTTTTCTTTTTTATTTTTGCTAGGGGCTTTACGTCGCACCGACACAGATAGGTCTTATGGCGACGATGGGATAGGAAAGGCCTAGGAGTTGGAAGGAAGCGGCCGTGGCCTTAATTAAGGTACAGCCCCAGCATTTGCCTGGTGTGAAAATGGGAAACCACGGAAAACCATCTTCAGGGCTGCCGATAGTGGGATTCGAACATACTATCTCCCGGATGCAAGCTCACAGCCGCGCGCCTCTACGCGCACGGCCAACTCGCCCGGTGGTTTTCTTTTTTCACACAAAGCAATTACTGGGGCTGTACCTTAATTAAGGCCATCGTCGCTTTCTTCCCGCTACTTGCCCTTTCCTATCCAGTCGTCGCCGTAAGACCTATCTGTGGACACAAAGTAAGCAATTGGGAAGTTACATCAGAGCAACCAAACAAAAACTGTACAGACTAAAGTGGTTGGCAGAACGTAAACAAGTCTTCTCGGAAAGAATGAAAGCTTATTGGAACAACAAGAAGAATCCACAGAAGAACTTGCTTAAGGTCCTCCAATATTGTGAGAATTCGCTAATAATAATAATAATAATAATAATAATAATAATAATAATAATAATAATAATAATAATAATGTACCGGGTGGTACACCTCAACTCCGCACATTTAAAAGAAGCGCCTTAAGGAACGCTCTCTCTCTAACAACACGTGAAACAGCTACGGCATGAAGTTGGGACATTGACAGAAGATGTCACCAGTGAATTATTGAGTAATGTTTTATTTTGAAGTTGCCTAAACTGACTGGATTTATTTGTTTTGTTTTGGTTTGGTTTACGTCGAGAAGTTTGAACTTTTCTCCATAGATGTCATTACAAAAGAAACTGAGGTGATGCACTCTGGTGGAAGGTAAAAGAATTAGTGATTTAAAGAAGTTTTTTTGTTATTATGTTTTCTCAACTAAATTAACTTTTATTTATTTTGTCATTTCAAGGTTTGCAACACTTCTTTCTCATTCCACCAGTTTTTGCATCTGGCCAGTCATGAATGTTCTGTAATTATTTTTCAGCCAATAATAGGTTTCTTTGTACCTTTTCAATTTGCCAATAAAAATGAGAGGGTGTGTCCGGATTTAGTTGAGAACCCTCTCGAACCCTCCCCTCGGGTGTATAAACTGCGGCTTATTCAGGCTACCTTGTCTTTTGATCACCGTATTTCTAAGAGTGTGTGTGTTAAGACAGGAGGCGGGGTGCCTCATCCATCGCCAGGCAGTTCAACAGCCAAGGTAATGGCCACCAGTCATATCTCTCTGCAGCTACCTCCGCAGACTTACAGAAGGGGAAGGTTCTAATTTCTAACTATGTAACCTCCTGTTTTCTAAAATGTAAACCTTCTTGCGGCTAATGTAAAATTTCATAAAGACTTTAATTTTATTGTAAATCGGGGATAGAGAGTGCTTTACCCTCTCGAGTTCCTCTTCAATTTATCTTGAGGTGACTACGATTTTGTAACCGTTTTTCTCCTGTAATTTTCCAAGTAACTTGTTCATTCTAGTCACCTCAGTTGTTTGGGATTAGCCTCTGTATCACCGGGCCGCGAGCCCAATTAGGGTTTTATACTTAATTTTCTAGGAGCGCAAGTGTACGCCTCCGTACATTTTGTGTTCGGGCCAGTAATTTAATCCGTTCTTCTTTCCACGAAGGCCCAGTAGTTTGGGTAATTGATACCCCTGTGTACAAATTGTAAATGTTAGGTTGGGCCTAGAGAGGCCGGAAAGTGTTAGATTTTCTGTAATGTTGCCTTGAGTAGGCTGTAAGCAATTGGGAGCGCAGTCTAAAGTTGGAGAGCATGTAAGCTCTTCTCTGAAATTGCTAAATTTTCTGTAACATTGAGAGGTGCCTCTGGGAGGCTGTAAAATTTGTATCGGTTGGAGCAAGGTGCTCTGTTTTGGGAGATTTCTCTCCTTGTCTATGTAAATGCTAATTGGCGATATTGTAAAGTTGGAAAATTTGGGGCTTAATGCCTGAAACTGTTAAATTCCCTATTCTTGGGTTTTCCAATTCTTATATCAAGATTGTTATTGTACCCGACCTTTCTTTTCTTCACCTAGTGAAGAAGCTTGTTGTTAAGTTTGCGATTTGAAAAGAAATATAACCTTCATTTTTAAAGTTTTAAATTAATCTTTGATATAGTAGATAGACCCATTCCACCCAGCACCTTCTTTCACCTCTTTCTGCTCCACGAAAACACGGTAACAATAATAATAATAATAATAATCCGAAATATCCCATAAGAGGTTTTTCACTTGCAGTTAAATCTATCAGCACGGCGTTGACGTATTTGAGTACCTTCTAAAATGGCTGACTGAGATGGGGATCAGAACTCGCTGACTTATGTTGGGATAGCCATCGCAGCCATGGGTGCCCGCAAGGGGAGGCAAGGGGGGGCACTTGCCCCCCCCCCCCTGGAATTCTAAAGATGTTGATGTTCAATTGTTTAATATCATACCAGCTTATTTCATAAACTGAAATTACTGACAGTCATATAGCATATGTTATAACTGGAAATTTCTGTAAACAATTTAATGTTGCTGACGTTATATTGGTTTTTATATTCAAGAAAATTGTTAATGTGCCCCCACCCCCCTGGAAAAGATCCTGCGGGCGCCCATGAATTCGCAGCACCTCCAGTTTAATCGGCGCGTATCATTATTTTTTTACTCTCGAGGATGACTGCTACCCGTTTAACATCCCCAAACCAGACGTGAGTTCTTGATATAAATTGTGCAAATAATTTTAGAAATGAAATGGCGTATGGCTTTTAGTGCCGGGAGTGTCCGAGTACATGTTCGGCTCGTCAGGTGCAGGTCTTTTGATTTGACTCCCGTAGGCGACCTGCGCGTCGTGATGAGGATAAAATGATGATGAAGACGACACACACACACACACACACCCTGTCCCCGTGCCAGCGAAATTAACCAATGATGGTTAAAATTCCCAACCCTATCGGGAATCGAACCGGACCATAATTTTAGAACAAATAACAGGTCTTCTTCATTATCAGATTGGAGATTGCACAGTTTTAACAAATGAATATCCGGTTATCAGCTGTTGAGGGAACGGATACCACCCGTTTCTTATTACCCAGTTGCTCGAGTATCGAGGTGTTATCCAAATACACTGGTATCACTAGCCATAGTTTCAAGTTGCTCATTGCTGTTCTTGGGCATTGGTTTCTCCTTCAGAATCATAACATGACCTATGAAATACTGACCTCCGCATTTCATCCGTTAACCCTTGGTTGTTCTTACGATGCATGCTCAATATTTATGGAACATCTGTTCACCACTGTTGTAACACGCCGACTAGGATGAGCAGTGCTACCAACTGTAGCGGAATCCCACTGGGCTAAACTGAATGGACATCATGGGGGAAGTTGGTGGCGGTTTTAAGAGAAAGTACAAGTAGGTAACCATCCTCTCTTCACTAAACAGAGGAGATATCAAATTTCGCACTCTACATTTTCTCTGCTACACGGAAAGGGATAGAATCATGGATATGGTTTTGAACTTGAAGACGAGAGAACGAGTAGATATTATTTGGTTGTTCTCCTCTTAGTAACCTCTTATGTCATGCGGGGTTTACATCTTTGAACCTACAGGAGAAAGAAAGATTTCCGATAAATCGAAAGAAAATTTAGTATATCCATAAGAGAATGATAAGGCTCATGAACTGTGAGAATATGAATGACATTCGAGAATGATACGGCTCATGAATTGTGAGAAAATGAATGGCATTGAGCCCTCACAAATATACTGCTATCCGGGAGATAGAGGGTTCGAACTCTACTGTCGGCAGCTCTGAAAATAGTTTTTCGTGGTTTCCCACTTTCACAACAGGCAAATGTACCTTAATTAAGGCCTCGACCGCTCCCTTCCCACTCCTAGCCCTTTCCTATCCCATCGTCGCCATAAGACCTACCTGTGTCACTGCGAAGTAAAGCAGCTTGCAAAAAATATACTGCCTTTTTTTTCACAATTTGCTTTACGTCGCACCAACAAGGGTAGATCTTATGGTGACGTTACTAATATAATAATAATAATAATAATAATAATAATAATAATAATAATAATAATAATAGTACCGTCTGGTACACCTCTACGCCGCACATTTAAATCTTGCGCCTAAAAGAACTCCTCCACTGGAGAAACCGTGAACTTGAAAATAGACCTACTTAAAACTTTACTCTGAAGATGTCACCACTAAAATCTGATATAATTTTGTTATTATGAAGTTTCCTGTACTGTGTGTATTTCTGTTTGTTTTGTTTGCCCTTCATCAAGAAGTTTGGACTTTCTTCAATAGATGTCACTGCTAAAAACTATGAGCATGTACCCTGGTGCGAACTGAAAGAACTTTTGATTTAAAGAAGTTTTGTATTCATAAGTTTTTTTTTACTAAATGATGTTCATTTATTTTTGGGTTGGCAATATTTATCTTTTCTTTCCGCCAGTTTTGAATCTAGCCAATCCCTAATTTCTGTAATTAATTTTCCGCCTATCACAGGCTTCTTCCTCGATTCTGAGTGTTACTTTTGAATTTAGCCAATAAATTGAGAGGGTGTGGCTGGTTTGTTCGTGAAAGGTCTCGAACCTTCCTCGAGGGTTTATAAACTGCGGATTTTCCCTTCTCTTGGCCATTGGATCGTCATCTAAGTGTGTGTGTCAAGCAGGGGGCGGGAGACGACGCCTTCATCAGGCAGCAGTTCTTCAGCGAGGTAATGGCCATCTAACATCTTATTTTTTTGCTAGCTCCGCAGTTTAGCCCGAGGGAAAGGTTCGAAACTTTAACTATGTAACCAACTTTTCTAAAATGTAAATGTCCTTTCGGCTCATGTAAAAATTTCATAAATCTTTAACTGTAAATCGGGGATAGAGAGTAATGTACATTCTCGAGCTCCCCTTCATCTTGGTTTGAGGTGACTACGTTTATTGCTGTTTTTCATTCTGTAGTGTGGTAAATTACTTTCTTATACGAGTCACCTCCATAGTTTGGGAATAGCCCCTGTTTCATCGGCCTGTGATTAGTAGATTTTCATGTAATGTTGCCTTGATTAGGCTTGGGAGAACTGAGAGCACGTTAGCTCTTTTCAGTTGTTGTAAAAGTGCCTCTGGGAGGCTTGATATTGTGTGTTGGGAGCAAGTGCTCCATGTATGGAGGGATTTCTGCCCTTGTATAAATTTGTGCTCTTTGTAAATTTGAGCTGGGAACTCAAAAACTGTAAAACTAGGGGCCTGTAGCCAAAGAGAGTTAAAGTACTGGAATCTTGGATTTTCCTATTTTTGTCATTGTTCTCACTAAGTGAGAATTTGTTAACTTGTTGCTTTTCAAAAATATAACCTTCCATTTCAGTTTTAAATTCTTTCTTGACATTGTAGTTAGACCCATTCACCCCGGCACCTTCTTTCACCTCTGCATTCCACGGGTAACTCCGTAACAATAATAATAATCATAATTACAAACAAGGGCCCTTGTATTTCTTTGGCCAATACCTCCATTTTTCGAAGTGTAGTGTTAATAGAGGATGGTTGCTGAGTTGTACTTCCTCTTAACACAATCACCACCACCACCTCGTGACGGTAGGTTTGCTGTCCTGCGGGACAAATTCCGGTACCTCGGCGTCTCTGAAAATAGTAAAAGTCCTTTGACGTAAAACTTCCCCTCTCCACTGGTAATCTAGAGATCATGGAGTTGAAAAGCGGTCACTTGATACGCCAAGACCCATTAGCGCTGTAACACGACGGGGTTTGGTTTGATGGCACAATGTTGTTTGCAATGTAGTAACATTTTGAGTTGATCGCTTGGCAGCCCTGAAGATGAGTAATGCTTTTGACACTGGTCCGACTCTATAAATACATCTGCTTCAATCAATATAATACAAGTCACTCGGCCGAGTTAACCTTTTAAGGAGAACCAGTCTGCTGCGAATACTGTCATTAGGAGGCCTTTTAAGAGAGATCTGGGAGAATGATTGACGATCTCGTACCAGGTAGAGCTTCCAAGGGCAGGGTCTAGGTCGCTTATCTCTTCCGCTGTGACTTTGGCCGGCAATTACGCTGAAACCGGTCGTGTCATCTGTGTGGTGCCGATTAGACGTTATCGGGAGAAGGTTACACACATTTTTGACAAGGCGCTTCTTGACTCAAACCTGTTCAATTATCTGTAATCTTGAATTGTTAAAAATGATAAAAGGAAAATCAGCAGTTAAACATGCTTTGAAAAAAAAGAGGAGGATTTCCACTTTACAAAATTGCATTTGATAGAGGATTGTCTGTCTGTTTGGTCATCAGCCCAGAGGCTGGTTGAATCCTCAAATAGCACCACCGAAGGTTATGCGGTTATAAGGAAACCGCAAAAACCAATGGCAGCACCAAAATGAGGCGTACTAGGGAAGACGAGGAGTGAGGTAGTTTGCCATTGCTTTCCTCACTGGGTCAGAAAGTGCTATTGCAGCAGGACTGACCCTATGAGCAACACCTTTCATAACACTCAGATGCACTAGTCGTGCTCTGAATGTCATCACTCGGCACCACCCATACCCCAGCAGCTTCCATATTGTCAGAGCCATGGATGAGACTGGAACTTCGGTGGAAGCTACACTTTACTCTGGCCTGTGCCAAGAGAGGGATACAAAAGTACTGTATCCATCAAAAAATGGCAGCAGGAAAGATAGAGGATTATGCGTACGTAAAACATCATTATTTCTGTTTCACTGTTTGCATTTTTTTTTTAATGATGCCCCATCTGGTCCAGTGTATAGCTGCGTCAGTTGATTCACTTCAAGTAACTCCGAACGTATTGAAAATCTGCTTTCTCTTTCAGTAATGTTAAAAAATGGGCGCGTAATCGAACACACATGCGTACAGGGTGTATCGTATATGAAAGTCCGCCGCAATAGCGTAACTGTTAGTCTTTATTAGCTGCCGTCCTCAGGGGTTCGGGTTCGATTCCCGGTACTGCCAGAAATTTAAGATTGGCAAGAGGCCTTTCCTGTCCCATCGTCGCCGTAAGATCTAGGCCTATGTGTAGGTGCGACGTAAAGCAACTAGCAAAAAAAAAAAAATCATTATTGTCCGGCTCCATGATTAAGTGGTTTGCGTGCTGGCCTTGGTTTCAAGAGGATTCTCTGGTTCGATTCCCGGTCGGGTCGGTGATTTTAACTTTTCATTAGTTAATTCCTGTGGCTCAGGGGCTGGGTGTTTGTGACTTCTTCAGCCTTAGATTTCATCTTAAATAGGGCCCCATCATCACAGACGCGGAAGTCGCCAATACGGTGTCCAGTCGAAAGACCCGCACTAGGCCTCTCCGGAATCCACATATATACCAATAAGCCCATTAGGACTGCGCGAAGCACTTAGAGGTATTCATTTGCCTTCCTTTGTGCCTTTGTTCCTTCTTTTCTGTCTTCAGACCAGGTTGTTCCAGTCTCCTCCTTTGGTCCTTCCTCTTGGTAAACTTGCTATTTATGAAGTTTAACTCTGAAGATTACCCTGTTTTGGACATCTGCTGGTTTAATTCTTGCCTGTTTCAAATCGGCCTAAATTTCACCAATCCATTTCATTGTGTCTGTTTTAGCCTTACTCCTATTTTCATAGAAATGGACTATTTGTTTGGTAAGTCCGTCTGGATGCATTCTTTTAATATAACCATAGAATCTTAGCCTGCCACTGTGAACATTTATGTATTGTTTCATTTCCTGTCTGCCTCTATGTTGGTAGTGTCCATTGGTGAGTTTCGTGTCTAGAATGTGTCTCATGATTTTGCGTTCCTTATTCTCAATGCTCTCAATGTCTGCTTTCCTGTTCAAAATTAGCGTCTCTGAACCATAAAGGCATTCTGGTTTAATAACTGTATTGTAATTAGTGTTGGCTACTGAATGTATGATTCGAAGCAGTGTATCGATTCATTCAAGTGTCCGAGTGAATCGATTCACAGGAACGGCGAGCTCACGGCACACGATTCAGCTAACTCCAAGCGGACAGTGCTGAGTGGCGCACTCACTGGACGTTGACGAGGAGCCGAGCTTCCGCTGCAGCGAGACAGTGGATCATGGGCTTCATGGCACACCCAAAGAATCGTGAACGACCACGGCTCAGTGAGAGACAAGATACACACGGCTCCTTATCGGCACACTGGACAGTGGACACTGGCGGAGAGCCGGGCTTCCTCTGAAGCAATACATACAAAGCCATGGTACACTGAAAGAATCGTACGCTAAATGGACTCCCGAGCTCAGCTCATTTGAAAATAATACCCACTTGCATTCACTGTCCTCTTCTTACAGGGAGGTTTAAATAATAGAAGCATTTATTTTCAGTGTTAAAAAGGTAGTCAAAACATAACTCTAAAGTAGCTAGTAAGTAGGTACGCTATTAGGTTATACTATTTATTAGTTTAATGAATCTAAGGCCCGGTTTCATCAACACATGTTAGGACTTAACAAGGTGTTAAATCATTTTAACTTACGATTTAAGAAAATTTGCGTTTCATCAACAACTGTTAACATTAACAAATGTTAAACTGCGTATTAAAGTTAACTTCAGCCATTTCCAATGTTAAATGGCTAACATTAGCATTTAGCAACCTGTTCCAAAATGGCTGCTGTGAATCTCGCTTTCGAGGCGGAATTGCTCTATTTAGATCTTTTACAAAACAATCCTGATCGAAGAAGAGTTCAGCGACGTAATGACTTTTGAAAATTTGACGGATGCGGAATTTCTTCATAGATACAGGTTATCGAAAATAGTCGTTGCTAAGGTTGTTGACGAAATTCGAGTGAGGTTAGAATATCCTACGAAGAGAAACTTAACCTCTTTCTCCAATGTTGCAGGTACTGATAATATTACGATTTTTTGCTACTGTTTTTTTTTTCCACATAATGGTCGGAGAAAATGCTGGAATTTCTAAAGCCACTGTTAGTAGAGTTGTTTGACGAGTGTCTGCAGCAATAGCATCCATGAGGAGGAGGCATATAACATTACATTCCCTTCAGTAGAAAACCGTCAGCAAATTATCCGCGACTTCTATGAAATAAGCCGTTTTCCTAGTGTTTGTTCTAGGTGCAATAGATTACACACATGTAAGAATCCAATTACCTGGAGGCAATTGGGCCGAAATATATCGTAATCGGAAGGGATATTTCTCTGTTAATGTTCAGGCGATTAATGAGCCTAACCTCCAAATCAGGTATATACTTGCTGGGTGGTCTGGTTCTGCACACGAGAATACAATATTTGATAACTCCCACATCGGAGCACAGTTTGAAGTTGGACAATTAACGAAGTGATTTTGTTAGGTGACAGTGGATACCCGCTAAAAAAAAGTATCTGTTAACCCCATTGAAACCATCGCGGATTTTCTCCCACGCCTCGTCCTTTTGTTTTATCGTCAAGCCATCCGTGCGCTTGCACTCAATAACTTATATACATTTACTAACTAATTCAATTAACAACTCTTTTTCGAAGGAGGAAAAATTAGAACTACGATTCCGTTTCACTTCTTGCGCCATATTTTACAGCTGTACGCAAACAAAAGCGCATCGGAGCGCGCTGTAAAACAGCATGTTCGTACCACTGCCTCCTTGATTCGCACCAGTTCGCAATATTGGGAGAGTTAACAGTCGATTAGTTAACATTTCACAAGAAAAGTTTGATGAAACGCAAGAAACCTATCAAGATGTTAAAATTTTAACTCCGTATTAACTAACTACTTGTTAGTATATATTTAACACGTGTTGATGAAACCGGGCCTTAGTATTATAACTTAGTTGACATTTGACAATTAATTAAACTCGACTCTAGCCTGCCCTATGACTATGAGTCATGCTCATGACTACTCAAAAGTACCTGTTTTATATTGGGAAGAACGGCTCAGTATTGTCTCAGTTCGCATGTCACATCGTTGCACAAGACTTCAATAATATGTGGACAGTGAGTGAGCTGACTGATGCAATAACTTAATCAACAGTATATTGAATCAGAAAACCGGTGGACTACTGTACATCTCGGGTAGCCTATACAAAATATGACGATTTAAAAAAATCCTCTACTGACAGAAAAATACAGTACATATTTTCAAAAGTGACTTAGCGAGTTGGACGTGCGGTTAGTATCACGTAGCTATGCGCTTGCATTCGGGGGATGGTGGGTTCGAATCCCACCGTCGGCAGCCGTTAAGATGGTTTTCCGTAGTTCCCCATTTTTACACCAGGAAATCCTGGGACTGTACCTTAATTAAGGCCATGGCTGCTACCTTCCTAATCCAGGACCTTTCCTATCCTGCGTCGCCGGAAACCTTCGATGTATTAGAGTGACTAGCAATTTTTTTCTAAGGAAGGAGTTCATAGTATGAAGACCAGATGGCAGCAGCGAACAATGAATGCTGTTATTGCTGTCTTAGCAGTACATACTACACAGATGCAGTAGGGGCGGTAACTCTAATGTGCCGTGAATCGGATCACTGTATCGATTCAGTAACATGAACGGAATCAAATGAATCGATTCAGTAAAATGAATCGAATGTCCCATCACTAATTGTAATGTCTCTAGTTTTGTATGCTTGGAGATACATTTTTGCTATAGTCATTATTACCATTATCTCATTGGTCAACGAGCGTAACATGAAAATATGTTCCCAGGCCTAATATTGTTTTATCTGATTCACTGACCACCTTCGTGGCGCAACGGTTAGCTGGCGTTCCCGGAGGCCTTGGTTCGATTCCCGGTACTGCCAGCGATTTAAGAATGTCAGGAGAGCTGGTGTGTGGTTATAAAATACTTGCTGCTCAGATGCCCTTCGGGTTCCTGGAAAGAGCTACACCACTTCGGGATGAGGGTACGAAATTAATTTGTCTGATTCATTAATAAATATTCTGTCATATTCTTCTCTCAGTTTCTTGTTCCTGCATCGGGTATTCTAATTTCCTTAATTCTAGAGGGGTATATCTATAGTTCCTAGAATTATTATTGTAAGATATTTTCCAGAAAGAAAGTCTAACTTCAGCCTGTCACATTTTTTACAAGTACATGTGTATATTCCTCGTTCTTCAATACCATGACTTCTGAGATAAATGGCCTGCTCCTTTCGCTGTCGGACATTGAATTTCTCACCAACCAACGCTACTAACTCCCTTCTCAGCCACTTTCCGAACTTCCTTTAACACGTTTACTTACCAGATGGAGGAAGTGTTAAGTTCCGCACTCGCTCGGACTACAAATAATCTTGAAGGAAACGGTTGCTCCTATGGGATTGGGCGATGGACTAGAATCACTAAGTGTGTTTATCTAGTTCCAGTGGACTCAATACGAGGGTTGTACATAAAGTAGTAGCCATATTCATAGAACGCAATATTTAATGAACTAACAAGTGCCATTGCATTCCTTCGATGTAAAAAAAATATAATGAAAATGGCGTATGGCTTCTAGTGCCGGGAGTGTCCGAGGACATGTTCGGTTCGCCAGGTGCAGGTATTTTTATTTGAGACCCGTAGGTGACCTGCGCGTCGTGATGAGGAAGAAATGATGATGAAGACAACACACACAACATACCCAGCCCCCGTGCCAGCGAAATTAACCAATGATGGTTAAAATTCCCGACCCTGCCTGGAATGGAACCCGGGATCCCTGTGTCAAAGGCCAGCACGCTAACCATTTAGCCATGGACCCGGACTCTTTCAATGTAGTCACCCGCAAAGTCAAATGTCGGGAAGTCGTTGGGGACCGTTGGCAAGGTTTTCTCTGACAGCGACGGACCGCCCTACAGTGCTGCGCGGAGTAAGATGCCACGTCAGGCAAATGGCGGCGTAAGAGGGGTTCGTTCAACTTCAGAAACAGGTCGAAGTCACAAAGACTCATGTCTGGTGAGCACGGCTGGCCTGTGTAGTGTAAATCCCCACTCTCACTCCGGCCCGCACGAAATGACTTGACCCATCGTCCAATCGTGGCCTGTACTAGGAACTGCCCCGGTATTCGCCTCAGTGCTGGAGAATGGAAAATCACGGAAAACCATTCTCAGGTCAGCCGACGGTAGGGACCAGCCCTTCTCTGTCTCCCGAATAAGGACGAGTAGAGCCACGGTAGAGCCGTGGCCACTGCTCCTCTGCTCGGTTGGTCGGACGGAATGCAGAGCTGTCGAACCACGGACCAGCCGTGCCCACTTCTAGGCCGAAACCCACTCTGCATCTGCCGACCTACTCACCCCTCAAAACGTGTGTTTATTTTATTTTTCAATTGCAGTCGTCTTACTGTTCATTGCAGAATTTTCGAGTAAAACTTAAGACTTAGAAATTACAACGAACATGTCCAAGCAATTCCGCCATAGTTCATTTAAACTTCTGACACTATGTTAATGATGTTCTTGGCATTACGTCCCACTAACTACATTTACGGTTTTCGGAGACACCGACGTGCCGGAATTTAGTCCCGGAGTAGTTCTTTTACGTGCCAGTAAATTTACCGACACAAGGCTGGCGTATTTCAAACACCTTCAAATACCACCGGAATGAGCCAGGATCGAACCTGCCAAGTTGGGGTCAGAAGACCAGCGCCTCAACCGTCTAAGCCATTCAACCGGCTGAGGATATCTTGGTAAGTTTTCAGTATGTACTGAATTCGTTTCACATCTTATTTTCCGGTAGTGAGAATTATTGAATCCACAGGTGGTGAAATGATAGTTCTTAGGAAATGGATTGTCCAGGCGGTCCAGTAGGTCGGAGGAAATACGCAGCAGTAAATCCCCAAAACAAAAAACTGGGGCCGGACCGAGTGGCAGGTTTGATCCTGGCTCAGTTCGGTAGTATTTGAAGGTGCTCAAATACGTCAGCCTCGTGTCGGTAGATTTACTGGCACGTAAAAGTACTGCGGGACAAAACTCCGGCACGTCGGCGTCTCCGAAAACCGTAAAAGTAGTTAGTGGGACGATGTGCAAATATTATTATTATTATTATTATTATTATTATTATTATTATTATTATTATTATTATTAAAAGGCTGGGAAAGAAGGGATATACTGTCTAGAATGTATCGGATGGTTAAAATATTTTTGAACGATGTCCGGCTCCATGGCTAAATGGTTAGTGTGCTGACCTTTGGTCACAGGGGTCCCGGGTTCGATTCCCGACAGGGTCGGGAATTTTAACCATAATTGGTTAATTACTCTGGCACGGAGACTGGGTGTATGTGTCGTCTCATCATCATCATTTCATCCTCATCACGACGCGCAGGTCGCCTACGGGTGTCAAATCAAAAGACCTGCACCTGGCGAGCCGAACTTGTCCTCGGACACTCCTGGCACTAAAAGCCATACGCCATTTCTTTTCTTTTTTTTTTTAACGATCCACTAGGAAGATAGAAACTTTTCCGTTTAAGGATATATTTTCGCTTTCGTTTCCGCGCTTGACAGTTTCCGCTTAATCTAGAGCGATTTGCGATTCACTTTACACCTAATACAAGGCCCTGAGGTAATTTTCCGTTAAAGGCAAGTTTCCTCTTTATAGAGGGTCTCGTTAAGATATGTTTCACTGTATAAAAGTAGGCATTTTGTTGGGCACTCTCAGAGTAAAACGCATTCTGGAAAATAGTTCAATTGTGGAAGGCTGCCTACCTCTGTTCTAATTTATACCAGAGGGCTTAGTATTCTCCAAACGCTATACATCAGCAGGTATGGAGGAGGTGTAGGCTTGAACTAACTCCATCAAAGTGTAATCCTTAACTGGGCTTTGCTAGCAGTTAGAACAAAGTCAGTGTTAGGTGGTAGTGTTGGTGATTAGCACCATACTCCCTTCGCCACAGATGGACAAGTTGCTGCTTCTGAGAAGTCAAGTCCCGTTGTTGCTGTTGAAGTGTCCGCCTCTTCTCATTGAGTGTTGTAGGCTCGTAAAACACACAAAATTATTATTTTCTCCCCCGCCTCCACAGCCCCACATTTAATTAAGCCTGTTTGCTTTCGAGCGAGGAGCAGAGAAGAGGTGGAAAGTGGGAGATGACGCGGGTGGAGGACGAATAATTTATACTTTTAGCTTCTCTCTGTAAAGGGCGGTGAGAAAGAGGTGCTGGCTATTTTGCACACGAAGAACATTTTCTCTCTTCTTTACTCGCCTACAGAAATGTTTGCTGCCTACCGTAATCGACATAATAATAATAATAATAATAATAATAATAATAATAATAATAATAATACGATAAGATGAGAATAATCGGAATATTTCCATGGCTGAGAACGGAAGGGTTACAGCTCAAACATGCCTTTTGGATATTTTACCATCAATGTAGCCCACAGCTTATTTCTACCTCTACTACCCCCGGAAGTGTTACAACACAAAATCTAATGTGTTCATACCAGGAAGCACTTCTAATGGTTTTCAATGTTCTCATATTCTTCTTCTTTTTTCATGTGGCCTGTAAATATTAGTTTCTAATTAGCGTCGACCTCCAAGATCTTTTGCTACCATGTTTTTCCTTCATTCCCACCTAGATATTCCTGCTCCCTTCACAAAGCTGCAGGTTGTTTTATTGGGTCTTCTTGGATTTTTTTTCTCTCTCTTCACCTGGTAGTCCTAGAATGGAGTCTGATTCTACCCAGCACCTCACACTCGAAAAGTATGTGTTCAGCTGATTCCTCTGCTTCATTGCATTTCCTACATATGTTGTCTCTTATTACTTCAATTCTGTGTAGGTGTTTTTTCCTGTCAACAGTCCTACTACCTATCTTATATTTTCTCTGCTGAGTTTCAACAGTTCTTTAGTATTCTTCTTGTTTGGTCCTTTTACCAATTCCTTTGCAAAGCTGCATCCTGGAATATTTTTCCAGTTTTCCATTTGTTTCTTTTGCACCCATTTTCCTATGTAGTATCGGGTTTGAGCATAGGAAATCCCGCATATATGTTCTAGGACTACAAAATGTGTATCTGCCCCTTTCCTGACCAGTTTATCTGCCTTTTCATTTCCTTCTATACCTGCATAATTTTGACAATGTTGTACTTTGAGAGCTTCAGGAGCAGTGAGTGGCAATACCAGACAATTCTGCCTCTAGTGCCTTAATGGCCGCTTGGCTGTCCGTAAAAATGAAAATGTTCTTATTCCTATAGTTCATTTTCAGATTTTCTTCCAGACATGTTGTGACAGCTATATGTTCTGATATTAGTAGTTTTTGTTAATTCGAAAGGATCATATTGCGGATTATAATACATGATGTAAGAACTATGTACACGCCAATTTTATTATGTAAATGATGTGTAACAAGTGTATGTTTGAGAGGCAAGGATGTAGCCTAAACTGCTAAAATCTTTCAGCTCTTCTCTTGAAAAATCATGTCTCAGAGGGGGTGTGTTCACTCCTTGTAGGTCTGTAAACGCACTCTACAGTGTGATGGTAGTAGTACCAGACCTGTAGCTCAGATCCTTTCCAACAGAACAAAGATGGCCTAGGCCACCATAGCTCAATTGGTAGAGCAACCGACGTGAAATCGGGAGGTTGTGGGTTCGGATCCCACTGGTGTCTGGTTGGCCATTTTTGTTCTGTACTTAACATCTCTTCAACACGTACTAAATGTACGTAACACGACCTAATAGGTTGAAAGTCGGTTTCGATTGCAATGCGGTCGTGAAAATTAAATATTCATTGAAATCAGCACTGTTTGTTTTGGGAGATTTCAGACAAGAGCGTAGTGTTACGAAAATGTTGGAACATTTTGACTGGGAAGACTTGGAAGTAAGGAGACGAGATGTTCGTCTAAGTGGTATATTCCGAGCTGTCGCTGGAGAGATGGTGTGGAATGACATTAGTAGAAGGTTAAGCTTGAGCCGAACTTTTAAAAGTAGGAAAGATTACAATATGAAGATAAAGTTGGAATTCAAGAGGACAAATTGGGTCAAATATTCATTGATAGGACCCGGATTAAGGGACTGGAAGACATACATACATACATACATACATACATACATACATACATACATACATACATACATACATACATACATTTTTAAGTTATTTGAAAATATTTTGGTAAAGACTGGGTAAACAAAAGGTCAATTCAGGTCAATGATGATTTATTGATTCATTCATTCATTGACACTTGAGGAATCTATCTTAGGTCATAGCTCAGGCGATATGGCGTCCCCGGTGAAGACTAATGGCCGAAGGTAGTCGTTGCACTGACCATGAGTCACCTTGTAGTCTGCAGGCCTTTGGACTGAGCAGCGGTCGCTTGGCAGGCCAAGGTCAATCAGGACTTAAGCGCTATGGAGATTGTTCAGGTAAGTTCAATCGAAAAGATAGGATGATAATAATACGTGGTAAAATGTATTATTGTTAATTTATTTTAGCTTAATGTGGTTACGTCGTAAAATTTATTGTTGTTAATTTAGTTTTGCTTAATGTTGTTACATCGTAAAATTTATTATCGGTAATTTAGTTAAGCTTTTTTTTTGCTATTGGCTTTACGTCGCACCGACACAGATAGGTCTTACGGCGACGATGGGACAGGAAAGGGCTAGGACTGGGAACGAAGCGGCCGTGGCCTTAATTAAGGTACAGCCCCAGCATTTTCCTGGTGTAAAAATGGGAAACCACGGAAAACCATTTTCGTGGCTGCCCACAGTGGGGTTCGAACCTACTATCTCCCGAATACTGGATACTGGGCGCACTTAAGCGACTGCAGCTATCGAGCTCGGTTTAGTTAAGCGTAATATGGTATTTCCTCCGTACAAAGCAATTAAATAAGGAGCTTTTCAATTGGTGAGGTCAATTGAAACAGAAAAATATATTGTTCTCCAAGTTATGAAGCGGCAGTGATTTCAAAAGTCAACCGACAAATGAATTAAAACTGTGATGATTACCATTTTTTTCAAAGCTACTACAAATTTCCCAGCTTCTGTGCGTCAGTTGAGTACATTATGGCGCTGTTTACAGTCATGGGAATGTGTCCTGCGTGTTCGACACGCAATTTAAATTATCCTTGCTACATTTTGCTGTAGTAAATTATGATAGAAAACAACATCAATGGTGTATGCGGCTTTTGCATTAATTGACTGCTCGAGGCAGTAAGCCGTTCGGTGGAGAACTACATTACAGTATTATTATTACGGAGTAAATTCAGTTAGTCGGCCCACGGCGGGCATGGACACTGTTGTTGTGTCAAGCGTATTTTGTAAAAAAGAGAGAGAGAAAACGAACGGTAAGTAATCTACAAAACTAGCTAAGTGACTTTCTGCGTGAAGTAATCTACAAGGTCGCAAGGTGACGTGACTCTTGTTTCGTGCGAGATGCGGGCTGTTAACACCTGGTTTTTGTCTCGTAACGCTACAGGGCTTAGCTTTCAAACAAACCAACAGGCTGATAAATAGTTATCGGCTCCGTTGCTGAATGGACAGCATAGTAGCCTTTGGTTCATATAGCCTCAGGTTCGATTCTCTGCTCGGTTTGGTGTCTTAAGTAGACACTGTATTTTTAGGTGTAAAAGGTTAGAATGCAAACTAATTTCGTTATTAGTAGGGCTCGGAAGTTGAAGACCTATAAATTGCCAAAAAAAGAGGACCTATTCATAATTTCACTTTCAGTGGTATATTTAATGAAGGCATATAATATTTAAAAATGCACATACAGTGCAAAAATTTACGAGTGAAATATTTCTTCTTTCAGACATTATACCTGGCGGCCCGCGAGCGCCGCACTTTCTACTTACAATTGTCCCGCATGCACTAGTGATACACGAGATGCCTAATTACTTGTTTTCGAAGGAGTACTACAACATGCTGTATTGTGGATGTTGTGAAACAAATAGCAGTCATTTTACTGCACACGTTCCATTACAGTGTGCATTTGTAAATACGCCAAAGATGCAGAAAAGAAAATTTAATAACTCGTAGACATTCCACTCTATAAAAGAGTTGTTTGATATGAAACAAAAAGTAATACTCTTCGGCGAAATACGTGTGTAGAAGGCAGACGTCTGTTTGGAAGCTGCTGTGCATACCTTCTGCGACCTTCGGCTGCATTCCGACCAGATTCTCCATAGATTAAAATGATGTATTTGTATTCGTCGTTTCTGAACACACTAGCCATTGTCAAAATGCAGGCAGCAAATATAGTGCTGCTGTACACGCGAGCACAGAAATGGTGTCCCGGTATAAACAAAGCATGGTATACCCACACCTCCACACTTAAAGCATTGCGGGTCCCTGTGGTTAGCCCACTTGTGTGAGGAACGCCATAGGTTTGCGTTGCCTGTAAATAGCGCCGCAGTGTGCGAAACATCATAGGTCTGTGTTACATGTGGGAATTTCATTACCTGTGAGTAGTACCATAATGTGTGGAATACCGCGAGTCTACGCTACTTTTGATTAGTACCGCGACATGACAAATAGCATGGTTTTATTTTCCTAGCGATAAGTACCATTATGAGTGGCCGATGATCTGGGTTTTGGACCCGTTTCGACTACAAGCATCATCGATTCAGTATTCTGCTTTAGAAGCAGTCCCTTGCTCAGTAATACTATTGTTTAACGCTAGTATCTGCGAAAGTGGGGCATTGCGGATCGGATCCGCTGATTGTTTTAACTTCATATCCATCCATTCATTCCTCGTCCTCACGTATTCGAATTCTGGTCAGTGGAGGATAATGTTTTTTTTTTAATTGTCGCAACATTTTTCTCATTTCGTACCATTAGGGTCCGATGACCTAGATGTTAGGCCCCTTTAAACAACAAGCATAATCTTCATCATCATCATCATCATCACAGCCTGGTACTATGCGGACCAAAACGAAGTTTACTCATGCAAGGGGCTGCATTACACTGGTAGCGCTCCAGAATATGCTGCAAGCGACCTTCCGGTTGTTATCTCTTCATATTCTGTCGTAACCTGCCTGCTGGCATTAGTTCCCCTGTGAAAATCAGTTATTAGACATCCCGTTCATCAGTTGTCCATGCGGGACATTTATAAGTAGAAGGTACGGCGCTCGCGAGCCGCCTGGTATATTTTTAGATTAATATAATTTGAAAAGTAATTCCTTTATTGTTAAAAAAAGTACTTGTAGAATTTAGAGTAAGATATTGATTCCACCTAGAAGTAATTCAGTGAACCCGCAATGGAGATCCTGGAGGAGGAAATTAGTAATTGGAATCATATTTGGCTTAACCACACGAGGGTTACAGAAATTGGAATTCGGAAACCTCACCTCAGTTGGCCTTGCAGTATATCACGGTAGTCAACTCCAGGTTCTTAGGTGTAAAGGATCGTTGGTTTTCAGGCAGCACGTTGCGAAACATCAAGAAACTTTTCTCCGTGTCATTGGATGTTAAAGAGTTCATACGTGAAGCAAGAACACGCACACCAAAATGTTCTTTCACCATTTTACTTATCTTGCACATTATTTGATACACCTGTTCTTTTTTAGCACTAGTTTCATCTTTATTTTCATTTCTTTTTAGACGTGGAGCCGGACACGATTTGTATTAAGGACAGAGTCCGGATATGTAGGCAGTACTACGTTAGAATGCAAACTTACTGAAGCGGATAGCAAGTATACTCTATCCTGCACAACGGTTATGTTGTGGGTCTTTTATAAACATTGGGGGTACGGCTCATCAGAATCCCTAGAGTTTATGTTACTCTTGCTACATAACGGAAGAACGGGCTAGTCCAGACTTCCTAATAACTGGGGCTCGGAAGTTAAGGAAAAATGGTTCCTTTTTCCTCGAGTATCCGAATAAGAGGCCCAACATAATATATGTTCATTCTGGATCACAGTAGGCCAGAGAATGGTGGGTTTTATTTGACTGTTTCTTTGACTTATTGGTCCTTTTTTTAAGCGTTTTGTTCAGATCGTAACTTTTTTTTTGCAACTTCACCTTCTTTCGAATCATCATTAGTTCATCGATCACGTTTTTAATATGTCCTCAGTAAATACATGTATTTGAACCATAGCTGAAAAGAGAAAAAATGAAAAAGAAATGAAATTAAAGATGAAACTAGTGCTAAAAAAGATCAGGTGTATCAAATAATGTGCAAGATAAGTAAAATGGTGAAAGAACATTTTGGTGTGAGTGTTCTTGCTTCACGTATAAACATCCAATGATACGGAGATAAGTTTCTCCCTTCGCTTCTCGTACGCTCCCTGCCGGAATCGTCCTTAGTAAACCTATTCTCCTCCATTCGCCTCACTTCATCCCACGATCGAACCCGGTTGATACCGCAGCTTTGTCCATCGACTTTATTCCTAACTTGGTCCCCTGTCTCGTCATTCCGAATACCTCCTGCCTTTGGTCGTACTTCTTATGCTAGCGATCCTTCTTGCTGTTTATTATTATTATTATTATTATTATTATTATTATTATTATTATTATTATTATTATTATTATTATTACAGGAGAACCTTCTTAACGCTTTAGCGAGGTCCAATAGCGCACACCTGAAAATTGTTGACACCTGACTGAATGATGCACATCCATCCTCCCCATCTTCGAGGGCAAACAGCCCTGAAAAGTGAATGGCGAAAACGTTTCGATGTTCTGTGACTTCAGACACATCAAGTGTACTGAGTGAATGGTTACGTTATTTGGGTTACGTAGCTGTCTTCTTCCTTTTGGGAGATAGTGGGTTTGAACCCCACTGTCGGAAGCCCTGAAGATGGTTTTCCGTAGTTCACCATTTTCACTGGGCTAAGGCCACGGTCGCTTTCCTATCCCATGAAACCTATTTGTGTCGGTGCGACGAAAAGCAAACTGAGGGCGAATAAGGTCAAGAAATTCCTCATGAAAGCTAGGCGAGACATTGATTGAATCCCAGTACAGCATGGATCAAGCTTGGCGTGAAGAATGGACAACATAGAACCCTGACCAACTAGCGTTTATTTCAGACCCTTTATGAGCGTCGCCTGGTTTCAGCTTTTACGTAAGATTAGGAAACTATTGAACCGAGCGTGAACCGGTGATGGCGGATCAAGGGTCTAACAGCATAAGTGGGGAAAGATAGATGGTCCTTCCTGTTGCCGTGATAACACGCCAGACCATTCAACTTCATGGAATGCCCACTGAGGTGGTTCCAGGGAACATAATATGATTTGCATGCAGCCACCGGCGAAGTCATCAACGGGGGCTTGTTCCACGAACGAACTTTGCAACTTTTTAGCTTTGCACTTTTCACTTTCTTTGCAAAGTGAAAAAACTTTGCGAATGAGTGATCCGATCAAGTTTATTCCATGGGCAAACTCCATTGTTTTAATGCTTTATTTTTCGCGGCGAACTTGACTGTATAATTGTTGTACCGTTAGTTTTAAAAATATGTGAAAGAAAGATTATTACAAGAAGCTGACTGTGCTGGAAGTTGTCAAGGAGAAAGCGGACATCATTTTTGGCAACTTTAAAAATAACCTCTTAAATGACTAGCATCAGCGTTAACGAGAGTACCGTCAGCACGTCCATACACAGAAGGAAATTTACCCTTCATTAGAAATTCCGTCGCTATATTATGTGTATTATCAGGCCAACGCACTATAACATGTACGACTTTGGTAACAGTTCTGCAAATAATTGATTTTTGCCCCATGCTTTGCTGCTACACCGTGCAGCTGGGCACCATTTCCTAACCAATGTAAGCATATAAGAATTTGTTCCTTTTCGGAAAGGGATTGACTTCTTTTTGCTGCATGTTTCAATAAATGTCCGATCATTACAAGAATATAGTCAGCCTGTGTTGGGATGATAGGAAAACACACTCAAAATTCCGTCGAAGTGAGGTTATGAACTTCTGTTTTGCTAGTAGTTTTACGTCGCACCGACACAGATAGGTCTCATGGCAAAGATGGGATAGGAAAGGCCTAGGAGTTGGAAGGAAGCCGCCGTGGCCTTAATTAAGGTACAGCTCCAACATTTGCCTCGTGTGAAAATGGGAAACCACGGAAAACCATCTTCAGGGCTGCCGACAGTGGGATTCGAACCCACTATCTCCAGGGTGCAAGCTCACAGCCGCGCGCCCGTAACCGCACAGGCAACTCGCCCGGTGTTATAAAAATTAATCCTGTCTTTGTAGTTCTCTTGTTGGGTTCTTCATCACTGTCCTCACTTGGTGATAACAAAAGCTCTCGTCGTAATATGTTTGTGTCACTAAACCAAATTGTACGCTCAGAAACTAGTGTACATACTTGTTAATAAACAGATGAAGAGGGAATAATCTCTTTGCAAGATTTCTGAAAACTTTTCACTTCATTTCTTTGCACTCTTCATTTCTGTCCAAATGGAAGAACGTAACAGGCTTGAAAAGTGAAAAGATTTCTAACTTTTTACTTTGCAAGCTAAGCCTGAAAAGTGATGGTGGAACAAAATACGAACTGAAAAGTGCAAAGTGAAAGGTTGCAAAGTTCGTTCGTGGAACAGGCCCCTGGTTAACATCTCTGGACAGTCATTTGTAACAGTCACTACTCCATTGCGTAGAACCCACCGTAAGTTTTGATGACAGTTCTTGATCATGTGGTAATTTTGTATATCGTAGGCCAACGGCCGTAGCCGTGTTGAAACAGCGGATCCCGTGAGATCTCCGAAGTTAAGCAACATTGGGCGTGGTCAGGAATTGGATTGGTTGCCACGCGCTGTTGGTGGCGGGGGGCTATGGGAATGGAGGAGTGGAAAGGAACTGGTCACCTTACCGCACGTAAACTCCGGCTCAGGAACACCTCTGCGGAAGTTCGGACCTGCCTTCGGGCAGAATAACGCTTACCTTACCTTGTATATCGTAGAACTGCAGGAAGTGAATCTATTTTGCCATGTATATAAAATAACTGTCTTCTGTTATTATCATCTTGTATTCTCTTATTCTGTCCTGCAAGATCAGCCCTTGCATGGCTGCGCGAGTCGGAAACGTTCTCCGGGACTTGCTATATCCAATACACTTAGAATGAACTGCTGATGATAAGGTGGTAATTAAATTATTAGAACCTCTCCCTTACGTTAGGAACTTAATTTTAAATTGATCCTAACGCGATAAATCTTGTAGCTAACCAGGGAAGTCAGGGGAGGACCCGCATATAAAATAATTATTCTCAACATTTAGGTGGTGTAATGACAGTTCTTTTTGTAGGGAGACCTTCGGTAATGGCTCACGCACAATGTTGGTAGCAGGTGTTGTGTTGAGAGACAAGTGTGAACGCCATACAACAATTAGGTTTAATAATGACAGCTGCTTTTATCTGTGGAGGTGATTGACACTGAAGACTGGCAATTAGCTGTCCGCTGGCTAGCGGCCGTTCGGTGCTTTTCATAATCCTTGACCGACTTGAGTTCGAGATAACTATTGGTTGTGGAGGACTAATCCTAGTAGTAGTAGTTTAATGCTTTCACATCCCAGTCGTAAAGGTCCAAATCGATAAATTTTGACATTTTCAGTTTTTTATATTTTTTAACCTATGAATAATTATGTTTAATGTGGCATTTGTTTCGTTCGAATATTTGAATATTTACTATTTTAAATAATTTATTAAATATATTAGTGCACTTCCGCTTCAAGACACGTATTGTGCAATGTATTACTGATTTACACAGGGACTGTTCGCTCTAGAAGGCTGTGGTTTGGCGTGTTTCGAAGAGAAATATCTGTTTTGTTAGTTGGTCACCCTGCTTGATCTGCAATCCCAAGATGCAGTGTTGTTTTGACAGAGGCTTATGAAGCTTCTATTCTGCAGTAGGTGAGCTTTGCCGAGATTTCTACTTTTAAAGTGCAATTTACTCAAAATAACTTTTTCCGAAACAAATGTTCCCTTTTCTCAGAAACTACTAGGTGCATTTCCATGAAATGTTTAACAAATATTTGTGATACTGTTGTGGTAGCATGCATATACTTTGGTTGACATTTCTTGAATAGTTTATTTTGTATAGTAAAATATCTGAAAAAAAATTAAAATTTGGGGAATATTTTAAAAAAATCATAACTTTTTTCGTAGCACATATTTTGAAGCTATTCTAGATCAGTGTATGCAAAAGATATGAATTATATTCGTATTAAGAAATCATCTTACTACATTGAATGGCTACTGAGAAAAATGTTCTTTTAATCAGCTATTTTAACATTGACGAGATACAGCATTACAACTCCCATAAATACCGATTAGTCGGAAACAACGTGAACCAGGTACATGAGCGTTAGAGGGTCGTAAAGGTGTGACAAAAGGTTATTTTTGTGTAACTGCTACGTCTGTCACTGCTACAATGAACTCTGAAAAGTAACAGTTAAAAATCACGTCCAACGTTACTCACCTTTTATTGGTCAGAGCCTGGTCACGGCTTCAAGCTTGTCTCCTTACAGCAGTGTTGCGAAGTCCCATTCATCACTGTCCGACTCGTTGGCTGAATGGTCAGCGTACTGGCCTTCGGTTCAGAGGGTCCCGGGTTCGATTCCCGGCCGAGTCGGAGATTTTAACCTTCATTGGTTAATTCCAATGGCTCGGGGGCTGAGTGTTTGTGATGTCCCCAACATCCGTGCAACTCACACACCACACATAACACTATCCTCCACCACAATAACACGCAGTTACCTACAGGGCAGGTGCCGCCCACCCTCATTGGAGGGTCTGCCTTACAAGGGCTGCACTCGGCTAGAAATAGCCACACGTAATAAAATTCATTCACTCGCACATGCGCGCACGTATCTCTACTGTTGAAAGTCGGTGCAGCAAAACACGCATTCCTGTTTGCTATAAAGTTGACGAGAGGAAGACAACGGATGGAATGTGAAGACAACATAGCGTCTTTTCTGAAATCTAGAGGAGTGAGTTTGACAATGCTTCGATCAAGGATAGAAGACAAGAAGACATGATGATCTGTCTGCCAAACCTCGACACAAACCGGTACAAGAGGATCGATTAAGTAAAATGAAGTTATGTTATCTATATTATCAATATGGTAAATTAGCATACTAATTTATTTATGGTACAAGAAAAATATACGATTGAATAATAATATTATATGTTATAACATTTTACACATTAGTTACCAGATGAGAGCAGCAACTTAAACAAATACACTATAGAATATATTATACACTACAGTGTATTTGACTTAAAGCAATCTCCTACGAAAGCGCTGTCACTTGGAAGACATACGTACTATCTGAACTCTGAAGGTCACATTCTGTGTCTGTAAGCTGCTACTATTGTTAGTTCCACTTCCAGTTACTGTTTTCACTACTACGTTATCCTGTTGTAGTTACTCGGTAACCTGTTATTTTTTTACTCGCTACGTTTGTAACAGTGACAGGCGTGTAATTGTGACAAAGTAACAGCTACGTTATTTTTCAGCCATCTCTAGAGGGTTGGTCATGCTGATAAATAATAAGAAACAATTCGATATCTCGCACCGTTGTTATTTTATCAGTTGCTCAAGTTAGCCCATCAGATCGCTTGGCGGCAGTGTTGCCAACGTAGGGCTTTAGCCCTTAATTTAGGAGATTTAATAGTCCCAAAGGGAAAGTTGGGAGGGGGGGGCAAGAGTCAGGGGGACTTTTAGAGGGGGGGGGGATTAGTTTTTGAGGAATTTTGAGTGGCTATGGGGATGACATAATGATTATTTATTTCTTTGCTAAAGCATGCTAGTGTACCGATTTTATATTGGGGGTTAATTTTTCGCTGTTGGCTAGCCCGTCGCAGACACTGCAGTTAATCATGCAACGCCATGGACTTCTTCTCGTCTAACACAGCAGCCGCCTAATTTTTTTAAATTGTTGTATTGACTTACCAGCAGATAGGTGTATTTATCGATCTACTGAATGTTTTAATGAAAAAGAATTAAAAAGTGCCGATACGTCAAAGTATTAGAGAGATGAATATATCCCGCCTTCTCTCTCTGAGCCTCATCGGTAACCGCAGCAGCATTTATTCCTTTTGGTAGATGTTGAGGGGAATCACAGACTTCGGGTCTCGCACATAGTTCATTGGTCCGTTATGTATGAAGGAAATCTCCGCAATACGTTGCACCAACCCGCGTCCAGGTGGGATACACGAGTTTCCAGACTAGCTCTTAATAATAATTTCATCTGCCAAATATTCCTGGGTTGTGAGTTCCGCGTGAGAAAGAACACCGACGGCCTACGGTAAATTCCAACCTACGTAGATGAACGTCTTCAACACGCTATTAGTCGGTTACCGTATATGTTTGATACCGAAATCTATCGTAAAAATCAGATTATCGTGGCTTGTCAAGAACTCCGTACATGTCATCATCATGATCGCAATGAGAAACAGTCATTACAAGCTTATATCTAGTACTTATTCTAAGTAGACATTGAAAGGATTTAATGTTTTCACTACTCAGTTTTTATTCATAAATTGGTTTAAGAATGAGTTGAAATAAGCGTAGATTATCTTGAAAAAAATCATTTATACATTATGGCAGGTTTCCTACGCAATCAGCGTCTAAATAATATAATGATGTTGCCTTGAAGAAAATAGGTTTAGGAAAACCTCTGATAAATAAATAAATAAATAAATGAACTTAGGCCTCATTCATCTGAATCATAGTCCTGGCCTGTCAAAGAATTGTATTATAATTAAGTAGTATCCCAAGGATTCAAATGAAAAGAAAAAGAAATAAATTATATAACCAAGTAAAATTATTCGACATAATTGTGAAAGTTGTATAATTGTAATCATTGTAATAATTATAATGATTGGATTGTTTGGATGCATCCAAAAAGGTTTAAGTAAAATAAGCCATATCCCTACTATATACAATGTTCAAATTAAAGTTCAATTGAAAAATGAGGAAAACGCAAAGAAAATGGCCAATAATTAATCAATCAATTTATTAATTAATTAATTAAGATCTGGAATCTCTCAATATTAAGCTAAGTTGCTTCTCAAAATTATCAAAATTCAATCGTCTGAACCTAAATTCACATGCAATTACAGAAATGCATATCACTCGGTTGAAACAGTTCACATCAATGTCCACGCACAGTAGAAAAATCGTGTGAAAAGATTAATGTCTGATCATTAGGGATTTACTCTATTTGAAGTTCCAAATTATTCAACGTTTCATATTTCGTGCTAGTTGGCCTCCATATAAGCAAATCTAAGTCCACTTTAAGTCGTAAGCATTCTCAAATTAATTTCATCGTAAGGCTTATATGTCTAAATCATTCAATTATTATTTAATTCATGGTTAAAATTCAGTTAAAGTGCGCATATGACTTAACATAACATTACCAAGTGTATTACAATTAATATTCCAACGAATAATACCATGGGTGGAAAAATTGACACATAGGAAGACTCTATCCTCATCTAAAATCCACATATGAAAGTCTAAGTCACCAGTGATATCTTATATTTCTCCCATAAAATCATAAGTTGAATTGCCGTAAGTGAGAATATATGAAAACAGTCGTAGATATGTCAGTGAAGGCCTAAATATTGACGTAAGTGACCTCTCGGCTCTTCTGAAGATCCTACTTACTCAATTAATTCTATAGTGATGGCATTTAGATCGTATCCTAATCTGTATCATATATATATTAGGGAATAAAATAGCAATCAGAAACAGTACGTTTCAATACCTATACCTTAGCATGTGCAACCTACACATACTACCATCTCTCGAAGAAATACTATGACCAACTTCCTAAATAATAATAAATATCACCATCAAAATACACTAGCAACTCATATGCTAATTACATTCACCATTTAACACTTCCATTATCACGTAGCATTTATAATCGAAGCACTCGTTTCATCAAAATACGCAACATATGTGCCATAACCTACACACATATAAATCATTATCATTACTGTCATAGTATCCAAGAAACAGCACATCGTAACCTTAAAATTGTGCTACTATATTTCATTGTAACACTCCCTAAATACGATCTTTACGCTTGTTATTTGTTAAAGCCATCACGCATATAAATATTAGCTTCCTCATAATACTCTAACACTTCACTGACAACGAATTATGAAAAATATCAATCACTTCTCCACTATCATATTGACAAACTTACGAACGGCATTCACTGGTATTTTAACGCCTATGTTTGGAATTTACGGTAACTTTGGATGAATACCTATTTCCTTGTGAGCACACTCGTATATTAACTACGTACACACAATGTCATAATGCACATTATATATTAACCAAAAGAATAAGGTTTTCTACTTACGACACGACTCAAATGGGGACTTATCTTTGCTTATTGGATTTGACTTCCATCTCGCTGTTGATCGTCATGGGATGGTAGGCCTCGCTCCATGGTTCGGCTTAAGTAATAGGGTTCATCTCGTCATCACAGCTGACTACTGTCCTCCTGGATCATCCATCTCGTCAAGCGTCACCATAGCCAGAGTAGTCTTTGCCTCAGCTTCTTAGAACATCATGATGGTCTTCATAGCATCAAGGACAGAATAACACAAGGCATTAGTTGATTTGTACATGCTGTAAACTATTAATGCTAATGTGGTCAATTTATTTGCTTTCTGGTCCGTCTAATTTGCCTATAAGACTCTAAATGTCGTCTTATTTCAAACTGCCTTGCTCGCCAAAACGTTGTGAAATTTACGTGCTTTTAGAATTTCACTCTATTTTCCGTTTAATTCAGCTCTCTTGACGTTGTGCAGTATCGGGCAAATAAAATGTTCCGAGCCCAACCGTGACGTAGTACAACTCCAACTCGACGTTTCTTATCAGCTGGTCTTTTATCTCACGTATATGTCAATCACAGCTGGTGTTCTGCGGGTTATCGTAGATTTGATCTTATCTCCAACAGTTGATTAAAGACTCCGATTATTAGTGGGCTTCTTTACGCGATTCCGTCTTTCTTCGATGTAGAGCTCAATTGAGATTTTTTCTAATGGAAGCCTTTTTTCTCAATAATCGATTTAAATAATCCGCTCTCGTCATTCTTTCGCACCGCCTTCTAAAAGAGGTTCTTTCTGTGATTGCCGGTTGAATTTATTATCTCTTCAGTTCGTACAGCTGTTAATTGCTTTTACTCTGATCCGTTAATAGCCGAAGCGCCATTTTTGTTCCTAATACAGCAACTATAGAACGGTGAAATGGCACAACGTGGATGCAGCAGTTTGATAACTCGAAGTAGTTTTCACTGTGACTCTACGGTTCATGCAGCTGTAATGCCTCTTGCGTGGTGTGTTAACAAAATAAGGCAATATCTGTGATGTGTGAATAATTCTGTGGAGTGATTTATTCTTTTTGTGAATAGCTGCAGTGCTATTATTATTATTATTATTATTATTATTATTATTATTATTATTATTATTATTATTATTATTATTATTATTATTATTATTATTATTATTGTTTCGTCGCCATAAGACCTATCTGTGTCGGTGCGACGTAAAACCCCTAGCAAAAAAAATTATTATTATTATTTCCGGTGAGGCCTGGTAAGGACAACGTGCCAATTTCAATTCAGTTCTTCATACTTTCTTGTTTTCTCTTCTGTTCTTTCCAATGTTCTTTCATCCTTTCAGTATGCTGTTTCTTTGTGTCCTCAGACTACGTTGCACCAGGCTTCTTGTTCAATCTTCCTTGGAATCCTTCCATACTTACTACGCCCTTTCTAAAATCGCTGTCCATAGTTTCTTCTTCTCTGATACAAGCTGTGACAATAAAGTTCGGTGAAGAGTCCTGTACTATCAACATAGATCAACAATTACATAAAATCAACTTCATGGTTCGTATCGCACTTACACAGATTCACAACTAAGTATTTTTTTTTATTTTCCACCTTGTCGATACACTAAATTGCTTAAGGTTTAAGGCAACTTATTGGTTAAAAGTGGTAAATGTTTCGTATATTATAAACATCTTCAGCCACATAACACTGTTTAGATGAAAAATTCATGTAATGACAAAGTATCAATGCTTTAGAGAAAGGGTCCTTAAAATTAACATAGGAAGATTGACAATATTAAAAACAAAGTACTTAAGAAAAATTATATAAATTCTTTCTAAGAAAGAGAGGAAGAGAAATTATATAAATATAATATATATATATATATAATTTCCGAGTACACGGTTACTGTAAATCTACTTCGTGACGTAATTACACCGTCCACACTTACGTCACCGTTTTCCATTTTTCTATTCTCTGTGTTTTCCCGATCACTGTGTTGAAGAGTCGACGGGCCGGCCAAACGGTGACGTCACCGGTCCCTCTCTCTTTGGCATGGCGGACAGTGTGCTTTACGTCGCACTTACACAGGCAGGTCTTACGGCGACGATGGGACATGAAAGGGCTAGGAGTGGGAAGGATAGCGGTGGGAAAGAAGCAGTTGTGGCCTTAGTTAAGGTACAGCCCCAGCATTTGCCTGATGTGAAGTGGGAAACGACAGAAAACCATCTTCAGGGCTGCCGAGAGTGGGGTTCGAACCACCGAATGCAATTCATTTTTCTGTTCAGTTTGATATACGACATACCTGAAAAAACCAGTATTTTTTGAATATTTTGGAGAGGGTTTCTACGGTTATTTTTGGATATCAGATATGATTCCTCTGGGACTATACCATGTTTTGACATTTACACCGTGCAGCCTCACCTATACCCTGCAAGAGAGGAAGAGACAACAATTACAAACATGAAACGCAGAATGTACCATATTTGACACAAAAGGTCACCACAAATTACACTAATTGTCTGAGTTAGAAATAAAATAAAATACATGTCTTATCATACATGATACATAGAGTCGCTAGAGGACAATTTAGCAGTCTCATTTCACTTCACTCCCGCTTAATTGCTGTTGACATATAAACGATCAAAATAATTCTCTTGGGTTTATGACAAATGACTTCGTCTTAGAGAACGGTAATTCTGAAGGCGCTGAATTCAATGCAGTTAGAAATATGCTCTCCCATCAAGTGAGTTAAATCTTACTTAAGAAGATATTAAATTGCTGTGTATTTTTTCTTTGGTGTATAAAAGCAGCACCTGAGCCAGATTTGTTGGAAGATTGAAAACACCGTTGGGTGTGGAAGCGAAGCGAGGGTTGCAAGTGGGGTGGTAATTTGCCAAAGTCTACTACTTCCACACCCTCGTGTGGAGAAGAAAATCTCATTATGCTGTCTCTCTATTACCGACCGCTCCAAGTAACTGCTGGTATAGTCTACTACGTGCATGTAGCCTTCTCTCTGGCACGCGAATAATTCAGTAGAGCCAAAGGCCTAGGAACATGTTATTCGTAACCCATGTTAAAAAAGTCCTCATTTCAGATCGATATATCGAATGGTGGAGATAATTGTTTTCAGGACGAATGCGATGTAATCGTCCCAATTTTTCTCGAATCAATTGAAAACAACTAAAAGTTTGCATTGGTGCGTTCCTGAAGAATGTAGGAAATGTCATCAAAACGAGTTGAGCGAGAATTTGGAACTTTTCGAAGTACACTGACTGACAGTGACAATGCAACACCAAGGAGGAGTGGTTCGAAAGGGATGAAAGTTGGGGAAAAAAACAGAGACGGCACGGATGAATAATTGATTTTATTTCAAACCGATATGCAGGTTACACAATGCGCACGGCATCGACTCAGTAGGATGTAGGACCACCGCGAGCGGCGATGCACGCAGAAACACGTCGAGGTACAGAGTCAATAAGAGTGCGGATGGTGTCCTGAGGGATGGTTCTCCATTCTCTGTCAACCATTTGCCACAGTTGGTCGTCCGTACGAGGCTGGGGCAGAGTTTGCGAACGGCGTCCAATGAGATCCCACACGTGTTCGATTGGTGAGAGATCCGGAGAGTACGCTGGCCACGGAAGCATCTGTACACCTCGTAGAGCCTGTTGGGAGATGCGAGCAGTGTGTGGGCGGGCATTATCCTGCTGAAACAGAGCATTGGGCAGCCCCTGAAGGTACGGGAGTGCCACCGGCCGCAGCACATGCTGCACGTAGCGGTGGGCATTTAACGTGCCTTGAATACGCACTAGAGGTGACGTGGAATCATACGCAATAGCGCCCCAAACCATGATGCCACGTTGTCTAGCGGTAGGGCGCTCCACAGTTACTGCCGGATTTGACCTTTCTCCACGCCGACGCCACACTCGTTTGCGGTGACTATCACTGACAGAACAGAAGCGTGACTCATCGGAGAACACGACGTTCCGCCATTCCCTCATCCAAGTCGCTCTAGCCCGGCACCATGCCAGGCGTGCACGTCTATGCTGTGGAGTCAATGGTAGTCTTCTGAGCGGACGCCGGGAGTGCAGGCCTCCTTCAACCAATCGACGGGAAATTGTTCTGGTCGATATTGGAACAGCCAGGGTGTCTTGCACATGCTGAAGAATAGCGGTTGACGTGGCGTGCGGGGCTGCCACCGCTTGGCGGCGGATGCGCCGATCCTCGCGTGCTGACGTCACTCGGGCTGCGCCTGGACCCCTCGCACGTGCCACATGTCCCTGCGCCAACCATCTTCACCACAGGCGCTGCACCGTGGACACATCCCTATGGGTATCGGCTGCGATTTGACGAAGCGACCAACCTGCCCTTCTCAGCCCGATCACCATACCCCTCGTAAAGTCGTCTGTCTGCTGGAAATGCCTCCGTTGACGGCGGCCTGGCATTCTTAGCTATACACGTGTCCTGTGGCACACGACAACACGTTCTACAATGACTGTCGGCTGAGAAATCACGGTACGAAGTGGGCCATTCGCCAACGCCGTGTCCCATTTATCGTTCGCTACGTGCGCAGCACAGCGGCGCATTTCACATCATGAGCATACCTCAGTGACGTCAGTCTACCCTGCAATTGGCATAAAGTTCTGACCACTCCTTCTTGGTGTTGCATTTGCTCTGTCAGTCAGTGTATTTCATAGAGGAGGGAAAGAAACTGATCGAAGCAGTGAAATACTCACTAACCTCCTCCTCAGAAAATATGGAAGAAGATACAGTTGAATAATACTGGAATCTCATCTCATTTAACTTCTATACCTGCCACCAGGCGAGTTGGCCGTGCGGTTAGGGGCGCGCAGCTGTGACCTGGCATCCGGGAGATAGTGGGTTCGAGCCCCACTGTCGGCAGCCCTGAAGATTGTTTTCCGTGGTTTCCCATTTTTACACCAGGCAAATGCTGGGGCTGTACCGTAATTAAGGCCACGGCCGGTTCCTTCCCACTCCTAAGTCTTTCCTATCCCATCGTCGCCATAAGATCTATCTGTACGGTGCGACGTTAAGCCAGTTGAAGAAAAAAAGACCTACCTGCCCCTTTAGACGTTTCGAAAATCTTGCATTTAGAAACCTGGTCGAAAGACCATGTGCGAACTCGGTGAACTTTTTTTCGCACATCCCATATGGGCTAAAACTTCACCATCCTCGCTGCAGTAGGCTACCGTATGTGTTGGCTCGTTGTCTGTCTACATCAGCGATTCCCAACCGGGGTTCCGAGGAACCCTTTGTTCCACGACTCCATGTTAAGAGTTCGCGAAAATGCATAAAATGTATTTTTAAATGTTTCCCTTTTTATCTCCCTTCTAAACTCAAACAAGTGTCGGGTTGAGTGTCCAACTTGGCAGGATCGCTTGCTGTTTGAAGTAGATCAAATACGTCAGTTTCGTGTCGGCAGATTTGAAGGTACGTAGATCTGCTATGGCACGTCGGCTTCTCCGAAAACCATACAAATATAGTCAGTGGGACATACAACCAATAACATTACTAATGAAGGCTTGAAGGGGGGAGGGGCACCAGTAGATGTAAGATCCCATGTCGGAAAAAGTAATACTTCACCGCTACAAACAAAACAGCACCAGGTGTCTGCTGCGTCAGTGAGCGGAGAATGTTCTTGTTTTTGCGGTGCTTTTGCGTCCACTTGCAAGATCTTATGGAGAGGAGTCGTATTTACGAGATCTTGGTGGAGGCAGAGGAAGATCTACTTGCGTGGGTTATGGCCGTGCACAAAATGAGTTTCGAATGCGGGCGACTCCATGTGCTGTAGCGTGAGTCAGTGGGGACGAACGTTGAATTTGCCGGTTGCTACGGAAGTGTTCACGTCGGCTCCTCGTAACTATAACTGTATTGCGGGTTAAGCTCTCAAGTGAGCAGCATGGCAGTTGTTACTCCGTCCAGTACCTCATTTTACCTCCAAGCTCATGGCTCTGCGCAGGTTTGTGCCATCAGATAGTAATCTATCTCCATATTGTTTGTATCGAAGTGGGATGTCACCACGTCGAGCTGTTCTTGTAACACAAAGGAGGACGCAATTCGGCTCAGTAAGCAGCGCTCCAGCTCGGCACATACCTGAGCAGAGTACGGCGTCTGAGGTAAGGTACAGCCTAGCAGCCGCTTGCACGGCTCTCAGTGAAGGGGGACGTATAGGAACAGACGTAAACTTTTAGCAGTTCCATTGTGCTTAATTGCTCCTATTCCGTGCATTAGATTATGACAAGAGAAAAAATAAGTTATTTTGTATACAAACGAACGCCTTGTAAATACTTTTAATAATATTTACTTCATTATGTTATGTGTAGGAAACAAAATTACAGAGATGCTGCAGGCTAACATGAAAGCTTCTTTGGGAGTACACCATAAACAATAAACGAATGATTGTACTGTGTAAACATAATATACTCAGCCAGGTACAGTGCTGTGGCTTTGCTTGCGCCTTGACTCCGCATGTCGCCATCTAGTCTTTACAGCACTAACTATTAGAAGTCAGCTGCTCTCGGCTCTTCTCATGCTCATGTCGTTAACTCAAGGAGCTGGGCTCTGCACTGCAGCAACAACGTATGTACTCCACCTGTAGTGGGATGTCGTCTTCTCGCCACCACTCTCTACAAGCTCTCAAAATGTGTAATATGAATTTAAATATACCCTGCCACTGATTTCCGATAAATGGTCAGAAAACATTGACAAGTACTTCCCTTCGTTATCATCCGATCCAATCGACTGGATCAGGAACCCTTTCGTGGAGTTTCCAACCAGTTTCTATAGTTCATCAGTCTACAAGAAGAAGAGCAATTGGCTGAACTGAAATGTGATCGAAGATTGAAAATAAAATTCAATGAACAGTTTCGTACTGCATTTTTGGTTATCGATGGAAAAAAACACTTTCCTCCATACTCGCAGGAAGTTTTAAATATATTACTCCAATTTCTTACATCTTATTTATGTGAACAAGTGTCTTCATGTTCGAGGAACATTAAAACCAAACAACGAAATAAGCTTTTGTTGAATTTCGTGTTTTGATGTCAAAGTTGTAGCCAAGAATAACGTTTGTATGTTCCGATAGAAAATTCCGGGTATCTCTTTAAACTCTATATCAACAGAATTGTGCGTTTGAAGAACTGTTTGCCTGTTAACTGACAGTAAATCTTCCGTAAATTACTTTCCAGAGACTGTATTACTATAAAACCCTTTATTTAAAATCCTTCTTTTAGTAAGAGCAGTGATAGGTTCAAACATGCATAAGCCTTCTCCTCCACTCCCAGCCACAAAGAAGAGAACAATAGTCAACCATTCAAATAACTAGAGACTATAGTACACCATACAAGCAATATCTGTACATCAGATGCAGACCAGCGGACGGATGCCCACTTTTCTACTGTTTACAGGTGAGCAAATAAAAGAAATTTACGAGACTTATGTTCAGGTTCCGGGAGATAGTGCGTTCGAATTTCACCGTCGATGGCTCTCAAAATGGTTATCCGTGATTTCCCATTTTCACCCCATCTGCCCTAATTACGGCCACGGCCGATACCTTCCCAACTCTAGCCTTTTTCTATCCTCCCGTGGCCGAAAACCTTGCGATGTTAAACAAGTAGCTTGCATCCGGGAGGTAGTGGGTTCAAACCCCACTGTCGGCAGCCCTGAAGATGGTTTTCCGTGGTTTCCCATTTTCACACCAGGCAAATGCTGAGGCTGTACCTTAACGCCACGGCCGCTTCCTTCCCACTCCTAGGCCTTTCCTATCCCTTCGTCGCCATAAGGCCTATCTGTGTCGGTGCGACGTAAAGCCACTTGTAAAAAAAATCAACCCCGGCACTTGCGCCCTTCTACTAAATTAGGTCCCTAAGTAAAGTAAATTCGTGTCCTTGTTCCGAGGTGGTGGAGCTTTTTTCAGGTACACCCCCAATGGAGGTGAGCTGCATGTATCATTTTAACCACATACCAACCCTCGTTAAATATCTGGCAGTACTGGGAATCAAACCCGGGTTCCCGAAGACGGCAGCTAACCGTTACGCTACAGAGGCGGACAGTATGCCACTAATATCGACAGAAAACAACAGTTAAATTCTTCGTTTAATTTTCTTCAAGTTCTTGTCGGTAACAGCCTTAAATGAAATAAGCGTGATAACACTGGTGGACAAAAATGAACCTGTTTTCTTTCACAAGAATAAAAATAAGAGATTCTAGAAGTATTTACATGTTGAATTCAAATATCATTTTAGTTGTTACCCACCAGGCAGGAGTTTAGTGTCAGTGGTGGTGGTGAAATGAAATGTCGTATGGCTTTTAGTGCTGGGATATCCCAGGACGGGTTCGGCTCGCCAGGTGCAGGTCTTTCTATTTGACTCCCGTAGGCGACCTGCGCGTCGTGATGAGGATGAAATGATGATGGAGACAACACATACACCCAGCCCCCGTGCCATTGGAATTAACCCATTAAGGTTAAAATCCCCGACCCTGCCGGGAATCGAACCCGGGACCCTCTGAACCGAAGGCCAGTACGCTGACCGTTCAGCCAACGAGTCGGGCAGTGGTGGTGGTGGTGATTATTGTTTTAAGAGGAAGTTCAACTAGGCAACCATCCTCTATAAAACACTAACAAGAGAGAAAAAATGGAAGGGATCCGAAACTTCGCAGAATGAAGATATCGGCCAAAGAAAGACAGGGGCCACGAAGGGCGTGAAAATGAGAGACTCCCTAGCCTTCGGAAACCTAATAGCATCGGGGTCGGAAAAGAACGAGAGTTGACAAAGGTTGGTCGTATAGGATAGATGAAAGTGAGGAGCCTGACACGAGTGAGTGCAAGTAATACCAGGACTTAGCTAAGGGCCCCGTGGTCGCCATCCCACTCTCCAAAGTTCAGAGCCCCTGGGATCCCTTTTTAGTCGCCTCTTACGACAGCCAGGGTATACCGTGGGTGTTATTCTACCGCCCCCAACCACAGGGGGACATAGCTAATTAACCATCCTTGCTTAACTTACACATAGATCTACTCCACTCGTTAATAATAAATGTAGGATATCTCACAGATAACACAGAAAGTTTGAATTCTGTGGTTATTTAGTGGATCATTCCTACATCGATGAACATACCGGTTTCCCACCGTCTGTATAGGCACAAACAGCTACGAGTGTGTAAAAACTCGTCTTTTCACGCTAACTTTGATGTTCACAATCCTCAACTCTTTGAGTGCATCTGTGCACTAGAAGAATGTCAAGTCTATGCATACCTAAAAGAGAGACAGGCAAAAATTTCAAAACCGTAAAGAGAATGAAATTTATAAGTACGAAACAAGGTCACGCAGTATGAATTCGTTAAGTTGGCCTCCTATAAAAATATTGGCTAAACACCAATATGTACGTTATTCATAAAGAGGATGGAATTGTTTCTGTAGGATTTCGATGCACGGTAGTATATAAATTTTAATTTCGATACATTTTGAAGTACAAGCTTTTTAACCACGCTGTAAGGTGCGATACAAATGTCTGCTGAGTATTCAGCCGGAAGGTTGGTTTTATCCTCAATAGCTCCGCTATCAGCTGAAACAATGTAAGTCTGTAAGAAATTTTACAACTTGCTTTGCGTCGAGCTCCCAGACGAAACTATCTTTACACCGTTCTGTTTTCAGACCAACTTTGCTTTACGGGAACGAAAGCTGGGTGGACTCAGGATATCTTATTCATAAGTTAGAAGTAACAGACATGAAAGTAGCGAGAAAGATTGCTGGTACAAACCGGTGGGAACAATGGCAGGAGGATATTCGGAATGAGGAGATAAAGGCTAATTTAGGAATGAACTCGATGGATGAAGCTGTACGCGTAAACCGGCTTCGGTGGTGGGGTCATGTGAGACTAATGGAGGAGGATCGGTTGCGTAGGAGAATAATGGACCCTGTTGTGGAGGGTAACGGAATTAGAGGGAGACCAAGACGACGATGGTTAGACTCAGTTTCTGACGATTTAAAGATAAGAGGTATAGAAATAAGGCCACAGCACTAGGTGCAAATAGAGAATTGTGGCGACGTTTATTAAATTCACAGAGGCTTGCAGACTGAACGCTGAAAGGGATGGCAGTCTTTAATGATTATGTATGTTTGTAAAAATTTCTGTCCTTACCGGGAATTGAACCATAGAACTAAATGAGGCCACAGCACTAGTTGTAAATAGACGTTTGTGGCGACGTTTAGTAAATTCACAGAGGCTTGCAGACTGAACGCTGAAAGGCATGGCAGGGGTATGTATGTATGTATGTATGTATGTATGTATGTATGTATGTATGTATGTATGCTTTGCGTCGCACCGTCGCAGGTAGGTCTTATGGCGACGGTTGGATAGGAGCGGCCGTTGTCTTAATTAAGGTACAGCCCCAGCATTTTCCTGGTGTGAAAATGGGAAACTACTGAAAGCCATCTTCAGGGCTGACGACAGTGGGGTTCGAACCCCTATCTTCCGGACGCAAGCCCACAGCTGCGTGCCCCTAACTGCACGGCCAACACGCCCGGTAGTCTGTAAAAATAGGGCATTCAAAGTGTTTGCCCATATTTCATATGCTTAATTTACTAACTTATTTATCGAGTTTCTTGCAGAACATTTTTTTACTTAATATACATGTTTGTTTACAACAATTGCTGACATAATAGACTTTCACCTATGTCGGCTGTTAGCTAATTAATTACTTGTGTCCTAGATATTAGGATGCCGCTTGTGCACGAGTTTTACTTCGTGTTAACGCTGCGAACGAGAACATGGTAGTGAAGTAAAACAAATAGCCGCAAGCCATTGATTGGAACGTACACACACAGCAGCCGGAAGCGTGGCGTTGCCTGGGTAACAGGAGTGACAATGGGCTGCAGGCGCCAACAAGACGCCAGGTGTCAACGCATTGTACAGGTATTGCATGTGTTACTGGCGGTCGCCTTTGTCAGCCTTGACGATGCTATCTAGGTGCACGTGGAGGATTGTTTGTTGTTTTGTTTTGGGCGCGGTACGACGATAGGAGTTTCGAATCTGTAATGTCTTACCAGCTCAAGGAAGCACTGGCGTAGTTCGATAATCATTAACCAAGGTCTAGCGAGATCCACTTCTCGTTCACGCCGGACGTCTTATCTGAAGTCTCCTGGTTCACGCTGGGTTAAGTGCAAGGGTGATAAAATCTAAAGCATAGTCAGCTACCTCGGAGTGGAAGGTTCGCCTGGAGTGGAGTTTCCTGGGTTAGATACTTATAAACTCAGTCTAACGATCAGTTCTTTCTATTTTAGTGAACCTAGTGTGGTTCAGATACCGGTATATTTTATTATGTTGAATACAACGTCCTCACTCTCTTTCTTAACTGAGCAAGTAGGTCTCTGAAGCTGTAATGTTGGGTTCTTGTTCTTCCAATCAGTCACCACTAATCTGCATTTAGGGCATTCACCCAGCTGGCAGATTACCTATCAGTCTTTTGACATAAATACGTCTTATTGCTGGGGGGGCACCCGAAATATTGTATAACGTAACGTGACGCGACAAAATGTGTAACGAAAGTGTAACCATAGCAACCGTGCGGACAGTGATGTAAAGTATGAATGGATGGTTATACAGTATCACCTAGCAACCGTGCAGCCAATGTCTTATGGCTGGATGCCACCCGAAATTAGCAAACATTATTGGATGGCCATGACCGGGAGACATATTTATGATCATTTGATTTTCGCACAGGGAAAAGTGATTTCTTTTTTCGTAAATAATTTCAGTAAATTTGGAAATTTATCGAACATCTCCTTAGTAAATTATCCCAATCCTTAAACCCTCTTCGTACAGTAAAAACGAATATTTGCCCCAATTTGTTCTCTTGAATTCCGATTTTATCTTCATATTGTGATCTGGCCTGATTTAAAAAAGAACACTAAAACTTATTTGTCTAGTAATGTCATTCCACGCCATATCTCCACCGACAGCTCGGAACACACCGCTTAGTCGAGCAGCTCGTCTCCTTTCTCTCAAGTCTTCCCAGAACAAACTTTGCAACATTTTCACAACGCTGCTCTTTTTTCGGGAATCACTCAGAAAAAAACTCTGAACATATGCAGGCTCTTTTGCGTTGAATGGTACCAAAATATGGCATTGAAAAATTGGGAAAGCGACAAAAAAGTAAATTAAATATCTTCCAAAGTTGCTTAGTGAAACTTTTTAATTCATTATTCTACAAAACAGTTCGTGAATTTTAACTAGTTTTTTTGGCCACATTAGACTGGTCGACATTTTTTTTTAAAAAGCTGAATAAAATTAATGAAATTTACCCGCGAAAAACAAGGAAATTTGATGAAATGAATCGACATTTCACTGTAGAGAAAACTAAAGAATTCTTTAAAAAAGTGCAAATATCTAACACTTGTCCTCGGGCCAAATTTTGCTTTCAAAGTTCTGTGAAAAGTTGCTTAGACTTGCAGTTATTCCTGGCAATCACTTAGCAGCGTATGCCTGGAAAGAGTGAAAGGGGTGTAGGCGAGGCCTATTAGCAGGAAACTGGTTATAATCGTGAAACCCTTTCTTTGCTTGTGGTTTAAAGCCGCTTTAAGATATTGAAGGTTTTCGGCGACGCAGGGATGGGAAAGGGTTTGGATTGGGGAGATAGTGGTACAGCCCCAGCATTTGTCTGGTATGAAAATGGGAAACCACGAGGAAAACAATCTGCAGGACTGCCGACGGTAGGATTCCAACCCGTTATCTCCTGAAAGGAAGATCACAGATACGCGACCCCAACCGCATGTCGAGCTCACTCTGTCTCTTCAGACGGAATATTTCTAAGGAAATAACCAGTCACATACAATATCACGTGTCATTATCGGCATAAAACATGTCAATAATACCTGAAGAACGGCAAATTATAATATCACTAAAAGAGGGGTCCTAATGCTCTTAATGTTTCTTCTTTCTTAATCTGCTTACACTCCAGGGTCGGCTTTTCCGTCGGACTCAGCGAGGGATCCCACCTCTACCGCCTCAAAGGCAGTGTCCTGGTGCGTGGGACATTGGGTAGGGGGAAACAACCGAGGAGGAGAAACAGTACCTAACAAGGAGGCCTCACCTGCTATGCTGAACAGGGACCTTGTGAGGGGATGGAAGGATTAGGAGGGATAGACAAGGAAGAGGGAAGGAAGTGGCCGTGGCCGTACGTTTGGTACCATCCCGGTATTGGCCTGGAGAAGAAGTGGGAAACAATGCAAAACCACTTCGAGGATGGCTGAGGTGGGAATCGAACCTCCTTCTAATCAGTTGACCTCCCGAGACTGAGGGTACCCCGCTCCACCCCTCATACCACTTTTCAAATTTCGTGTCAGAGGCGGGAATCGAGCCCCGGCCTCCGGGGGTGGCAGCTAATCACACTAACCACTACACCACAGAGGCGGACGCCCTTAATGTTACCTAATGACGAACACATTGCAAGTATCATGTCAAGGGCCTAATTTGAAGCACAGTAGTAATTTCAGACTCTTCCAAAAAGTTTATGGTGTGTTATAACTGAGTTTGTAAACTTTCCCTCCCAAGCTTTCCACCCAACATCCTTTCGAACGGATGCTCAACATTTTTAATTAACTGTAACCCGATTAGCCACTCCACTGATCCTAAAAAGAACAACCCGAAAAAAAAAGTAACTAAGTGTGGCAGGAATTTTATGATAACGAGCCGAGAGGACGGGATACGGATGTTGGGAAGTTCATGTTGCGGAGCGCTGCACACTTACTTACGGAGGAATTCTTGGAACGCGCTCACACTTCGAGACTTGTTATTGAAAATTAAAAAGTCTGTAGTAAACTTAATTCCAAACCTAGAAGGATGCATAATTAGACTATATACGTTATGAAGGAAACACTTTTAAAAATATTATTGCCTGACGAATTGGTAAGTTATGAGTCATGAAACTGTGAACTTGCATTTTTTGTGATGGTTGCTTCGAACCCCACCATCCGCAGCGCTGGTTTTCGATTTTTCATCAGGCAAATGCAGGGGATATACCTTAATTAAGGGCATGACTACTTCTTTCCTAGCTAGTATTTTCCTAAACCTTCGTCACTGAAAACCGATCAGAGATTGTGCGACTTTAAACCAGTAGCAAAAAGAAATGATCGACCTGAATTGTTAACAGCCTTGAAAATAGATTCATGTGATTTCTAATTTTTATACCAATCAAATGCCGGGACATACTTCAATATAGACAATGCCTGTTGCCTTCCCTGTCCTAGAACCTTCCGATTCCATTGTCGCTGAAGATTTGTACGTGTTGACGCGACGTTAAACCGCTGTAATACCTGCCTGCTAGTCATGAGGTGCCGTAAAACTTGCGCCGAGGTCATTAATCACTCTAGGATCTTCCACAGGGAAGTTTCGTGTTTCAGAATATGACAGTGTCCACTGCCTACTTACCCCTTATCAGTGTTTTCCAGCCACTTGCTAGACATGTTAAATTTAATATTCTGAAAAATTTATGGTGATGTTACGAATGTTTACAATACTTTTGTAAATTTCAGTTATTGTTAAGATTAAAAAAGCTTCTTCATGACGCTGATGGTGGAACTTAGGCCTTTCATCACTGCTTCGGGGGTTCAATGTCCGATCACTTTAGGTAGCGTTTATGCTGGACAAGGCTGGCGTTCAAAATATTATTTCTGGTTTCTTCATCTTTATATCAGCATCACTGTTTGAAACAATTTCATTTGTAATTTATTAATCTTTTATACCCCGGGGAATGCGACAGGCCTCGCCAGGGCACACAATTTCCTTTCCTTGGCAGTACGTAGGTGGTTTGAAAAGTTCTCGGAATGTACTAGAATTAAGTATCTTACCTCGGTGGAACTGCTTTTATTTTTCAACATAGTCTCCCTGTAGACTAATGCATTTGGTCCAGCGATGTTCCAATGCCTTGATCCCATCTCAAAAATGAGATTCCTCCAGGCTTGCAAAATAGCTCTCCAATTCGGCTGTCAGTTCTTCCCTTGTAGAAAATCTCCGTCCACCGAGGAAAAAATGTTCAGCTTGGGGAATAGATGAAAGTCTAATGGTGCCAAATCAGGTGAATAAGGTGGATATAGCAACAATTCGTACCCCAGTTCATGAAGTTTTGCCATGGCAATAAGACTTGTGTGCGGCGGAGCGTTGTCCTGATGAAAGATTACCTTTTTCCTTGCCAAACCAGGCATTGTTTTTAGGTATCTTTTCCTGTAGTTGGTCTAGAAGGTTTGCATAGTATTGCCCCGTAATTGTTTGGCCAGTAGGAATATAATCTATCAGCAGAATGCCTTTTGCATCCCAGAAAACTTAGGTCATGAACTTTCCGGCCGAACGCACTGCCTTTGCTTTCTTTGGTGGTAGTGAATCAGCATATTTCCACTGCTTTGACTGCTGTTTTGTCTCTGGGGTATAGTAGTAGACCCAAGTTTCATCTGTAGTCACAAACCGCCGCAAGAAATCTTGTTGGTTGCACTGAAAACGGGCCAGACTTTGTTCGGACATTTCCAATCTGGTGCGTTTATTGTCCAATGTCAAGAGCCACGGCACCCATCGTGCGGATAATTTTTTCATACCCAATTCTTCGGTTAAAATATAATATACCCGTTCAGAAGACATCCCTACAGCTTCAGAAATCTCCCGCACTTTCAGTCGAGGATCCTCCATGAACATTTTGTGCACTTTTGCGATAAATTCTGGGGTCATAACACTTTTTGGTCGTCCACTACGCGGATCATCATCCAAGCTCTCCCGACCAAATTTAAACTCGCTGGTCCACTTGGCAACAGTTGAAAATGAAGGAGCAGAGTCCCCCAGTGTGTTCTGAAAGTCGGCATGAATTTCCTTTGCTTTCATACCTTTCTTTACAAAGTATTTAATCACTGCTCGATTTTTTTTTTCCATTGTCACAAATCACTACGCGGGAACAACAACAAAGAGTCGTCACCACCACACTCCTGCAGCTAGAGCACTGACGCGCTACGTGTTCACTCACAAAGGATGTGTGATTATTGCGCGGGAACCTCGTTGCTCTAGCACTGACATCTAGAGGTGATTCCGAGAACTTTACAAACCGTCCTCGTAGCTATGGTTCATTCGTGACCCCTTTCACTTCATAAGGGGTGCATGTCAGGGAAAACGTAGGGTGAGACAGTTTTTTCTGTTTTCACTGGCCATTCTTTATTCAACAATTTCGCTATCATTTCATTTGCCATCCATTAATCTTTGTCCGGAAAAGCACATCAGACCTCGCATTCGGCAGCATTTAAGACAGCTGTCAAACCACTACTACTCCCGGCGGGGAATCTCCACGGCGCAAATTTTACTCGGCGCAACTTTTACAGAACCAGTCATGATAGGTCTGCACATCCTGACACCGTGCTTAACTGGTTTTAGTCCTGATCTTCGAAAAAATCGCCATGAGAATGTTGGCTGGCAAAGTAGGAGAGGTGTTGGCATACAGTTTCTAATCGGTAGATTGCGTGCCAAAAGCCTGGATTCAATTCCAAACCCCTTCTCAGTGTTCATACGGAGTGAGGGCGTATGATGCTGTTGATGGGGATTCGTCGGTAGGATGGCGACGTTAAACCTTGAGAAAACCCCTTGGTGTTGATCTGCAGGAGTAGTCTACGTGGTGACAACAGTTTTCACCCTCTCCGTACCCCTTTGTTGTTGTTGTTGTTGTCGTCGTCGTCATCTTACTCAGACGTGCAGCTCGCCCGTGGCCGTCAAATGGAAAGCCGTACACCAGGCCCCTCCGAAGGTCACACGACATCAATCACCTAAGACCTAAGCCACTCCGCTCGGTAATCAACGAATATATTAATAATAATAATAATAATAATAATAATAATAATAATAATAATAATAATAATAATAGACACACAACGCTGGCCTTCAGAGCCCAACTTGGCAGGTTCGATCCTAACTCAGTCCGGTGCTCAAGTACGTCATCCTCGTGTCGATAGATTTACTAGCACGTCAAGGAACTTGTGCGTGGCAATATTCTGGCACGTCGTCGTCTCTCTAAACGGTAAAAGTAGTTAGTGTGACGTAAAAACAAAAAAATTAATAACAAAAACAATCGCAAGCATGTTATTTACTACTGTTACTAAAGATATCTCAGTATTAAAAAGACCAAAGTTATGACTTCGGTTGAGTACGGCACAGTTTCTCTAAAGATAAATGGGGAGAAGATGGAGAGTGTGGAGGGTTTCATCTTCTTGGGAGCCAAAATCAGTCAAAGTCGAGATACGGTCCTGAAATTAAGAGTGATCAGCGGTACAAGAAGACCAGGTCGCCAGAGGGCTCGTTGGGTAGCCACCATTAAAACAGACACCACCCTCACTCTGGAACAACTAAAGGAGGCATTGTGACACAGGACAACATGGAGAGCGGTAATTCATAGAATCACCGATGCAGGTAGGCCTAGGCGTTATTGCGACGATGTGATAGGAAAGAGCTAGCAGAGGGAAGGAAGCGATTGTGGCCCTAATTAAGGTACACCCTTAGCTAGTGAAAATGGGAAACCAACACTGCCTATAGTGGCGCTCGAACCCACCATCTCCTGAACGCAAGCTGAGAGTTACGTAATCAAGTAAAAAAAGTTCGAATGGAGGTGAAGCACAACTAATGCACTGAGCGCGCAGTAACGATAAACAATGGTTTGTCAGAAAATGGTGAGGTCAGTAATGAGGGTATCGTTACATTGCCCTTTTTTAGATGTACTTTGGTGTGCGGTAGTGAAAGCTGGGTGACCTCAGAATATCTAGTTATTAAGTAGAAGAAACGCAAGTGGAAGTAGCGAGAATGATTGCTGCTGTAGTCTGTTGGGAACAGTGGCAGGAAAGCATTTGCAGCTACTACTACTTCTTCCAAAATATGGTGCTCAGTCTCATAACCACTTATTGTCTCGATACTCAAAACTAAACCACACTTTTCCGTTTGCGAAAATCAAATGATCATAAATATGTCTCTCGATCATAATGCTAATTTCAGATGGCCCTCAGACATAGCATATGCATTTATAAACATCCACATAAAATTAAGTAATACAACTTTTTTGCAAACTTTGGTATCCTTGGAGCCGTTCTGTAAATTTTACTGATTACTTGTTGCAAAAGTAATTTGTGATTGTAATTGAGTGAAATATTTCTGAGATAACTGTAATTCATCCCAGTTACTTTATTATATTATTATTATTATTATTATTATTACTGTACCGGGAGGTACACCTCTACGCCGCACATTTAAATCTTGCGCCAATTAGAACTCCTCTACAGGAGAAACACTGAACTTGCAACTAGACCTACTTAAACTTTTCCTCAGAAGATGTCACTACCGTAATTTTGTGATTATGAAGTTGCCAGTACTATGTGAATTTCAACTTGTTTTGTTTTTCATTGATCAAGAAGTGTGGACATTCTCTCATAGATGTCACTACACAAACTTTGATCATGCACCCTGGTGCGAAGTGAAAGAACCTTTTTTGAAGAAATTTTGTATTCATAAGTTTATTCTTTACTAAATTTTGTTCATTCATCTTTGGGTTGGCAATATTTATCTTTTCTTTCCGCCAGTTTTGAATTCAGCCAATCCCTAATTTCTGTTATTAATTTTCAGCCTATCACGTATTTCTTCTTCGATTTTGAGCGCAACTTTTGATGTTAACCAATAAAACGCCGTGCGTGTGTCTTGATTATTCAGGAAAGGTCTCGAACCTTCCCCGAGGGTTTATAAACTGCGGATTTTCACGTCTCTTGGCCACTTGATCAACATCTAACTGTGTGTATGTGAAGCAGGAGGCGGGAGGTGCCTCTTTCATCAGGCAGCAGTACTTTGAAAAGGTATAGCCACTTAACATCTTCACCTTTTGCTAGCTCCGCAGTTTAACCCGAGGGATAGGTCCGAAACTTTTCCATGTAACCTACTTTTCTAAATATGTAATTTTTGCCGGCTTATGTGAAACTTCATAAAATCTTTAACTGTAAATCGGGGATAGAGAGTGCTGTATCCTCTCGAGCTCCCCTTCATATTGGTATGAGGTGACTACGTTTCGTAACTGTTTTTCTTCCTTTCTGTAATGTCTTAAATTATTCTTATACGGGTCACCTCCATAGTTTGGGAATAGCCCCTGTTTCATCGGCCTAGTGCCTTTTAGGTTTTAGAATTATTTAGGAGTGCAAGTACACGCCTCCATTCATTTTGGTATTTCGGGCCATTTACTTAACCTGTTCTTTTTCCGCTAAGGCCCAGTAGGTTGGGTACAAGATACCCCCGTGTCATTTTTGTAAGTTGTGCCTTCATGGCAATTAATTGTAAAGTCTGGTATTGCCTTTAAGAGGCTTGAAAAACTGAGAGCGTGTCAGCTCTTTTCATGTATTGTAAAGGTGCCTCTGGGAGGCTTGACATTGACATTTTGGGGAGCATGTGCTCCAAGCACTAGGGGATTCCTGCCCTTGCTTTAAAATTTGTGCATCTTTCTTGTCTTGTTTCTAGTTTGTCATTGTACCTGATATATTATTGTGTTCACATAGTGAAAGATTGTTAAGTTTGAAATTCTAAAAAAGGAAAGAAAATATAACCTTGTTATAGTTTTAAAATTAACTTTGATTAGGTAGTTAGACCCATTTACCCCGGCACCTTCTTTCACCTCTGCTGATACACCAACCACGGTAATTATTATTATTATTATTATTATTATTATTATTATTATTATTATTATTATTATTAGTATTAACGTATCCATAAACACGCCCACGAGATGCTGTCAGCTGGTACAATTATTTTATTTACACGTATTTACAAATTAAACACACACATAACCTTAATCACTGCTGTCACAAACAAAACACTCACGTCACAAGCCGCCATTTTAAAACAACTGAATAACACACCACATACAGGTTACAACCTTGAACCACAGTTGGAACAGATGACTACCGACTGCCTACATCGGCATGCCAGCCTAACCACAACACGTGTTCACCAGTGAAACTCCTACTAAACAATAACTCTCCGTTACCGTCAAGACCACCTCCTTTGTATTATCTTCGCACTTTTTAGCGATAGATTTACATCCTAGTGCTGAAGCGGTCGACCTCGGCAATCTTCGAGATTCCTACTGGCAACCTGTGAAACACAAACTATGAATCGCTTATGCATCGCTGTGCGACATCTGGCGGACACTTTACGTACTAGTACTGTTTTTATTTACACAGCAAAGCCAAACTATAGAATTCACTCTAGGAATAAGATTCGCATCGAGAAATGTTATATTATGTTATATAATATATGTGTGATACAGTTGTTGGCTCAAGATAACAAAGGTTTAGAAAATTCATATCGATCGATCATATTATCGGTTCAATTCAGATTTCATTTCCATTCAGTTGGCAGTACTAACGAACCGGGAGAGCTCCCTCCTTACTCCTCAAACCCGTACACAAATCTATCGCTAAAAAGTGCGCAGATAATATATGTGCCCGGCCAGGCTTCTAGAAAGCTACATTAGAAAATATACCTTATCGAAAATTCGAGAGTGCTCAATACATAGCAATAGTGTACAGAATATTCTCGGTCATTCTCGTCTACTCATTACCATTCTGGAAGTTACAGTGTGTTTCACAATTATGGATTACAAAATACAGGTAAGTATAAATTGTATAATATTAATTTACAGGTATTGACATTAACCGAACTCATATAAATATTTATGTACAACACTTGCTCCTTGACATAACCTCACAAACAGTGCGATCATATCGTATGCACATATTAAATAATAATAATAATAATAATAATAATAATAATAATAATAATAATCATGATCGTAAAATAATAATAATAATATTAATTCGAACTCGATACTTGTATTATTTACCCATGGGTGAGATAATATTGTTTTCAAGTTATATCTGTTATCGCACTTGCGCTATTATTATTATTATTATTATTATTATTATTATTATTATTATTATTATTATTATTATTATTATTATTATTATTATTTGCTATACTGTTGGTTAAAGTCTGCGAAGAAGGTCAGTGTTATGTTGTCAGTTCTAGAATCATGATGTACAGTAACTGTACATCTGCATTCGTTAAACCAGCTTGTGCTGTCTTATTTAAGTACATCGTGGCTTGTGTGTGTTTCAAGACATAAATTTCTATCTAGGGACAGTGATCTTGTTACCGACTTGAACATCGGCCATTACAGCTGGTTATCCCATTAACCCCCTGCAGTGACCTGTGATACCTTGGGGGAGGTATTAATGGGTCTGTAGAATTATAGCGATCGTCCACGGTAATGTGTGTCTTGAACTACCAGGCCTCCCTGCAGGGTAAATTGCTATTCATGACAATTTTTTTCTACCGTTTCCTAATGTTATTTGTTTCACGCCCCATTGACTACTCTTATGCCAGGCATGTGCTAGAAGCAGTCCACGAGCACCCACCGCCAGTACGTTAGCGATGACCTTCGGACTGGTAATAACCCGTACGGTCAGGGAAGTTTTCCATTACAAGTTTTCTTTATGGAAGGTATAATCAGTGGATGAAGCAAGCATTAAATTCAACATATCGATTATTTCGAATTTAACATTATTCATTTGAAAAGGCAAACAGCCATTTGTTATTTAACGAGGTGTCAACCTCTCTTGTACTAGCGTAGGAATAATATTATTACTTTGCTTTACGTCCCACTAACTACCACTAACTACTTTTTCGGTTTTCGGAGACGCCGAGGTGCCGGGATTTAGTCCTGCGGGAGTACTTTTACGTGGCAGTAAATCTACAGACATGAGGCTGACGTATTTGAGCACCTTCAAATACCACCGGGCTGAGCCAGGATCGAACCTGGTACGTTGGGTTCAGAAGGCCAGCGCCCAACCGTTTGAACCACGCATATTTTTCTTCATGAAGTTTGAAATTAATATGTATCTTGAAATTTATGAATTAAATAGCGAGGAAGAACATCCGAACCCTACTAATAAACTTCAGTAGAAGTCGAGGCCGGATTTCTTCTCGAAGTCTGGAGAAACCAAATGTGTGGTGCGACCGCACGACAGGTGCTCGTATGGACTGGTCAGGCGAGGTTTATGTGTATATGTTGTTTTCTTCCGGGTCCCTCACCGACAGGTGAAGGAAGAACTAGTGGCCACCGAAATCACACACGCTCTCCGTTCACCCGTTCACCATCTGTAGCCATTAGCTTCAGACTTAATGAACGAAGATTTATTTACTGAACCTTCAAACAACTATGTACAGAGCAAACTGCTACTGCTTCAGGTGAGCAACAAATTATGGCTTTAATACCACACGCGAGAGAAGAACCGTTATTGTCGAACTGAAGAAGCTATTCACCGAACTATTTTCTATGACGACTCTTCCCTTCTAGAACAGGACCGCCCAAACTTACGTACTTGCAGCGCCAGTAATTAACTTAAGCTGGCGGTGGCGAGTTTAATAATCACACCAGGCAAATGCTGGGATTGGACTTTAATTAAGGTCACGACCGCCTTCTTCCCACTCCTAGCCCTTTCTTGTCCCATGGTCGCCATAGGATATCTGTGTCGGTGCGACGTAAAACAGCTTGTTATAAAAGGTTAATAAAACTGTATAAAATTTAATATTTTATAGAATGTCAAAATGACTAAAGAATTTCAGCTAATTATTTTAAATGAATATACCAGGGAGCTTGGCCGTGCATGGTAACACGCTACGGCTTTGGAGCCAAGCTCTGAATTCGGGAGACGTGTGGGTTCAAACCCCACCACCGGCTGTCCTGAGAATGGTTTTGTGTGGTTTTCCATTTTCTCTTCCAGGCAAATGCTGGGAGAGTTCCTATTAAGCCACAGCGGATATCTTCCACCTCCTTACCCAGTTACGTTCACCATCATTAATTTCATCTTTATTAGATCCTCAACTGAGGTTGGCGTCAGGAAGAGTATCCGTTCGTAGAAAGATGCCATATAAATTCATTCCACCTCATCACCGACTCGGTATCAAGAAACGGGATTAAGTGGTAGACATACTTACTTTTATATTATGTATTAGCTAGTATTTAAAGTTTGGTAATATTTGTCTAAAAGTGCATGCAAAAATTACTCCCCTAAATGTAAAATCACGAAACGAAAGAGAGAGTGGTGGAGAGTGGAGGCTCCATCGGTTTGTAGTCAGGAAGTACTGGTATCGGTGCACAATAGTGCTCCTCCGCCAGTTTGACTAATATTTGGTGCGTTTTGGAGAGAAAAATGTTTAATTCATTATTTGATTTAAATAATCGTTTAATTTGTGAAAGAATAATTGTGTAACTTAACATTTGATTAAGATTATAGTTGATTTATTTAGTGGTTATTTAAGTTTTCTTTTTGGTGGGGTTAATGACTTTGGGTGTGTTGTAATCGAGTTGGGAGTGATAGTGGCGTTTGAGTTGACTGGATTAAATTATTGATACGTATTAATGATGAAATGATTCATCCGAAGGCCCTCTGCGGACAACAAAGGCAAGGATGTGGATAGCGGTCTGTTAATGATGCCCTTCACTGCTAGTTAAGGCTGAACAATAAGGCTTAAAAATAAGTCGTCTCTTTTCGCTATCCTGTGATGCAAAGATGTACAAAACCTGGTTGATATTTCTCAGAAACTATCTGGCCTAACATTATGAGGAAATCCTAAAAAAAATCCAAAGTATCGTTTTCAGTCTCGCGCAGAAATGATAGCCACGTATTGTCTCTATGTTGAAAAATAAGCCACCTTTCCCTTCGCGAAAATCAAGTGATCATATAAATATGTCTCCGGTCATGGCCATCCATCAACGGCTGCTAATTTGTGATGACAGCCAGCCATAAAACATAGCCTGCACGGTTGCTAGGTAACATAGTATGAACATCCATCCACACCTTATATAGAGGGATGGTTGCCTAGTTGTACTTCCTCTTGAAACAATAATCACCACCGCCGCCACCACCACACCTTATATCGCCGTCTGCACGGTTGCTAGGTAACATAGTTTGTTTGCATATCCTTACTCTGTTTCGAGTCTTCCTGAAAATTGCCGGGCGTGAGCCACACAGTACACGCATGCACAGAAATGGTGTCCCGACATAACCAATCAAAACTGCCCCACTCCAGTGCTGAAAAGGAGGCGGGGGTGTGCGAGGTAGAGTTGAAGGCCACTCCAGTAGCGAAAGGGAGGGAAAGGGACTGAACGGGTAGTGCTGAAGGCGCAGTGTGTATGTTGCTATAAATCCACCATTGTGTCCATGTCTTTCACAACAGTCTTGTAGCGGGCTGTTTATCTGTAGCAGTGCGTTAAGTGAGGATGTCGCGAGACGCCATGCTTTGTTTATAACGCTCCACCATTTATTTGCATGCGTGTACATGGCGCAAAGAAACCCTCGGTGCTCGCGTCTGCTTGAGGGTAAAAATGCAGTATAAGGCGAGACATAGAGACCACCTTCGTAGTTGTTTTTACCTGCCTGACGAGGCTGATTACCTCGCATCGAGTAGGGATACTCTAAGGCAATAGTCGTAAAAGGTCACGAACTAATAATGTATTCTGAATACTATCCGCTCGTACGGGCATCATCATGAGCGAGAACAGAGGTGAACTCCGGACACCGCCTCCACCTTGAGTGTTCACAAAAAGAAATAACAACAGAAGTATAAAAATCTACTTCGAATTAGGCCTGTATTAGTGTCACCTGTACTCGCGTATTTTGTTGTTTTATCATTTAATTGTCTATTTCAATCATTGTCGCAGTGGAACATGTCGTAGCTCACTAGACTTTTAAAATTTGGAGGTATCTTACGAGCAGTCACTGTAAATTGTTCGTGAGGACACAAGCGGGTTATGCGGGTTCACTTGCGTGATTTTAGGATGTTCCTTTTTGTGCAAGAAAGTTCATAGATGTAGGTAGACCCGAAAATAGCTGTGATTATGGTAACAAATGACACGAAAAGTGGATTCAGTAAAACCTCCATTATTCGAAATATTTATTTCGAATAGCAAGTAAATAGCTTTCTTTCTTTCTTTCTTTCTTTCTTTCTTTCTTTCTTTCTTTCTTCCTTCCTTTATCCTCCAGGGTTGGTTTCTCCCTCGGGATCAGCGAGGGATCCCACCTCTGCCACCTCAGGAGCAGTGTCCTGGAGCGTGAGACTTTGGGTCGGGGGATACAACTGGAGTGGAGGACCGATACTTTTCCGACGCGGCCTCACCTACTATACTAAAAAGGGACCTTGATGTGGGGATGGGAAGATTAGAAGGGATATACAAGGAAGAGGGAAGGAATCGGCCGTGGCCTTGGGATACAACTGGAGAGGAGGACCAACACTTATCCGAGGCGGCCTCACCTGCTATGCTATAAAGGGATCTTGATGTGGGGATGAGAAGATTAGAAGGGATAGACAAGGAAGAGGGAAGGAATCGGACGTGGCCTTAATTACCATCCCGGTATTTGCCTTGAGAAGAAATGGGAAACCACGGAAAACCACTTCGAGGATGGCTGAGGGAATCGAACGCCCCTCAAATCAATTGAACTCCCGAGGCTGAGTGGACCCCGTTTCAGCCCTCATGCCACTTTTAAAATTTTGTGGCAGAGCCGGGAATCGAACCCGGGTCTCCTGGGGTGGCAGCTAATCACACTAAAATGGTTATTTCTGCCGTTAAGAGGTATAAAATGAGTCATACAGCAGCTTGCATTAAAAACAAGGTACTAATGCCATATTCCGCCTCTACTGTTAGAAAACATTCTTCTGACTACCAATGGTTTTTCTTCCGTTTCTTGGCATGATGAAAAGATGAGAAAAATACATGATACGGATGCAACATATTCACTCGAACTTTGTTGTTACGAGTCTAGAAGGCCTACGGCATTATAGACACAAGCTATGCAGTGCTTCAAGGTCACGTGGTTCTGCGGCATGATTGCTAACAGACTGTATTCGTATCTATGTATGTGAAGCTGCTGTGAACAGTAACCGTTAGTGCGAGCGAAGTGAGAGTGAGGCCTGTCAAACAGGATTATCACCCGTGCCAGGTAACTAATGGGTCATCCACATTAAAATAGATAGATAAAACAGATAGTGTTGCAGTCGTAACAATACCAATATCATGTGTGACTAAAGACATTATTATTATTATTATTATTATTATTATTATTATTATTATTATTAGTAGTAGTAGTAGTAGTAGTAGTAGTAGTAGTAGTAGTAGTAGTAATAGCTGCAGCTGTTTCCATTTTACCTAAGTTGGCGTGTTGCCAGTGAAGCATTTTCTTGACTTCACCCTTTTGTCACCTTTAAGAACTTGTCGGTGGCAGGTCCTTATTCCCATATCGAGAGAAAAAACTTTTTTCATCCTATGTTCGTCTCGCCCTTGCACTCATTCAGATGAAGGGAAATGGATTTCATTTGTAACTCCTTCCGAAGGCTGGGTTTCTTTTTTCTTCTTTTCTTCGCTTTTCTATACGGCACGTTGTATAACCGGAATTCTCTCTTAAATCGCATTTCCGCGCTTCTTAATCTCGTGGCGGGAGCGTCGGTGCCGTTGGGAGCACGTACGTGTATTATTCCACATCGGCCTGGGAGTGCTGCCAGCGCTTCTTCAGGTGGCACTGTAACACCCGCCTGTTAAGCCGGTTTGTTCCGCAATACGGTCGTGTAAGATGGGTTGCCTTATCTCTGTTTATAAAGGCAGTGCGGAGCTTTTGGCAGTTACAAATATTACAAGAATTAAAAGGGTGATACTTTATTCAATTAAACTGGTTTATACATGGATCAATAACCTGACGGAATTGTTAATTTTGAAAAATGTAACCTGTATGAAGAACGATCGAGAAAAATCACACATTTGAATTCACTACGGCAAGCCTACATGTATTTCCATAACTGACAGTCCTTTCCTAGAGTTGGATTGCGTAACAGCTTTCTGATATATAACATAACTCAACACCTGGATGTCTTAAGGTCCAATTTCTAGGTTTTAAACTGGGAAACTACTTGTTTTAAGACTTCAAAATTTTGCTCATTTCTTTATACACAGTTCAAAAAATATTAGGGAATCATGTTTTTGGACATATGCGATGCTCCATAACACGATACCTCACACCCAGGTATATTACCAACTAAACCTTTATTCTTCACCGTTGAAGTAGCCTATACAAAAGAACATCGATGGATTCGCGTTCATTTTTAGAACACAAACGGAAATGTCCAAATAGGGGCGAAAACAAAGTGATAACAGTCCTCCAGGGTGGATTTTTATCACAGTTGGAGAGCTTCAGAACGGTTTATGTCCTCCACGAGCATTTATCACAGCTTGGCACCTACGTGGCATGCTCCGTATAAGTCGACGGAGGTCACATTGTGGTATCAAGTTCCATTCTTCAATGAGAGACTCTTCGAGGTCTTGGAGAATCTGTGGTGGAACAGGACTCCCAAGGACACTTCTGTCAAGCCTATCCCACGCATGCTCGATGGCACTAAGGTCGGGGCTCACTGCTGGGCGTTCCATCTCTTGAATGTCTAGTTCTCGCAAGATAGCTCTGGTGATGCGCGCTACATGAGCCCTGGCATTGTCGTGCATGAGTACCAATTCAGGGTTAACACCGTATGCATGCAGCAACCAACACATGTTGTATCAGTATATGCTCGATGTACTCCTCAGCGGTAAGATTAAAAGATCCGTACGGCCTTCAGTACTGATGCCACCCTATACAGTTACAGAACCTTGTCCGTATCGGTCGCCTTTGCGGGCAACATTTGGCAGGTACTGCTCTCCATACTCGCTGACGTCCATCACGCTGTGTCACGGGAAATCTGGACTCGTCTGTGAACAACACAGATCTCCATTGGCGAAGTTGCCAGTTGACGTGGGTACGGGCAAACATAAGGTGAGTTGCGCGATGTTGTTGCGTTAAACGGGGCACTCGAACAGGACGTCTGGGTCGTAAGGACACTTCTCTTAACCTGTTCCTTACTGTCTGGTCAGACACCGTCACTCCAGTGACCCTCCTGAGGTCTTGTTGCAGTTCTCTGGCAGTTGCTGGACGACGCCGCAACGCATAGATGGTCAGGTATGTCATCCTATGGGGTTGTCTTGCGTTCACGGCCTTGTCCAACCCTCCTTATGAACTGGCCTGCCTCACTAGGATTTCACAAGCGGTGAATAACTGATGGAGAAACATTGATGTCCACAGCAACACGACTAAAAGCCCGTCCTTCCTAAATCGAAGTAAAGGCCCTTGCGACTTGAAACTCGTTAAGATGTCTCATGGGATGTGCTGGTTGACTGCAGTAGGCTGTGTACCTCACAACGACACACGGACGCACCACTATTCACTTTGTTTTGAGGGGTCACCTGACAGTTTAATGCATTGCTATACCTACAGATTAAGTATAACTTCGATTTGACATACCCTGAGTATCTAAGGTCTCAGGTATGCTGTACGACCATTGGAACCCCATCTACCAAATTAACGTTCACATACCATACGTTACAAAATATGTCCCCCTAATTTTTTGAACTGTGTATCAATCAACTACAGCAAAATACATGCATAATATTAAACCATGTATTTTCCTTAGTTCATCAGCAGCAACAAAACATGTAAAATTTCTACCTCAACTTTTGGTAAAATTTTCACGGAAGATATTTTGTTACGAATCGTAATTCTTTTTGGGCAAGTTAAAACACCAGTGTCTACAACAAAAACTTCAAAGAGTATCTAAAAACAATTTTAGCTTATTGAAGTAATCAAACTGCGTATGGTTTTTAGTACCGGGAGTGTCCGAGGACAGATTGGTTCGCCAGGAGCAAGTCTTTTGATATGACACCCCTAGGTGACCTGCGTGTCGTGATGGGGATGAAATGAAGATGAAGAAAACACATACGCCCAGCCCCCGTGACAGCGAAATTAACCAATGATGATTAAATTTCCTTACCCTGCCGGGAATCGAACCCGGGACCCCTCTGACCAAAGGCCACCACGCTAACCATATACCCATAGAGCCGGACATTTTAGTTTATTAAATTGGGCTCTCAGAAAGATCCCCTCAAATTATTTGGGGGTAGTTAGTGCCACATAAATAGTTTAAGGAAAGAATATGTTTCCTTTTGCAAGTGTGTCTTGTAGCTTTTAGGTAATGAAATAAGTTTGCTCTAGTTTTTATTGTTCTTGAGAAAAGCATATTTTTTTAAAAAACGTTATTTTATGAAATATAATGTACTGTAGCTTAATGACAGCTGAGGGGAAGTAGCAATTGTATCGCCATATTTTAGTAGCTATGCATACCGCAGTGCAATTGTGTAAGGAGGGTTGCCTGATCTCAGTTTAAAAAGACAATAAGGAGTTACTAGCAAGGCTGATATTCTGACATACACATTTAAAAAAATTATTCAGGGTATCTTACTCTGTTCAAAGGAGTTAAAAAGGAAAATGCCTCTAACATGCAATTTTAAAATACACATTGCAACGAAGAACAAGGAAATTAAAAAATATTTACAAAATATATTGTTTGTATGGAAATGTCTAGTTCTTTCGCTGAATGGTCAGCGTCCTGGTCTTCGGTTTGGAGGGCCACGGGTTCGATTTCCGGCCAGACGTATGGTTAATTCATTTAATTAGGACTGAGTGTTTGTGTTTTTCTTAACAATTCTCTGCATTGTACACACAACACGTCGAACTACTAACCACCACGGAAACACAGAATAGTGAATGCGTCCCTGCTTATAGGATTAGTGTCGGGAGGAGCATCCGGCCGTAAAATTGCGCCAAATCCATAACTAGTGCCTACCCCAATAAATTGGAAATAAGACAGGGACGAAGAAGAAGAATATTTATATGTATTTTTTTTGTTTCGTACGCAGCATTCTTTTTACAATCCAGTTGATATTTCCTGTAACAATTCCTCAGATGAAAGCCACCTTTTTGATACCAAGAACCATGATTTCCTATCATCGTTTGCAGGGCTGAGTAACTCAGTCGGTAGAGCAGTGGCCTTCAGAGTTCACTTCTGCAGGTTCGATGTTATCTCAGTTCGGCGATATTTGAAGGTGCTCAGATATGTCGGTCTCGTGTCGGGCGATATACTGGCACGTAAAAACTCCTGTGGGACAATATTCCGGCACATCAACGTACTAGAGGGAGGTTAAGCCATTATTATTATTATTATTATTATTATTATTATTATTATTATTATTATTATATTTCGTTTTGGCCGTCTGTTGACAACGTTTGAAAATCTTTGCAGTATTTTTAACCACCTCTGCCTTCACACTCTGCCATTACCTTTTCATATCCTTTCTCCTACCTTGTTCTTCTGTATAGGACGTCCCTTTTTTCACTAGCGTTTCCCCACTCTCCTGGAAACCGGGGAACCTTTCGACGAGTTGTCTAAATTGATTTCTTTTTCATGTTTTTTTTTTTTTTTGCTAGTGGCTTTACGTCGCATCGACACAGATGGGTCTTATGGCGAAAATGGGATAGGAAACGCCTAGGAGTTGGAAGGAAGCGATCGTGACCTTAATTAAGGTACAGGCCCAGAATTTGCCTGGTGTGAAAATGGGAAACCACGGGAAACCATCTTCAGGGCTGCCGACAGTGGGATTCGAAGCCACTATCTCCCGAATGCAAGCTCACAGCCGTGCGCCCTTTTCAGCTCTGTCTTCCTCATATTGAAGAATTCAAAGTTCTCCTGGTTAGTCCATTGTTGTCCATATACAACAAGCGTCCATAGAAGTGTAACCTTCTCTTCCTCATTTAACTACTCCTTCCGTTCCTTGATATAATTCTTTGTTGGATTTGAGTCTCCTCTCACCTCCCCATTTTTTAAAAATTTGGGCCCATAAGTTTTCTTATTATTTTCTTCCTTTCATCCGGATACCTTCAAGTCCATCTCTTCCAATCATATCCAATGTTTTCGCTGCATACAGACACTCAGGTTTAACAACAACAACAATAACAACAACAACCACCATTATTATTATTATTATTATTATTATTATTATTATTATTATTATTATAACAATAATAGTAACAATAGTAATCTAACTTGCGTCCAGGAGCAGGAGTGAAATGGACTCAAGAAAGAAAAGACATCCATAGCCATAGCGCTAAAATGATGGAATACTGGGCTAAGAAGAAGAAGAAGAAGAAGAAGAAGAAGAAGAAGAAGAAGAAGAAAGCTCACCAGAGTTGAGAACCACGTGGTCCATTGTAGGCCTAAACGAAGAAGAGGAAGAAGAAGAATCATGGTCCAAGAAATGCCAACAGGACGCATTAATCGACCGTAAATAAAGTAATTTGCAACGGGTATTGTGCGATTAGTAATAAAAACTGAATAGACAGTTCGTTGGAATTTTGTTTCCATATTATGACCGCATCGTAGAGCTTAAGTATTAGGGTGTTTACCGTCTAAGGAGGACTAAAAAAAAAAGCATAGTTGAACAAAACAACTGGCATGGTGTAGATTCCAATGGCAAGACCTCTATTTGAGTGACTGTATATCACTAATAATACGTTAATGGCAGGAAGTTCCGCTGCTGGTCAACAGAGTACAGTTAGCTTTTGGAGGGTGAAGCTAGCTGTTCCCTAACATCTTGCTTAGACATGTTGGGACGGGGGTGGTGGTGATTTATCCCTAGAACGACCCTCCTGTCAGATGTTACTGAACCTTACACATAAATCAAACTACCTTCAATAAGCTACCTAAGGTCTGTGTACGGCATTTATCACTGTATTATCAAAGCGTTTCATTTGGAGGCACAGCCGGTCTTAATATCATTCTAATACAATAGAGGTCGTACATATCCAGTTGCGAGACCAATCTACTTCCAACAATACTAATAAAATAATTCTCTCTGCACCAAGTGGAAGAACGGTTGAAAACGTGAAACACAGATATTGGCAGATCCCTTTATCGCCTTTTGATTGTGTTACGGAGTATAGTGGATGTGCAGAGATAAAGGAAGGTGCGGGGGTGAACAGGTCTCAAAATACGAAATTAAAGTTAAGATAAAATTTAACAAGGTTATATTTTCTTTTCAAGATTAAGAAATAACAAGTAGAACAGGTACTCAGTAGCCGAAACACAATTCGAAAATGTACAATTACAGTGATTACAAGATTTGGGCTCCGAGAGCCAGACAAATAATTCTTGAGCAATGAGCCCAACTTTACTTATATTCAAGGTTCAACAAAGGGGCAGAAAACCCCAATCAGGCCTAGGAGCACTTGCTCCTCTTTACACGGAAAAGCCTCCTCGAGGCATACAGCAACTCAATTTTCAAGAAAGAGCAACTCGCTCTCAAAATTTAAGCCTATCAAAGGCCACACCAAACTCCACTTTCAAGTTTTCCTCCAAGGACATGAAAACAGGGGTAAAAATACCCAACCTACTGAGGCCTATTAAGTAAAGAAACAGGTCAATTACATGGCCTCTAAAATACCAACTTGAGAGGAGGCGTTCTTGCACTCCTAATACACTTTATATAAAACCTACTTGGCACTAGGCCGTTACTGCAAGGGCTAATCCCATACTAGAGAGGTGACTTATAGAAGAAGACAATTTACAGTACATTACATTAAGGAAGAAACGGTTGAGAAAATAAGTTCACCTCAACGCAATATGAGTGGGAGCTCGAGAGGGTTAAGCACTCTCTATCCCAATATGTAGCTTAAAAGATAGAATTGATACAAGGTGTCTTTACATTTTAGGGGAAAAGTTACATGGTAGAAAGGTTTCGGACCTGCCCCGAGAGTTAAACTGCTGAGCTAGCAAGAAAAGAAGTCATTAAACGGCCATTACCTGGTGGCTGAACTGCTGCCCGAAGAAAGAGGCGCTTCCCGCCCCCTGCTACGTACTTTACACACTGATAGATGTTACTGAAGTGGCGCAGAGACCCTAAAATCAGCAGTTTATAAACCCTCGCGGTAAGTTCGAGACGTTTCATGAATGAAGAGGCGCACCCCCCCTTCCCCCTCACTTTATTGGCTAGGGTTAAGCAACATATCCAAGTTGAAGAAGATACACCTGATTGGTCATAAATTAATTAAAGAAATTCGGGATTGGCTAAATTCAAACCTGGCGGAACGAAAGGATTAACATTGCCAACACAAACAATGACTGAAGGAAATTTAACAAAGAGCAAACTTATACATACTAAATTTCTTCAAAAATGTTCCTTCACTTCGCACTAGGGTGCCCAATAGTAGTTCTTAAGTAGTGCCATCTAGAAGAGAATGTTCACACTTCTTGCTACAGAGAAAACAAAAATGAATCGAAACTGACCCAGTTCAGAACTTCAAAATTTTACAAGTAGTGACATCTTCTGAGAAACTTGAAAATTAACACAGTAGATAAAGTTCAGACTTCCTCCAGTAGAGGAGTTTCAACTGGCGCAAAGTTTGAATAAGCGGCGTGGAGGTGTACCGCCCGGTACAGATTGCAGTATTTAAAATTAGTCTCGCCAATAATTTCTAGATAACAGTTGAGAAAAATGAGTCCACCGAGCAAGAGACCGCGCGGTTTGAGTCACGTAGCTATCAGCTTGCATTCAGGGGATAGTGGGTTCGAACCCCCCCTATCGGCAGCCCCGAATTCTTTTCTGTGGTTTCCTATTCCATTTAAACATCAGGCATATTCTGGGGTTGTACCTTAGTTAAGGCCACGGCCGCTTCCTTCCCACCCCTAAACTTTTCCTATCCCATCGTCGCGATAAGACGTATCTGTGTCGGCGCGACGTATTTCATTTGATAAACGGACAGTAGATTAACGACAGAAAGAAGTTCACAGTTGAAACTCTGAAATATGTTGTGTTTGTACACTTCAGCTTCAAACATATCAACTGAGTTAGGCCTAAGGCTTGCGAGTATCTGTTCTCAACAAAGAGACTTATGGAATAGATTGTTTCTTCGGGAAGATATTCGTTCCTGAGCAGGAAGACGGAACATGATGGTTTTGACGTGTTCTGATTGTGCCTTGCAATAAGGAAACATGACCGAGCGAGTTGGCCATGCGGTTAATGCGCACAGTTGTGAGCTTGTATCCGGGAGGTAGTGGGTTCGAATACCACTGTTGGCAGCCCTGAAGATGATTTTCCATGGTTTCCCATTTCCACAACTGGCATATGCCGGGGCTGTACTGTAACGGTTCAAATCCCGTTACAAGATGATATCTGTATTTTTATTATTGTATGATTTTATCTGTGTTATTATTATTATTATTATTATTATTATTATTATTATTATGTCAGTATTATTATTATTTTATCTGTGATATTGTTACTATTATTGTAATTATCCGTTTTATTCAATTCGATTTTGCAGTTCCCTGTTGCTTGCAAGATTGTACTTAGATGTATACATATATACGTATGTGTAGAATACCACTCAATACCTGTACAGTGAGAATTGTTGTATATATCAGAGATTGGGTGTGACGTTGGGGCATTGTGCAAGATTAGTGGCGATTCTGCCAAGTCATCGCCGCGCCATGGCTATGTCATTGTATTTATTTAGATATGCGCTCAGCGAGTCGGCCGCCGCAGGGCTATTTCACCACTGTATGTAATATTTGCCGCGTTGTGGGAGTATGTCATGGTTATTTCTGGAGATTACGTAGCTGTGTCAACCAACGTCTATATAAGGTGGGTGCATATTGTAGCGTCAGTCATTAGTTATACGGATGCAGTACAGTGAAGTAGTCTACTAGATCAAGAGGCCTTAGTTGGTTAGTCAACCAGTGTGAACGAGAGATGGTGAAGACTCAGTGAGCCATTATTGGTCATTGAGAGAGTGAGACCAAATGGTTGGTCCGTCACTTAGTGGAAGGCACGGACGCAAGGGCTTACCATGAAGTCAGAGAGGGCAACCCAGGACCTACCAAGAGGTAATACCATATTGACTTACAAAGAAGTCAGATGAGATGGAGAAGAAGCAGTCACAAGGATGTATCACCAAGTTAGGCGTGACACATCTACAGTAAACACCAGATCAAAGGAATACGTCGTAATTACACTAAAAGTGTTGAAGGTACAGTCAAGTGAATAAGTGAGGGAAATATTTCGTATAAATTGTTAAATGTCCGGTCAAGAAGAATTCAAATTCATGCCTAGTTTCTTTCTGTTGCAATGTCATAATTTCACATTCTCATCTGTTTTATCGCAACAAGACTCACTATTTTTTGATATATTATTTAAAGAATATATATTGTTCTATCAAACGAATTCATAGTTGTATTTCAATGAAAGTAAAATATCTTAACCTCAAAATTAATGGGGAAACCGAACGCCAATCTCCTTTCCCAGAACTTATATGGTATGTTGTCAAAAGTAAGCTTATTACCCCACACCCTAGAGATAGTCAAGAGTCTCATTCTATTATTGCTGTACTGAGTGACAGCTGGCGCCCTTCAAATAACGTATGTGTAAGTAAGCAGGTAACAAGTAAGTGTGAGTACAAGGTTCGACGAGTGTGTATTTTATTTAATGAATGTTAATTTTCATAATTTCCATTTTAAATGCAGATATTTCAGAGTTATCAATTTAATCCAGATTAATATATGTTTCAAAAGTTAGTCAGCGATTTAGGAAAATCACAGTACCTTAATTCAGGCCACCGCCGCTTCCTTCCCACTCTTAGTCCCATCCTATCCCATCGTCCCTATAAGACTTATCTGTGTTGGTGCAGTGTAAAGCATATACTGTGAGCTTGCATCCGGGGGATAGTGGGTTTCAATCCCACTGTTTTCACTGGTTTCTCATTTGGCACACCAGACAAATGCTGGGGCTGTACTTTAATTTAGGCCGCGGCCACTTCCTTCCCACTCCTAGCCCTTTCCTATATCATTGTCGCCGTAAGACCTGTCGGTGGCGGTGCGTTACTGCGAGATTAAACCACTAGGAAGAAATAAATAAAGGCGATACCGTAATTACTATCATTCAACCATTATTTTTAAAGTAACTTTAGTAAAGCATAGCGTCAATGAAAATCTCGTATTTAGTCGCGTTCTTGCATCATTTTACATTTGCTACTAAGCGTTCTCTTTTTTTCATGGCCATTATGTATCGTATTCGGCCTAGTTCAGGGGTAGAATCGCGTGGTGCGTTCGGATGTGGGCAATAAAAATATCTAACTAATACAATACACCAAAGTATAGGCAGGTAATATCTACATATAAATCTAGTGAATGAGAACTCAAGTAATCGGGTAAAATGGATTTGTATATGTTGGGTATTCAACCCGAAGGCTGCTTTGATCCTCCACAGCTTCACCAAAAGCCATCATAAACAGCCTAGCGTCACCAAGGAGGCATACTAGGGAAATGAGGAGTGAGGTAGTTTCCCCTGGCTTTCCTCAAACTGGATTAATTAAACTAAAAGCATGAACTAAAATCGTACTAAATAAAAAATACAAATCAAATTAATAAGCGGCCATTGGATAATCAATATTCACAGATTTTAATCAAATAGGTCCGAACACATGATCACGGATAAGGTCAGAACCTTTCTTCCCAAAAATAGCCATCGGACTATGTCCCTGGCAATAAACAAAGCACGTCGCCCTCACCAACATTTCTTTGGTGCTTCAGAATAGCACGCAAATGTGACCAGCAAAGTGTCGTTCACAGCCTTACATAGTCTCGTATAAATCTCATCTATATAATAGCTCCAAATATAACACCATTGTTTTCATCGCCTATCTCTTGTCATCTTAGCCCCGTAAATATTCGTAGGCAATTCCCTAGCCACACATATAAATAATCCTTAGTTCGACGCCCGGTACATTCATGAATTTGCCACCACACTAAGGCACGATTCTAATTTCGACGGTAAAAGATCTCCCGTTACGTCTCCTCACAGCTGAAATTCATCCATCATGCAATAAAACATCCTAACATATACTGTCTCTAGTTTAATCCTTTTACATTACTTTTTTATGAAGAATCTGACCATACAACTCTATTTAAAATCAACACACACTGGAATAAAATACAAATAACACTAACACACACCTATATCTAACCTGTTCTTTCCCTTATTCCCATCTAAATATACAACCTGTGTCTGAAAAGTTCGGTGAATGGTCTCATGAAGTAAAGACAACGTAAGTTCCACGCAAAACTCCTTTACTGCTCTTCACAGTAATCTCCGTTAGCTACAACACACTTTTGACATCGGCTGTAAAGCTGCTGGAAGCTGGCAGCAAACGCTTCTTTTGGAATCTCCCGGAGAACCCTTGTCACGCGTTGTTGGATGCCTGCTACACTGTCGAACCGGTGGCCTTTCAGGACTAATTTAAGACGGGGGAACAAAAAATCTTGCGGTTCCAAATCCGGAGAATACGGAGGGTGTGGATGAACAGCCACCTGGCGTTCAGCGAAAAACTGGGTCACGCGGATCGCGGTGTGCGGACAGGCATTGTCGTGGAGGAGCTTTCACTGTCCACTCCGGTACAATTCAGGCCGAAGCCGTCTAATGCGTTGTGGTTGCCGTTTCAAAACTCCCTCGTAGAATTCTGCGTTGACAGGTGTACCCTGAGGTACAAATTCATGATGAATGACACCATTGCTGTCGAAAAAGGCGATCAGCATTTTCTTAATCTTGGACTGTGTGCGCCGATTTTTCTTGGGAGGCGGAGAAGACGCTGAACACTACGCCATTGCCTGTCTTTTAATCTCCGTCCCATACTGGTAGCACCACGACTCGTCTCCTGTAATGATGGTTTTCAACACCTCCGGATTTTGCTCACAAACGTCAATGAAATCTCCTGACATTTCCATCCGAGTTTGCTTCTGCTCCTCTGTCAGGTTGTGTGGTGTATACAAACCGGGCACAAATCTTCCGCTTTTTCAAATGTTCGTGAACAATGGTCCTTACACTGTCCTTGCCTACACCCACTTCTTCTGCTATCATTCGTAAGGACAGTCGCCGATCATTCGCAACCATCTCTCGCACTCGTTCGATGTTGTCTGGAGATGTGCTTGTGGTTCGTCGACCCGAACGCGCCTCGACCTCAACACCTTCCTTTCCATCTCGAAAGCGTTGAAACCAGTCAAAAATGCACTTTTTACTCACTGCTTCGATTGGTAAACTTGCACTAACATTGCGTGTGTTTCCGTTGCCGTTTTGTCTAGGTGGAAGCAAAATTTCATGTTAACGCGTTGCTCACCTTTGCACTCCATTGCGCAGTGACACGAGTCCTCACACTGATTCCGTGCGATGTGTTGTAGCGTTCAACTCCGTTTAACTGTGTTGAGTTGACCGATAGGGGGCTCTTGGTGTCATGTCTCGCAATGCGTATACGCGAGCGCATCGTCCGAACTAGCTCGGTGTACAAACTAGGTGACCATTCACCGAACTTTTCAGACACAGGTTGCATATACAACACTTAGCTCGGGGACTTCGGATTGCAAGCAGCCCTGAACTTATTTAACTTCACTAAAATAAGCAAATACAAATGCCTCTCTGGCTTATATTTAAAGGATTAATTTACGTGTTTTAATCTGCCCTAATTAATGCATCTAGATATCACTTCACTTTCTTATAGAACAAAAAGGACTTGACAGCTACCTCTCCATCAGCGACGAATCACATAAGCGCTACGACATGCGTGCTTAGCCCATGACTACGGTACACAGCACAGGGATGAGGGTCCTCTTGTCGACTCCTGGATACTTCCTGGTTGCTGTCTCCGAGATGTCGGTCTATCTGGAACTGTTAAGTTAGAACCATCTACTTCTCCGCTTAGCGTGCGCATATGCACGATCGCAACCTTAGTGCTGGCTATCCACACATATATGAGTTCGGTCCACGCGGCACTAAATTAAGAGAATTGGCCCGGTTGCAATCTGTCCTTGTCAGCGGTTATATTTTCAACGAGTCGCACGTTTATTACACAGTTCGCGTACATGTTACATATTATTTATACATACACAACGTCACTAGCTCTTACGAGCTAAATCATAGCGATTCTATTTCAGTTTAACAAAACTTCAAAAAGCAATTGTCTTGTCGGCCCGCGAATCACGACACGTCTCACTTGGCGTTCAAAAGAAGGAGAGCCCTTCCCTTCCCACCGCACATTTTATAGTCTCTCCAGGTCGCCAGCTCCAAGGAAAACCACCAGCACACAGATCCTTCTTCTTTGGAAGAGCTCGCCAGATGTTAACGGCTGCTCCCGTTAATATGCATATCTCCTAGTTTAGCACACGTAAATAATTTTATCTCCTGTTACTGTATAATTGTAATCTGAATTAGATGTGGTGACAGATCTGTGGACTTTAACTTTATGGCGGATTTAATTATTAAAATTCAGGTGGTTCCAGCCCTGGAAAAGAGAGGTTTGTAAACCTGTAACATATGTTCGGTACATCCCCTCGTTTAAATCCCACCCCTGCAGAATTTGCACGCCGCTATTGGGGTCTACATGATTGAAATCACGGCTTACGGCTCAGGTCAACCAGAGGAATTCGTTCCTCCCGGAGTGCTACGGGGTTCTCACAACCTATGGCACGGCCATCCAGTGTTCCTTCCTTCATTCCCCGCGACTATATTGAGCGCTTGAGTAAAATTACGGCACAGTGTTGTAATAAATAAATTGAAGCCTATTATGAAATGGTTTAATATGATATGACCGTTATCTTTGTAATTCAGTTACAATGTCTTGTCAACATGAATTAATCTTATACTGGTGACACTTCGTTGAGAATCGAAAAGGTTAATAAAATCTGGTTTTTGACCACCGTGTATTTCGTCTTACAGGTATCTTATAATCCTACTTGTATGTATACAAACCTTGTTATGAATTGTTTGTGGTTGCTGTTTGTTATCCGTATCTGTATTTAATTTAGCGAATGTTTCACCTGCCGAGTGCTTGGATTTAAGGAGTGGAAATCGAATGGCGTATAATTGAGGCAGAAGCTGTGGAGTAACCTGTTTGGAGATAGCTAGCCACGTGCTGGTGTAACACGGTGTCGACGGGATTTGGCAGCGGCAGGTGCTTGCTTTGGCTAGCCAGCACCTGTCTTCATCTCACGACATAAAGTAGCACGTGTTATCAATCTGGTCACATGTCTGTCCAGCATCTGTCTCTAGTTAATGAGGACTTTGTCACGCTTGAAATAGAAACCTTTATTATTATTTAAGGTTCTTATTAATCCAACATCACACAATTTTCTGGGTCACTAATCATTTTGTTAAGTCACGGGAAAATCCTTGGACTGTCTACTTACAGCAGAGTCTGCAATTCTTTTCTTATCTACGAGCTAGCTCTGAAATTTTGCAGACCGTTAATTTTTTTAGTGTCAGCAAAATCTGTATTCTTCACTCAAAACCAGAATGGGCATTGCAAGAAGTGTTTAACATTTTATTTCCGATTCGGAACTAGTTGGCATGTAAAGCAGTTGGAATAAATAACAAGAGCAGATGGCGGCGTGGTTTGGATCACTCAGCTATCAGCTTGAATCCGTGAGATAGTAGGTTCGAACCGCACTGTTGGCAGCCCTGAAGATAGATTTCCGTGGTTTCCCATTTTCACAACAGGTAATTGCCGGGGCTGTACCGTAATTAAGGCTACAATCGCTTCCTTCACACTCCTAGCCCTTTCCTATCCCATCGTCGCCCTAAGACCTATCTGTGTCGGTGCGACGTAAAAAAATGTCAGTAATAGGTTAGAATGGAAACTTACTGAAGCGAGTAATAATAATTTCGTATAGCTATTACTAGCCGAGTGCAGCCCTTGTAAGGCAGACCCTCCGATGAGGGTGGGCGGCATCTGCCTTGTGTAAGTAACTCCGTGTTATTGTGGTGGAGGAAAGTGTTGTGTGTGGTGTGTGAGTTGCAGGGATGTTGGGGACAGCACAAACACCCAGCCGCCGGGCCGTTGAAATTAACCAATGAAGGTTACAATCCCCAACCCGGCCGGGAATCGAACCCGGGACCCTCTGAACCGAAGGCCAGTACGCTGACCATTCAGCCAAGGAGTCGGGCACTGAAGCGAGTAATAAGTATACACTAGCCTGCAAGACGGTTATGCGATGAGATTTGCATCAACATTAGGTATACCGGCAATCAGAACCCCTTGAACCGGGCTGAGTGGCTCAGACGGTTGAGGTGCTGGCCTTCTGACCTCAAGTTGGCAAGTTCGAACCTGGCTTACTCCGGTGGTATTTGAAGGTACTCAAATAAGTCAGCCTCGTGTCGGTAGATTTACTGGCACGTAAACGATTCCTGCGGTGCAACATTCCAGCACCTCTGCGTCTCCGAAGACCCTAAAATTAGTTAGTGGGACGTAAAGCAAATAATAACAATGTTATTATTATTATTATTATTATTATTATTATTATTATTATTATTATTATTATTATTATTATTATTATTATTATAAAGAGCAAACTAGATGACACTTCCTAATAACCATATCACAGTGGAAACTCCGATGTCTCGAATCACCTCGGGAGCTAAATTTAATTTCGAATTATCGGAATTTCGAGACATAGAGAGTAGGTCTACCGTTTTTGAGCATATGTAGCGCATAATTTAATCGTATGTACCTACGGTGTTATACTGAATACAGACTATTTACAGTATCTAAAAATATACTAACAAACTCGTATTTTACGGTATCGCTTAAATTATGACCCTTATTAAAGTAAATTTTTAGAAGATAGAATACAGTAGGCCTACATACAGTAGTGAAACAAGAAACATTCCTTCGTTACCACCTTTGGAAAAATTCGTTTTTCTCTTCTGTTTTTTTTTCTGTTAAACGTCTTTTCTTCTACATACTTTTCAACATTTAGAGAAACACCAACTGACTCTGTATGTAGGTTCGAAACCACGCATCCACGACTTTCGGGATTGCTTTCGTAAGTGACCAGTAATTAATTCACACCCGAAGAACAGCGAAACTTCGCCAATTTTCTCATCACTAGAAGTTTGTTTCTCGGTTCCCGTCACATTAACTCCCAGCATCACCGTAACCCTTCCTTCACTTGTTTCTCACAGACTACAAATGCTGTATTGCACAGTCAGTGTTGTACAAAATTGGAGTTACAGAGTGTTTTTTGCTTCAAGGGAGGAAACGTTTCCTTCGAGAAATGAAATTTTTGTAACAGAATGTCGAGTAATAGAGAAATAAATACACATGAAGAATAGGATAAATGGCCGAGAAATTGAAGTTACTTCGAGATACTGAAAATTGAAGTTATGGAGGTTCGACTGTAGTTTGCATTCTGATGTATTCATTCCTAAACATCCTGTGTCTAAATGATGTATTAGCGACCCCGCTCTGCTGTGTCGAACGAAGGCGGTGTTGAATGTTGAATCTGCCACCTGGGCGACTGCCCTAAATGCAGATCAATGTTGATTGATATTGATTGATTGTATGCATTCTGTTTAATTGTTTACAGCCACGGTAAAAAAATGAAATGGCATATGGCTTTTAGTTGCGGGAGTGTCCGAGGACATGTTCGGCTCGCCAGATGCAGGTCTTTTGATTTGACTCCCGTAGGCGACCTGCGCGTCGTGATGAGGATGAAGTGATGCTGAAGACGATACATACACTCAGCCCCCGTGCCAGCAAAATTAATCAATTATGGTTAAAATTCCCGACCCTGCCGGGAATCGAACCCGGAACCCCTGTGGCCAAGGGTCAGCACGCTATGGAGCCGGACAGTGCTACGGTATAGAGCCATAAATGCGCTCGTTGAAATGCTTAGTAAATGTCTTTGTTTTTGTTTTTAAACAAAGAGTCAGTTGGTGGATCATTTTCAACAATATCTACTTTCTCATGAAATAGTAACAAGAAGAAAGGGGCCTCGATTAGTTATCAATTGAACACTTACAACTACTCTCTGTAATCCCTTTACCGTAGTCCGTACTTAGACCACTTTTGGCCGCAGTCACCAAGTCTTCCTTGCTGGGTTCTGTGGGATGTGAGATTCCAACTTAGGCTAGTTCGCAGAGTACTGCAGACATGGCGTGGAATGACATTAGTAGACGAGAACTTCGAGTGGTGTCTTTGAAAGTAGGAAATATCACAATATGAAAATAAATTTGGAATTCAAGAGAGCAAATTGGTGCAAATATTCGCTTGTCGGTAGGTGTGTTAGGGATTGGAATTGCGTACCAAAGGAGATGTTCAATAAATTTCCAAATTCTTTGGAATCATTAAAGGAAAGGCTATGAAAACAACAGATAGGGAATCTGCCACCTGGGTGACTGCCCTAAATGCAGAACAATGTTAATTTAATTAATTTCATGTGGCTATTTCTAGCCGCGTGCAGCCCTTGTAAGGCAGACCCTCCGATGAAGTTGGGCGGCATCTGCCATGTTATGTAACTGCGTGTTATTGTGGTGGAGGATAGTGTTATGTATGGTGTGTGAGTTGCAGGGATGTTAGGGGCAACACAAACATCCAGTCCCTGAGTCAAAGGAATTAACCATTGAAGATTAAAATCTCCGACCCGTCCGGGAATCGAACCCGGGATCCCTGTCAGATCGATTTTAATTGATGAGGGACACTACAATCGTTATCAGCGAGCCGAATGGAGGCCTTTGAAGTGTGGATATATCGCAGAATGTTGAAGACCGCGTCATCATTGAGAAGGTTCTGCGATGTGCCGGGAAACCACGGGAAGTGTTAACCCCCGCAGAACAGAGGAACGCAGCCTATTTCGGCCATATCTTCCAAAGTGATACAACTTACCATACACAGGGAAACCTGAAGTCCCGATTTCGGCTACTTTGTCCCGAAAAAATCTCGAAACTCGAAAATGTCCCGGTTTTAAAAATAGATTACTTGCTCATAATGAGAGTAGTCAATACTAGAACGATGGCATCTTTCCCTCAAAAGTCAGCGCTTCCTTGATTATTATGAAATAGAAAGAAATAGATGAGTAGTGGAATAACTACTGCTGACAGAAGTAGGGAGGGAAGTAGATTAGCTCAAGCAAGGAAGGCCTTTCTTAACAACAGAAATTTGCTCAGTTTAAATATTGATATAGGAATTAAGAAACAAGACTTGCGCGTGGAGCGTTCCATTGTATGAAGCATGGACGACAACGAGCTCAGAAAGAAAGAATACAAGCTTTTGAAATGTGTTGCAGCAGAATGTCGGAAGTGAGATCGGTAGATAGAATCACGAATGAAGAAACACTGAATCAAAATGGTGAGAGGAGAAAGATTTGGTGGAATTTGACCTGAAGATGATATGATAGGACACATCCTAATTTACCTAGGAATTGTAGGGCGAAATTATCTTTACATTGATCTGTTTTCGGACCACCGAGCGAATTGGCCGTGTGGTCATGGACGGTAAGACAAATAGAGTGAGACCAAAGTGACAGTGGGTTTTACTGAGCTTTCAGTGATGCAATAATAAGAGGTGTGGAATTCAACGTGGCCACACTGCTAGTTGCGAATGGGGGATTGTTGAGGTTAATCAACAGAGGCTTGCTGACTGATCACTGAAAGGCATAACAGTCTATAATGAAGATTTATGTTTGCGTACTGGGGCAGGCTGTTAGAACATTTTATAAACGTTAAAAGTTCTCCAAAATCGCCCCTCAAAGTGCTTCATGCTCCCAGCTGGCATGTGTTGTTTTTCTGAATACAGTTCTGGGAACGTATTTAACGCTTGGTAATAATATGTGTGTTGTTGCGGTGATGCTGTAGAGAAAGCTGGGTGAGGTAGACAGGTGCAGGCGGTAGCTCGTGCTACAGCTGCGCATCAGTGAGGCTCTAGATGATGTGTGCATCACCCATGATGGAGGGGCTGCATCTGCCGGTCATGCAGGCTATATGGTCTGTTTCTCCAGGTCAGGAATTTTCCCTTGGCGCCATCAGAGATCGTATATGTTCCCGAGCTAAGTTTCTTCTGGTCCTTACAACAACAGTGCGTCAATCCTGGTTGATGATGACTGTTAGACCACAGCTGTATTCGATATCCTGGAACCTACTAGCGATCAAATTATTATATGCACTCCAGTTTGAAGTTTATCAAATAACCTATACCCCCCCCCCTAACCTCATGGCACTACAGCCCTGAATGGTCTTGGCCTACCAAGCCACCGTTGCTCAACCCGAAGACCTGCAGATTACGAGGTGTCGTGTGGTCAGCACGGCGAATCCCCTCGGCCGACATTCTTGGCTTTCTAGACTGCGGCCTTTATCTCACCGTCAGATACTACTCAATTCTAATCACGTAGGCTGAGTGGACCTCAAACCATCCCTCAGCTCCAGGTAAAAAGCCCTGACCTGGTCGGGAATGAACCCGGGGCCTCCGGGAAGAGGCAGGCACGCTACTCCTACATCACGGGACCGGCAAATAACTAATAGGCCTACAGAAAATCCAATCGCACCATCGTTTCCCTCGTTTCATTTGACGTAATGTCATGTAGGTTTCGAACTTTTATTTTATATTTTAATGTTTTTATCACAGGTGAAACTTAAAAAATTGGCAGTAGGCTGTCACTAATGTAAAGGTTGCAGAGTTTTGAGGGTTCCTTCGACTTATCAGAAATAAAAGATAAATACACTGAGTGGCCAAAGGTAACAGAAGACACTGAGTGTGATGTTAAGGATCGACTCTACAAGGTGTTGGAATCGTTCTGGAGGGATCTGGACCCGCGCATCTTGCACTGCTACTCACATTGTAGTTGGTGCGCGGTTCAAGGAGCGTTACACCAGCATCGACAGCATCCCATAAATGCTTGAGTGGATTAAGATCGGGGGATCTGAAGGGCCAGTCCATGGTCGTAACTTCACTGGAGTGCTCCTCCAACCACCTGCCTGCCACCACAGAGCGGTGACATGGCGTATTGTCCTGTTGAAACATAACATCTCCATCATGGTACTCTAGGGCCAGAAAGGGATGCAGATGGTCTGAAAGAATGTCCACAAAACGTGCACCTGTCAGTGCTCCCTGCAGTCGGGCAATGGGGGCCTAATTGCGACCATGAAAACGCCTTGGACAGAACCTTGTTGACGCAAAGAATCCATAGCTTCATGGGGCATACGCCACACTCACTCTCACGCGCTCACCAACTCGATTCAACAGGAACCGGGATCCATCGGACCATATCACACGCCCCCACTGTTCCATGGTCCATTCGCGGGCCCATGCACGTCGTTGAGATCTGTGTCGAGGTGTCGGCAAAGGGACACGAGTTGGTCGTCGGCTGGTGAAGCCTATTTGGTGCAGTTGCCTCCTTACAGTCCCGGTAGAAACGGGTTCCTGACTCCGAACATTCAACTGGTCGGTGATCTGACTCACTGTAGCCCGTCGAGCGCCCAGTATGGTTCTGCGGAGGCGACGTGATGTCCGTTAGTTAAACACCCGTTGTCTTCCCATGCGGTGATTTAGGCGGGTGGTAATATTTTCTCTGCAATACTGAAGATCTACCCTCGTCATTGTTGATCTCGGAAATCCGAATTCGCGTGTAATCTCGGCAATGCTATGACCCATGCGCCGTGCGCCGATGATCATCCCACGTTCAAAGTTGAGTAACTCACCTACGCCGCATCTAGCCACAACGCTCAGGGGTCATACACGGCACATTCTATAATGGACACCCCTTCCCGTTGCTCAGTTTATTGAGCGGATAAGGTAAATCCGGGACAGATGCCGCCCCGGTAGAGATGCCGCATACACTGTAGCTAAAGGTTCCCATCGTTACAGCTAGATGGCAATATGTGTGGTTTTTCAGTTTCTAAGGAAGAACTACTGTCTGCGAGTGTGACGAAATTTGCTCGTATATTACGCCAATTATAGCTGATATCATGAGGCGAATACATGTTTCCTCCTGACAAAGTTTTTGCGTGTGTTAATTTATTGTATATTAAGTTGGCTTCAAATGCTTAAATCAGACGTTTTTAGTACAGTAGACGTCAGAAACATAACTGTAGTTGAGAGTAAGCTAATTTTGGGCCATGATAGCCTTGAGGTATGAAAACAGGAGGGTGCGGCGTCTCTCCCTGATAGTTGGGAGAGTTGCCGCACAACAATCCGGCTGAGATGCCTCATTGCTATCAGATTCTACAAGCGATCTGGAAACATTCAATACTATTCAGAGTGTACCGGTATTTTATTCGAATATTTTATCGTCTCACGATTCTTGATATACATAATCTATTTTTATTAATTTCATTGGTAACATTATTTTATTATATAAAATTATATTATTTTCAGCAATAAAAGTTTGCGACATGCCTGCTCAGTATAAAAGTAAGGGCACTGTTAAAAGACCTCAATGGACACAGGAAAATTTAAGAGAGGCTGTTAAAAGACTGAAAGCCAAGGAAATACTGATCAGGGAGGCAGAATGATACTACAGAATTCCGGAACGAACACTGAAACTTAGAATGCAGTCACGAAATCTCGAAAAGGGATCTCTGGGTCCAGCAGGTATAGCTACTTCAATAATCACCGAAGTCAAAATGATATTCAAAAAAGGATGACTGTATCCAGTGTTTGAGTTACAAACAGTGACTGCATGAATCTTGCTCTACATATAACGACTGTTGCAGCAAAATTGCTAGAGAACAAAGTTTTAAGAAACAATCTGTAAAAACTTGTAGGAGGATAAACATCAGTTTTTGATTCAAGAATCCTGCCTTAGACATGTTTCCAAATTATTGTGTCAGGACAGAATTATATTCATTATGATTTTGATGTTTCCTTTATATAACATGAGGGTCACGTGGTGTAGGGGTAGCGTGCCTGCCTCTCGCCCGGAGGCTCCGGGTTCGATTCGCGGCCAGGTCAGGGTTTTTTCTCTCGACATGAGGGCTGGTTCGAGGTCCACTCAGCCTACTTGATTGGAATTGAGAATCTATCTGACGGTGACATGGCGGCCCCGGTCTCGGAAGCCCAGAATAACGTCCGGGAGGATGCGTCCTGCTGACCACACGGCTCCTCGTAATCTGCAGGCCTTCGGGCTGAGCAGCGGTCGCTGTGCAGGCCAGAGCCCTTTCAAGGGTGTTAAGTGCTGTAGGGTTTTATATAACACAGTGAAGAATCCATTGCACATGCACATTTATAGTAAATCGAAATTAAAATATGATTAATTTAATGTTGTAAATTATCAGATAGATTTTTTCCATTGAATGATTATATTATGTGGATATAATTGTCTTGTAGTACGTTCTAGTGTTCGGTTATATTAAAGTTGAAGAAATTAGCTTAAATTTGATTTTGTCATTAATTATTTTACTTGCGGCATCTCTCCCGAGCAAAGTCGGCATCTATACCGGGATCCAGGGAGAGACGCCGCAGATGCAACAATTCCTTTGTTCCCTCCTTTCTCCCATTTACTTTCAATTGCCAATATTTTGTTTATCCCTGATCAAATGTACATGTTTTCAAATTATGCTCGATGAATTTGCAACAATTTTTAATGTAAATATACCGAGATATAACAAAAGACATAAAAAGTGTGGCAACTCTCCCGGAATCACCCTAATACATGTTATTCATTAGAACGTGGTACACTTGGAATGCCGCGAAATCAGCATCGAATACAAAAACTCCGTGGGTTTCAGCGAGTGCCGCCGTGATCCGGTGTTCATGTCAACTCGAAGGTCCGTGTTTAAAGCCCTCTCATGGCAAAGGTTTATTTTTTCGATTATTACTCTCGATCCGATCTTCTGTCAGGTGCAGATTTATAACTCGCAAAGCCCGTTTGAATTCGCCTGCGAAGCGCTCTAATTGGCTTACTTCAACGGCCGATAAAATGACAACGGTGCGAGATATCGATTTAAAATATATATATTTATCAGTGTGGCCAACCCTGTAACTCTCATATACCCGGTTGACGTTGATTCGACCACCCTGCATTTGGACTCGGAAGATGTTTTACGAATTTAGTAATTAATGGTTGATTGTCGAACCTTGATTTGGTTTCTTCCATATACTGTGTCTTTATCGAATAAAATTTGGAGCTCGGTTTTGGCCGCCATTTCATGAAGTTTTATATTGAACTTTTTTTAACAAGTCGCGCAGCATTACCGGGCGAGTTGGTCGTGCGGTTTGGGGCGCGCAGCTGTGATCTTGCATGCGGGAGATAGTGGGTTCGAACTCCATTGTCGGCAGCCCTGAACATGGTTTTCCGTAGTTCTCCGATTTGCACATCAGGTAGATGCTGGGGCTGTACCTTAATTAAGGCCACGGCCGCTTCCTTCCCATTCCTATCCCATCGACGCCATAAGACCCATCTGTGTTGGTGCGACGTAGAACAAATATCAAAAAAAAAAGTCACGCAGTATTTTCGCATTAGTTTCTGTTTACTATCACGAACCACTTTTTTCCACAACTAGATTGAATGGTAGCGGTCGGGTGATAAACCGTTCCGCACTTTAAGATATTTTGTACATGTCCCTCCCGGGACGTGATATGTCACACAGTTTTCTGTCTGAACGAATTTTCGTATCAATGATACTAATTTTTTCACAATACATAACTGTCCTGCCATCTCGCTTCAACATAGCATCTTCGATGAAGCGTTCCGGGTGTACCTTCCGACTTCCGAGGTATCGTTTGTCCTTCGGGTGGCGTGTGTAGCCAATCTGTTGCATGAAGCGCATCAACATAGACGAGTTATATTCACTTGCACTTTTCTTTTTCTTTTTCGTGACTTTTGAGATGGTTTCAGTGTCGGATAGTGATGAGTGCTATGGCCCGGATGTTTATGCAGTAATAGGTTAGAATGCTAACTTACTGAAGCGAGTAACAAGTACAGTCTACCTGCACGACGGTAATGCTATGAGGTTTGCATAAACATTAGGGGTTCTAATGGATGACTGTGCTTCTACTTCGTCACAAAGCCATCCTTTAAACCCGAGAAGGCAAAAAGGAAATGAACGTGTATGTGCATATAATGCAAACAGGGAAACCAACACGCCATTGAAGTAATGTCCACAAGACGTTTTGTAAACTTTGTACGAAGACTTACAGAATATTTTTGATGTATGAAGGGCCTTCAACCCACAGACTGGAGGAGACATTGTAGAATAAAAATGAGTGAAATGTATTTTTCTATGTTGTTATTTAAGCAAGAGTACTCTTGGTAAAAGAAGTGAGAATTTGATAACACAGTACCTTCAAAAATGTTAACATTTTCTGTCTTATTAACATTACTGCTAAAAATGTAGCTGTCCTCCCTTTTTCTGACTGCCTTGCCCCTCATTCCTTCCTAAAAGGATTTGTCACTCTACGTAGAGGGGATAATCCAACTCCTTGCCGTACACCATTTCTGATTTCCAACGACTCAGAAAATCCTCTCAGAAATGTAACTTTATTATTATTATTATTATTATTATTATTATTATTATTATTATTATTATTATTATTATTATTATTATTATGCGTGAATGGTCCCTTTTGGAACACACGAAACTTTGAGTTCGTTTGCGGAGAATCCAGGATGCTCTTATCTGTTCACTAAAGATCCTCTTCCTTTCTTCCGTCCACTTGGTACCTGCTCTTTTTGGTACTTCATTCTCTGGAGTAACTTCCTACTTGTCAGTTTTTTCTATATATATTTCGATTCAAAATTTCTTCAGGTTGAATTTGTGCGTTCTTTTGTTTGTTGTGTCCAAAGGAAATTCTTCAGTTTATCAACTCTTTCAGAAATTTGGTGGGTTAGTCTGGTTTCTGGAAGCCTCTTAACATGACCATAAAATTTTGGTCTTTTCCTGAGTTCTGCCGCAATATTGGATAATTTTTCTGTGGATTTCAGGAATTGGAGGTGGTACTCTTCTTCCATGTGTCTTGGTTCTAAAATTTTCGAGCTCGCCCTTTGTATGAAGCGTTAGTTTCCCTTGCATATACAGCCTCAGGTTTGATTACCGTATTATAATGTTCAATCTTAACGAGGAGAGACATGCATTTTTTGTTGTAGATTTCTCTTGTTCTTCCATAGGCTCTTCTGAATTTCTGGACACTGTTGTTCGCCCAGGTATTTGAAGTGAGGGACTCTGTTGATTTGTCCTTTTTTGTATTAATACTATGGATGTCTAGTTTTGAACAGAGAAGTTCAGTTTTCGGGAAAGAGATATGAAGTCCGACATTTTTTGGCACATTCCTGAAGAATTTCAACTTGCTTTATCCCTGTGACTTCATCGCTGGACAAAAGGGCCAGGTCATCCGCGAAGGCTAAGCATGGAATTTCAAGCTTGTTTTTTGTGTCCCAATGTTTACTGGGTTCCAGCTATTTTGCGTTTTCAGTTCTTTTTCCCATTCTCTTATCACCTTATCTAGGACGAGATTGAAGAGGAGGGGTAGCAATCCATCTCCGTGCCGAACACCAGTTTTTATCGGGAATTCGTCTAAGATTTCTCCCATGAATTTCACTCTTGACTTATTACGTTGGTGGTGTTGTTTTGATTAGAACCATGTTAACCAACTCGTGAATATGACTAATATTATAGAAAACGTCATGTTCGGCAAGGCCTTCTCTTGAAGGCTTGTTTCCAGTTTATTCAATAAGCATTTGATAGGTTTTCTGTTGCTGGCTAATAGCAATGCTACTCACTTACCAGACAGACCTATGTTAGACTAATACTAAAGTAGTTTCTGATATGGACCATTGGCGCTTTCATTACCCATTACAGCGTGTGTATTATGCACTGCGCGATTTAATATTTCCTGTTGAGAACTCTCGTATACGGCACAACGTATCGGTGCATTTCCTGTCTTCATCTACTCCACCTGGACACATTCGAGGGCAGCGACTTCGCACTTGTTGATGCCAGACCGGAAGATCACACCCACGCAGGAAGCAAGCAGGTGGTGCGGTCGTTACCACCACAGATTTGAGATGCTACTCTGCCAACACTTAATTTCATAGCTGTCTTCTCTAACGAATAAATTAGTTATAAAAAATACGTGCTTTGAGAATCAGGAAGTTGAGGTGGGAATTACCCTAGGTCTTTGTCAAGATCCTCTAGGAGGATCTCAGAGCTGCGGTGACAGTGTGGGGGTGTTTTTAATGGCAGGGATTGGTCCTCTCTGTAATTTAATACGACAGAGCACTTCAAAGGCAGTAGGATGTAGGATATCAGGACATACCGACCAGCTACGTGTTGTCAAGGGTAGAAAACCCGATTGCTGTGTGTTTCAGCATGATAAATACTCCCTACTGTAAAGCGGGGTCCGTCCGTCATATGTTTGTGGGCAATAAGGCTCCAGAAATGGGCTGGCTCGCCCAGAGCACAGGCCTGAGTTCTATCGAACACTTCTGGGGGGCAACTAGAGCGACAACTTTCCTCCAGACTTCAGCAACCGACAGCATTAACTACTCTTGTTATAAGCTTGCTAGAAGAATGGCCTTCCCTTTCCCCAGAAATTTTAGGGCACCTGGTAGAGTGTCTCGTCCGCAGCTGTAATCAAGGCCAAATGTGGGGGTAGTAAATTCCACTGCAGGGCAGTATATCTGATATCCGAACGTCACCGAAACCTCCCTATGCTAGTGGAATGATAAACAGAGGGGAAGCAAGAAAGAAAGAAAGAAAGAAAGAAAGAAATTACCTTCATACTATAGAGCTTGCTTTTATGCCGTTTGTTGAATTTTACTAAAAAATATTTTGCTTACTGTATCGTTTGTATTAATGGTAGATGTTCTTTCACAATTTTGACTTGTGTATATTTTTCCATTAGTGTATTCTTTGTTTTGTAAACGTTAATGTGTTTTCTTTCATTTTTCAGGTAAGTACGCAACTTCCTCTTGAATTCTGACCTATTGTGAGGGTTAGTGATGACAAGGTAAGATGAAGAATATGCATGACAATTAAATCAAAACTTGTCCTTCGAATCAGTCGGAAAAATTCTGCCGCACAGTAATTCTGTAGAGTCTGTAATTTGATTGTTAGTTTGTGATGAAATGATTTCGAATTTCTATGGCCTTAAACGTTACTTGGCGGGTGGAAATTTCAAAGTCATTAAAATTAGAAGTGCCTTATTATATATTATCAAATTAACCATTATATTCGATTTGTTAAGAGATTCTAAGAAAGAAAGAATATAAACCACCAGATTACCACTAAAATACTTTTGAAATCCACCAGGCTAGATACATACATTTCTCGCCGACCTGGCTTCCAAATTCAGTGGATTTCGTGGGAAAACTGGCAACACTGATTTAGTATCACGCTGTCTATTTAACCAGCATTCAACAGACTTCGATTCAGCAAGTAGCGGAGGTGAATGCCGGATATAAGATTAAAGGGCGTCTGTGCTTAATAATAAACCGAGTTTACTCAATGCACGAGGTCTTGGACCGCCTGCAATGATGGTGCCATATCAGTTATGTGGCTATGGAATTGAAAACGTAATATTGACTGTCAGGGCGTGTAATTGATGTGGAGTTTCCGTCAGCTTATCGGACATAGCAATGTGTTTCAAATCAGCTCGATAATAGATACGGAACTGCAAGGGGCCTCTGCTATCAATTACTAATAGTATGTCGATAGACACGCCCGTTGCCGACAGTTCTGTCTGTGTTCGTCACAATAGCGCCTCTATTTTCTACCAGATATCAATTACTGAAGAGTTTTAAAACTTTTATTCACAGAAGGACTATGTTCGTTATCGATTCCAGACTTCTGCATTAGAAAGGAACTCTAGAGAACAACAATCTCCATCATTGTCCGTGGTTCGAATGTCGGTGAGTATATGTAGATATCGTTTTTAACCTGAATCGTGTTTGGTTTGGAGATCCTGAGACTAGCTTTTACAGTATAATCGGCCACATAAAATTCAAAGCTTACTTCATGATGATGATGATGATGATGATGATGATAAGAAGAAGAAGAAGGCCCGCCTCTATGGTGTACTGGTTAGCGTGATTAGCTGCCAGCCCCGAAGACCCGGGTTCGATTTCCGGCTTTGCCACCCAATTTGAAAAGTGGTATGAGGGCTGGAACGCGGTCCACTCAGGCTCGACATGTCAACTGAGTAGAGGGGTGTTCGATTCCCTCCTCGGCTTTCCTCGAAGTGGTTTTTCGTGGTTTCCCACTTCTCCCCCAAGCAAATGTCGCGATGGCACCTAACTTAAGGCCATGGCCGCTTTCTTCCCTCTTCCCCCTTCTAATCTTCCCGTCTCCTCACAGCGCTGCTGCTCAGCATAGCAGGTGAGGCAGTCTGGGTGAGGTACTGGTCCTGCACCGCAGTTGTATTTCCCGACCAAAATCTCACGCTCCAAGGCACTGCCCTTGAGGCGTTTGAGGTAAGATCTCTAGCTGTGTCCGAGGGAAAAACGAACCCTGGAGGGTAAACGGATTAAGAAAGTAATAATAATAATAATAATAATAATAATAATAATAATAATAATAATAATAATAATAATAATAATAATAATACGTTTGCTCCTTGTGTGCTGCTATCTGGTTATGTAAATGTAAATTTCGGCGTTAACTTGTCATGTGTCAGATGTGCAGTAATTGCTGATTTATCATACTTACGTAGCCAAAGTGTCGCCATATTTCTAGATCGTGAGCTCGTTCTTAAAAGTTAAAAGGATCCGCGCGAAATATCCAGGAACATTACTCCTCCTTCACTTCAGTCATACAATTTCTCAGTTTCGTTTGGCTAAATGCCTGTTAAAATGTTAACATGTTCTTCAGTTAGTCTAATGTAAAATACAGGTGATTTCATTTCCGTTTATCTGTTGTTTGACTGAATGTGGCCTAGTTTTTTTTTTCTCATCGTAAAGGAGATAACGAGTATATTTTGCTTCTTGAAGGCTCTAGCTATTTGGTATAATGCTTTTGTAAAGAATGGTACCCTGTGATATTGCATGTCTTGTTTGTAGGGTTCACTTCTCATATAGTTTTTGCCGAGGAGCATCGTTATGAAATCAGCAAACGTGTATTATAATAATAAATTCACCGTAAATTATATAAGCTACATATTTTTCTTATGTGTTACCCCAGGTAATAAAGGCAACGTGCACGCCATGATGTTATCAAGATTTATATGAATTGTCCGGGTCGGGAATTTTAACCATCATTGGTTAATTTCGCTGACACGGGGGCTGGGTGTATGTGTGGTTCTAATCATCATCTTCATCCTCATCACGACGCGCACGTTGCCTACGGGTGTCAAATCTAAAAATCTGCACCTTGCGAGCCGAACATGTCCTCGGACACTCCCGGCACCAAAAGCCATACGCCATTTAACTTCATATGAATTGACTGAAATTCTACCCCATTCTTCAAAACGGCATAAGAACTAATTAAAAATGTATAAATGCTCCAACATGTGAAATGTAGAAATCATAATGCTAACTTTTGACTTAAATATGTCTTACGGCTGAAGGTAGTCTGAAAAGTCAAGTTGTAAGTTTCATAAAGTGGAAAAGTCCTCTGATTCTGCGTTGATGGGGTGATGGTGTCTCAGGGGGAACAATGAAGTACCTTCAATGATCTTCATTCGGGTAATCATATTAACGAAGTAGTTAAGAAAGGTTACAGATTTCTTCAGATGGTTATGGGTTGTAGTAAGGATGTAAAGGAGAGGGCGTATAAGTCTCTGGTAAGACCGCAGTTAGAGTATAGCTGTAGTGTATGGGATCCTCACCAAGACTACTTGATTCGAGAACTGGAAAAAAATTCAAAGGAAAGCAGCACGATTTCTTATGTGTGATTTCCGACAAAGGAGAAGTGTTTCTAAAATATTGCAGACTCTGAGGTGGGAAGACTTGGGAGTAAGGAGACGAGATGCTCGACTATAGTGGTGGGTTGGTGTAGAATGACATAAGTAGAAGAATAAACGTGAGTGCAGCTTTAAAAAGGAGGAAAGATAATGATATGAAAATAGTTAGAATTCAGGAGGACAGTTTGGGGCAAATATTCATTTATATTACGAGGAATAAGGGAAATGTTCCACAAATCTCAAAGTATGTTGAAAATATTTAAGAAAAAGGGAGGTAAACAATTGCTATGGAATCTGCCACCTGAGGAACCGCCCTAAATGCATATCATTGATTCATTGAGCGATTGATTGATTTTGATTGAAAATTTGCGTTATGTAATAAGCGACACAAAATGTGTGACGTGATGTTATCTAGCGACCTTGCAGACTGTGATGTGAAGTATTGATGGATGGCCATGACTGAGAGGGTATAGAAGGCTTGGTTCGACTCCAGACAAGGCAGCTCGCGTGACGCGGTTCACGTTGTTTTCGACCATCGTGTCTAATTAAAATCAGTCCCCTTGAATTACATGCAAACGACTTCTGCGACACGAGCTCACAGTGGTCCCCTTATGAAGTCTTGTCGCACGTGAAGTCCCCAGCTCAGGAAGTGGTAGGAAACTACTCTGTCTCCTCTCCAGTACAAATATTAGTCTTACATTGTGTGGAGCAGTAATCTGATACCGAACGGAAACGGCTGGCGATGGTCTGTGGGCCTTCTGGCAGCTCCAGTATAACGGTAGTAGCCATTTCTTTCTTTACTCCCTCTCTCGAACTCTTTTAGACAAACCTCTTTATTCAGTATGACAATAGCGACACGACTTGTTATTGTTCTCAGCCTCCAACACTCCCCACTCTTGTCTCACCTGGGTTTACCGTCACCTTACCGCAGTCAAGTATTCTATTCTTCTCCAGATTCTGGCAGGCCTGATTAATTATTGTTGAGGATGGTGAAAATGTGCGTTTTAAGAACGCATTGACACATAGGCCGATGGGCAATAATAATAATAATAATAATAATAATAATAATAATAATAATAATAATAATAATAATAATAATAATAATAATAATTTTGAACAGGAAAGCAGACATTGAAAATATTGAGATAAAGGAACGCAAAATCATTAGAAAAATTCTAAGCCCAAAACCCGCTGACGGACAATACCGACTCAGAGGCAGACAGGAAATCAAACAGTACACAATTTTCTGAGTAACATTAGAAAACGCAGATTAAGATTGTATGGATATAGTAATAGAATGCATCCAGGCAGACTTACAAAACAAATACTCGAATTCTGTGAAAACAGGAGTAAGATGAAACAGACAGGCAGCAGATGTCCAAGACAGGGTAATCTTCCGCTCCAAAATTCACAAATGGCAAGTTGACCAAGAGGAAAGACCAAAGGTCTGAAGACTGAAATGAAGCCTAGTGTGTAAAGTACGTAAATTCCTGTCCTCATCCCGAGCTCTTTTCAGCCACACCCTCAATGGAGGTGAGCTGCATGTACCATTTCAACCACATACCAGCCCTCCTGCCATTCTTAAATTTCTGGCGTTACCGGGAATGGAACCCAGGCCCCCGAGAACGGCAGGTAATAACACTAACCGTTACGCTGCAGAGGCGGACAGAATGAAGGAAATGTGTTCAACAAAGGCAGGCAAATGCACTCCTGTAAGTACTTTGCGTAGTCCTCATGGGCTTATTCGCATATATAATAATAATAATAATAATAATAATAATAATAATAATAATAATAATAATAATAATAATAACTTATTTAACGTCCCACTAAATACTTTCACGGTTTTATGGACGCAGAGGTGCCGGAATTTTGTTCCGCAGACGTGTCCTTACGCCCTAGTAAATCTAACGACACGAGTCTAATGTATTTGAGCACCTCCAAATACCATGGTCCTGAACCGGGATAGAACCCGCCAACTTGAGCTCAGAAGGCCAGCGTTCTACCGCCTGAGCTACTCAGGTCGGCGTTTCTTCAATTCTTCGATTTCTTAAACAAATAGGTTCATGTCTTACCAAAATTTGTATGGTACTCTTTGTGATGATTAAACAATAACAAAAATTTTGATTTTTACATTTCTCGTGTTGTAGCCTTTATACATTTTTAATTTAGTGTTCTACGGCGTTTTAGAGAAAAAATAGAATTTCAGTTAATTCTGATAGAAAGATAACATTGTCTTTTGATAGAATCGTGTTGGTAATGTCGCTGTTAACGGCGGTAAAATATAAGAATAATAGTTCTATAATTTACGGTGATTGTATTATTGACAGGGTATGTTTTAGGGCTCGGGGTCTATCTGGAATTAGTCATCCGTTTCCCGACACCATTGTAACCATGGTAACCAAGCGGTCGTTCATGTATATTGGGTCAGTAGTCTCATCTTCTCACTGTGCGCTTTCGTGTTTAGAACATTTCGTATTAAGTGAACCCCGTTTCACTCCCCAGTCCGGAATTAAAATTCTTGAACAGGTCGAAAACCGAACCCAGGGCCTTGGAATAAAAGGCTCTACGCCACAGTGCTGGTTAATAATAATAATAATAATAGTAATAATAATAATAATAATAATAATAATATCAGTATTATATTTACGAGGTCTAGAATGCCTCATTGTCTCACAGATCATGAGCCTTAACCATTCCTTTGTGGATACTAATTTCTCTCTCGATTTATCGGAACTTTCTTTACCTCCCCTGTGGATGGAGTCAAAGGATACATTATCTGTAACTCCTGCATGTCGTAAGAGGCTGCTAAGAAAGGAAATGACCAAATAATCTATATTCATCTTTTATTCCAAGGCCCTGGGTTCGGTTTTCGACCCGTTCAAGAATTTTAATTCCGGACTGAGGAGTGAAACGGGGCTCACTTAATACGAAATGTTCTAAAGACGAAAGCGCACAGTGAGAAGATGAGGCTGCTGACCCAATATACATGAACGATCCAAAAGCATATCCATGATTCTATGTATTTCCGTGCAGCGGACAAAATGTAACTGATTGTTTAAGTACTCATATACAGTATACTCTCGATTATTCCGGCTAATGACCGGATTGAATGGCACGGATAATCAGAAAACACGGATAATGCAAAAGCATGTGTTTCTTTCAGGAAAAATGCCTTCTACACAGTTCAAAAAAAATTAGGGGAACATGTTTTTGAACGTATGCCATGCTCCACAGAACAATACCTCACACCCGTGTATATTACCAAATAAACCTTCATTCTTTGCCGTTGAAGTATACTAAAGAACATCGATGGATTCGCGTTCATTTTCAGAACACAAACGGAAATGTCCAAATAAGGGAAAAACAAAGTGATAAGTTCTCCACGGTGGATTTTTATCACAGTTGGAGAGCTTCAGTATGGTGTATGTCCTCCACGAGCATTTATCACAGCTTGGAACTTACAGAAGAATAGCGTTGCGAAAATGTTGCAAAGTTTGGCCTGGGAAGACTTCGGAGAATGCAGACGAGATGCTCAACTAAGGGGTATGTTTCGAGCTGTCAGTGGAGAGATGGCATGGGATTACATTAGCAGACGAATAAGTTTGAGTGGTGTTTTAAAAAGTAGGTAAGATCAAAATATGAACATAAAGTTGGAATTTAAGAGAACAAATTGGGGCAAATATTCGTTTATAGGTAGGGGAGTTAGAGATTGGAGTAATTTACCAAGGTCCCATTGTCGGCAGCCTTGAAGATGGTTTTCCGTGGTTTATCATTTTCACATCAGGCAAATGTCGGGGCTGTACCATAATTAAGGCCACGGTCGCTTCCTTCCAACTCCTAGGCCTTTTCTATCCCATCGTCGCCATAAGACCTATCTGTGTCAGTGCGACGTAAAGCAAATAGCAAATAATAATAATAATAATAATAATAATAATAATAAAAATTACCGAGGGAAATGTTCAGTACGTTTCCAAATCCCTTGCAATCATTTAACAAAATGCTAGGGAAACATCAGATAGGGAATATGCCACCTTGGCAATCAATGTTGATTGATTGATTGATTGATTGATTGATTGATTGATTGATTGATTGATTGATTGATTGATTGATTGATTGATTGATTGATTGACTGAAATATGTATTTTTATTATTATTCTTTAATAGAACTTCAAAGTGACTGGTAAGAGTGTTTTTAATGGTCTACCTTTCTTTCTACGTTAAAATATCGAAATTATCTTTGCCTGTTTTTCTCCGTTTCGTCTCAAGTATTCCACTTCAATTTCTCTCTCTCTGTCTCTCTCTCTCTCTCGTCTCTTATAACGTACTTCTCGGAAAACTCATTCTCAGGGCAGACACACATTACGATTGCAGAATGAATGCAGGTTAACGTGCTTGGCAAGGAAGGTGGGTCCATGTTTATTGAGCGTAATAGCTAATTAGGACGCCAAGCCATAGAAAGGAAGTTGGAGAGAGAGACCTCAGTTGTGAGTACACAAGTTGTAAAAGCTCTCTGCTCAGGGACACACCCTGACAACACCCGTCACTTACAATTTGTCCTTCATCTCTTTTCCTCAACACCGCTCTAATGAATTTTTAACTTGCCGTAACGTGATTCTGAAGTTTCCTTTTGCTTCGGTTTATATAGAAAAGGCTTCTTGAGCTAAGAAACCTTTCTGAATTTCACTTGAAACAATTAGTGAAGTTTTGCAAAGTGGATTTTCTCTTCAGTACATGGTAAAAGTACATTAATGAAACAATATTATAATCAGATCTGTTTTATGTAGGTAAATCCCCAATAAACCCTTTGCGACATGATAATTACCAATTTGATTTTTCTTTTTCTTTCTTTTACGTCTAAGTACAGCAAAATGCTTTCGAGTAGCTCTCTCAGAATTATGCAGTTTCCGTCTCGTATTACTGGTAAAGATACCCTCTGTAAGTAAATCTAAAGCATTAATATAGCGGATCAGGATGTTGTCGGATATACTCACAACTCTTGCTGTAATTACTTATAATGATCTTCTTCACTCCACTGCATGAGGGACGTTGAAATATTATCGTTATTCCATATTTTGTTTCGATATTTTTGTGGTGTCGATACTATTTGAATTGGTTCATAAAGAAAGGGCTTCATTCCATTTGAGATAATTGCTGGGAAATCAAGGAAAACTATCTGGACATTTTACTATCATAATAGAAATGTAGAAATTGTTATTATTAAATAGAGAATGCTTATTAGGATTCCTCTGAATATATTTCATGAATTTATCGTCAGTAGTTAAATTATACAGATTTTTAAAATCTTGTGGACTGATGACCTTTCTTTATAAAAGAGCTTTACAACTTTTACTTGAAAGAAATCTATTGTTACCATTACATAGAGAAAACATATTACGATCCCTCTGAACATATTTCAGGAATTTATCATCTGTAGTTGAATTATACAGATTTTTAAAATCTTGTGGACTGATGACCTTTCTTGATAAGAGGTTTACAACTGAGTAGCATAAAAGTAGGACCGATGCGCTTCCTTTACAAAACGCTAACTTTCCAGTCTCAATATCACAGTGAAAGAGAGGCTGGACTGATCTCTCTTCGTTATAAAACGATGTGATGACCATTCAAGATGAGAAATTCAATGTTAACTCAATTTCCAAATCAACCAATTCATTTGATGGTATTACTGAAATTCAAAAGATATTTAGGAAAATTCACGAATAGTTGTCTTTTTTTGCTAGTGGCTTTACGTCGCACCGACGCAGATAGGTCTTATGGCGACGATGGGATTGGAAAGGCCTAGGAGGTGGAAGGAAGCGGCCGTGGCCTTAATTAAGGTACAGCCCCAGCATTTGCCTGGTGTGAAAATGGGAAGCCACGGAAAACCATCTTCAGGGCTGCCGACAGTGGGATTCGAACCCACTATATCCCGGATGCAAGCTCACAGCCGCGCGCCCCTAACCGCACGACCAACTCGCCCGGAATAGTTGTATTAGTCGAACAGCGGCTGGAAAATTATAATCAAGATTACATTTCATGAGTAGTGTATTGTCGTGATGGAAAGACACGAAGTATTTAATACCGGTAGAGAATAAAGATAGTGAGCGATGACATTTGTCCTTATATTGTTGGCTATCCATTCAGTTACACATTTTCTGCGCATGGACATAGTCCTGGTGAAGGAGTACAAGATGAAAATAAGTCAGTCGTAAACAAAATTAATGGAGTACAGTCGATTGAAGTCTGGTAATGCAGCAAATATTAGATTAAGAAATGGAGTCTGGAAGGAAGTAGAAGAATATTGTTTCATGGGTAGTAAAATAACTAATGATGGCAGAAGTAAGGAGAACATAAAATGCAGACAAGCAAGAAAGACCTTTCTTAAGAAAATAAATTTTCTCACTTCGTATACTGATATAGGAATTAGAAAGAAGTTTCGTCTGGAGCGTGGTATTTTATGGAACTAAAACATGGACGATAATGAGCTCAGAGAATAGAAGCATTTGAAATGTGGTGTTACAAAATAATGCTGAAGGTGAAATGGGTAGATCGAATCACAAATGAAGAGATACGGAATCGAATTGAGGACTATTTAGCAAAATTTCACCAGGAGAAGATACATAATTATGGGACACCCCCCCCCCCGCCTAGTACAGTGTGGTTGTGGATGTACTTGACAAAAATAGACTGTTAAGTGTCACAGTATATTAAACAATGTTCTAAACATTTCACATTCATTGGAAATACAACAAACGTTTGACTATAATTTTGCACGCAATATTTTGATCGTTATATTTGATTCTCTTATCTCGTTTCTTCTTGAAACTGCCCATATTTTAAGAATTACTTTATATTTTTTTCAAATTCTTGTATTAAAAAAGTCGCTAGGTAGGCCAAGGCCCTTCAAGGGCTGTAGTGCCATGGGGTTTGGTTTGGTTTACATTAAAAATAACTTGATATCGAGATATATGGTTTTGATAATATCAGCATCGAATTGCGTGTCGATCGATATTTTAGTATATCGGAACGTCCCTGCGCTGCATCAGCATTTTCCTTTCCACCTTAACAGACTTAGGACTGTTTACATTACACAAGTCTGGTTAAGAATGTTATTAGAGTTGTGCAATACTTCAGCCACTAGCCTCGTCGTGCAACTCGTTCACACTTTCATGTGAAGAGTTCAGTAGCCTACTCATTGGGAGAACTGCATATCGAACTCTTGTCGATAGACAAATATTATATCCCTTCAGCTACATCAGAACAACGGTTCAGGGAAACTGTTGAGATATGTGCTGTGCATCACCGTTGTTGTACTTAAAATATATACTCGAAATCTTTAGTAGCATTAAAAAAATCTTTAGTATCTCGTGGCCAGAAATGTTCATTTCAGGCGAAAATTCAGTACATTCTTCAGAACCACCCAGTACCTGCTTACACACTCTCTCTCATTGGTCACATCCATCAGACGCGTTAACACATCCTCACATTTGAAGAGTGAGGGGAGGTGGAGAAAACGGAAGTACGAGGATATCTACCATGAACGAAACACACGCGGAGGGAAAGGTTCTTGCTTCCCCGCCTGCCCACACGCCTCCTTCAAAGCAACAGACGTAATGTTGTATTTCAACTCACTGAGGGTCGAATTCTCCAGTTTCCTTGTAATTCGTGTGTACGTGGTCTGGCTGAAATGTTAGCGGTCTCGAATATGACATCGCTCTGAACCACTGTAAAAAAATTAGCCTTATTTTCGTCAATATAGGCCCTGTTAAATACTAGTAATAATAATAATAATAATAATAATAATAATAATAATAATAATAATTGTTACCGTGGTTTGGTGGATTGGCAGAGGTGAAAGAACGTGCCGGGGTGAATGGGTCTAACTACTTTGTCAAGAAAGAATTTAAACTGAAATGGTAGGTTCTATTTTCTCTAAGCAACAAGTTAACAGTTCCTCACTTCGTGAGATAACAATTACATAGCAAATTAAAAACAAGATTCAGAGAAGAAAAGGAATTCAAGATTTTAAATCTTTAAAACCTTTCGGCTTTAAGCCCTTAGTTTTACAATTTTTGAGTGGTAGCTCAAAACCCAAATTTGTTTCAAGACCAGAAATACCCTAATACACGGAGCCTTTGCTCCTCATTACAATATGAGGCCTCCCTGAGGCACGTTTACAATACATAAAAGAGCTGACCCGCTCTCAATTTTTCGAGCCTATTAAAGGCCATACCAGACTTTACAATTAATTGCCCTCAAGGCACAATTTACAAAATGAAACGGGGGTATCTTGTACCCAATCTACTCGGCCCGACATACAAAAGGAATGGAGGCGTGTGAATTTGCACTCCTACATGAAATTTCTTAAAACCTAAAAGGCACTAGGCCGATGAAATAGGGGCTATTCCCAAACTATGGGGGTGACCCGTATAAGACAGAAATCTGAACATTACTGAAGAAAAGAAATTCATTTACCAAAACGTAGTCACCTCAAACCAAAATGAAGGGGAGCTCGAAAGGGTAAATCTTTCTATCCCCGAATTACCGTTACAAATTTACTTAAGTTTTTACATAGGCTGGTAGAAATTTACATATTTATAAAGATGGGTTACACGGTAAAGGTTTCGGACCTTTCCTGCGGGTTAAACTGCTGAGCTAGCAAGAAATAAAGATGTTAAGCGGCCATTACCTTACTGAAGACTTGCTGCCTGATGGAAGAGGCGCTATCCACCTCCTGCGTCACGTCCACACTCTTAGTTAGATGTTGTTGAAGTGGCCGAGAGACAAGAAAATCAGCAGTATATAAACCCTCTGGGAAAGTTCGAGACCTTTCATGAATAATCCAGCCACAGCCCCTTACTTTATTGGTCAGTTTTGAAAGTACACTCAAAATCGAAGAAGAAAGACACGATTGGTCAAAAAAAAATTACAGAAATTCTGGATTGGCTAAGTTCAATACCGGCGGAAAGAAAAGATTAATATTGCCAACCCACAAATGAAAACGAAATTTAGTAAAAAAAAAACCTTATGAGTACAAACTTTCTTCAAGAAAGTTCCTTCACTTTGCACCAGGGTGCACGATCATAGTTTTTAGGCAGTGACATCTATGAGAGAATGTCCAAACTTCTTGATAAATAGTAAACAAAAACACGTCGAAATTCACACAGTGACATCTTCAGGGGAAAGGTTTAAGTAGGTCCAGTTTTAAATTCACTGTTTCTCCTGTATAGGATTACTTTAAGGAGGAAGGTTTAAACGTGTGGCGTAGAGGTGTACCACCCGGTACAATAATAATAATAATAATAATAATAATAATAATAATAATAATAATAATAATAATAATAGTTATCCTCAAAAACCAGAGTAAAAATAAATGTGATTAGCAGAGACGCAAGGGCGTTTGGAAAACAGTTCCTATGAAGCTACTGTCAGCACTGATCAAACAATTAAATGTCATATATTAGGGTGGGATTACATCGTGCACACTTCATGGCAGTTAAATTACTGTTAATTAAATGTTTTCCTTGACTAGGAAAAGCTATTATAGTCAGAATGTATAACCAGAGAAATATCTTAATCGGTTCCCGAAGAAAATGGAGTTGAGAGTGGCTTCTGAGTGCGTAACGTCGGAAGCCACACCTCCGGGAAGACGAACACATGTGACGTTGCCTTGGTTACTTCTCCTTCACCCTCAGGGTTGACCAAAATCTTTGCCCAAACGTTACCTATTCCCTTTTCCACTTGGAATTCTTGTGATCGCCATTGTACAATGAAAGGGAAATTTAAATTATCCCATACTATGACGTAATTGCCGTTTTCCGGTACTCAAAGGAGTACGGAAAATGACACTCTACCTAACTGCAATTACTTTCCGGAATTCTTTATTAGAAATCGTCTCTGATTGGTTGAACTCTGCTTCACAGTAATGTAAATACTGATAACAGGAGAGATCATCAAGCAAGGAACAGCAAAATCACAAGGAGCGCAGCGAGGGATCCAGTCGGCCGTGGCAAACTTTAACTTGTTGCATTGTTTCTCCGTCTGATGGCAGCACTATGGTTTCCTACTCATGTACACAAAATATGGCGTCTCTACTGTACATTCCCAGCTCTGATAATCTGCCGCCATCACAGTACTGACTTAGGTTAATCCATTTACAACATATAAATATAGCATTAAGTTCTTATTACATTCATTAATCCAGGACCAGAGAACCATGGCTAAGACTCTGGTAGCTTAGTGGACTGTGCACTGCTTGAACTTTTTAAAAAATGTTTTATTGCAACATAATCCCATTTAAACTTTCCGTGGCTATTACGTAAATATCTATTGCATTTCAACATTCGTTCGTAATCTACTTGTATCTGAAATCAAAATTACAAGAAGGGAACAATTCATTAATTATGTGTTATAGTGCCAGTGCTACTGAAAACGACCTGAAACTGTGGTACTCTTAAACTTAATCTTACGTCAAGGAGGAAATTGCCAAATTTTATTGGACCACCGGCATCGCAAATCGGACACTTCGTGAGCGGTATTTTGAGCTTGTATCTGAGGAATTTGTATAGCACCGAGACTTCAAAACAAAGATAGAACTACATGTTACGTGAAAAAAAACTTAAAGCATCTTACTTTCCAAAACTCGCGTATTATATTCTGGAGAACGTTTTTTAAAATAGTGGTTTTAAAGTCTTCACCGATGCAAGAATGGGGAAAGTGATAGGATTAGGAAGGTATCTGCCGTGGCTTTAATTAAGGTGCAGCACTACTACCATGAAAAAGCATCTTCTGGGCTGCCGACGGTGAGATTCGAACCCACCATCTCCCGAATGCAAGCTCACAGTTACGCGACCCAAACTGCTCTGCCAACCCACTTGATCCGGGGAACTTCCTCGGTGTTTATTCAGCGGAGAAAACTTCCTGTCGTGTGTGTATGAGATGTGTTCCAAATGCAAACATTGATACGTCATGTCCCAAGCCGGTCAATAAACGTCGGAAATTTGATGATGTGTGATTGGTTAATGACACTTGGACTACGCCCTTTGGAGCGGCTACAGTAAAGTATACAACAGTCAATGAGCCAGCCTCTGAAATAGATCCGTCTGAGCCCGATGTCATAAGACCTGCGTATAGACCGTATTTTACACTTACAGTCCCGTGTTTTCGCCTATCCATGTTTCACGTTCATTCCTGCGTTTTGATAGTTTTTCCCGAGAGTTTCTTCATGGCTTGCTGACCAGGAAAACACATCGCATTCGTATGGTACATTTTCTCTGGTACACCGAAAAGTTTATACAGAGTGAGCCAGGAGGAATGGTCAATATTCAGTGATATGATAGGAACGGTCATTTGAAGCAAAACACTTCATATGGATATATGCGCTATTCCCAGTGGTTGACGAACGGTGTGTAGCATTGAGTCAGCTGCTATGCTACACCTTTTGGGGCTAGTGTAACAGGATTGATGGTATTACAAAACAATGCATTCCTTTACTTTTATACATCTAAGATTTGACCAAAATATGTATGCAGTCTCTAGTATTAAAGACAGGATGTCAAGAAACACAAACAGCTATCGTGTCATGAGTATTCGTATAGACATGAAAGCATTCTCTACACAGGATTGTAAGCGCAGTTCCCATACGGCGAAAACTCGTCGGACAAGCCATTGTTCAGTGCGAGGTCGATTGCAGCTGTTTGTGTGTGGGATTTTGAAGTGGTGTCACTATGAGTCGTAAGGGAAAAGAAACCAATCAAGCGCAGCGCAAGCTTGTTATTATACTCCACAATCAGCGTAAATATTTACGGGCAATCTCTGTGCTTGTGGGGAGACCCCGATCGACAGTGCAATCTGTAATAGATCAGTATTGTGCTACTAACTTTGTGCAAAACATGCCAAGAAGTGCACGTCCAGAGAAACAGACTGCCAGAGACGAGCGTAAAGCGGTGGATCTGATTCAGAAAGATCGAAAATTATGTGTCCCACATATAGTGACATATAGTGACAGAGCTATCCAATCAAGGTAGTGCAGTATCTGAAAGCACTTGTAAACACGAAGGTTACAGCGATCAAGTTGCTCGCAAGAAGCTTTGTTTCTGAAGCGAATCGGAAGAAACTCCTTGCTTTCGCAAAACAATACGTTGACGCACCTTGGAATAAGGTTATTTTCTCCGATGAAAGTAAATTTAATGTATTTGGGTCAAGATGGACGGTAATGGTATGGCGGAAAAAGAATGCTGAGCGAGCGCCCAAAAACCTGACTCACAGTGAAACACGGGGATGCATGAGTGCTGCCGGAGTAGGGAAGCTTCATATTATAGACGGTATAATGGATCACAAAATGTATATTGAAATTTTGAAAACAAATCTGGCTGTTAGTACCCAACAAATGAACCTCCATAATGACTTCGTGTTCCAACTAGACAATGATCCCAAGCATACCACCCATAATACACAACTGTGGCTGTTGTATAATGTTTGAAAACAGCTTCATACCCCTCCTCAGTTCCTCCAATTAATCCGACTGAGCAGTTATGGAGAATTTCGGAGACCAGGATACGGAAAAGGCAAATTACGAGTAAGGCTACCATGGTAACAGGAAAAATTTGCCTCTATTTCCAATGAGGCAACGAAAAAACTCGTCGAATCAATGTCACGGCGTCTTCAAGTTGTCATTACAGCGAAGGGAAACCCAACAAGGTATTGAAAACCTGGAGAGAGACTGCATTCAATTCGTCACAAGAAACATAGTAGGCCTGCATGTATGAATACTTTTTGTGTTTCTTGACGTTATTTCTTTAAATGTATAACAATCAAGGGATGTATTGTTTTGAAATACCATCAGTCCTATTAATTTAGCCCCAATAAGCATCGTATAGCAGCTGACTAAATGCTACACACCATTTTTCAGCACAGGTGTACGAATACTTATGGTGGAATCTGTATGTATCTTACCCACCCAACCTCTTTGACGTTTTGAAATCGCTACTAATGTTCGCCATACACGTGGTCGTGCAGAAAGTCGCCGTGTGCTGATACTAGGACGACGCTGCGCCATTTCAAGAATGTGTTGCTATTTTTGCACAATGTGTTGAACTACACGTTCAGAAAAAAAAATGGGAACTTGGAAGAAAACCTACCGGGCGAGTTGGCCGTGCGGTTAGGGGCGCGCAGCTGTAAGCTTGCATCCGGGAGATAGTAGGTTCGAATCCCACTATCGGCAGCCCCTGAAGATGGTTTCCCGTGGTTTCTCAATTTCATACCAGGCAAATGCTGGAGGCTATACCTTAATTAAGGCCACGACCACCTCCTTCCCACTCCTAGCCCTTTCCTATCCCATCGTCGCCATAAGACCTCTCTGTATCGGTGCGACGTAAATCAAATTCTGGAAGAGTAACTGTTTCACGCAATGTGCTGAAAACTCCCGTAAACACTCTGCGAACAGGAGTTCGACGACGACCGAGCTCGATAGCTGCAGTCGCTTAAGCGCGGCCAGTATCCAATATTCGGGAGGTAGTGGGTTCGAACCCCACTGTCGGCAGTCCTGAAGATGGTTTTCCGTAGTTTCCCAATTTCACACCAGGCAAACGCTGGGGCTGTACCTTAATTAAGACCACGGCCGCTTCCTTCCCACTCCCACAAATCGTAAAAAAAAGCTATTTTTCTCTATGGACTATGCGTTTATCTTTGTATTTTTAATTTGAATTAAATACATTATTTTACTTCTATGTCAGTGCCTTATTCAATTTTATTTCGTTTTACTCTTTTTAATTTTAAAGGAAAATGAGGCATTGCGAATTAGATCCACTACTAATTTTAAACTCGTAATAATTTTCCTCATTATTATCATTTTTCTAATCCTAGTCAGTGGTTTAATTATAACTTTAATCCATTTCGTCTCATCTCGTACCATCAGGGGCCTGTGACCTAGATGTTAGCCCACTTAAAACAACAAGCATCATCATCATCATCAAACTATGGAATGACGTGGCAAAAGAATGCGGAACGATTACGTCAAATTTGTTCTTTTATTATTGCCATTTAGGGGATCTCTATCATTACAAGCAGGTGATATATATGAAGTACCTCGTTTTTCATGGAAAGTTCGACAGTTATTTTTTCAAACTGTAAACACATTTTGTTTAGGAGACCTAACTAAATTCAAAATGAGATACTCCATAACCCCTTATTTTACATTATTCAAAAGTACACTGTTAAATTACGAAATGAAGCATTTGTAGCTTAATTCTTCAATCAACTCCCGCAGTAGAAATGCACTGAAAATCCGGGCGAAGTATTTTACACTTTTTATTCCACATTCAGTACACCAAATTATTGTAAGATACACTCGCCAACAGAACTGCGACTCATTCGTTAAAAAAATCTCTGAATTTATTCCGCACTTCAAAAGCTTCAGTTGGAGCTGTGTTGTTTCTCCTCGACGGGGTAGCTCTTGGAACTACGTCTTCGTAGCCTAAGTGTTCATGCCCTCTATATCTATAATCAAATTATGTAAAATACAAATCGCCTTAACTATCAGTTCCTCTGTTTTGAATTTTCGACTACAGCTGAGAGCTGCCAGCAGCGTGCGCGCGGGGCGGCTGCAGGGTAAAAGCCAGCAGCGAGATGCTAGGGCGAGCATCCATGTGCCAGCAGCGAAGCTGCAGCATAAATGTACCCTAATAGTACAGTAATGTATCATGGTGTCAGTATTTTCTAAGATCATGTTACTAACTTCGCGCTGCGTATGAAACATAGAGGTGCTAGATATTCTCTCTGCTGTGCTCATAAATACACTATGATAAAATATATGATTCAACGCTTTTAATATCGCCATAGGTAACTATGGTAAATGAAAAACTCAATAGACCTTGAGCTACACCAGATAACATAGCTCTGTGAACGTGATCCAGGTACACAACTTAAACGATATTTTGTCACGGATTCTTCCGTGACAGCGTATCTAATATATCAGTAACAGAAAAATATCGGTGACGAAGTAGCAGGATGTGATTTATCCACCATCTCTAGTCCCATTGTTCATCTAGCTGGTGAGGGACACGTAGAAGACACCCCGCATAGTGATCCGTCAGAATTGGGGTCCGTCCTGTCTTGTGTTTAGTGGAATTTCTAATTGTTGAAGGTATGATTTCATTACGGTAATTCATTTGTTCTTTATTATTATTATTATTATTATTATTATTATCTCCGTTAAGGTCTTCCAGGAACCACGTGACAGTTTCAATGCTTCATCTTTAGTTGTTCCTTGTTCTTCCTCCAATACGCCTTCATCGGCTCACTATGTCTCTTTTTCCTCTTCTCGGACCATATTGAGCCTGTTTTCATTCCCTCCCGACCTTAGAACCCTTCCGTTTTTAAAAGTTTTTTCTAAAACTCTCTCTCTCTCTCTCTCTCTCTCTCTCTCTCTTCTCGTATATCGTTCCTTTCGAAATCTTTCTTGACGTGGAATCCTGTTGTTGTTGACTTCTTGTTCCAAATATATTTGAAGATTTGTTTGGTTGACCTGTTGTCATCCATTCTGTATAAATGTCAAATTATTATTATTATTATTATTATTATTATTATTATTATTATTATTATTATTACGGGGCTACCCGTGTATCAGCCGGGGTGAATGGGTCTAACTACAAAGTCAAAGTTAATTTAAAATTTTAACAAAGGTTATATTTTCTGGAACAACAAAATTTTAACGTCTTTGCACTAACAATGACATAGCAAATTAGACACAAGACTTCGAAAGATCCAAGATTTCAGAATTTTAGTACACTTGGGCTATAAGCCCCTAGTTTTACAATTTTGAGCTCCTAGCTCAAATTTACACACGCGCAAATTTTTTCAAAGGGCAGAAACCCCTAATACATGGAGCACTTGCTCACAATTTTCAATATCAAGACTCCCAGAGGCATTCTTACAATACTAGAAAAGAGCTGACATGCTCTCAGTGTTCCCAGCCTACTCAAGGTAACACAATGTAAAAATCTAATAATCACTGGCCTTACAAGGCACTACTTACAAATAACCCTCTTATTACACAGGGGTATGTAGTACCCAAGCTACGGGGCCTTAGTGAAAAAGAACAGGTTCCATAAACGGCCCGAGTACAACAGGAATGGAGTCGGAGATTGAGCTCCGCGAAAAATTTAGAGACCTATAGGGCACTTGGCCAACGAAACAGGGGCTAATCCCAATCTACTGAGGTAGCGCGCATGGAGATAACTTTAATACGTAGCAGAAACAAATGCGGTACCTCAAACCAACATGAAGGGGAGCTCGAGAGGGTAAATCACTCTCTATCACCGATTACAGTTAAAGAATTATAAAATTTACATGAGCCGAAATGGGGTTTACATTTTAGAAGGTTTGTTACATAGTTAAGGTTTCGAACCTTTCCCTCGGGTTAAACTGTGGAGCTAGCAAAAATGAAGATGTTAAGTGGCCATACCTTGTCGGAGTACTGCTGCCTGATGAAAGAGGCGCCTCACGCCCCCTGCTTCACGCACACACTAAGTTAGATGTTGATCAAATGGCCAGGAGACGTGAAAATCCGCAGTTTATAAAACCTCGGGGAAAGTTCGAGACCTTTCATGAATAATCAAGACACACCCACAGAGTTTTATTGTTTAAAATTAAGTTACACTCAAAATCGAAGAGGAAATATGGGATTGGTTGAAAATTAATTACAGAAATTCTTGATTGGCTAAATTCAAAACTGGCGGAAAGAAAAGATAAATATTGCCAACCAAAAGATGAATTGAACAAAATTTAGTAAGGAGAAAACTTATGAATACAAAATTTCTTCAAAAGGGTTCCTTCACTTCGCATCAGGGTGCATGATCAAAGTTTGTTAGTAGTGACATCTATGAGAGAATGTTCAAACTTCTTGATGAATGGAAAACAAAAACAAGTAGAAATTCGCACAGTTCACAATAAAAATTTTAGTGGTGCCATCTTCAGTGAAAATTTATAAGTTGGTCCAGTTTCAAGTTCACGGTTTCTCCTGTAGAGGATTTCTTTAAGGCGCAAGTTTTAAATGTGCGGCGTAGAGGTGTACCTCCCGGTACTATTATTATTATTATTATTATTATTATTATTATTATTATTATTATTATTATTATTATTATTATTATTATTATTATTATTATTCGCCACCCTATGGTATAGAGGTAGCATGTCTATCTCTTATTCCAAGGTCGCGGTTCGTTTTCCGGCAGTTCATCGATTTTAATTCTGGCCTGAGGAGTAAAACGGGGTTCTCTTGATCCGAGATTTTCTCAGGCTCTTAGTTACAGGAAGAAAGCGCACAGTGAGAAGATGACGCTACTGACCTAGTATACATAAACGTAAGGCTCTATAAGTTGGGTATGCTTAGCCGCCATTTTGGTTCATAGGCCTACATGCGCAATGGGCCATTTGATCAAACTCTACTCGTAGATTCTCCTACGAGCGCTCGCTAAGTCACGCTGAACGTATTGCTTTCACCACCGCGCACATGGACAGAATAGTGCTATATTTGTGTGGATATTTATTACATAATGGTGGGTCGTTCTGCACCCAATTGCAGTAATGTCTCTACTGCAGGATACCGGTTGTTTAGATACCCTTCTGATCTGCATTAAGCCTCCACTGCCTCTGCTACACCTTCTACTTCAACTGCTGACTTAAACCTGTATCCAGCTCCCACTGACAATACTACACCCCTTAATTCAGTCACACTGGTCATTCAATATTCAGTTTTGCCCCCCAAAGTCGGACAACAGGAGTTCAACATCCAAACACCATAGTTACAATATTTGTCAAAACTAATTTCATATGACAGGAATAGTGTGTTTAACATTGGTGTTGCGGAATGATTCTAATGTCTTGTAATTGGTGGTAGTACAACAAATGCATTATTGAAAACCGAGATCTGTGGTAGTCCTATATGCAGACAAGTTTTAAACAATCAGCTTTCTGACTCAAGCTCTGAAACATTCGTACCTTTTTTTAAATTTGGTTGGTCTAGAGAAACCAAATTGTGAACTTACGAAATTAATTTGCAACTGTGAAGTCTTCTCTAGGGACTATAAGCATTATGTAATGCAAAATGGTGCAAATCTTGTAATGGAGAAAAATTTGAATGATGAATGTACCAGTGCATATTCTCCAACGTGCTGTAATTTAAAAGAAAAAAAGGTTAGACACCTCTTCAAAATTCGATTCCATGCTGTTGCGGACTTTAACGAGAATGTACGGAAACGAGGTAAAATGTATGGGACTGGTTCGGTAAAGAAGAGAACATGTAAACACGAAATGGAATGTTATTGTTTTGTAAATACTGTAATAAATGGAGACAGTAAATTTGTAAAGTATTACTTAAATATCCTGACCAAGTTAACCCTTTGAAGTTTAATAAGGTGAGTCGTGTTCAGAAATCATACTACTTCTCTTGAAACCAGAGTAATATCGATAAAAAAAAAGTACTCTTAACTTTGCCAAAGTCAAAAAAATTCAGTATTCTTCACACCTCGTGGGTCACTCCCCTTAAAGTCACTGATAACTGATAATCAGTGCAATACTTCAGGTTGGGAGAGAAGATCCAGTTATAGAAGTAGTTACGCTATTCCTATTCTCTTCCTGAATGCAATTTATAATAATATAACATTTGTTTCATGTTCGGTTGAATAAACTAAAATCCTCTGTTCATTACAACTGCATAAGCTGATGAGATTCGCAACACTCACCAAAAATTTATTTTTTTAAATTTTAAAATTTTAAAATTTTTTAAAATTTTTTAATACTGGTAAATAAGGAAAGAGACTAAATTTTAGAATAAAGAAATAAACTTTAGTTATCCCAGTTACTTGGATGTGTTCGTCTTCGTACATCACATTTCAGCGTTATTTTTGTTCCAAGAATATTTTTTATTATTTCGACAACATTGAGAACAGCGCTGAATCAATTTCACGCAAGTATGAAACACCGACTGAGATCATATGGTATCAAAAGCTTCTATCACAATGTACATATCTTCGACAATGACCTATTACCACGTCAAATTCCACGATTTAAGAATGACAGTAGCCTATATCAATACCACGGTGTCCCTCATTTCATATGACGGTACCGCGGCGCATAGTTTACGAACAGCCTATTCTACTTATAAATAATAATAATAATAATAATAATAATAATAATAATAATAATAATAATAATAATAATAATAATAATAATAATAATAATAATAATAATAATAATAATAAAACGATTTATCAGTAAGCCATTTTTTCTAATATTGCTCCAGTGGGAGTACATGCCTAGTTTGATTGTTAAAAGGCAAATTATCAACGACCTTGTTTTTACAATCACCGTCTCGAGTAAAAATTACACATTAATGTACTAAATATACTAATAGTTATGTTGAGTAACCGTTTGAGTAATACTGAGAATTAGTATTTTTACTGTATGTTAGTTTAGTATTATTTTCTAGCTCGGAGAACGGTAGGAAAGAGGTGTATACAAGGCTGGGGTGGTCAACTGCCTTACCAACGTAGTGCAGGAATGAACCATAATGGCGGGCGAGCATACCTAGTCTTTAGAGAGCCCTACAATGACGAACACTGGTTGCCATGGTTACAATGTTGTCGGGAAATTGATGACACTGATTGCAGATAGATCCCAGCTCAAAAACATATGAATGTTAAAATGATATTAAATATATAAATTGAAAACTTGAGGAGAAAAAATTTACTCTTCTGTGCTGAATCGTTACCTAAAAGTTTCCAAAACTATATATTTTCTGCAGGACCATCGACATATTTCTTTTTATCTGCAACCACTCTCCTTAATATGTCATGTCAATTTGCCTAGACTTGGGCATTGCAATTAACTAATAAGGCTGCATTAATCTCCCAGTTTCCTGTAAAGAATTCTTGTCGTAAATCTTGTGAATGGGCACTTTGTGTAGAAGTTGATGAAGTCACTTAGACCAAACCAGCTCTGAACTGTAATCTCAGACTGTATCAAGGGGAGGTGAATTTGGTAAAACAAGCAGCTAAGAAGCTAGACTAAAAAAGTTGATTATGGTCCTGAGTTCGAAACCAGTTTGTATAATAAGTCAGTGTCCTACGTACAGCAGGTGTAAGCGTGACTGGTCAGGTGCTGTCTTTATAGAGACAAACACTACAGCAAAAACAGTACACCAGCTGCACATGCTATTATACAAGTACTTAATTATCCCGAGACACATCTAGTCTCTTGCTTTTTGAACCTTACAATTTGCGGTTTATAATGTCTACGTGGGAGGTGCTCCTCTCATGTTTCGCAGATTTTTAAGCTGCGTAATGCTGCAGTTTGGCACTGTATACAGTTCTTATTTATTTTATTTTTTAAGCTTTTTATATGCCGACGTTTTTGCTTTAGCAACTCAAGTAAAGGAGTTTGAGGAAGTTAAACAATTCCTTAGAACAACACTGAGAACCTTCACAGAATATTCTGTTAAGAACCACCAAAAACAAAATCCCCCAGAGAACTCAGGTCTGTACTTTCCACCTCCGAAACAAACAGGCAAATAGAAAACTGGAAGTTAACTGAGAGGGCGCCGAGTTGCGACACTGTTTTTTTGCTAAAATACCTTGGCGTCACTTTAGATAGGTCTCTTAACATATCTCAAACGCTGTCTCAGTACTAAGCAGAAATTGTCAGCCCGAAATAACACCATTCGGAAACTCACTGCCAGTAATTGGGGAGCCCACCCTCAAGTTTAAGAACTTCCGCCATGGCACTTTGTTTCTCTGCAGGGGAGTAGGCATGGCCTGTATGGCAAGTGGATGTCGCGCTTAATGGAACTTTCAGACCGATCACAGGGTGCCTGAAAGCAACACCTGTAGACAATGCTTATTCCTTGGCAGGTTGATCTGACTGATATTCGGCGGACAATGGCTGCAGATGCTGAGAGAAAGGAGGCTGAAATTAATCAAGTATACAACTAAGTGGTAATCAACATCCAAGATCTAGGTTGAAATCCAGAAAAAGCTCCCTCATTTCACCTTCAGCGCTAACTTTGTTTCCGCAAAGAAGCAGAGAACAACTGTGGGTCGCTGGATGTGACCATCTTCAAACGTTGATGACACCTGGTGAATGTATACCGCCTAGACGTACTTTAGACTGGTTAATCTGGAGATCACTGAACAGGCTACGATCAGTTGGTAAATCCAGGGATAACCTTGTCAAATTCTAAAGAACAGTGGCTGTGGAGAAGAATAGACAATCGTCTGTTAATCATCTGTCGTATCTTTTTCTGGATTTCAAACTAGATCTTGGATGTTGATGACCATGCAGCGGGTACAACTGATTTATTTCAGCCTTCTTTCTCTCAGCATCAACAGCTACTTTCCACCGAGTCATGTAGCGTTGGAGAGTTATTGAAGGCTGAAGAAAATGCAGTTGCTGTTCCTCCGACTCTGGGGAAGATTACTTCATTTTCTTCCCGTGGAGGTGGAACTGGCCGACCCCGCGGTGTAGGGGTAGCGTGCCTGCCTCTTACCCGGAAGTTCCGGGTTCGATTCCCGGCCAGGCCAGGGATTTTTACCTGGACCTGTGGGCTGGTTCGAGGTCCACTCAGCCTACGTGATAAGAATTGAGGAGCTATCTGACGATGAGATAGCGGCCCCGGTGTAGAAAGCCCAGAATAACGGCCGAGAGGATCCGTCGTGCTGACCACACGACACCTCACAATCTGCAGGCCTTCAGGCTGAACAGCGATCGCTTGGTAGGCCAAGGCCCTTCAAGGGCTGTAGTGCCATGGGGTTTGGTTTTTTTAGAGGTGGAATTACGTAATTGTTCTTTTCTAATATTCCATTATTTTGATCAGCGTTGCTAAGAATTGCTATAAATTTTAAGTTGTTAGCATTTTATCCCACCTGAGTGTCTTAACGTGTTCGATACCACATCTCTTCTTCTACTTATTCATCTGCCTTTCGCTCGCAGAAATTTGTTAGCCATCGTCCGGCTCCATGGCGAAATCGTTAGCGTGCTGGCTTTCGGTCACAGGGGTTCCGGGTTCGATTCCAGACAGGGTCGGGAATTTTAACCATCATTGGTTAATTCCGCTGGCACGGAGGCTGGGTATATGTGTCGTCTTCTTCATTTCATCCTCATCACGACGCGCAGGTCGTCTGCGGCCGTCAGATGAAAAAGACCTGCACCTGGCGAGCCGAACATGCCCTCGGACACTCCTGGCACTAAAAGCCATACGACCGGGCGAGTTGGCCGTACGCGTAGAGGCGCGCGGCTGTGAGCTTGCATCCGGGAGATAGTAGGGTCGAATCCCACTATCGGCAGCCCTGAAGATGGTTTTCCGTGGTTTCCCATTTTCACACCAGGCAAATGCTGGGGCTGTACCTTAATTAAGGCCACGGCCGCTTCCTTCCAACTCCTAGGCCTTTCCTATCCCATCGTCGCCATAAGACCTATCTGTGTCGGTGCGACGTAAAGCCCCTAGCAAAAAAAAAGCCATACGCCATTTCATATTTTATTTTGTAGCCATCGTGGAGTAGTTATTCCTATACGAGGATTCTCCTATTGTGGGTGTCGAATATTTATTTTGTTTCCCCGTCCAGGCCCTTCTTTTCGTTTCTACTTCACCTTCGACGATAAGTTGTATCAGGCATCACTTGTCATTTCGCAAGCTGTGACGTTTTATTAGGGTTAATATCCGGTGAACGTGGTGACCACACCCATTCCGAACAGCTTGAGGCTTTTGTACATTTGTTTTAAGAAACGAGATTTCCACTTCCGGAGGTGCATATGGCCCTCAGGTTCACTCAGCCTACACCAAAAATGAGTACCAGGTTAATTCCTGGGGCCAAAGGCGGCCGGGCGTAGAGCTGACCACGCTACCCCACCACGTGCCGTGGTTAACAATGGTGGAAGCCTTTACCTTCCACTCCTCCAAGGGCCTTCCTGGCCTGTACGGAGGTGTCTTTGTCTTTTTAATATCTTATTGGTGCAGAGGAGAAAGGGAGTTTCTCACTGACAAAAAATTAGTAGGCAATATAACGCAGTAGTCGCTCATCAATGGAGTTTTTATAGGACTTGAAGATTCAACTCAGACTAGGGTTACAATATTACCCGTTTTTTTTGTTTAACCGTAGATCACCCTTTTTGAGATCCTGCCCCCGACACACACACACACACACACACACACACACACACACACACACACACACACACACACACAAGCACAAGTTGCCCATTCTCATTTGGGGTCTGCCTTACAAGGGCTGCCCCAGGCTACCAATAGCCACATGATTTTTTTTAATGCCAGTATGAAATGAAAGTTCATGAGACAAAAATCGATTATCGTCTATCATTAAGACACACAGGACATTCCAATAAATATGATAATTTCATGTTTTAGATATCTCTTCTTCATTTATTTATTTATTTATTTAATTATTTAATTATTTATTTATTTATTTATTAGTGTCTTGTTCAGTGGTAAAGTTAGTACTCGAGGCCCTCTCTTGCAATTAACCACATTTCGATCACAATCTAAAATAAAGTAATTAACAGTTAAACTACACAAATTAATATAATTTAAAATTAATCTTAATAATTTAGTTTGTAATTTATTTCGTTATTAAAAACTGACATACAGTAATTTAAGGTAAATTTAAGACTTAAAATAAACAAATATAATCAAAGTTGAGTATGAGAAATAATGAAACCTCAAATTAAAGAAAATTAGAACATCAATTAAGAGCAACGTCTGTCTCTATGCGGTAGTGGTGAGTGTGATTAGCTTCCTCCCTCGGAGATCGGGTTTCGATTCCCGGCTCCGCCACGAAATTTGAAAAGTGGTACGAAGGCTAGAACGGGTTCCACTCAGCCTCGGAAAGTCAGCTGAATAGATGGGGGTTCGATTACCACCTCAGCCATCCTCGAAGTGGTTTTCCGTGGTTTCCCACTTCTCCTCCAGGCAAATATCGGGATCGTACCTAACTGGAGGCCACGGCCGCTTCCTTCCACTCTTCCTTGTACTGCCCTTCAGGCGGTAGAAGTGGGATCCCTCGCTGAGTCCGAGGGAAAAACCAGCCCTGCACGGAAAACAGATTAAGAAAGAAAGAAAGAAAGAAAGAAAGAGCATGTATGAACACAACAGTATATCTAAATACTGCAATAAATCAAAATGCAGTTCATCATCCCAACGAATTCGAAGAATGGAATAACAATCAAAACACAATATATACATAATAATTATCTAATATGTTCTTCTTACAGCTAAAATAAATCATTATTCCGTAGTACCTATTACTAAAATTCTCTTAGAAACAACCTGACTAATCCTCATTCGTACTACAACCATTCAGTCAGCTGTCCTCAGCAGATTGTCTGCAGGCGACCTTAAATCTTGATAGCGAGTTAGTTTCTCTGACATGAACTGGCAGGGAATTCCACAATCTGGCGCCGGTCACCACAAATGATATATTAATTGTATTTGTGCGATGCGCAGGATCGTTTATCGTTGTAATAATGTTAATAAATAATTCCCAGATTGTGTTCGAATGATGCGTTTTGGATAAGGAAGGCTACAACGCATTTCTCCCTCTCCCCCGCCTGTATTTCAGTTTTATGGAGAGTTGAAACCCTAGTTTATTTGCCCAAAAGCGGGAGATAAAATTAAACGAGCAATGTTTGCGATGTGAGCTGTGCGTTTTCTTGTTGGTCATATATCGTTGTCCCCTAGAAATGCGTGGTCTTGCATTAATTTCCGTATTCCAATTAAATAAAACGCAGACGGGCGTGGCTTGGAATACAGGTGCGTATAACGAACATTTCCTGACTTTAACTTGACTTCAGTGTGTGGTGGTGGCGTGTTTTGTGTTAACATGCAGAAGAACGAGATAATCAGAACCTCCTAAGCACTGTGAGGAACACGGCCAGTATCTTGAAGTGCGGCGATTTGAGACTCAGACCAGGCATTCCCAAGCTCTTTACACAACATTTGGAGTTGTTCTCATGCAAATAACAAAATGCTTGCGAGCACGAACGTTTCTCAGGTCCGTTTATCATTTCAAATTCCGTTTTACGAAGCGGTATGATATTGCTGTTATCAGTCTGTTATAATTATTTAAAATTTGCCTACTTCAAAGTTGTTTTACGTTTGTTATGCTATCAGTAGTCTTAACATTTTCTACAGGTCTGCGGTTATAAATATTTGAAATAATATGGCTGCTCGTGTGACCTTGAATTGACGGATCACCAGACCTCTTCAGCGCTGATATAGAAGGTGAGTTTGATGAAGATACGTTTTTGGTTTTGATTTGCTTTACGTCGCACCAACACAGATAGGGCTTGTGGCAACGATGGGATAGGGAAGGGCTATGAGTGGAATGAACCGACCGTGACCTCAATTAAGGTACAGTCCCAGCATTTGCCTAGTATGAATATGCGACATGAAACCATCTTCAGCGCTGCCGACAGAGGGGTTTGAACTCACTATCTCTCGAATGAAAGCTCACAGCTGCGCCCAGATTGGTAATCTGACTTACTTCCAGTACTGAATTTGCTGAAATATCACAATTTGTCAATGACAAAAATACGGACTTAAACTTCCGTAACTTTCGAAATGAGTACACCATCAATTGCTATCCAACACCCTCTGCAGAGATCATGCAAAAACTCGTTTTTCCAAAAAGTGGATTTAACGACACTTTGCATTGGAGCCTCCAATTATTGAATACTCTTTACATTGATCTTCTTTGATTTTCTTTGTCTTTGCATTTTTCTTGTGATAAATATGTTCTGGATACTGGTGCCTTTGCTATTTCCAACATAAGCGAACAATCTTCCCGCGCCACTAAACAAAGGATTTTTTTTTTCAAAACGCTCCATAAACTCTGCATATAAAATTTTGTTTTCATACAGAATTGGCTTTGGTTATTTATCGAAGATGAGGAAGTTCTCTCTGATTTATTGTAATTAGCATTTACAGAGCAGTGATTCGTAAAACGGGAGAGAAGAATGCGTAGCTGTGCGTATTATTATTTGAGTGCTTCCTGGATAAGAACCATTTCAAGCGTTCATCATCTCTTTCACATTACAACTCTCTAAACTTTCCCTTTCTGAATCTAGCTTTCTGAAAGTTAAGCGCTTTCATAATTTGGAATCTCACGCCTTCGTAATCATATCCTTGTAGTTAAGGGACAGAGGGTTTGATGAATTTAAAACACAAGTTCAGTTGTTGGCGATCTGATAGCGATTGCTGTTCTTACCTAATGATAACTAGAGATGGGAATTATAGGCACGAATAGGTTAGAATGCAAACGCATTTGAACAAGGTGCAAGTGAAATCTAGCCGCTCTACAGATATGTCGGGGAGTTGCATAAATTTTAGGGGTTCTAATAGTTCAGATCGAAAATATTTATGCAAATCTCACCGCAGAACCGTCATGCGGGTAACTTACACTTGCGCCTTGTTCAAATACATTTGCATTCTAACCTATTCGTGCCTATAATTCCCATCTCTAATGATAACCGTAGTCAGTCCACCAATAACGTTACCTACACACATTAGGTAATGCCAACATTTCGGACACTATTACCCGGGATTGTTCCCGATGTTACAAAAATTCTAACATCCCTACTCTTTTCATCGCTAAAATACAGGGTCTCTCAGGGTGCATGCACTTTGCACGGTGCAAAAGACGACTTCCCTTGGCTGACCAGAGTGCAGACCCCCACTCCTCTATTTGGAGCAATAGCGCTTACTCTCTCTTTCCTCACGCCTGTCTCGCTCGCTCGCCCTGTCTCCCTCTACCACACTTGCCCCGTAGCGCTCCAAATCCGAGCTGACTTGAGGCGAGTAGAGCCGAGCTTAGCCGAGTAGCCTAGAGACGAAGCGTTGGTCCGAGCGGGACCGATGCACACTTCACGGAGCTCTTACGCCTCGATTTGCACGCGTGAGATTTTGGACGTTTGAGAGGCCCTGCTATAATGGCTGCGCCTAGATTACCGGGTAGTAGATCTCTCTGGAATACTGTCTGCTCTTCCATAGCGACGCCATATAATTTTCGGGGGGTATAGAGGTGCTCGTGTTGCACGCCGCATTACCAACCTCCGAAAATTGAAAAACCATACAGAAATTCAAAATAAACCGTATTCTTTATCGTAAAACCCAAACACACTGAAATTCAATAGAATGCGTGCAATAATAGCAAATAGTAATGTCAAATAGGAATGCTTAACTGAAACGTATTACTAGAAGTAAGAAAATGCAACATATATACACTTTGCTCTTTCTTCACGAGTTGGATAAGGACGCATCCACTTCCTGTACTGTCTGTACCCTCCCACGTCTGCCCTACTTGTTGTGTGTGTCCTCCGCATCGCAAGCTCTGCGCCTACAAGCTCCGCAACCCGCCTTAGCACCGAAGTTTCTAGCAGCTACGAGGTGTCTTTACTGCGCCTGGCACGCTCACCGATGACGTCAGCCAGCGATATATAAGGAGCTTCGTTCCGAGCCTCTCCAGGACTACCCCAATGTTCGGCGGTCAGACCACACCGCAAGTCAGACACGGAGGCATTCCTCTTAAAAACGTGTTTTGAGCGGGTGGACAAATTGCTGGCCGTTGAGGTTTCACCTCTGAACATTGCCTCACTATCCTGATCCCCGTAGCCACGTCGAGCCCCGAGTATAGCATTCTGCTACTCCCTTTAGTCCTCACCAGTGCTCCGACATCCACCTTAGCATTCTGCTATTTGAATAAATTAATGCAAGTTCCTTGCAAGTATAAACCTCCTGCCAGCATTCTGCCTCTCTCTACAAGTTACGCTTGTAATTTCACAGAAGATAGTTTTCTACTATCAGGACAATTTATTAGTGAAACAGACTATCTCCTCAAGATAGAAGTAAGTGTATATAGAACTCTCATATTGTATAATTGTACATATGCAACAGACATTCAATTTAAGATTTAATTTCAACATTAACTGCGTGCATTCAAACAAGTTTCAAGAAGAATTCAGTTTTCTTATATATATATTGTATCAAATCATTGAAACAATAAACTTTATGTTGTGTCGCTGTATACCAAGTTCCTTGTATGCAACACTACTTTTGTTTCCTTCTGGGTGATTTAACAGAAAGTTTTAATTTTTTGGGTGTGGAAGAACCTGCTTTATTTTTGGAATTAGAAGTTAATCGCATATTTACTTATTTAACATTCACAGTAAACGCCGAAGAATATAATATATACTTAATTAATACTCTACATAGTAAGGTAAACAACAAGAAATTGAAGCACTGCACTGTCACGCAAAATAATTTATTAGTACATCACAATACAGTAGAACCCCGTATATCCGATATAAAGGGGTCGGAGCCACTTCGGTTGACGCTTTTTTTTTTCGGATGACACATGGTAAATATTTTCGGTAGTTAAATGTCGAAATAAAAATGCATAAACTCTGTTAAGCAAAGGCGTATACTGTATATTAACATAAAAATATTTACATAATTATTCATTATATAAAATCAGTGATTTTCTTCTGTTTTGGCACAGCGCTGTCGTGCAGCTATGTCGCGCCACCGTTTAATCAACCAAATGTCAGCTGGTATAGATTCATTGCTCTGTTCAACAAATCACAAAGCAATCTGAAATAATGAAACAATTTTTTTTGTTACTTCTGAACTGAATACTGTATACAGTAATTTTATTACAGTACTGTAAAATTTCAAATCTTTGCCAAATTTTTTCTTTATATGATTCTTTCTGTAATGCGTTCGTTGGTTCAATACCCTCAGCCGTTTTTTGTTTTTTGAAAAATGTCCACACCGAATGTAGTATTAAAAGCTTAAGTAAAACTCTGCATTGACTCACATTAGCGTTCGTAGTGGTAGAAGAAAAGCAAACTGCTAACCTAATCGACCGGATAACGATTAAGAAAAGGATTGTTATTTTTAGGAATAAATAAACAATATATTCACATACTTTATATTATATTTTATTTACCTGAAATTCGCAGCTCATATACCTTGGATGTTTTCTACATTGAGTTGCTTGTCTGAAGGTCTAGAACTCTGGATTTTTATGCGTACGGCTTCATCCATCGAGTTCATTCCCAACTTAGCATTTCTCTCCTCATTCCTAATACCCACGTGCCATTATTTCACCTGTATGTACGTCCAGCTCCATGGCTAAATGGTTAGCGTGCTGGTCTTTTTACATAGGGGTCCTGGATTCGATTTCCGGCAGGGTCGGGAATTTTAACCTTAATTGGTTAATTTCCCTGGCACGGAGACTGGGTGTATGTTACGTGTTCATCCTCATCACGACGCGCAGGCCGATCAAAAGACCTGCACCAGGCCTTTCTGGAGGCCACATGCCATTACATTACCTGTTTGTACCAGCATTGCCTGTTACTTCCAAGTGAAGAATCCCAGTCCATTCCCAACCTTCCGTCGCCGGAAAACTTCGATGTGGTGGTGTGACGTTAAACAAGTAGTGAATATAAACTGGATCAAATCAGCACGAATTGTCGACTCCAAGAAGTTGGTAAAAGCCAAGAAGGAGAAAAACACTGCATTCTATTTCCAGACAGCAGCAGTGATTAGTTGGGCCGAGAGTTGGGGCGGGGCATTCACCCTCACCCCCAGTTTGTGAGGAAAACATCACATTTTTATTCCATTTTAGTCGGCTGAAGCTAGAAATTATTAAAACAGGCAATTTATACAAGCCTGTTGCCTTATCAGCTAAACCTTACATTTATTTTCTTTAATTATTAACAAAATTATTAGCGGAAATACGCAAAAAATATCGTTGGCCGCGACTAACCGATTTGTATAGCGCCACAGCAGGTAGTCCACTGTTTGCATGCGCTGTGAGGAAGGATATCAGCGGTAGCGCTAAAGCAGGTAGTGCACACTTTGCATGTGCTGTGAGGAAGGGTATCAGCAGTAGCGCTACAGCAGGTAGTGCACACTTTGCATGTACTGTGAGGAAGGATATCAGCGGTAGCGCTACAGCAGGTGGTGCACACTTTGCATGTGCTGTGAGGAAGGATATCAGCGGTAGCGCTACAACAGGTGGTGCACAGTTTGCATGTGCTGTGAGGTAGGGTATCAGCGGTAGCGCTACAGCAGGTAGTGCACACTTTGCATGTGCTCTGAGGAAGGATATCAGCGGTAGCGCTACAGCAGGTAGTGCACACTTTACATGTGCTGTGAAGAAGGGTAGCAGGGGTAGCGCTACAGCAAGTAGTGCACACTCTGCATGTGCTGTGAGGAAGGGTAGCAGGGGTAGCGCTACAGCAAGTAGTGCACACTCTGCATGTGCTGTGAGGAAGGGTAGCAGGGGTAGCGCTACAGCAAGTAGTGCACACTCTGCATGTGCTGTGAGGAAGGGTAGCAGGGGTAGCGCTACAGCAAGTAGTGCACACTTTGCATGTGCTGTGAGGAAGGGTAGCAGGGGTAGCGCTACAGCAAGTAGTGCACACTCTGCATGTGCTGTGAGGAAGGATAGCAGGGGTATATTTTTTCATCAAGGTCATGGACACTCAGGTATGATTCATCCACTTCCCGCGCGCATTCGTCGGTCTAGCAGTCTCTTTAGTGTCCGTTAGTTTCTTAGTGTGTAGTAAAATACTAAATTACTTTTAATTATATAAACACGCCCGTCCGGATTTCTATTTAGTTGTAATACATGTGTAATATAGTCCCTTTGGTGAAAGTTTTATTTATAGTGTTGAATCAAAATCTCAAACTAGTATTGCCGCACTTAAGTTGGTAAACTCTCAAGCTCTACCTTTCTGTCGAAATTCGCTCAGAGACCATCAAAACACTTACCATTTTGTAGGTTTTTTCAGTTTTGATTTATACCCCATCTCCCCCACTATATCCCATAAACCCAGATACTTTTTGTTATCTGTGCATTTCCACCCCCACGCCCCCCCACTCCTGCTTTTAATTGCCCATCGCAGCTACTGTTGAATATTATTTACGTAATGCCTATTGCTCACGGCAAAATGTTTTGTAACATTTGTTGTACAATTAATTTTATAAAAATTTGCTGAAAACAAGTTGTGTTGCTCACGGTAAAATTATTTTATAAAATCCGTGGAAGCATCAGCATGGCCATCTATGAACTCATTTCTGAACTAGGATGTGTATGTGCTACCATCTTTCGATACACTTTTAAACCAAGAATCAGCTGTTCAACTTAGTGTGTTTGAGAGTATGGCACCAACAAACAAAGCAAAACTTGCTGCTTTAGCTGCAATTATATGTTGTACAGTGGTAAAAAGGAAGAAAAGAAATGCCACGAAATGCTGGACTCGGGATTGGATCAAAAGAAGAGAAGAAGGTAGAGGATTGCTGTCTTTGGTCAAAAATTAGTTGAGGTTAGAAGACCAGCATTCATATAGGAATTCGGCGATTGTGTTTTCTGCCTTTCTTCTTGCATTTCTGTTGTGGTAAAGTGGTGTTTTAACTTCGTACAAACAAGGATATTTCTGGTATTCATCAGTAAGACACCAACAGCTTCCTTAGTCCACTGGGATCCTGCCATTTTAGAAAGAAGTGTTTGTTTACAATCGAGTTTCACAATCCTCTCACGACGCAGCGCCAGCATCATCGTGATCTCAGCTTCGTTGATTGGTTCGTTTCGTAAAATTAATTTTACGGAATAGAACATGTCCTATTTTATGAAAAGTTTTATCAACAGTTTTATAAAACTTGAATTTGACCGTGAGCAACAGAAATTTTATAAAATTAAATTATTGTACAATAAATTTGAAAGAAAATTTTACCGTGAGCAACAGGCATAAGACGCAATAGCATTTTTCTTAAACTTGCGAAGGTTCAACAGAAGGCAGTCTGGGAGCAAGAGGTTCGTGTAAAGGGCGTAAAAGATGTAATACCCTCTCGTCTCGGGCAGCGCAGTAGTATTACTCGATTGTAATTACGTCGATTACTATCTGGTCCAGTGTCTTGTTGCACACCAAATGAAAGGCCTGCAGTTAATGAGAGACGCTGGCCAGGTCATGTCACAGAGATACGGTTTGACCCGGCCATAGGAATGTTTCTCTGTGTTCGGGAGGGGGAAGTTGCTCGCTAATTGGATGTGTGGGAGATCTGGTGTCAAGATTAGGTAACAAGATATGAGTAGTTCTGGAACTAGGAGGAAATTATAATTAGAGGGTACTAGTTATAAGGAAAGGCTGTGTTACTCGACACTGGCTCGCCCAGGAAGCTCTGATAACTAAGAAAATTATCAGTGGCTCTCCTTTGGTTCCTTCCTCCACCAGACTTTGACAGTCCCGCGGACTTTTTCGAGTGTCCTCCAGGATGATGCAGTGGAATCTAACCTAACGTGATGCAAGTTTTCATTCCTCCCCTGAAGGAAAACATCCTTTCTTTGAGCAGGAAGATAATTTGCAATTTGTCCAGCATTTGTGTGGTGTGAAAATGAGAAACCACGGAAAACTATTTTCAGGGTTGCCAACAGTGGGTTCCAACCCACTATCTCACAGCGTGCGGTTAGGGGCGCGCAGCTGGTATTAAGTCATTTGTGTACAAAGTTTGGTTAAAATTGCAGATTTTTCTATAGTCGCCGTCATTTTTACCTTTGATGATTATCAGTAGTCGAGATATTGCTGCTAAACTGTATGCAACCCACTACGTACAGAATGTATTGCGGGCTAGTATAAGTCTTCGCCTGCTATTATTGGAGTGGTCATTTAGTGAATTGATTATAGAATCACTCAAAGTTGAACGAACTTAGACACCCAGGACTTGTTTAGTTGGTTTTTGAAGGAAGTGTAGGTGGTAGGAACGGTAGGGGTAGACTTTCTTAATATATAGATTAATTAAATTATTTACTTATAAAACTTGTGCGAAAAGATTTCCGTCCATTCTTGACTGTCAAAGGCCTTGGATGGAGCAAGCTCCAACTATGGTTGTGAACCATAGAGGTTGCCTCAAGATGTTCTCTGGCTGTCATTTTACGGGATTGAGCAGTATATCAGGAAATAGAACCTATAACACATTTCATAAGAAAGAAGAGACTATCATTCTTTGGTCATCTGTTAAGAACGCCTCAAGACAGGTTAATACGCAGAATTTCGGAGAAGTTTTGGAAACAAAAACAACAACCTGTCTGGATAAAAGAAATAAAAAAAGACATGAAAGAATTTAGATATAGCAATGGAGGATTTAAAGAATAAATCAGAGTAAATAAATTGAAGAATAGTAAAATTAGATTCCTACCAAAAATTGATAAAAGAGAAACAACTAAGAGGATATTTTCAGAAGAAGGACGAAAACGATTAGATTGAATGAAGAAATACTGGAAGAACAGAAAGGAAAAAAACATCATAGAAGACCGGACAGAAATTGAATACAGTGGTCCAATGCGGCCGTAAAAGCACAATAATAATAATAATAATAATAATAATAATAATACATGTGCGATGGCGTTAAATGCAAAACGAGGACATATTTAATTGATTACTGACCAGACACACCTCACAGCATGCATAATTCCTCACGTCACTGGTGGCTTAACTCGACACTAAATTGTTAATAGAGTTCACTGTTAGTGTGAGGGTTATTTGGATGAAACTTTGCATTGTGAGTCGCACACTCTGTAAAAGAATAGGAAATGATCGACGCATAATGAAAGGCGGTAATGTCTTTAAATGTATAATTACGAGCACGTTTTAAGCTGCATTTAAATGAGGCGTTGTGAATAATAATGAGATGACGACAAGGGTAGGAGAGTTAAATAATGGAGGAGGAAGAGCGGAGATAAAAACATTAGGAATTAATGAAGGAGAATAAGATGTAGCGTATAGCTGATGAGTCTAGTGGTGAGGGAAGATGAAGGAAGCCGCTCTGTGTGAAACTTTAATGTCCAATGTACATCCGTCTGAATTAATTTGAAGTACAAAATTACAAATATCACAAGCATACAGATCAGAAAGTTTTAATGGATTAAATTAAAAGGGGCTGCCTGGCCGACGCCGAAAAAGCGTGCTAGATTCGCCCGGAAGGACGTGGATTCGATTCCCCGCCAGGAAGTCGTAAAGTGTAAGAAACGAGATGTCCACTTCCGGAGCTGCACGTGGGTCTGAGATTCACTCAGCCTACACCAAAATTTCACAGTTCGAGCACTTCAGGCAAGCAACTCATTGTTGAAAACATCCTAGGAATATGAGCTGCGAATTTTAGGTAAATAACAATTTACAGAGAATGTATTCTTTATTTCTAAAATTTACAACCCTTTTCTTAATCATCCCTATCCGGTCGATTAGATTAGCAATTTGCCTTTTTTTCTACCATTACGAGCGCTAATGTGAATCAGTGCAGAGTTTCACTTAAGTCCTTATAACTACATTCGGTGTAGACATTATTAAAAAAGAGAAATCTTGAGGGTATTGCACCAAAGAACACTTTACAGAAAGAATTATGTAAATAAGTTAATTTGACTTGTTTTGAATCAAAAAAGAAAACGAGTAAAGAAACAAGCTATTTCAAGCCTTTTCCGGAACTGGATTTAGGCCGAAAGTGATTTTGGAATTTTTTTTTTTTTTTAGTTTGATAGAGTTATCCAAGACTCACAATTTAAAAGCTTTCCGGGCACTTTAGCTCTTCAACTTTCGGCACATTTGAGGAAATTGCTTAATTTTACGTTTTTCGTAGTATGGGGACCCCTACTTTGTCTGCTAAGAAATGCCTTCAACATTAAAGTGAGTACCAGGTTAATTCCCGGGGGCAAAGGCGGCTGGGCGTAGAGCTAACCACTCTATCCGGCCAAGTACCGAGGTTACGGATAGTGGAAGCCTGTAACTTCCGCCTCTCCCCAGGACCATCATGTTTTGTACGGAGATGTCTTTGCTTTCCTTTTTATATAATGCTTTAATTCCCCTCCCTGAGGGAGTGGGGTGGGTGACCTAAAGGGGAGCAACCTCTCTCTGACTACGAGCTCACGAATCTAGAAATGTGTGTAATGGAAGTTTGGAAAAAGACACCAGCGTAAAAATTATTTATTTGCTTCAGCTTTTTTTCTTGTTCTTTTAACCTCCCACTAACACATCGAAGGTATTCAGCGGCGGAAGGATAGGAAAGGACTAGATGTGGGAAGGAAGTGTCTGTGGCCTTAATTAAGGTACAGCTTCGTGTGAAAATGGGAAACCACGGAAAACCGTCTTCAGGACTGCCGACAGTGGGATTCGAACCCATCTACAGAATGCAAGCTGATAGCTATGCCACCCTTACCGCACGGCCAAATCGCTCAGTTATTTGTTTAATGCTCCCTCCATTGATACAGATCGGAAACCACAGGAAACGATTCTGAGGAGGATATCCGACTGTGGCGGTTCGAGTGCAGAGCTTGGCTCCATATCTGTACCGCCTTAACACGCGCGGCCACTCCGCTCGGTCGATACATATTTTAACTTTTCCATTTTTTTTATCTTTTTGTTTTTATACTTGTATGGTTCCCACTAAATGTTTTATGATAGCAGCGAATTGGAATGCCTATTACTCACTTGTGATTTGTATTGCTACGTTATGTGGCTATTTATAAATCTGAAAGAGACCTAACGACTTGGCCATGCGGTTAGAGTCGCGCAGCTATGAGCTTGCATTCAAGAGATGATGGTTTCGAACCCCACTTTCGGAAGCCCTGAAGATGGATTTCCGTTGTTTCCAATTTGCACACCCGGCAAATGCTGGAACTGCACCTCAATAAGGCCACGGTCGCTTCCTTTCCACTCCTAGCCCTTTCCTATCCCATTGTCGCCATAAGACCTATCTATGTCGGTGCGACGTAAAAAAATGGAAGAATGTAAAAAAAAAATATGGTCGAGGACAGATCAGGGACGGTCTTGCAGGGTTTTCTTGACATCGTTTGACGACGTAAGGCTGACTGGGTACAGTGAACGGCACGGTTTGAGAACTAACTTCTCTGACTGGTCACTAGCAACATGGGTGACTTGTTATATGGCCCGTGGATGCGCCAGTCGTACCATACCGTATAATTCGCCTAGTGATTCCGTGCGGTTATGATTTGTGAAGTTGAAGTCTTAGATACATTCCTGTTTCCTATGTTACCGAACATGGTTATGTTTCAAAACATTTGTTCACATTCAAAGATCCGTACACTATTTAACTACTGCTTTAATTGTCGTAGGAGGATGGCTGTGGGTTCGAACCTCGCTGTCGGCAGCCCTGAAGATGGTTTTCCGTAGTTTCAGATTTACATATCAGGCAAATGCTCGGTCTGTACCTTAATTAAGGCCACGGTCGCTTGCTTTCCCACTCCTATCCCATCGTCTCTATGAGACCTATCCGTGTCGGTGCGACGTAAAGCCAATTGTAAAAAAAAGGATGGTTTGTCAGTTGTGACATACTTCCTCTTAAAACAAGAATCAATCACCACCGCAGTGTTAGGCCTGCCATTACGTCGGGCGTAATATTATATATTCAATGATGTGCAGCCTTTGGTCGGAATTTACATTCAGAAGTCTATAAGAAATAAATTTTCAGTTTCGAACCTAACATAACTTTTTCCCTAAGGGTTGGAGGGCAATCGTTTCAATACCGTCATCTTGGGCTGTATCTCACTGTATCTCACATGAGACGTCGGGATTAATGTTTGGGCGGTCAAACAACCGATTTTCAATAACAAATAAATATAACTTCAAATTTTGGACCCCGTCTCTTAAGGCATTATGCTTTTAGGATTAGGACCATTTTGTTATGCCAACGTAAGGCGTTAAATGACTTACTTGGCTTAGTTCCTTAAACTCCTGTTAAGGAGCATGGGGCCGATTTGAATTCTTTGATGAGGTTTATTGTGGTTAGCATGAGTTATCGGCACAAGCGCCCTATCCTTATGGGGGCTTCCCCTTTCCGCTTCCATGCATGCGGGAGTTTGCTGTAGGGGTTGTCTCCCTTACCCTTTCGGGACCTCTTTCCTTTCCCACAAGGCAGTGGTTGCTAATCCTATTTACCCGGAAAGCAGGGTTGCCCCTTCTGCCAGTTCTGTCGTTCCAAAAACTCGTCTTTCCGCATTCACTGCCATTGAGGACTTAGCAGAGTTCACCAGAGCCCCCTTAGCCGTCATTTTTCCCCGTTCCTGCAGGACCTTCACAGCTACCGCGGCGGTCCCTGGGCACACGAAGGGCCCGCTATATTTCACCCCTGTAGACCATCCCCTACTTCATGCCGTTGCCCGTCTTCCAGCACGGGTAGGTGGGATTGGACATGTGGGAGACTAGGGCAGGGTTGCCAGACGTCCCGGATTTTACGGGACAGTACCGTATTCGTGTTAAATATCCCGCGTCCCGGACGACAGTTGACCGTATTTCGACCTCGAGAGAAATACGTCGGTGTTTCCACCTCTGATAAGTACCAAGAGCTTTTCTTCTTTCTTTTAGACAGGATAGATTTCTTCACTCCTTGATTTCTTTATCTGGTGTGAGTTCGTATATTTTAAAAATTGTTTTATTTCATTGCTTGCAGTTCTCGGGTTGTCCATCCTGGCAAATAAGACGCGTAATAGCAGACAGCTACGCGAGGTAGCTGCGAGGCCACCGCATGTTCGTGTGAAATTGTCAGCTGTGAGAAATATTTTGTTCTGTTGACTTCATTAGGTCTGAGCTGTTCATTTCTGTAAATTTTTCTTCAGTGTTATTCAGAGATTTTTACGAAATTGCTAAGAATGACAAAAAAACTGTTAACAGCACTTCAAAGGAATGAAAATATATTGAAATTGAAAGAACTGGTATGAAAAAGTAAATAAACTAAATTTTTTCCTATTTCTTTTTTGTCATGTTTTACGGTGACGATGGGATAGAAAAGAGCTAGGGTTGAAATCGACCGTGGCCTTAAGATAGGCTACAGCTACAGTATTTGCCCTTTGTAAAATGGGAAATCAAGGAAAACCATCTTTAGGGCTGCCGACAGTGGGCTTCGAACCCATCGTCTCCCGAATACAAGCTCGTAGGTACATGACCCACACCGCGCGGCCAACTTGCTCGGTACTGTAAGTTTCTTTTTGCTATTTGCTTTACGTCGCACCGACACAGATATGTCTTACGGCGACGATGGGATAGGAAAGGCCTAGGAATTGGAAGGAAGCGGCCGTGGCTTTAATTAAGGTACAGCCCCGGCATTTACCTGATGTGAAAATGGGAAACTACGGAAAACCATCTTCAGGGCTGCCGACAGTGGTGCTCGAACGCACTATCTCCCGATTACTGGATACTGGCCGCACTTAAGCAACTGCAGCTATCGAGCTCGGTACTGTAAGTTTGTCTGGGTACAAATGTTAGGAGGTGCATTGATAAACTGCGCTATGATTTCAACATAATAATAAGCGTATCATTTTGAAACGAAGTTTACAACTTGTAGAATACGAGCCCGTTGATTTACACTGTCCCGTATTTTGATTTCAGGTATCTGGCAACCCTGAACTAGGGCGTCAAATACTCTTATCTTTGTACGTCTTAACTACCGTCGGATGTCTTTTGCTATATTTATGCATTGCGGCAGTTCTGAGGTACTTCTATTGTTAGATCTCAGAAGTTTAGGTATTAATAGGTTAGAATGCAAACAAAAAAGAAAAAATGCTATTTGTTCGGGGCGTCGATCTATTTTGTAAATGGTGGAAGTGTAAACTGTTGAATGTCAGGAAAGGAACGTTAAGGACGACACAACACCCAATCTCAAGGCCAGGAATATTTATCATTTACAATTAAAAACCCCTGACCCGGTCGGGAATCGAACCTGGGGACGCCGGGTTACAGTCGCATGCATTGCCCCCTACACCGCGGGACCAGACAGAATGCAACCTTGCTGAAGCGTGCAAAACGGATTCTCTAGCCTGTACAGCAGTTATGCTATGAGATTTGGATGAACATTAGGGGGACTACCTGTTAGAACCCCTTGAAATTATACTACTGTTGCTACATTACGGAGGAGCCGTTGTCAGGGTAATGAACTATCTCGTATGTACCGGAAGGTGGATCGTTCTACCTTGTGACCGTACCTTTTCTGGTGTCCAAACATTAATTCCATGAAAGGACAGAATATATCGTGCTTCTATATCAATTTTAAATCGAAGGTCTCATGCTATTTTTTGTGTCAAAACATCCATCTATTACTGAAGAATGCTGACTGTCTTCAACTCCATTTTGATAAAGAGTAGCCTGGTATTGTTTATGCATGCATCGGTTCATATACATTATGTTTATTCAGTTCAAGCAAATATTTAATGTTAGTGCAGTGCGCACAAAAGGGATACATTAATAATTACATAAATGCTAAAATGATTAATTCTTTCATAACAGGAACTCTGCGATGTAATGGCATTTGATATCGTCAAAACCACAAAAGTTGCAGTATCCATTAGTAACAACGCCATTTGTATATCATCGCTCCCCTTCCTCCCTGTTGTTCAGGTTTCGAGCTCAATGGATTGTGTAATTTTATATCAGGAAGTGGAATGATATTGGTATTCTAACTTCCGAAACTCTGTTGTGGTTCATCAGATTCTTTATGATGAATGGTGAGCTAACAAATTAATGAGTCTATAATCAGAATTGCTAAATGATGCATCATTTTATAACCCACACGCATTCCCTTTTGCCTTTTTAATGGGAAATATTTGACCAGTAACGTCCTGGTTAACTCATTGATGAATACTGAACATAATTTACGAATGGGTTTGCCGGTTCCTCATTTGCTGGGGAGTGTGGAGATATCTTACTTGTAATCCTAGAGATATCACGCTCGAACCTACAGATGCTGTGAATGGCGGGGGGGGTACCTACTGTGTAGAGATGAGAAGAATGCAAGAATGAGGAATGTGGCCTGCAAGGACGAACTTCCTGCTCTGCCCAGACAGATCGGCTCTTATCTGCTCTACGAAAACATTGACTCATACTTTGCAGTTTGCTGGATTACAACTGACAAGAGCGAAGAGCTGCCAGTAGAAGATAATATAAAGTCGCCTGGTTAGTAGCGGAGTTGCTATGGTAACCATTGCGTCACTGGCTCTGGTGGTGAAAACCTCTTCGTCCCGTGCCTCACCGGGATTGTGCATTCTTCTGATCTCCCAACAATACCATGACTGGCCAAAAGTCACGGGAAGGGGTGTCCCATTAGAAAATGTGCCCTGTATGACCACTGAGCGTTGCGGGTCGGTGCGGCGTAGTTGGTTAGTATGTCACAGACATCAGTGTCGTAAAGATGGCAACACGTCGCGAGTTAACCAACTTGAAAGTGGGATGATCATCGGCGCACAGCGCATAAGTCATAGCATTGTGGAGATTACACGCTAATTCGAATTTCCGAGGTCAACTGTTTCGAGGGCGGATCTTCAATATCGCAGAGAGAATGTTACCTCCCGCATAAACCGCCGCACGGGAAGACCACAGGTGTTTAACGAACGGACATCACGTCGCCTCCGCAGAACCACCCAGTTGTATGTTGAGAGTCAGGACTGTAAGGAGGCAACTGCACTGCATAGGCTTCACCAGCGGATAACTAACTCGTGTCCCTTTCCTGACATCTCGACAGAAAGCTCACTGACGTGCATGGGCCTGTGAACATTGGCAATGAACCATGGATCAGTGGCGGCGTGTGGTATGGTCCGATGAAACCCGGTTCCAATTGTATCGAGCTGATGGGCGCGTGAGAGTGTTGTGTATGCCCCATGAAACTATGGATCCTGCGTTTCAACAAGGTTGTCCAGATTGGAGATGGCTCAGTTCTGGTGTTGGCGGCGTTTTCATGGTCTCAATTAGGCCCCATTGTCCGGCTGCAGGGAGCGCTGACAGGTGCACGTTATGTGGACAGTCGTTCAGACCATCTGAATCCCTTTCTGTCCCTAGAGTACCGTGATGGAGATGGCGTGTTTCAACAGTGCGCCGTGTCGTCGCTGTATGGTGGCAGGCAGGTGGTTAGAGGAGTTCACCAGTGAATTTACGACCATGGATTGGCCCTCCAGTTCCTCTGATCTTAATCCAGTCGAGCATTTAAGCGATGCTGTCGATGCTGATGTACGCTCCATAAACCCCGCACCAAGTACACTGTGGGTAGCAGTGCAAGATGCGCGGGTGCAGATCCCAGCAGAACGATTCCAACAGCTTGCAGAGTCGGTGCCTCGTCGTATTGCTGCCGCTTTGAGGGCTCGCGGAGGAGCAACTCGTTATTACCGTCACATGCAGTGTATTCCCATGACCGTATTTAAAGGATGTGATAGTAGAGTGGCATTTTCTGTTGTAAAAGAACTACAGCTGCACAATTAATAAGATGATTTCCAAAATAATTCAGAATTATGATGTTCATGAGAAACATACGTTTGCAGCAAGCTCCATAATATGAAAGAAAAATAAATCGTCAAAACGACCCAAATCCGTGTCCAACAGGGCATTGAAAATAGTGGATTTTGCCTATAAGTACCAAATCCCACGAGGTGAAATAGGCAAAACATAATGTATCTCTGCAGTCAGTGGGGAGCCATTTCCGTAGCGCGTGACCTGCAACAACAAAACACATTTGAAAAAAAAATTACACCGCTGTTCTCGATGATTTCATGTAATATGATTTAACTAATCTGTGCCTTCACTGTAACTCAATTTTGATCACTGTATATTTAAATACAGTCAGTTATATGATTACATCGATGAAATGTATGTCTTTCAGATTGATGTATTGAAAGTTTCAGTGCTAAAATCTGAAATAAGATGTATATGGCCTACAGTCGAACCCGTTTATTACGACATCGCTTTTAACGACATATTGGATATAACGACAAAATCTAACGGTCGTGTCTGAATCCTACATGAACAGTGTCCCTTACTCCGACATATATAAAACGACGTACTATCTGCGCACTTTTTAGCGATAATTTACACCCTAGTTTTGAAGCGGTCGACCACGGCAATCTTCGAGATTCGCACTGGCAATCTTTGAAACACAAACTATGAATCGCTTATGTTTCGCTGTGCGACATCTGGCGTACACTTTACGTACTAGTAAAGTTGTTATTTACACAGCAAAGCCAAACTATAGAATTCACTCTAGAAATAAGATTGGCATCCAGAAATGTGTTATAATGTGTGTGTGATAAAGTTGTTGGCTTAAAATAACAAAGGTTTAGAAAATTCATATCGATCGATCATATTATCGATTCAATTCAGATTTCATTTCCATTCAGTTGGCAGTACTAACGGAACCGGAAGTTCTCCCTTCTTACTCCTCAAACTCGTACACAAATCTATCGCTAAAAAATGCGCAGATAGTATTTTTATCACATTTTTTGGAGAAATGTGTCGGCTGTAACGTCCAGTGTCGATTAGTTTTGTTTGTTACGTATTTGGGAATTGTTGACAACAATGAAAAGCTTATTTACAAACTCTTGTTTTCAGTAAAGTGTAGATTTCAGATCAGTCTGTTAAATAGTCCAGGAATGCATCGCTGTGGAGATGTCGCAGAAGGAAGGGACACTGTTTATTACTGAAGGAAGAGCACACATAATAAAATGGCAATTAGAAAAATGGAGAAACAAATGTCAGCACCGTGAAGGAATTGGCTGGATCACACTCTGCGATTTCTACGAGGACAGAGAGAAACACCTCATTTATTAGCCAAGATCGTGTGTGATATTATTGACCAATTTACATTGTTGCTACTTTTTTCCTCAGTTATTATTGTATATTTTGCTGGCACATTGTTGCTGTACGTGCTGTGTAAACATTAGAAGAAAAAATCCTCTCAGTTCCATTTTGCAAATACTGTGTGGCAAATACAATACTTATTTCACTTACATTTTTTTTAAGTTTTAACATTATTCTGTAAATTAATCTTTGTAAGTATGCAGCCTAAATCTTAGATAACCGGGCGAGTTCGCTCTGCGGTTAGGGGCGCGTGGCTATGGGCTTGCATCCGGGAGATAGTGGATTCAAATCCCTTTGTCGGCAGCCCTGAAGATGGTTTTCCGTGGTTTCCATTTTCACACCAGGCACATTCTGGGGCTGTACCTTAATTAAGGCCACACCGCCTCCTTGCCTCTCCTAGACCTTTCCTATCCCATCGTCGCCGTAAACCTATCTGTTTGCCGGGCTGAGTGGCTCAGACAGTTAAGGCGATGGCCTTCTAATCCCAACTTGGCAGGTTCGATCCTGGCTCAGTCCGGTGGTATTTGAAGGTGCTCAAATACGACAGCCCCGTGTCGGTAGATTTACTGGCACGTAAAAGAACTCCTGCGGGACTAAATTCCGGCACCTCGGAGTCTCCGAAGACCTTAAAAAAATAGTTAGTGGGACGTAAAGCAAATAGCATTAGTTAAGATCTATCTGTATCAGTGCGACGTAAAGCCACTAGCAAAAAAAAAATAAAAAAAAATAGATGTAGCATTTTCAGCGGCAACAAAAAAAGAGCGGTTTGTGCGACTATACCCTATAACGACCGTTAATTGGCGCTCCCTTCGGAGTCGTTTTAACCGGTTTTGATTGTATTTTCGTAATTTTACTTTTAATTCGTTGCACGAAAAAGTAGGACCAACTTAAAACAATAACGCTTTGCCACTTGTGTATGAGAGTTAAGACGAATTGAGCATGCAGAGATATGATGTCGCGACGTGAACAATCAGCACTGCCCCACTCCAGTACCAAGACGGTGGGGAGGGTGTGAAGGGGTGTGTGTTGCTATACGTCCGCCACTGTGCTCATTTCAAACATTCTTGTAGCGGCTGTCTGCCTGCAGGAATGCGTTAAGCGATTGGTGGGGGGGGGGAGAGGGACGCCATGCTTTGTTAACATCGCGACACCATCTCTGTGCATGCGTGTTCTAGGTCAGGGAAAACCCTGCTGTGCATATAACTGCGTTGTAACCATACCCTGTGTAACGAAGTGTTAAGTGAGGGCGTGAATGCCATTCAGTAGCCAGAAGTCCGGTGTAAGCAAGTGAAATGTCAGTATTCCAACAGTATGCATAGTGTATCAGAGGGTAAATTAGCAGGAAAATGGACAAGTTTGTGAAGTGTGAAGGAAATGCCTGGAACTTGGAACTTAGGAAGAATGTATAAAATGAAAAAAGAGATTTACTAGAGTGCAGCTAATTGAAAATGTTCACATGGAACGTGGAACGTTGTACGATATCAGAAAAGGAAGGAAGCAGCCTTCAGAGAATTTATTTTAGAATCAGGAAAGCCAGTACGAAGTTGTAAAATTATCAAGTCTTCCATTCTCTTTTTATTTTTTGGACAGTGTGATGATTGTCTCACCTCAGGCTCAGAGCTCATTGAGGATGCACTTGCACCTCTCTTAGAGCCGAGCAGTGATTTTTATGAAGCTTTGATCTTATCTGACTGTTTCTGTAATCAGTACCTTAACTCGGTAAATCATTCATTTTATACTTGACATATTGTACAGTAGGTATATTAGCCAGATAAATGTGCGGTTCTTCCGAGCAAGTAGGCCGTAATGTGAGCTTGCGTTTGGGTGATAGTGGGTTCGAATTCGACCGTGGGCAGCCCTGAAGGGTCTGGGGTATTCAGTTTGAGAATTTTGAACGTAGCAACAGATAGAGATTTCCCGACGTTCATGGTGTATGTGACAGACAGACAGACAGACAGACAGACAGAGAGAAAGACTTGTTTTTTTCTCGAATTTCTTCGATTTTACTGACAGCAATTTTTGACAGTTAGTTCCTTTAGAAACTGATCCTCAGGTATATTTTGAAAGGTATTCCTCCTTACAGAACTATTTCTGTTAGGGACACTATTTGATATATTTATATAAAGTAACTGTGCATCCAGCGATTGATTTAAAGCGGCCATTTTCCTTTTAGCCTCGAGTTAAGAGTTCAAACCCAGGTGAAAGATGCTTTTAACTTAACCCCAACCTTAACGTACAGTTAAAACTAACCCTTGTTGATGAAACAGAATTAACAGTCAAATTGAGAGTTGAGATTGTATAACAGGAGGTTACTTTGATGTTGAAACCGGGCGCTAAACTATTAGAAGTACAACTTACGTGCCCTGGCTACAGGAATTGACACGATAATTAACGTTGGAGGCTGATGAGAGAGATGGAACATACCGGAGGGTTTGATATGAGGTTGAACTATCCACTCTTGTTACAAACTGTGTTCAGATCTGATTTCTAATTCTGACCGCAGTGCGGGCGGCGCCGGCACAGGTAGGTCCTACATTTCATGCATTTTATTCTCCTTCAGTCTCCTCTCAAACCTAACCTGCTGCTAGATACAATGTCTCCCTTTTCCTGTCACTTAAATACCTACTGTATTTTTAATGCTTTCTTTAACATTCATTTTAGTCTAACTAATCATGATAATGACGACGGATACCAAGGGAAATTGATTAGAGCAGTTTTCTTGTGAGGAAGAGTGCTTTAACTTGCATGGCAATGAAGCTTGGATGCGATTACCTTGTTATTTCTCCATCAATATCTTAGGGGGAAGCCAGGATATGCGATAGAAACGAGCTCAGTCTGTAATTGAATGTTGTGTTATGCTTATACGTGCGTCGTGCCTCCAAAAGGAAGGATATCTGGTATGCTGATTTCCTCTTAGTAATTTAAATTGGAAGATCCATAGTAATCATTTATCATTTTACTTGGATCAGTGTTCATTTTAATCTTCCTGATGCTACTTGATGGTCGATACCTTATTTCCGTCTGCTGAAGAATTAATCAAATAGCCTGTGATTGTTTTCTATTTCAAGACATCCTCTGGAGATTACGAAGATTGGGACTTGCCTGCTGTTTTGCAGCTCCTGCTGTGTATTTCTTTAAGATAATACCCAGCTCGCATACTCTCGGAAACAACAGATTAGGGAGTGGGGTCCCATTTTCACGCCAGTCGAATGCTTGGGCTGTACTTTAATTAAGGCCACGGCCGCTTTCTTCCCACTCCTAGCCCTTTCCTGTTCCTATCTGTGTCGGTGTGACGTAAGAAAACAACAACTTGTATATACGACAGTGGTAAATAATCAGATACCTATTCCATTTGTTAGCAAGTAGCGAACTTTGTTTTATAATGTGACTTGGAAATAAACATTCAGATACGGTGTGAATTAGATACAGCACATTAGGTTTTTCTTCGTAATAGATATGTATCGGCTTAGAGCAGCTGTTCTTGGCACTTAGGAATTGAAATGTATTTTCTCTTCATTTGCTTCACTGACGAGCTTGTGTGACTTGAATTCCCGTATTTCTGGTTTTCCAGACAGAATGAGAACATCGCGCCGTCCCTATCTCTATGTTGTCTCCATGATTGCAAATCAGCTCTAGTAATTCACTTTGGCTTTCTCTGCCGGGGCTGTTACCGAATGTTCCTTAATAACATGGCCAGACAGACACGAAGGAAATCTAAAAATTGAATTTTATTCTTAATCTAAGAGTAGTTCTCTGTGGAATACGAAGCGAGTTGGCCGTGCGGTTAGGTTCGCGTAGCTGTGAGCTTGCATTCGGGACATGGTGGGTTCGAGTGACACCGTCGGTGGCCCTGAAGATGGTTATCCGTGGTTTCGTTTCGCCATTTTCACACCAGACAAATACAGGGGTTGTACCTTAATTAAGCTCACACCGATTCCTTCCCAATCCTAGCCCTTTCCCATCGTTACGTCCCCAGAACCTTCGATGTGTCAGTTCGACCTTAAACAATTAGTGAAAACGTTCTGCGGATTTAGACACCGTACGATTTGGTCAACAATAATACCGAAGCATTGTTTCTGACCAGCCTGTATACAGACACGTAAATTCGAATTTTTGAAAACTCTGACCACAGTACAGATACATTCAGAGAATAACACTTCCCCCTTAAGGAGATTGCCCGTAAGAACAAAGTATACTAAATACATTTATGTCTATACAAATGATTTCTCAGTATGGATAATGAACCTTTCAAGGCTTTGTGGACCACATTTTTTATAAACGAGTCTGGTACTTTAAATCTTGAGCGGAATTCTGCGAAGAACTTAGGAATTGTTCCTCTTGCACTGATCATGAGGCCTATCACCTCGAAGTTATTCAGTCCGTATTCATAGCTGGTTCGTAAATACTTTTCTCTTCCTCGTGTAGTTCACTGCTTGGTTACCGTGTGATTCAAAACCGAACCGTCGCCGCATTTTACGAAAAAACACTTCTTCGCTCTGAAGTTTGCTCAGATATTCACTATTTGCTTTTTTTTTTTTTGTCGTATACTTGTAGAACTTAATAAGACGAATCAAATGACACCTCACACGACGTGTTAGCCGCGGCCGTCTTAGTACCTCAAGATGGTGACCCTATTACATCACTCGGTGACATAACGATTTTCATGCTCTTGTTTCTAGTTACACTTCTTCTTCTTCTTCTTCTTCTTCTTCTTCACAATGAGGTACTGAGCAGTGTAATCTAGAATGTCGATTTTAAAACTGTCTTGCTTTTGTAACTCTCACCAGTGCAATCATGGTTCCGAATCTACATCAAAACGTAACAAGTACATTATCTTGTCAACCCTGCGTGAGGCTGATAACATGACCGGGAAACATGCGTACTCCCTCTAGAAGTTTCATCTTACACTTCTGCTCCGCATTAACTCCGGAAATATAACACCGGAGATCACGCCCTGACAGGAATCGAAACTGACAGGGAAATACGGTGCCTACTGTACGTGAGGTAAGCGAGATACACCAAAGACAGGCCTGTGAAGGTAATTTCTTTTTAAAAACAACGTCCTCAGGTCTTGGCACGTGTTGTTAACATGGATGTGGTTTTGGTATGGGAGTGTGTCTGGAATTAGTGTAATCAATTTCCATTTTAACAAGAACCACGGCAACCAGTGTTTGTCTACAGGTCCTACCAAAAGTTTAAAGACACCTGCATATTTCATTAACATGCTTCATGTCCTTAAAATTTCGGTCTCAGACATACGATTTTTTACGGGAAACTAGAACATATTTAGAGAAACATTTGCTGAAATGTTCGTTAAAATATCACTCCTTTTTTATGATACTATTTTTGTTTATAATGGCTGGAAATAAAATGGCTATTACATTAAAAATTGTAGTTATGAAGAAACACAGATACTTGTATAATATTTATAATTGTAATAGATAAACAGAATATGATCCCATTACAATAATCCCCCCTATTTTATAGCTCGCAATAGAACGACAGAAAGAGGTCATTAAACAAGCATTCCTTGACCTTCGGTGCACAGGAGACCCCTCAAGTTACCGAGATCGTTTGTGTGTTATGTAATTGTGTTAATATTTCGCTGCAGCGTAACACACAAACGATCTCTGTAGCTTGAGGGGTCTCCTGTTCCCTCTAAGTCATGGAATGTTTGTTTCATGACCTCTTACTGTGGTTCTATTGCGAACTATAAAACGGGGGAATAATTTTAATAGAGATATATTGTGTTGCTCCATTAAAATTATAAATATTCGAAGGGTATCCGTGTTTCTCCATAACTGAAATTGTTGCTATTATCCCCATGTTGTACTGTCCAGATTTCCTCAAGTATAAAAAATAGCTATTTTCTTTCCGACCATTACAAAACAAATAGTAACGTAAAAACAAAGGGATCGTCGCCATAAGACATCTGTGTCGGTGTGACGTAGAGCAAATAGCAAAAAAAGGAAAAAGATGTTGGGGGGGGGGTGATATTCTAATGAACATTTAAGAGAGCTGCCAACTATTACGGATTGTCCTTAATTGTTATGAATTTCACCTCACGATTAAGGCATTACGGTCAAAGGGCAAATTATTACGGAAAAGCTAACATTGTTATGAAAACGTAGTCACCTCAATTTCAAATGAAGGGGAGCTCGAGAGGGTAAAGCAGTCTCTATCCCCGAATTAAAGTTCAAGAAAACTGGAGTTTAGCAGGAAAAAGGGTTTACATGTTTAATAGTTTACATATTAAAGGTTTCGAACCCTCCCCGAGAGTTAAACTGCTGAGCTAGCAAGAAATAAAGATGTTAAAAGGCCATTACCTTGTTGAAGAACTGCTGTCTGAAGAACGAGGCGCTTCCCGCCCCCTGCTACATATTCACACACTGAGTTAGATGTTATACGAGTGGCCAGGAGACAAGAAAATCAGCAGTTTTATACCCTCGTGGAAAATTCGAGACCTTTCAGGTATGAGTAGACACACCCCCTCAATTTTTATTGGTAGAGAAGAATTACACATGGAAATTTGAAGAAGAAAGCTATGATTGGAGGAAAATTAATTACAGAAATTACTGATTGACTAAATTCAAAACAGGTGGAAAGAAAGGATTAATGTTGCCAACCCACAAACCACAGAACAAAATTTAGTAAAGACAAAACTTATGAATACAACATTTCTCCAAGAAGGTTCATTCCTTTACACCAGAGTGTGTTATCATAGTTTTTGGTAGAGACATCTGTTAGAGAATGTCCACACTTCTTGATCACTGAAAAACAAAAGCAAATCAAAAACACTCAGTGACATCTTCTGATAAACCGTAGAGTTAGTTCAGTTTTTAAAGTTCCGGGTTTCTCCAGTAGAGAAGTTTCAATTGGCGCAAGATTTGAACATGCGTCGTAGGGGTGTACCGCCCGGTACAATAATAATAATAATAATAATAAGTAGAAGTAGTATTTTATCTATGATGACTAGAATGTGTTTCATTTTCTCTGAATTAATAAGCCTTACTTACCATTCTTTCGCTGATACTCATTTTTCTTTCGACTTATCGGAATTCTTTATACCCCCAGCATGTCGTACGAGGCTACTAAGAGGGGGGACAACCAAAGAATCTGTACTCGCTCTCTCGTCTTGTAAGACCGAGAATACATCTTCTTTCCGTGCCACAGCTGCGTCACGAAAGTAGCTATACAAAATGTATGACACGATGTTACCTCGCAACCGTGCAGGCTGTGATGCGAAGTATTGGTGAATGGCCATGACTGAGAGACGTGTAGAAGGCTATCGAAGAGGTCTCATCTCATCGAACTCTAGAGAACTGATTATTTCATTCGCTGTAGTTTCGTTGCACTGAATCCTACATTTCCCGACTCCAGATTCCATAAAGATATCTCTCGGAAACGTTTCGTTAGATACAAATAAATTAAACGTTGAGATTCATTTACTGAAAGATATTTATGATCACTTGATTTTGCCAAAAGGAACTTTGACACTATGTTTTGGAACACCTTGTATGTATTAATTTTGTAGTGTTGATAAGTTATTCTGTACTTACGAGCGCTGGACGTAGCTCCCGCGGCGTTTAAGTGTGGGCGGCGGGTGACTACCGCATATTATCTCGCCCACTGCGCCGCTCCCACAGCTTCCATTCTGTTAATATCAGATAATTTCCTGCAGCTCATGTTTTGTTTAACTTCAAATAATGGTTGTCAACAGTCAGGTCTGACATTTTTGGAAGATGTCATAGACTCTCTCTAATGTGCAGGGACAGTGACCTTAATGGCGCCAGCACCAGGTGCAGCAAGGGAAGATGAACATCTGAGGTGGTTGTTGTTGTTGTTGTTGTTTGACATAAATATGTCTTATGGGAGGGGGTCATCCGAAAATGTCCGTAACGTAACGCGACAAAATGTGTGACGGAAGCGTAACCATAGCAACCGTGCAGGGAGTGATGTAAGGTATGGATGGATGGTCAGACAATGTTACCTAGCAACCGTGCAGGCACTGATACGAGTATAAAGTATTTATGACCATTTGATTTTCGCAAAGGGGAAAAATGGTTTCTTTTGTTGCTGCTGCTGCTGCTGCTGCTGTTGTTGTTGTTGTTGTTGTTGTTGTTGTTGTTGTTGTTGTCTGCTGTGCCCGTCCTTGTCGAGTTAGTTTTGGTATCGTAGCTCAAGAAAGGAATGACCGCATGGTACTGGATATTTCTCGCATTTAATATTTTTTAACTTCTTCTTACAAGTTGCTTCACGTCGCATCGACGCAGATAGGTTTTATGGCGATAATGGGGTGCGAAAGGGCTAGAAGTGGGAAGGAACCGGCCTACAGTCGTACCATTTGCGTGGTGTGAAAATAGGAAACCATGGAAAACTATCTTCATGGCTGCCGACAGTGAAGCATGAATGTAGTAACTGATGCTAACCATCGTAAACTTTTTGCTCCGGTGATTGCAGTTGGGTCGTGCTACCGTCCTGCTCATGCTGTGGGGGGTGGCAACAAGGACTGATCTTACCTCACTAGGCTGTACCTTAATTAAAGCTACGGCCCTTCCTTCCCACTCTTAGCCCTTTCCTATCCCATCGCCGCTATAAGACCTATCTGTGTCGGCGCGACGTGAAAACAATAGCAGGAGAATTAACGTTCCAGGGGTAAATAACTCAACACAGACAGACATTGAAGTGGTGATTTCTGAAGTTTTTATAAGACATGGAAAAGGTTCTTCGTCAAAGAAAACATCGTTTTCATAATATGGAGCTAGAATGTAAATTCTTTATCGAAATAGTAAATAGTGCGTGAGAATGGTCAGCGTACTGACTTTGCATTCAGAAGCCTCCGGGCTCGATTCCTGGCGGGGCTGGGGATTTTAGCCGTTTATGATTATCTTAATGCACATCTTCATGTATATACAGCACAATGACACTGCTAACCACCGCAGAAACATGTGCATAGCGAATACATCCCTCCACATAGCGTTGGCATAAAGAAGGGCATCCGACCGTAAAACTGGGTTTCGTCCACTTTAGTGTGACCGTATATGATTAGCATATGGGTCAGGAAAGTAGAATGCATGAGAGAGAGCACTAAGGCGTGTTTTATTTTCTTGCTTTAAAGGTATAAATACAATAAATGATATGTTTGAGAAATCAGTCCATGGATTGCTTTGATGCAGCTCTCGACGCCACCCTGTCCTGTGCTCACCTTTTCATTTCTACGTAACTGCTACATCCTATACCTGTTCCAATGTGCTTGTTGTATTCATACCTTGACCTACCCGTACAGTTCTTACCGCCTACAATTCTCTCAAAAATCAACTGAACAAGACTTGGGTGTCTTAAAATGTGTCGTATCATTCTATTTTTTTTCTTGTCATATTTAGTCAAATCAATATCCTCTCAGCAATTCGATTCAGTATCTCTTCCTTTGCGATTCAATGTATCCATCTCACCTTCAGCATTCTTTTGTAACACCACATTTCAAAAGTTTCGCCTCTCTTCCTTTCTGAGCTAGTTATTGTCCATGTTTCTCTTCCATACAGTGCCACGCTCCAGACGAAAGTCTTCAAAACCATCTTTCTAATTCCTATATCAGTGTTCCAAGTGATAAGAAAGGCCTTCCTTTCTTCTGGTAGTTCGCGTTTTATGTCCTCCCTTTTTTATATAAAATGCTATTTGTTCGGGGCGTCAACCTATAGATATCTTTTGCCCCTACTTGCATCATGTGATATGAACCTGCGTGTAATTGGAATGGAGGAAGTGTAGAGTGTTGAATGTGAGGAAAGAAACGTTAAGGAAGACACAAACACCCAGTCAGAGATATTAATCATTTACAATTAAACACCACCGACGCAGCCGGGAATCGAGTCCGGGGCCGCCGGGTGACACCGCGGGGCCGGACTTACGTCCTCCTCCTGCCATCGTTAATTATTCTAGAACCCAAGTAACACTGTTCATCTACTTCCTTGAAGACATAATATTTCCTGTACCTAGCTCGATAGCTGCAGTCACTTAAGTGTGGCCAGTATCCAGTATTCGGGAGATAGTGGGTTCGATCCCCACTGTCGGCAGCCCTGAATATGGTTTTCCGTGGTTCCCCATTTTCACATCAGGCATATGCTAGGGTTGTACCTTAATTAAGGCAACGGAAACAAATTGTAAAAAAAAAAACCTGCATCAGCTGACTTCGTTCGACTGCACTCCATTACTTGTGTTTTGGATTTATTAATTTTCAGCTGGTACTCCTCCAAGACTCTGTCCATACCATTCAGCAAGTTCTCGAGATCCTCTGCAGACTCAGTTAAAATAGCAATATCATCGGCAAATCTCAGGGTTTTGATTTCTTCTCCTTGAATTGTGATTCCCTCTTCAAAATCTTCTGCGATTCCTCTCTTCCTTGTTCTATATAAACATTGGAAAGGAGGGTGGACAAACTGCAGCTTCGTCTCATTCCTGTCTGAATTACTGCTTGTTTTTCAAAGCCCTTGATTCCTATCACTGCAGACTGTTTTGTTGTTGTTTTTTTTTTTTGGTACTGATTGTATAACTGATGTTAACAATCTTAAAAACGAGTAAGTCTTCCCCTTGTCTCTGTTCCGATGATCGCAGTCGGGTCGTTCTACCCTCCTGCTCGTGTTGTGGGGGTGGCAACAAGGACTGTTTTTAGCGCAGCAGCTGCTACTGCGAGGCTCAAGGTTTCCCCGAGTGCAGCTGTCTGTCGACTTCTGACATCAAAACAGACTACATTATCATTAACTGCGTCAAGGACAGCGGCTAGGTCCTAGCAAAATGTAACGCAATCATGGTGATAATTGGCCGTGAAAATCAAATACACCTTAACATTGAGGAACTCGTTACTGTAAATGTTATATCGTTGAACTAGTAGGCGAATAAACTGAACTACATTTGTACAGAGACGTACGGTTGAGCAGTACTTGGCCCTAGAGCCTCCTTGTCTGAAGGAGTTCGTAATAGCATGCTCGAACAGCTTACGAGGGAAATACTGCAAGTGTTTATGTTCGAACACTCCGAATGCACGCAAAGCTCAAAGCTGAAATATGGCGCCGGAAACGTCTGTGGGGCTATTTTCCGTGGAAAATGTCGCATTTGATCAAACTAGTAACTTCAAGTCGTTGCGGATAGTTACATTATACAATGACACCTGGTCGCACCGTTGAAGAAGTTTGGAAAGCACAATATAGAAATATATATATAATAAGAGTTTTGTCTGTACGTTGCTCAGAATTTTTTAAAAAAGGAATGGTATTTCTTTATCGGCCGTGTCCATAGTAACATGGAAATGCACTTTTCAATTTTACGTCATCTCTGTAATGTATGTATGTATGTATGTATGTATGTATGTATGTATGTATGTATGTATGTATGTATGGGCATCACGAAAGAAATGGCTTTAGATAATTCAATGAAAATCGGTATGTAAAGTCGGGGAATGAGATGGTACAATCTAGGCTATAACATAACTAATTTTATACGGCAGCCCTGAAGATGGTTTTCCGTGGTTTCCCATTTTCACACCAGGCAAATGCTGGGACTGTACCTTAATTAAGGCCACGGCCGCTTCCTTCACATTCCTAGGCCTCTCTTCTCCCATCGTCGCCATAAGACCTATCTGTGTCGGTGCGACGTAAAGCAAAATAGCAAGCAAAAAAAAATTATTTTATTCGCACAGAGTGAAATGGTAGTTTGTTCGACTCATTGGCTGAATGGTCAGCATTGAGGTCTTCGGTTCAGAGGCTCCCGTGTTCGACTCCTGACTGGGTCGGGATTTTAATCGCGTCTGATTAATTCTTCTGGCTCGGGGACTGGGTATTTGTATTTGTCCCAACAATGTCCTCGTCTTATTCAGACAACACACCACACTACCAACCACCACAGTAATCGCATTCCTCCATATAAGGTTATATGGAGGGTTGTGATTACTATTGCGTGTTTCTGTGGTGTTTTTAGTGTAGTGTGTTGTCTGAATATGAAGAGGAAAGTCTTAGAAGAAACACAAACACTCAGTCCCTGAGCCAGAAGAATTAATTAAACACGATTAAAATCTCTGACCCGGCCGGGAATCGAAACCGGGGCCCTTGGAACCGAAGGTCTCAACGCTGACCATTAAACCAATGAGTCGGACAAAACGTTCTTCAGCTCACCCCAGGTATTTCTGGGGTCACTGGAACCACCTAGGCACATTTTGATTTTGGGCGGGGTTTGAGACCGCATGCCCTTCCTGGTGCCACGTGATTCTTGAGATGCAAATCTCTACCCAGGATTGACCGGGATTCGAACCTCAGCCGTCTGGATGGAAAGCCAGCAGCTAAGCCACTGAACTAATAACGCCCCCTTCCCGCAGGAGTTCTTATACTTGCCAGTAAATCTGTCGACACGAGGCTGAGTATTTGGGCACCTTCAAATACCACTGGATTGAGCCAGGATCGAACCTGGCACGTTGGGGTCAGCAGGCCAGAGCCTCGACCGTCTGAGCCACTCAGACCGGCAACACGTCTATAGTAACCTGACTTTTCATTTCAAAACCCCCGCGTTCAGTGACAGGGGTGTGAACCGCAGCCGCCTTGCTTAGAAACTAGTGGCCATCGGAAATAACCAATGAAGGTTAAAATCCCTGAACCAGCCGGGAATCGAACCTGGGACCCCTTGGAGTGAAGGCTAACATACTAATCATCTAGCCATGGAGCCGGACATCTCGACTTCATTATTTGTTACCTGAGTTCAGGTCCGCTGCAGCACTGTAGAGTAGAACACTGCCGTCGCCTAGTTCCGGATCGCCTGGAATTGCGGAGAGGGGCTCGGAAGTTGAAGCCCTACACATCACCTAAAAATACCTATAAAAAGATCTAAAAATAACCAGAAAAACCTAAAAACTGGCAGAAAGGGTGTAAAATTATGCGATGCAAATTCATTCATAATTTTAGTTTGAAGTACATATTTAATTGATATACATACTATTTCAGTTGTATAGATCCCTTTTGCGGCACTCACAGGTAACCGTTCGTGACAAACGAGCATTCAAATGAAAGAAAATAGACATTAGCACTGACTAATTGCACTCTCATTTCATAAATATCTAAAATTTCTTTAGAAAATGAGTTCAAAAAAATTGTACGAAGTGTGCGATTTGCAAATACTGTTGCTGTAGGAAAATACGTGCCATCATTGCTGTCTACTTTACATTTTGTCCACTAGGGCGCCTGTTTTATGTCATTATAATATGTTGAAATTATCAGTTAAGAAAAGAATTATGGTAAAACCAAAAATTACTTCCCCAACATTCGTCACTATTATACACTTGCATTTGTTTCCGTTTACTATACGCGCACTTTTTCTTGAGCCCGGAGCTCCCTAGTGCTGAATCGGTAGACCTCGGTTATCTTCGACATCCATATCGGCAACCTTTGAAACACAAACTATGAATCGCTTATTCATCGCTGTGCGACATCTGGCGTACACTTTGCAAACTAGTACTGTTGTTGTTTACACAGCAAAGCCAAACTACATAATTCATGCTAGTAACAAGGTTCGCATTGAGAAATGTCATATAATGTTAAATAATGTATGTGTGACACAATTGTTGACTTAAGATAATAAATGTTTAGAAAATTCATATCGATCGATCATATTATCGATTCAATTCAGATTTCATTTCCATCCAGTTGGCAGTATAACCGGAACTGGCAGCACTCCCTCCTTGCTCCTCACCCCGTAAAAATCGGGCTCAAGAAAAAGTGCGCGTATAGTACATTAAGTGGTAAGCAACACTGTCTAATATTGTACTGATTTGTGTATTCCTTAGTTCCCCAGTAGCTCACCAGGGTGCTACTCCACCACATACTTCATGAACATGCGAGGTTTCTCGCACGGGTCCCATAGTAATGTTTTAAAATGCGAAATTCTGGTGATATGCAACATACAGAGCAAAAATATGCGAGTGAAATACTACTTTTTTTTTTGCTAGTTGCTTTTACGTCGCACCGACACAGATAGGTCTTATGGCGACGATGGGACAGGAAAGGGCTAGGAGTGTGAAGGAAGCGGCCGTGGCCTTAATTAAGGTACAGCCCCGGCATTTGCTTCGTGTGAAAATGGGAAACCACGGAAAACCATTTTCAGGGCTGTCGACAGTGGGATTCGAACCTACTATCTCCCGAATACTGGATACTGGCCGGACTTAAGCGACTGCAGCTATCGAGCTCGGTGAAATACTTCTTCTCTCAGAAATGATATTTTTTTAGATGAACATAATTTGAAAAAGGAATTCTGTTTTTGTTAAAAAAGTACTTGCAGAATTTAGAATGAAAAGTTTTTCCGCGAGAATAAATTCAGCGAATCCGCAATGGACATCCTGCAGAAAGAAATTATTAGCCTATAACTTAATCATATTTGGCTTAATCACACCACCGTTACAAAAATTGGGATTCGGAAATCTTACATCGATTGGCTTTGCAGTATATCACAATAGTCATCTCCAGGTTCTTGGTGTAAAGGATCGTCGCTTTTCAGACAGCACGTTGCAAAACATGGAGAAACTTTTAGAATGTTAAGGGTTCATCAAAATTTCCTCCTTTCAATATTTCACTATCTTGCACATAATTTGATACTCCTGGGTTTTTCTCAAGCACTAGTTGCATTTTACATTTCATTTCACTTCATTTGTCTTTTCATTTTCTCCCTTACAACAGAAAAGATGTTGAAGAGGTGATAGATGAATTATGACCATTCGAGTTGAGAATGGGCAGTACAAATGTAGTCGAAAGGTGGTAAAGTTGCCACAGAAAAAAAACCCGTCAAGACCTAAAACCTAAACAAGGCTAAAAAGGGATCTATAAGCCAAAAACGCTAAAAAGGCAAATAAGGACAAATAAAACCCAATATTTTCTGGTCTACAATGATCCAGAATGAACATATGTTGGGCCTCGTCTTCGGATACTCAAGAAAAAAACTTAGAATTTTTTTTTTTGCAATCCAAATTATTTTGCAAATTATTTTGCAACATGCATAATTTTGTTACAGTTAATTTATTTATCACAACCTTAAATATTTCAACTACGCTTATTCACTAATTACACCTGATCTCTGAATTGTATTTTCTATTATTTTTAGCCTTTATTTTGGTCCTAGACGTTAACATTGTTATAGTCTAGGACAACGTGTATCTAACCCCTATAAATTCGTGTTAATGCAAATATTTATTTGTGTCGGGAATCTGAACAGCCTTAGCTTACAACAGATATTATGAAATAACTGAATGACTTAATGAAATTAATGAATAAATGAATGAATGAATGAATGAATGAATAATTGAATGAAATAGATGCTATCAGCACACATCTACGGAACTCCAGCAGATAAGGTGAGAACATTCCATGTGGATGAACTGCAGCACTCTACTCCGCGCCATGTTCGTATGAAGGTCAATGCAGTAGTTCTAGTTACTCAATTTATATATAACATGTGCAAATCTGTTCTTGTGTTCGGTGACTGTATGACATGACATCATTAAGAGTCCAAACGAACAAAAACCAGTGACATCTGGTCTTAGTTTGAAAACATCCACCAAGTTAAATATATAAGCAGAAACTTTGTGAGGAAGTGAAGAAAAAAACCACACACAGCTTTAGCGCCTTTATCCCACGCTGACATTAGCCTCGAAGAAGATAAAGATCTTGTCCGGTACCTACTCACTATATAACATAGTATTCTGTTTCACTTCATCATTGATCAAAGCTAAAGGTAATTGCAGAAATAGGAAGAAGAAGAAGAAGAAGAGCCTCCGTGGCTCAGACGGCAGCGCGTCGGCCTCTCACCGGTGAATACCGTGGTTCAATTCCCGGTCATTCCATGTGAGATTTGTGCTGCACAAAGCGGAGGCGGGACAGTTTTCCCTGTCATCTTTCATTCCAGCAACACTCTCCATTCTCATTTCGTAGCATCTATCATTCATTAATATATCACTTTGGGAGTGGCGACCCCATCGTACTAATAGCCTATATATGATTCATTCATTACATCCCTGACCCGGTCACTGACTGGAAAACAGGTTGCAGGTTTTCATTTTCAGGAAGAAGAAGAAGAAGAAGAAGAAGAAGAAGAAGAAGAAGAAGAAGCTCTTGAGATTCTGAAGGTGATCGGGATCATATACCGAGCACGAAGAATTATCTAAAATCTGTATAAAAATCAGTCTGCAGTGATAAGAATGGAGGGCTTAGAAAGAGAAGCAGCAATCCGGAAAGGAGTGAGGCAAGGCTGCAGTATTCCTTCCCCTTTTCAATGTTTATATATAAACAGCGGTAAAGGAAATAAAGAGGAATTTGAAAAGGGGTTCACAATCCAAGGAGAGAAAATAAAAACCCTGAGCTTTGGCGAAGATATTATTCTATCCGTGTTTGCAGAAGATTGGGGCCGCTATCTCACCGTCAGATAGCTCCTCAGTTCTAATCACGTGGCTGAGTGGACCTCGAACCAGCCCTCAGATCCAGGTAAGAATCGAACCCGGGTCCTGCGGGTAAGAGGCAGACACGCTAACTGTACACCACGGGGCCGGTCACTTGTTTTTCAGCATACCTTATTAGTGACCTCCCTGTTTTAAGGACACATGCTTTCTGCCCTTTGGTGCTCGAAGAGTATTTTCCCGTAACCGAATGTCAGGTTGTGAGGGAATCTCACAGCATATCCTGTCACCGCTCCATATCCGACAAAAATAATTGCCCTGCATGTCTTTGTTGTGAGATCGATAATCTGACGTTATTCTAAATTACTTCTCGAGCGAACGGTAGATAGGATATTAAATCTGCAGACTGAATAGCTTATTGACAGATATTAGCATTCTTGTTCGACGGGAGTGATGGTTAATACCTTCCTTGCACGATCACTAATGCTCTCTTTAAATTTGTAATTGTGCCTTTTAACTATCCGCGAACAGTTGCTGGTCGAAGTCATTGCCAACTTCACGATATAAGATTCTTCACGAGAAACGAGTGAGTTGGCTTTGCGGTTAGTGTCGCGTAACTGTGAGCTTGCATTCGAGAGATGGTGGGTTCGAATCCTACCGTCGGCGTCCTTGGAGATTAATTTCCGAAGTTTCGAATTTTCACACCAGGCTGTACCTTAATTAAGGCCACGGTCGTTTCCTTCCCACTCCTAGCCCTTTCCTATCCCATCGCCGCCGAAGACCTATCTGTGTTGATGCGACGTAGAGCAACTTGTAATAAAATCCTTCAGGATCATCGTTATCCGGTCGATTTGATTAGCAGTTCGTCTTTTTCTACCACTACGAGCGTTAATGTGAGTCAGTGCGTTGTTTCACTTAAGCCCTTAATACTATATTTAGTGTGGACATTTAAAAAAATCGAAAAGCCCCTGAGGTTATCGAACCAAGGAACGTATTACAAGAAACAATTATGTAAATAAGTTAATTTGGCTAGGATTTGAATAAAAAAGAAAACGAGTAAAGAAACAAGCGATTTTAGGCTGTTCTTCTGGAACTGCATTTAGGCCGTAAGTGATTTTCGAAATTTGATTTTTAAGTTTGATAGATCCATCTTAAGACTCAAAATTTGAAACCTTTCCGGGCCCTTAAGCCCTTCAACTTTTGACACAATTGAGGATATTACTTAATTGTACGTTTCTGTAGTATGGGGACCACTAATTTGCTAAGAAATGTTTTCAACATTTTAAAAAGGGTCTACCCAAAATGTTAAATGCGAGGAATATCCAGTACCTGTCTTAGTCACACGTCGTCTGTGTCCCCAGGCCTTCTGCCCCGTTAAGTTTTATCGACAAGTCATGTTACGGGATTGCTTGAGCTGTTCAGCATCTCCTTCATTCTGTTCTCTGTCTTTCAATTGACCTGTATTTTTTTGCCGTATACATTTGAGCTTCGCCGGCCCCGTGGTGTAGGGGTAGCGTGCCTGCCTCTTACCCGGAGGCCCCGGGTTCGATTCCCGGCCAGGTCAGGGATTTTTACCTGGACCTGAGGGCTGGTTCGAGGTCCACTCAGCCTACGTGATTAGAATTGAGGAGCTATCTGACGGTGAGATAGCGGCCCCGGTCTAGAAAGCAAAGAATAACGGCCGAGAGGAATCGTCGTGCTGACCACACGACACCTCGTAATCTGCAGGCCTTCGGGCTGAGCAGCGGTCGCTTGGTAGGCCAAGGCCCTTCAAGGGCTCTAGTGCCATGTTTTTTTTTAAGCTTCGGGTTGTCTGTTTCTGGATTTTGCCATCCGCAACTAATGTGTGGCTCCCCTAATGCGTAAGGGCAGCGTGTGAAAAATGAAAGCTGGTAAGCTTTTCAGAAGGTATTTTGAAGTGTATTCTGGGTCTGGTCGATCATTATACTAAATTGAAACTGTAAGTCCTACATTAAGTAGAGAGACATGATCTGTACTATCATAAGCTTTTTTGAAATAGACAAATGTGATGATATTATTATTATTATTATTATTATTATTCATATCGCATAATTTCATTGTACGTTGACGACGTTGTGTGTTTAGTATGCACCAATTATCCGCTTCCTATGGCATACCCCAGGTTTGTATCCTGCAATAATGGAAGGAATCATGCCCCAGGGTGCACTAATACAGGTTGTGTACTGTGCAGTGAACCGGAAGTGAGGAAACATTTGCACACCCCTGGAACTGGACCGTCATTTCACTAATTAGCATAGTGTTACCCGCTAGGTTATTGATCTCGTGGGCCGTGAAATGCGGTCTCCTTCTCACATGACATGTTTCCCACGTTTAGCCTCTGTTTTTGTTAATAAATGGACCCACTCTACATAATAAAACTGGACTATCTTACGCCTCAGTACTCTTCATGCTGCTTTGCCCCTCCATGTAAACACCGCTAAGCGGATTGACCACGTCGGTCTCGGGTCCTTGATTGTATATTAATGTATTTTCTACTGGTCCCAACTGTTGTTGTGTTGCTTGCTTCATTTATATTGAATGATGTAAACCAGACACCTTCACTCCTTTTTTCTTCTGGTTAAGGGACGCATTTTTTAAAGGAAGAAATGCACGATTCATTATGGTTACCACGGTTTTCCAACGAAGAAATATGAATCATCAGCCTATGGACATAGAGTACATTAACCATTCACACGTACATACAGTGCACTGATAACTTTGTATAATTTAAACCCTTATATACTGTAATAGTTAACAAGCAAAGCACTTTCATTTTCACAGCAATGTGTCCCGTGCCTGGGGATAATTTGAAAATGTGTATTACTGAAGTTAGTGTGACGGAAGTGTAACCGTATAAATCATGGAGACTGTGATGTAAAGTATGGATGGATGGACAGCCAACCGTGCAGGCTATGTCCGATATACCTTGGATTTCAGACGGATCAGCATTCCTGTGACCTCCGTCCATCGCATCCATGCAGAAATAATACTTGCCCTTACTTTTTTGTCAATGCAACCATCATTCTGCAGACGGGGCCCATGGTACCGAACACTGTCTGCTTTGGGTAAAGGAATTTGTTAATTTGTGTAGAACCATGGGTTCGGCAGATTTCTAAATATTTCTACAAATTCAGGTGAAGGCCAAACTGACTTAGGTAGTGATGCTATGTCTGATCTTGCTATTGCAAATCTTCCCTGGTGCTTGTAGCAATCATAACGTCGTCGTCAGCGTAGATAACATGGACATTGATAAATTTGCTCAGTGAAAAAGTAGAGGCCGTTGAAATGTGACTCTACCGAAGTGTGTGATGGAGAGATCATGTCACAAATTCAGAGATCCTTCGAAGGATGAGAAAGAATAAGGAAATACCGACGATTGTCAAAAACGAGAAACCTTCAATACCCCATGAGAAACAGAATACCATCTACTGCAATATATTCTGCAAGGAAATATACCCGGAAAAAGTGGTGTTGGCAAGAGACGAATATCCTGGTTTAAAAAACCTGACATTGGGATCGTATTCATCTACTTCCTTTAAGACTTTATTCCTTAATCTAATATTTCCTGTGCCCTGAAGATGGTTTTCCGTGGTTTCCCATTTTCACACCAGGCAAATGCTGGGGCTGTACCTTAATTAAGGCCACGGCCGCTTCCTTCCAACTCCTAGGCCTTTCCTATCCCATCGTCGCCATAAGACCTATCTGTGTCGGTGCGACGTAAAGCCCCTAGCAGAGAGAGAGAGAATATTTCCTGTATCACCTGACTTCTTTCGACTGCACTCCATTACTTTTGTTTTGTATTGATTGATTGATTGATTGATTGATTGATTGATTGATTGATTGATTGATTGATTGACATTCAGTACTCCTCATCAATTTCTCCACATCTTCTGCAGACTCTGATAAAATAACATCGGCAGTTTTATTCCAAGCAGCTCACAACAGAAAAATTTACCAAATATTTTGAAACATTATCGTGTTTGATATTGGAAAGAAGAATTCTAACAGAATTGAACTTTGCCATCATAACTTTTCTCAGACTACTGAATTAACTATCTAACGTGTCTCTCATTTCACCCGAAGTCAGATTTGAGTCGCGCGACGTGGTAACGAAAATTCAGCATGGCAGTCCCTCACAATTCCACACGTGTATTTTTCCCTAAAATGCGAGGATTAGATGTTTTTAAATACTGCATTTCGATAAATTCTATTTTCATGCCTTGAAGAAAGACCACACTAGAACTTGCCAGAAAATGAGCCTCGGAAGTTCTCTAAATATTTCCTACCCCGCCTCATGGGGAGTGGAAATACTTCCGCAGCATTTTCACAAACTTGATAAAAATTAAATGCAAAATACGTTAGTGCGACTGTATAATTTCCAAATTGTGCAGTAAATAATGTGTCCCCTTGGCATGAATTGTATGTTATTGGAAAATAGCATGAATGTTATGCCCCTCCCAGCTAATTAAGGGGGAGATCACGTGTTAAATGCCAATTACTTGGACACGAACCCATTATTCTCCCACTTGACGCCCCCCTCCCTGTGCTATCTAAAATATTTGTCGGTATGTAATGCGTGGTCCGTACACTATCATTGATCGTGTACTGTAGTTGGGGAATGTATCTGATGACTGTCCACGCTAGAGTTCTGATAATCAAGACTAAATGACCTCCAGCTATCAGCGACTAAGGGTCCCCCCCCCTTCATTTACAAACTTTAATCTATAACCTTTAAGTTTTACATTCTGTCGATGCATGAAATATATCACTTAGAACACAATTGTACAGATATATTATAGTGTTCGTATATAGCCTTCTTGGCTCAGCGGGCAGCGCGCCGGCCACTTACCGCTGAGTTTCATGGTTCAAATCCCGGTCACTCCATGTGAGATTTGTGCTGGACAAAGCGGAGGCAGAACGGGCTTTTCTCCGGGTACTCCGGTTTTCCCTGTCATCTTTCACATTCCAGAAACATTCTCCAATAACATTTCATCTGTCAGTCATTAATTATTATTGTCCCAGGAGAGTGCGTCAGGCTTGGCAGCCGGCACAATTCCTATCCTCGCCGCTAGATGGGAGCTTCATTCATTCCATTCCTGACACGGTCGAATGACTGGAAACAGGCTGTGGGATTTTATTTTTCATTATAGTGCTCGTGCTTTGACTGACTTTAATGTACTGTATGTAAATTATTCTGCTACACGGAAAGGCAAAGAATCATATATCTGTGGGCTTAGAAAACGAGAGACTGCAGATTATTTGGTTGTTCCCTTCTTAATAGCCACTTACGACATGCAGGGGAGGTAAGAGATCCGATAAATCGAAAGAAATATCTAGCATCATGTCCTACGTCCAAAAATATGGCAACTGATCAGCTCACAACATTCCCACGTCATGCCACAAGACTGCCCCATCTATCAGGATCTACGTTCAATCAAAATTTTGCACACAATTACATGGCCATAAATGTAAGCAAGATATGTAATATGAGGAAAATCATTCAGCTATCTTCGGTAACTTTACTGTGTGTAAGGGGCTTTGTTGTGACTTATAACGAATCGCCAGTCGAAGAGAGTGGAAACTCGTGTAAACCACGGCGACAAAGGCTCAGTTGTGGCACTCAGTGATAATGCGAGGAGGTTAGCGGATGCAGAGTGGATTTCGGCCCGCAAGTGGTCCGACAGCTCTGCACTCCGACCGGCTAACCGAGCAGAGGATGGGTGGCCATGGCTCTACCGTGGCTCTACGCCTCTGTATTCGGGAGACGCAGAGTGGCTGGTTCCCTCCGTCGGCTGTTCTGAGAATGGTTTTCCGTGGTTGTCCATTCTCCTGCACTAGTGTAGACCACGGCTGCAAACCCTCTCGCCTTCTCCGATACACATCTCCTGGCCTGAGAGATGGCGTCGCCGTCCAGGTCCGCCTCCCCCTTCAAGGGACGAATGAAAACATTTAGTAGTAGTAGTAGTAGTAGTAGTAGTAGTAGTCGCGAATCCTCTCTGCCGTTATTCTTGCCTTTCTGGACTGTATTATCAGTTTAATAATATAAACATGGTATTTTAATTGGTAAATGTATATTCAAATACGTAAAATTTTACTGCCTAAAACTATTTTTAGAACCTATTTCTTCACATATGGAAGCCTATTTTCGGCACCTAAAATAACATTTTAAGCACCTAAAATTCCAAGGTCTACTGATGGTTGTAGTTGTTATAACGTGAGGAAGAAGGTGAAAACATAGTACAGATAGAAGACGAACACCGGTTGCCTGGTTACCACACTGTCGATTTTCTGTCCATGCAAAATGGATGACACTAATTCCAGAAAGACCCGCAGAACAAAAACGTTTCCATGTTAACATTAAAAAAGTATACTACCTAAATCGAAACTGAAAAATAATGACTTCCTTCTCAACAAATTCAGTGTAATCTCTATTGATTATGTTCTCCTGCTTTCGTATCCGCGCACAGAAAGTTGGCAAGTAAGAGGGCTTTAAGTACGAAACACTCGTGTAACATTATTTACTGGTTATGAATCCCTTCTAAGGGCAGAATTCCAGAACCGCCATGTATCTTACAGCCGACAGCAGTTGAATGGACATCGATTGAAAATTCATTTAACAGTGAGCTGTCAGAATTTTGTCGCGCATGAGTTGTTTTCGTGCCGTTAAACTCAGAGGCTGGCGTATTTCAGCTCCTTTAAATACCACCGGATAGAGCTGGATCGAACTCAGCAACTTGGTCCCAGGAAGCCATTGCTGTTCCATCTGTCAGCCGTATTATTATTATTATTATTATTATTATTATTATTATTATTATTATTATTATTATTATTATTATTATTATTATTATTATTATTCTACCTATTTTCCCACATCTGTGGGGTCGCGGGTGCGAACTGTGTCGTACATGTGGGTTTGGGCCTGTTTTACGGCCGGATGCCCTTCCTGACGCCAACCCTATATCGAGGTATGTAATCACTATTGCGTGTTTCTGTGGTGGTTGGTAGTGTAGAGCGTTGTCTGAATATGAAGATGAGTGTTGGGACAATTATAAACACCCAGTCCCTTAGCCAGAACGATTAATCACAAGCGATTAAAATCCCCGACGCGGCCGGGAATCGAATCCGGGACCTTCTGAACCGAAGGCATCAGTGCTGATCATTCAGCCAATCAGTCTTATTATTATTATTATTATTATTATTATTATTATTATTATTATTATTATTATTTCTTCGGTTTCCCATTTTCACTTCCAAGCAAATTCCGGGAAAATTCCAATTCTTAGGTCACAGCCGATTCCTTCCACTTTCTTACCCATCATTCACCACAATTCATTTCATCTTTATTAGCTCGTCAACGGAGGTTGGTGACAGGAAGGGCATTGGGCCTTAAAACATGTCAAATTCATCTCACCTCATCCCTGACACCGTATCAAGAAGTGAAACAAACATACAACACACAGCATGCAGTAGATTTGGTTAATACGATCTTTACTTGCCGAAACGACTGCTGCCCACCCAACTGGCGTACAGATGCTGGAGTGCCACGCCATCAGCGTGACGAAAATAATCCGTATTTCTGGGCTTGCTTGATTGGATCCTCTACCCCTCGTATCAGCAACTCCTCAGCTGGATTCAGGAGACTGAGTGAACCCTGAACGACCAGTTCAGAATTAAAATCTCTGGAGTGGTTGGGAATCGACCTGGAGCCTTCTTCTACTCTCATGAGTTCTTACACGTGCCGGTAGATTTCCGGCATATTTGAATACCACAAAATTTCAGCGGAGTGAACCGGGATCGAACCCATCCTCCTCGAACCCGCGATCCCTGAGAAAGATAGCGCTCTATCATCTGAGCCACACTACCTGGGAGATTTAGTGGCTTCTTCTAGATGGCCCCCCTTAGGTGGGAGACACAGACGAAGAATACACCCACGGTATCCCCTGCCTGTCGTAAGAGGCGACTAAAAGGGACGAACAAGGGATGATCGAATTGGAACCATGAGACTACTTGTAACTAGTACCACCACGGGGGGAACACCATCGGTTGCTTTTACTTGCACGTAGTACCACTTTGTTAGGTACAAATAGGTTTGCGATTAGTAACTACTGTGTAGATGCTGTCGGCAGTACCTGCCATTAATATCCTTATATGAGTGACACCATGGTTCTGCCTTGCCTGTGACTAGTACCCACTATATGAGGAACACCACGGGATAGTAAGAGTCCCTGTGTTAGTACATTTATGTGATGAACACCATAGGTTTGCGTTGCCTGTAAATGGCGCCACCAGTAATCGGGGATAGTGGGTTCGAGCCCCACTGTCGGCAGCCCTGAAGATGGTTTTCCGTGGTTTCCCATTTTCACACCAGGCAAATGCCGGGGCTGTACCTTAATTAAGGCCACGACCGCTTCCCTCCAATGCCTAGGCCTTTCCCATCCCATCGTCGCCATAAGACATATCTGTGTCGGTGCGACGTAAAGCAAATAGCAAAAAGAAATGGCGCCGCAATGTGCGAAACACATGTATCGTTGTTACATGTGCGAATTTCATTACCTCTGAGTAGTACCGTATTGTGTGGGATACCGCGAGTCTACGCAACATGACAAATACCATGGTTCCACTTTCCTAGCGATAAGTACCACTATGAGAGGCCGATGACTTGGATTTTGGACTCCTTTAGACTTCAAACATCATCGATTCAGTATTGGTGCTATGGAAGCAGTCCCTTGGTCAGTAATACAATTGTTTTACGTCAGTTTCTGTGAATATGAGACATTGCGGGTCGGATCCACTTATCGTTTTAAATTCATATTCATCCATTCATTCTTCGTCCTCACGTCTTGAATTCTGGTCATTGGAGGATTTTGGACTTTTAATTTGTCATTACATGTCGTCTCATTTCGTACCATTAGGGGCCGATGACCTAGATGCTAGACCCCTTTAAACAACAAGCATCATCATCATCTTCTGGATGGTACGCCCCTAGGTCCCTAATAAAGAGGAATTAACGAACCCAGCTTAAAAACTCGGAGCCGCCATTTTTTCGAGATGTGCGGCATCAGATGATCTGTGGGTATGGTTTATATAACATTTTCTATCGCCCAGATAACCGTTATATTGTCTGTGACTGTCCACTCCAGTCTTATTGATCCGGGCTGCCCCCTGCATCAATAGTTAGTCCATCAAAACCAAGTTGTATGCACATAGCGACAACCGCCCCGCCCCGCCCCGCCCCAGTCCGCACAGTGTCCACAGCGCCGACATATTGGGATGATTAAATGGCACAGGGAAAGGAGAATATTCGGTCTGTTCATTAGTCGATGCTCCATGTCTCTCAACATTTGTCTCTTTTTTTTTCCTCAAGCTACGTACCTCACTATGCTAAATTAGTTTTTTTTAAGAGTGGCCAGATTACAGTCAGATTTAAACTTTGTTGCCAGTTCTAGTAGACTTTGCGCTGATATAGTGTATCTTCGAATCACGCATTTTGTAGCGGAAAAGCTGTTGCTCGTTATAAAAATGTCGCTGAATTTAAATTTAACTAGTATTGACGAAGGGTAAGTAACACACATTTAGGCTATTTTTGGAGAGAGGTCCACCTTTTCAATACTATATTCACTTAATTTCAACATTTATTGTCTCTTTTTTTTCCTCAAGCTACGTACCTCACTATGCTAAATTAGTTTTTTTTTAAGAGTGGCCAGATTACAGTCAGATTTAAACTTTACAGTTATTTTAACAAGAGACTCCATGGCACAAGCGGCAGCGTGCCGGTCTTTCACCACTGGGTTCCGTGGTTCAAATCCCGATCCACCATGTGAGACATGAGCTGGACAAGCGGAGGCGTGACAGGTTTTTCTCCAGGAACTGCGGTTTTCCCCATCATCATTCATTCCAGCAACACACTCCAATATCATTTCATTTCGTCTGTCAGTCAGCAATCATTGCCCCAGCTTTGGCAGCAGGCACAATTCTTTTTTTTTTTTTTTTTTTTTACAATTGGCTTTAATTCGCAACGACACAGATAGATCTAATGGCGACGATGGGACAGGAAAGGATTAAGAGTGGGAAGAAGAAAGCGGTCATGGCCTTAATTAAGGTACAGCCCCAGCATTCGCCTGGCTTGAAAATGGGAAACCACGGAAAACTATCTTCAGGGCTGCCGATAGTGGGGTTCGAACCCACTATCTCACGGATGCAAGATCACAGCTGCGCGCCCCTAACCGCACGACCAACTCGCTTGGTCAATTGGTATCCTCGCAGCTAGGTGGGAGCTTGATCCATTCCATTCCTGACCCGATGGAATGACTGGAAACAGGTTGTGGATTTTTCAGACATTATTTAACAAGTAGAACTTGTTCCGTCCTCCCTTTTATGATATCTTCGGCTACATGATTAGAATAAAATGCCAACATTAATAGAAAACACATTTGAGGGTTAAAATTAATCTTTGAAAGTAACTTAAGTACTAACCTACCCTGTTGTGCTTGAAGTCTTTGAAAACGTATCATTTGAAGTTACGGAATAGTGAAAATGCCTGTAAAAAGACAAGCACACCACTGTTACCATGCGAACACAAAGAAACCACTCTTCTCTTTGCGAGAATCAAATGATCATAAATATATCTTCCTGTCATGGCCATCCATCAACAGCTGCTAATTTCAGACGGGGACCAGCCATAAGACATAGCCTGCTCGGTTTCTGGATAACATTGTCTGACCATCCACCTGTACCTTACATCACTGCCAGCACGGTTGCTATGGTTATACATTTTCGGATAACCCCCAGCCATAAGGGTACCTCCGTAGCTCAGGCGGCAGCACGCCGGCCTCTCAGCGCTGGATTCCGTGGTTCGAATCTCGGTCACTCCATGTGAGATTTTTGCTGGACAAAGCGGAGGCGGGGCAGGATTTTCTCCGGGTACTCCGGTTTTCTATGTCGTATTTCATTCCAGCAATTCTCTCCAGTATAATTTCATTTCATCTGTCATTCATTTACTCATTGCCCCGGAGGAGTGCGACAGGCTTCGACAGGCCTCGCCGCTAGATGAGGGCTTCATTCATTCCATTCCTGACACGGTCGAATGACCGGAAAACGGCTGTGGATTTTCATTTTCATTATTATTTCTCTTTGTTCGTATCGGCCTACTAAGGAGCACGTTATTTCAGCTGCCCAGCGCTCTTTCATTCGTTGCTGGTAGTGTTCTTTTCTTTCTCCGTCCATGTTTTTCCCGTTTTCAACTTTGGCCTTTCTTGAAAAGCCTGGTGGTCTTTTAGTTTCCTCATGGGTGGGTTGTATTCTTGTATATGTTCATAAGTGATCCCCATCTTCTGTAAGTTCTTTCCACCTCCTTCAACCAAGTTGGCTGGGCCTTCTCAACTTCAAAATAGGTAAAGATCTGGTTCGGTAATTGTATGGGTTTCACTCGTAACAAGTGGCCTTAAATGCAATTCTCCTTTTTCGGATGACATCAGAGATCTTGTGGGCATGTGTATACAGCTGATGGTTATGCCGACGTCTCTATTCATCTTTGTCTTTAATTGGGCCAAGAATTTTCTTAAAGATCTTTCCTTAATTTCCAATTGTTCTATCAGGCCTTTCTTGTTCATAGCAAGACATTCCGCTGCAAATAAAGCCTCTGGTCTTATGACAGTGCAATAATGTACGTCCGAGTTTTGCGTTCAGCGATATGGAGTTTTTGTTGTAAACGTCCTGGGTCAGTTGATAAGCCATTTTATTCATGCGTGACGCGAAGGTTTCTTTTTCAGAGATGTTTGGTTCATCGACTCGCCGAGATATTTGAAGTTATCTGTCCGTTTTATTGTTTTCTGGTTTTACTATCAGCTCTCTTGGTGCTTGGTTCTCATTATTATTATTATTATTATTATTATTATTATTATTATTATTATTATTATTATTATTATTATTATTATTATTATTATTATTATTATTATAGCTTTCTGGTGTTTTTTAACTGAAGGGAAGGAATGAATCTGAGAAATGCGAAGGAAAAGCAACAATTTTGTTACGGAAGTGGCTCATCTGTTGGAAGAGTCCGAGGGTGCTAGTTGAAGGTGTTCAAATACGCCAGGTTTGTGTCCGTAGATTTATTGGCACATAAAAAAATCCCTGCGGGACAAAATTTCGGCACATCAGTGTTTCCGAAAACTATACAAATCTAATTAGTGTGATGTAAAATTATTATTGTTATTAAAATTTATATCTGAAAAATTATGATGGTATCTTGTGCTTGAATCTTTGGACGGCACCTTTAAATCAATTTCGCTAAGTTTCCTTCTCTTTCCCTATCTCAACTTCATCTCATCACACTTTTTTTGAAGTGCTTCCCTGTACCATAGAATTAGAATAATGTGTTGGTAAGGATAAGGAGGTCTGCGCATAGTAATGGTTTTATATTTTATCACGAGGAAAGCATTTCCGTGTCTTTGCTAAGGAGATACTGCCGTACGTACAGAACCGTGTGACTGGCTGCCTATATCACTCTTTGCAGGTAGCGCCCGAGCAAGCGTGGTTGTTGTTATCAGTTGCCTCAGAAGTGCGGTTGTCTCAGTTCCAGACATGCTAATTGCCACTAACAAATACGTGAATAACCACAAATATATATACTCGAAGATAAATAATGTATCCACCCACTTCTTGCAGACGCTACGTGCTGCGTGACCAGCGGATTAGTATTGTATATCTCGTACGTGTATTTTATTTCTTTGTGACACTTGTTGACATAAATATGTCTTCTGGCTGGGGGTCATCTGAAAATTTGCGTCTCGGAATTGGAGATACAAAATGTGTGACGTTAAGTTACTTAGCAGCCGTACAGGCTGTGATGTGAAGTTATTGATTGATGGCCATGACTGGGAGACATATAGGAGGCTCTTTTATCAAAGAGGCCTCATCCCATCATACTCTACCATGAATGAAAATAACTAAGTTCTTTAATTTCATATGTCTTTAGCCCCCCCCCCCCCCCCATCCTTTCAGTGCACTTGTCAACTCCAAATTCCATACAGATGGCCCTCGAAAACGATTCGTTAGAGGCGAATAAATTATTCGTTATCAATCTGAGTTTCATTTATTGAAAGACATATTTAAGATTATTTTATTTTCCCGTGGGGAAATTTGACACGGTTTTTTTTTTCCTTAGCTCTCAACACTAATGAGTTGAGTAAATGGAAGAGATCGCACCCTTCGAAGGAATGAGAGAATCGTCATAAGAAACAGAAGGGCCACGAAGGTCTTGAAAACGAGAAAAATTCTTGGGCCTCACAAACCTAACACTCACGGGTTCAGAAAAGAAAAAAAATGTTACCGAGCAAGTGGCCGTGCTGTTAGGGAGATAGTGGGTCCGAACCCCACTGTCGACAGCCCTGAAGGTGGTTTCCCATGGTTTCCCATTTCACACCAGGCAAAGGTCGGGCTCCTTGGCTAAATGGTTAGTGTGCTGGCCCTTGGTACAGAGGGTACCGGGTTAGATTCCCGGCCGGGCCGGAGATTTTAACCTTAAATGGTTAATTCCCTTGGCTGGAGGACTGGGTGTTTGTGCTGTCCCCAACATCCCTACAACTCACACACCACACATAACACCATCCTCCACCACAATAACACGCATTTACCTACACATGGCAGGTGCCGCCCACCCTCATCGGAGGGTCTGACCCAGCTAGAAATAAGGCACACGAAATTAAACCAGGCAAATGCTGGGGCTGTACCTTAATTAAGGCCACGGTCGATTTCTTCCCACTCCTAGCCTTTTCCTATTCCATCGTCGCCATAAGACTTGCCTTTGTCGGTGCGACGTAAAACAAATTGTTGAAAAATGTGTTGACCAAGTGAGGTCGAACAGAAAAAATAATCTCTAAAGCTGGAACTAGTAAGTGTAAACAATATCAGACTCGGCTGTGGGGCGCGTGGTCGACTACTCGCGCCTCCCGATTGATATCCTCTGAAATTTCCATCCATTTATCTAACATCTCAGTAGGATACTTGCCAAATTGGGCCTCGTTAATTATTCAGAATTATAATCGTCGTAACGGAATAGCTAGTGAGGTGTATCGGAGAGTACACAGCCGCCGCAGCATCCTGGGGCGGATAATGACGAGCAAGCCAGACTACAGCGTGACGTCAAAGGAACCTTAAGCTGATTATAGGCTTAACCCGATCCTGGTTAACATTTTGTTCTGTTATAATTGGGTATTGTCTAAAAATGGACCACCGACATTCTGCCCGAGCAAAGCAAACAAAAACGAACACGGGCAGTGTAGCCAAATATTATCTTTATAGGGGATCCGAGTAGAATTTTTCTAAACCCGCCCTCGGCGCCTTAATTGCGCTACAACTCTGATCGGCGCCAAGTGACTATTATTTTGGGATTACTGTATCAGGACCGCTATCTCACTGCCAGATATCTCCTCAGTTGTTCTGATGTAAGCTCAGTGGACATCGAACCAACTCTTAAGCAGACCCTACACGGTCAGTAATACTGATCAGTAATACTGAGTCAATAATACTGACAGTACGCATCAGTATTGTAGCGACCTTACACGATCATTATTACTGTCAATATTTTGGTCAGTACCAGTGCACTAGCTTACCATTGCGGCATTCTCACTTTACATATAAAGTCAATAACCGTCACTGCGGAATGAGATTTATAACATGCAATTGCGGTATTCTATCAAAATGGATCGTACAAGACGGGCATTTTGTAGCTATCATATTAGTACTGCACGAAACGCAGTTTTAAACATAAACGATGGGTTAAAGATTGGCTTAGGAAAAGAGAAGAGTATTCTCATATGAAGTGTTGACGGAAACACAATATACCGAAGCAGAAGATTATCAGAACTATCTCCGAATGCGTGAGGGTACTTTTGCGAAATTACTACGAATGGTAGAGCCTTTTGTAATAAGGCAAAATACAAACATGCGGTGCTTTTTATCGGTGGCAGAGAGATTAGCGGTGACAGTGAGGTATCTTACAACTGGTATAAATTTTGAAGATTTAAAGTTTTCCGCTCTAATGTCACCAGTTTCCATCAGTACAGCAGTTGTGGAAACATGTAAAGTAGCGTTTATTCTGGCAGCGTTTCATATAGCTCGATAAACTTTTGCAATACCGGTAGGCCTACTTGACGGTTCCACAAGCACCTCTACTTGGCCTTGGTGAGAAACGCATTTGTCGTCGTCCACCGCTGCTCCGTTGATACTGACAGAAATAATGACAAGCGCACTCACACGGTCAGTATAACTGTCAGTATCCCCACCACTCTACAGTACTGACGCTCGCAGATCAGGAAATCCGGATCTGCTTCAGTACTGGCCTTCATTCCATCATTCCAGTCCACACGCGATCAGTATTACTGTCAATATTTTTCGGTACTGACAGTTTTATTGATCGTGTAGGGTCTGCTTTAAGGTCTAGGTGAAATGAAATGTCGTATGGCTTTTAGTGCCGGGATATCCCAGGACGGGATCGGCTCGCCAGGTGCAGGTCTTTCTATTTGACTCCCGTAGGCGACCTGCGCGTCGTGATGAGGATGAAATGATGATGAAGACAACAAATACACCCAGCCCCCGAGCCATTGGAATTAACCAATTAAGGTTAAAATCCCCGACCCGGTCGGGAATCGAACCTGAGACCCTCTGAACCGAAGGTCAGTACGCTAACCATTCAGCCAACGAGTAGGTAAAAATGCCTGACATGGTGGGCAGTCCAAATAGAGGCCTTCCTGGATCGCATGGCTGGCACTGTAGAAAAATGTACTATTATCGGCCTCCGGCTGCAAAGATAGCGGATTCAAACCCGGAAGATGTAGTGGGATTTTTAAAGGGTGAAGGCAAGTCCTTTCGACACTCCCTACCGTACGATGGCTGCATGTAATAGATCCCTGGTGACACATTTGGTGTTTACCCGACAAAATTCATTAAAACCCAGCCATACACGCCCAAGAGATTCGCTTTACTCTGCTATCTAGTAGGCCTAGAGTAAAACGGAACGCCGAAATTGACAAGTAGACAGCCAGATGGCGTCAAATTCAAATGACAATAAAATAATGTTATTGGCTTTACGTGTTACTAACTAATTTTACGGTTTTCGGAGATCCCGAGGTCCCAGAATTTAGTCCCGCAGGATCCTTTTACATGCCAGTAAATCTACTGACACGAGGCTAACGTATTCGAACAGCTTCAAACACCACCGGACTGAGCCAGGATCCAACCTACCACTTTGGGCTCAGAAAGCTGCCTGAGCCACTCAGCCTGGCAAAAATTAAAATGTTTGCACACGGCAGGTGAAGCCATACGATTATTATTATTATTATTATTATTATTATTATTATTATTATTATTATTCGTATTAGTATTCGAGGTCCACTCAGCCTACGTGATTAGAATTGAGGAGCTATCTGACGGTGAGATAGCGACCCCGGTCTAGGAAGCCAAGAATAACGGCCGAGGGGATTCGTCGGGCTGACCACACGACACCTCGTAATATACAGGCCTTCGGGCTGAGCAGCGGTCGCTTGGTAGGCCAAGGCCCTTCAAGGGCTGTAGTGCCATGGGGTTTGGTTTATTATTATTATTATTATTATTATTATTATTATTATTATTATTATTATTATTATTATTATTATTATTATTTCCGCCTTTGTGGTGTAGTGGTTAGCGTGATTGGCTGCCACCCTCGGAGGGTTCGATCCCTGGCTCTGCCACGAAATTAAAAAAGTGGTACGAGGGCTGGAAACGGGTCCACTCAGCCTCGCGAGGTCAACTGAGTAGAAGGGGGGGGGGGTGTTTCGATCCCCACCTCAGCTATCCTGGAAGTGGTTCTCCGTGGTTTTCCACTTCTCCTTGAAGCAAATGCCGGGATGGTACCTACGTTAACACTGTGACCGCTTCCTTCCCTCTTTCTTGTCTATCCCTTCTAGTCTTCCCATCCCCACACAAGAAACCTCTTCAGCATAGCAGATGAGGCCGCCTGGGCGAGGTACTGGTTCTTCTCCGCTGTTACATCTCCCCGACCCAAAGTCTCACGCTCCAGGACACTGCCCTTGAGGTGGTAAAGGTGGAATCCCTCGCTGAGTCCGACGGAAAACCAACCCTGCCTGGATGGTAAATAGATTAAGAAATATATAAATAAATAAATAAAGCAAGAAAGAATTATTATTATTGTTGTTATTATTCATATAAGTTTTTGCGACGTTGGCCCGGTAAAGGGCTAGTGGTGGAGAGGTGGCCGGCATAAACCTGGTGTGAAAATGCAGAATCACAGAAGTCTATTTTTAAGACTGCCGGTGGCCAAGATGTAATCTGTCATATCCCGAAACCAAGCTTACAGCTACACGACGCATACCGCTTAGCCATATAGCTCAGTATCATTATTTTCATTACTTTTCTGGAACAGCATAGAAGCCATAGCTAATGTATGTTTTTCAGTATATCCTATTTGTATTAAAATGCGCTTAGGTTTTGGACGCTAACTGCATGTTGTACACAGTGGATGGACCTTTCCGCGTTTCGTCTATCTTCCGGCTGTCGCGAAAGCTGTGGTTGTTGACGATCTGCTCTTCCGTGGCGAGGGTCTTCTGTGGTTTCCGAATGCGGAAGTGAGATAGTTCATTCGTATGAAGAACCTATGAGAAACTAGGAAATGTCTTTAACTCACACTTTTTATTCTGACGTCATCGAGCGAGGCTGCACCTTCGTCCACAGTTCAGTGAGCACATGTAGAGGGCGGACTGGAATATCCCAACAGCTCTCTCTCTTCATGAAGTACTCTGTAGCTTTTTCAACCCGAGCAAGGCACACTTACGTCTTACAGAATTCGAACTGCCTCAGCGATCAATCAGTCGTCAATGACCTGCAATTAGGGCTGTCATGTCGCCCAGGTGGCTGATTCCCTATCAGTTGTTTACCTAGCCTTTCCCTAGGAGTTTTCAAAGAACTTTGAAATTTATCGAACATTTCCCTTGCCACTTTATTGCAGTCACTAACTCCTCGCCCTGTAAATTAATTCTACGCCCTTTTGTCCTCTTAATTTCCAACTTTATCCTCATATTGTGATCTTTCCTACTTTTAAAAGTTCCGTTGAAGTAGATGAATATCATCTACTAATGTAAATCCATCTTATCACTGACAGCTCGGAACATACCGCTTAGTTGAGCAGCTAGTCTCCTTACTCCTAAATCTTCCCAGCCCAAAGTTTGCAAAATTTTCATAACACCAATCCTTTGTCAGAAATCACCCACAACAAATCGTGCTGCTTTCGTTTGGATCCTTTCCATTTCTCGTATCAGTTAATCCTGGTGGGGGTCCCATACACTGGAGCCATACTGTAATTGGGGTCTTACCAGAGACTTACACGCCCTCTCCTTTACATGTTTACTACAACAAAAAATTTCCCTCGTAACGATGTGAAAAGGTGTGCAGCCTTTCTTTACAACCTCATTAATGTTTTTACTAGGGCTCGGAAGTTGAACACCTATATATTGCTTTAAAACAGATACTTCTAAATAGACCTAAAATATCCAAGAATGGACCTAAAAACTGGCAAAAATGACGTAAAAATGGGATCAAAATTCATGTAAGATTGTGGTTTTAATTGCATATTTCATGAAGGAATACAATGTTTTTAAAATGTAAAATTCTGGTTGTATGCAACATACAGTGCGAAAATAAATTAGTAAAATACTTCTTCTTTTAGACTATATATATTTTTAGATTAACAATTTAAAAAATTAATTCCGCCTTTGTTAAGGAAAGTACTTGCAGAATTTAGAATGAAATATTTTTTCCCGTCTAGAATGAATTCAGCGAACCCGCAATGGACATCCTGGTGAAATAAAATGGAAATTATTATAACTGGAATTATATTTGCCGGCCCCGCGCTGTAAGGGTAGCGTGGCTGCCTCTTACCTGGAGGCCCCAGGTTGGATTCCCGGCCAGATCAGGGATTTTTACCTGGACCTGAGGGCTGGTTCGAGGTCCACTCAGCCTACGTGTTTACAATTGAGGAGCTATTGACGGTGAGGTGGCAGCCCCGATCTAGAAAACAAGAATAACGGTCGTGCTGACCACACGGCACCTCGTAATCTGCAGGCGTTCGGGCTGGTAGGCCAAGGCCCTTCGGGGCTGTTGCGCCATGGGGTTTGGTTTGTAATCATATTTGGCTTAACCACACTAGGCTTACATAAATTGGAATTCGGAAACCTCACCTCAGTTGGCCTTGCAGTATATCACAGTAGTCAACTCCAGGTTCTTAGGTGTAAAGGATCGTTGGTTTTGAAGTAACACGTTGCAAAACTTCGAAAAACTTCTCCCCGCATGAAGAGATGTTAAGGGTTCATACTTGAAGAATGTGAGAGCTTCCTCTTCAAAATACACTCCCATCAAAATTTTCTCCCTTCAATAGTTGACTTACCGTGGGTTTTTCAAGCATTAGTTTCATTTCTTCATTTCACTTCATTTTCATTTCATTCTGCTATTATTACAGAAAAGATTTTGGTGATGGACGAACTAATGATAATTCGAACTGAGAAATGGGCAGTACAGGTGTAGTCGAAAGAAGGTGAAGTTGCTCAAAGAACTTTAAGATCCAATAAAAGAACTAAAAAAGGACCTATAACCCAAAAACGCCGAAAAAGGCAAAAAAGGACAAATAAAATCGACCTTTTTCTGGCTTGCAATGACCCAGAATGAACATATATTATGTTGGGCCTCATCTTCTGTCACTCCAGGAAAAGAAGACTTTTCCTCAATTTCCGAACCCTATTTATTACCTAACGAAGACCATTCCTTATATTTTCATCTAAATGATGTTGGCTGCGCTAAATATCGAGACTTGGAACGACTTGCTGAAGACAGAAATACAGTGAGGATCCTTACCTCTGCTTCTGCTGATGCAAACCAACCTCCGGAAGCGGTTACTAGGTATGTATTATGATGATGATGATGATGATGATGATGATGATGATGATGGTGCATCATTTATACTGTTTGAATAGCCACATTATTTATTTCTCTTCTGTTGGTGTATATAATTGGTATAAACGAGGGAACTCGATTTGGAATGGGGGTCCTCACATGTGGGTGGGTGAATTCCAAGTCTGTTATTGATTGATTCCCCTGTTCTGCCTCGTTAGAGCGATCTCTCTGTTGTTTGTAAAGCACTGGCTCGCTCGTTCCAGCAGCCTGCTAAATTGGAGTAAACACTCGTCCCGCTGCCGATAATAGTATGTACTCATATGTCCTTGTGTTAAGGCTGAGGCGACTGCATTCGTAGCCTTGACATGAGTTTTATTGGAGAGACTGACGTGGAGAAGGGCGAGGAATAACAATGATAGAATTCGAACGCATGGGTTTCCGTAATCCACGGCGTAGTTCCATATTGGCTCGACTTGAACACCCTGAATTTCCATCGTGGATATTATTGTGCTTCTCTATAGGGTTAACGACGGGCACCTCAAAGGACTGCCTAAAAGTGAGTGGGATGGAAGGGGATGAAGCGGAGTTGCCAGTTTTCTTTTTGCAGTACAGTGTTTATTTATTTCAAGTTTGCTGCTCAAGCGAACTAGCACAGGATGGAGCAAAACGAGAAGATTTAGCAACCCAGCAAATCACTCCACGCGGACTAGACAAGCAGCTGTCGTCCAGCATTCTCAGGTTTTCATTGGATACCGTAGGGCTCTCACTGTTGCAGCTTCGGTCAAAGAATATTTCCCCCTAGTCTACAGCACCTATCATTGGCGCGGAAGAACGCAAAGAACATCAGTCGCGCTGAATGGTAACGTTTAGAAAAGCGCTCCAGTAACATGAGAAACTTCAGAGAGCTGTATCGTAACTTCCCAATTTAACCTCCAGTACTTCCCACTTTAACCTCCAGTAAAGACTAAGGATGTCACAGTGACCAATCGCCGTTTCAATATCTTTCTCGCTGGGCAACAGTTGTCCTGGTAGGCCATGGATTTTTTCTTCCTAGTGGCTTTACGTCGCACCGACACAGATAGGTCTTATGGTGACTATGGAATAGGAAAGGCCTACGAGTTGGAAGGAAGCGGCCGTGGCCTTAATGAAGGTACAGCCCCAGTATTTGCCTGGTGCGAAAAATTGGAAACCACGGAAAACCATCTTCAGGACTGCCGACAGTGGGATTCGAACCCACTATTCCCGGATGCAAGCTCACAGCCGCAGGCCCCTAACTGCACGGCCAACTCGCCCGGTAAGGTCTTTAAGAGGATGTATGTGCCAAGGATATATACAGTATTTCCATTTTAAGATAGAATGCGACGATGACAGGTTACCTGACAGATTTTCTGCGTGATTGCTTGTATTTAAAGCTGGGATTAGTGGTGTTATAAGTAGCTCTCGCACTTGCATGATCTACACATTTTTGAAATATACATGCATATATCTTGTTCTTTATAGCCTTTTCCCCAGTTTATTGGGGTCGCACGTGATGTAGATTTGGACAAGCTTTACGGCCGGATGCCCTTCTTGACGACGACTCTATGTGGAGGGATGTATTCACGATTTTGTTGTTCTTTGGCGGTTCGTGCTGTTGTATATTGTGTTGTGCAGATATGAAGAGTGTTAAGATGTACACAACCAACCATTCCCCGAGCCAAAGGCATTTGTTACACACGGTTAAAATCCTCGACCCGGCTGGGGATTAGACCCGGAGAACTCTGAACCTAACATAAGTGGTGGTGGTGGTTGTGATTGTTGTTTTAAGAGTAAGTACAACTAGGCAATCATCGTCTGTTAACACTAATCAGACCGGGCGAGATGGCCGTGCGGTCAGGGGCACGCGGCTGTGAGCTTGCATCCGGGAGATAGTGAGTTCGAATCCCACTGTCGGCAGACCTGAAGATGGTTTTCCGTGGTTTCCCATTTTCACACCAGGCAAATGCTGGTGCTGTACCTTAATTAAGGCCACGGCCGCTTCCTTCCAACTCCTAGGCCTTTCCTATCCCGTCGTCGCCGTAAGACTTCTCTGTGTCGATGCGACGTAAAGCAACTGACAACACTTTTCAGGTGAAAAAATGGAAGGGACCCGGTACTTAGGAAAACGAACGTAAAGGTCAAAGAAAGACAAGAGCCACGAAGGGCGTGAAAATGAAATTCTCCCTACGCCTCGATATGTAATACCGTCGGGGTCGGAGAAGAACAAAAATTGACCATTGGAGGTCGGATAGGATAGATGAAATTGAGGAACCTGGACGAGAAAGTGGAAGCAATACCAGGACCCAGCTAAGGGCCCCGTGTTTGCCAGCCCACGATCCCAAGTTAAGATCCCCTCGGGTCCCTTTTAGTTGCCTCTTCCGACAGAACCTAAGACAAATAAGTTGAACATTCAGTGAAAGAACCAAACAAAGATACATGCACATATGCACTAACAATACCAAAATATGATATAAAAACTTCGAAATATTATGCAAAGGAAATTAAACAAAACTGACCAAAAATTGTTCAGAAGACTTCTTTATTCACCATTCTACATTTTTTGTGAATATTGACTTATTATTATTGGCCACTGTACAGCCTATAAGAAATAGAATACGCTGAATTTACTTGCCGCTCAAAAACCCGGCATCTTCTAAATTCGTTTAACAACATATTTTTAAGGGAATTAAATCCAAAAGAAACAAAATCACTTGGCATTATTGGCACAAAATTTGTGAATAATGTTTAGAATATGGCTAAAACAATAAATATGAAAAAATATACTTTGATACCATTTTTTGTTTAGAAAAATGTATTTAACCCATTTATTGAAACATTATCTTCCTGTAATTTACATCGTTGGTTAAGTTTGCTAAATCCTCTAGTATCCGCGAGAAATAACACCAAATGCATACTTTGAATAACTATAGTAGCCTGTTATGAGAAGCAGATGGGGATCGATCCTAAGCTCACAGCAGCAACAGGAAATCAGTTTGAAAACAACATACTGTTAGATGCAGTCTGTGAACTATACAAAACAAAATAACGTCTTTGAACTATACATAGTCTATATAATATACTAATAGGACACAGTTTTTTAAGTCACAGAGGTGGAAACTAGTATAGAAATCAGCGTTCTTCCTGGAAGTAACACTCTGCAGTTCAACAGCCCCTTCATGCACGAGCTTGAATCAGTTCTGGACTTTAACAGAAAGAAAAGATAGGGACTGCCAACTTAAGGATTGCTTCTAAATGTGTACAGAAAAGAATCCTCCAATGGGGGCCCTGTCAGTGTGTGGGTTAGGGATGTAATATAGTAAAATATAACCAAGAAGAACGATGTCATTGTATTAATGATCTATCCTCGGATTTTGGGCAGTAAAAGGTTAGAATGCAAACTAAATTGGGTATTAGAAAGTGTTGTCTAGCCCGCTGATCCGTAATGTAGCGAGAGTAACATATATTCTAGGGGTTGTGATGGGCCGTACTCCTAATGTTTATGCAAAGCCCATAACATAACCGTTGTGCAGGTAGACAATACTTGTTACGCGCTTCAGTACCTTTGAATGTTAGCCTATTACTATGTAAACATCCGGGCTCTGTTTCTCGGATCAGAAGTGTAAGAGGAAGAGGTCTGACCTCGTCAAGAACGAAGGTATCGGCAAAAGAAAGGAAGGGTAGGTCACAAAGAGCATGAAAATTTTTAAGACTGCCTAGCTTCGCAAACCTAATACCGCCGGGGTCGGAACACACATCTGAAGTTGGCCAACAGAGGTCGGATTGGAAAGATAAAACTGTTGAGCCTGGCACACATAGAAGAAATCCAGACTTCGTTATGGACACTCCTTGGACCCTCCCCCCTCCCCTCAATTGCCTGTTACGACCTTCAGAAGATATCGTGGATTTATTCTGCGCCACTTACAAAGTGCGAAAGGATTAATTATAAAGAATGAATATATCATAGTACAACTCAAGATCAGCGTCATTGCCTTTGGTTCATAAGGCTCCGGGCCGGAGCAGGGATTTTATCCACATTTGATTAAGCTATACAATAATAGTTCTGTAAACAGTGGTATTGTTCAGACGATGCACTTCTCGTAGTGAAACTGCAGTGGAAGCCTGTCCACACTGGAGTAAATAATCTCTTCTCGGAAGTGTGCTCAGTATATATCTGCAGCTTACGTCACTCTGTGATGACAACTATTTATCATCTGGTTTGAGGAGTAGGACACAAGCTGTGTTTACTGGTGTTTGATCCTCTGGAACTGGCATCTTAGAACTAGTCGTTAAGAGCAGTACAGTTATGTCTGATTCACAGCATTTTAGTTCCCTCCTGAAGTTACTGCTAACTGAAATATAACATCCCTGATCTCACTACTATTCGTTCAAGTGTATCGTTGTATAAAGGTAGACATGAAATAGTGAGGCGCTTCCACACAGCCTGGAAACTTGTGACTTTAAGTAAGATCCCTATAAAACTTCACTCTCTTACATATTTTGTATATCCATTATTATTATTATTATTATTATTATTATTATTATTATCTATACTAACATATAAAAAAGTAAACTTTGTCTGTATGTAATGGCTAATCTCAGGAACTACTGGACTGATTCTAAAAATTATTTTACTTATGGAAATATAAACTATCCCTGAGGGACATGGGCTGTACTTTATTTCCCAAACAATTCTACCGGGTGGGGGTGGCCGGGGAGGGATATAAAATAATATGCTAATACAAGCGAAATATATTCTTTGTCGTAGAAGGACGAGATAAAGTTCATTTTAAGCCCCTTAACGCAAAGAACAAAACTCGGTAAGCCCTACGGACCCGAAAACCATGTTTTTAAGGCCATAAAACCAACCGTTATGGAGATATTGGCACAAAACTACCCCTATAGCTGCAAACCAAAATTGGCACACATATGACTTATTATCTGGAAAAAATATACTGTTGTTTAAGAAACTTATGGGACTCCTTTGGGCTGGGATGGAAAGGGGGTGAATAATAATAATAATAATAATAATAATAATAATAATAATAATAGAAAATTAACTATATTAATGTAGAATCCATAGTTTTTGGGGTCGCTGAGGTGAATAGTCACACTCCACATATAATTTAAGTCCAAAATGAAATGGCATATGGCTTTAGTGCCGGGAGTGTCCGAGGACATGTTCGGCTCGCCAGTTGCAGGTCTTTTGAGTTGACACCCGACCTACGCGTCGTGATGGGGCTGAAATGATGATGAAGACGTCACATACACCCAGCCCCCGTGCCAGTGAAATTAACCAGCGATGGTTAAAATTCCCGACCCTGCCGAGAATCGAACCCGGGACCTCTGTGACCAAAAGTCAGCACGTTAACCATTTAACCATGAAGACATTTAAGTCCAAGATCAGCCTCAATGGCACGGTGGTGAGAAGGTGTGGAAAAAAATATGTCCGAAAATGATCGAGATTGCGGTTGAAAGTATGTATATTCCAGCATAGCTCTCAAGCGAGCTTGGTACACATACGACTTACTCTCTGGGGAGGGGATGACATGCAAAAAATGGGTATTGGTTACAGTATGTCGAAAAGTGCTGTACTACATAACAAAAGTTATATCTAATAAATTTAACATGTTACAGACGTGAACACTGGTATTTGGAATATCATTTACAGTTAAAGAAACCTGTATTTCTTTGTTTACGGAAAATCAACTTAGAGTGGGGGGGGGAGTGAAAACAAGTGAAGGAGGAGTTGAATTCTGTTTATGAGGATACTTACATCTCAAAAACTGGAGTAAACACCTATTTTTCGGAAAGACGACTTAAAGGAGATTCGGTGGATAGAAGTGAATAAGGAAGTGAATTCTTATATCTGAAAAACTGAGGATGTTACAGATGTGAAAATTGGCATTTGGTGTCTTCTTTAAAAATACACATATTTTTTTTGTCTCGGGGGTGAAAAGAAAAAGCGCGCGATTTTTTAAAATGAATATATCTACAGTATATCTCATAAATTTAACATATTACAGACGTAAAGACTGCTATTTGGAAAATCCTTTAAAAGTAAAGAAACACGCATATTTTGTTTACGGAAAATCGACTTGGGGCGAGAGGGTTGAAAATAAGTGAAGGAGTTGAATTGTCTTTATGAGGATACTTACATCTCGAAAACTGAAAATGTTACAGAGGTGAAGGTTGGTATTTGGAGTCTCTTTTAAAAATAAAGGAACATGTATATATTTTTTTTGTTCTATTCGGAAGAGCAACTTATGGGAGTGAAAAGAAGTGAAAGAGGAGTTGAATATTTTTATTAGGATACTTATATTTCAAAAACTGAAAATTTGACATATGTGAGAATTGGTATTTGGAATTTCCTTTAAAAATAAATACGTAATTTTTGTTTTCAGAAAATTCACTTAGGGGGAGGGGGTAAGCACTGATTAAGGATTGATAAAGGGGTTGAATTCTTTTTATGGGGACACTTATACTCGAAACTAAAGATGTTACAGACGAGGAAATATATATTTGGAATCTCTTTTTAAAATAAAGAAACAGATTTTATTTTTCTACTTGAGATAGGACTGTTTCTCCCATGTGCAGTTCTATGTCGCATATTCCAGAGTTAGCTCTTCCATTAACCTGGTCATCTTAACTGCAAAAGGCAATATCACAAACGTGGTTTACGTAGAGGTTCTGGGGTAAATGAAACTGAATTTTCCGGTGAGTTTTTATACTTTAAATAATGTGCAGTACCGACGAACGGTTATTATCAAATTACGAAATCCACGCGAGTTAAGCCGCGGGTAACAGCTAGTTATCTATGTATATAAAATGCTAACGTGTATGTTTCTCAAAACTCAAGCTCTTAAAAGCAGAGGGAGTTAAAAGGTGGGGTTTGTACCAAAATCTTCCAAATCGTCTCAATAGAACAGGAAAAAATAGTCCATTTCTTGAAAAGTTAACAGAAATATATTTATTTTATGTAATTCATTTAATTACAAAGACTGGATCGACCCTGATGCATATATTGTCGCTAGACGACAGCGACTTACTCTGTACCATTATAGTCCGGTAAGAATTGCTGTATATAGGAGGATGGGAACACGCCGCCATGTTTTATGAAGCGCCTTTCTTGCTAGGAGGTTCATGTAACTAGGCAACTTATTGCCGAGGAATCTGTTCATTTTCGCACCAGATAGAAAAACAAAGAATGTCACGTTGTAATGAACATCATGCGTCATGCAAATAAATGGTCATTTATGTAAGCAAATAGAAACAGTTTGATAAAATTAAGACACATAAATCTAAAAAATAGAACATATTTATAGTAATTATTGATTTGTTCTGTAAGTGAAATTACAAGTAAATATAATAAGAAAATATAAATAAGAAGACAACTAAAAATGAAGAAAAATGTTAATACAAATTGCACGAAGTAGAGTTAATAAAAAAGCCACCTTTTATTCATTGAGGCGTAGTAGCGCACGCCGGGTATCAAATTATTATTCCGTAATGTATTACGTAGATCAGACTTGAAATTTGGAAGGTACTCAGCATGCTGTTCCTCATAGATCTCCTTGCATTCTGTGCTAGGGTGGAGAGCAGTGAGGACTGCATTAAGATAAGTTCCAGGCTTCAAGTTTGTGGGTCGGTGGATGCAGAGTGGGTCCCGGCCTACAAATGGCCACGGGCTCTACCGTGACTGTACGCCTCTGCTTCGGGAGACGGGACCGGCCTGGACCGTCGGCTGTCCTGAGAATGGTTTTCGGTGGTTTTCCATTCTCCTGCACTAAGGCGAATGCCGGGACAGTTCTCAGTATAGGCCAGGGCCGCGCATCCCCTCACCTTCACCGAGCATCTCCTTCACCGTAACAAATCTCCCGGCCTGAGAGACAGCGTCACCGTCTAAGAGGCCCGCCTCCCCCTTCAGGGGAGGAACGAAAACATTTTAGTAGTAGTTCAAGTTTTAAGGATTCAAGGAGAAATAAATCTAAATGTTTTTGCGTTTCAAAATATATTTGAGTGTGATTTGTTAGAATCTGATGATGTTCCTTCAATAACGAAACGTGCCACTTTGTTTTAATTAAGATGTTTATTTTTCAGGGATAATTCTGTTTTTCTCTTTCTAGCAGTTTATAAATGTATTTAATCAAAATTAATATAGACAGTCTGAAGAACCTAACAGTTATGTAAAAAAAAAAAAAAAAAAAAATCTCCCTGTAATGTTCATATTCTTAAAGCCCAGATCGTCAAGTTTGCGTCAGAAATGACGGAGAGTGAACATAGATTCATCTCCGTTGGAGACGGTGTCGTGCCAGATGCGACCGTGCCGCATGCGACCCGTGCCACTAGTGACCGCATAATTTGTAACCGTGCCGGATGCGACCGGCGTTGACAAACAAATTGTCGTTTGATAAGTTGTGTCATCACCCAAGATAAGGTAAGCTAAACGAAGTGCAATGCCATTTCAATAAGTCCTACAAGTAGTTACTGCCCCTACTTTACATAACACTTCCGGGGGAAACTCGTTTTACAACACGAAAAATGGTGATGCGTTTACGTCTTTTCCCACCGGGCGAGTTGGCCATGCGGTTAGAGGCGCGCGGCTCTGAGCTTGCATCCGGGAGATAGTGGGTTCGAATCCCGCTGTCGGCAGCCCTGAAGATGGTTTTCCGTGGTTTCCCATTTTCACACCAGGCAAATGCTGGGGCTGTACTTTAATTAAGACCAGGGCCGCTTCCTTCCCATTCCTTGCCTAGTGCAGGTCTTTCTACCTGACGCCCTTGGGCGGGCTGCGCGTCTGGATGTGGGATTATGATAATGAAGTAGGGAGAGATGAAACCCGGTTTTGGCACGTAGCCTACTCCTCTCGAATAATACCAATAATTCTCAATGCTTTAAGTCGCCATCCGACGGACGAATCACCATCAACAGCATCATATCCCCTCACTCCATTTGAACACTGCGAAAAGGTTTGGATTTGAATCCCGGCTTTTGGCATGCAATCTAGTGATTAGAAACTGTTTACCACCAACTTTCCTACCCTGCCGGCCAACATTCTGATGGTGATTTTTTTTTCATCTAGGCTAAGTGGCTCAGACGGTTGAGATGCTGCTCTCCCGACTCCAACTTGGCAGTTTCGAATCTGGCTCAGTCCGGTGGTATTTGAACGTGCTCAAATACGTCATCTTTGTGTCGGTGGATTTACTGGCACGTAAAATAAGTCCTGCGGGACTAAATTTCAGCACCTCGGCGTCTCCTTAAACCATAAAAGTAGTTACTGGGACGTAAAGCCAACAATATTATTATATTTTTCTTTCGACCAACGGCACTCGAACCTGTTAACAATGGAGTCAGACCATTATTTTAGAAAAGACCAAGTTAGCTACTTATAAGCAATCTGCCACTTGGTGACAGCCCTTAATGCAGATCAATTGTAAGTGTTTGATGGGTCGCATGCGGCACGATGCTTATCCGCTCGGTCGCTATTGGCACGATAATGGCCGGGTCGCATACGGCGCGGTCGCATATGGCACGTAACCGTTGGAGACAATGTTCACGAACACTGCACCGCGCTGCTATTCCAGTTAATCTCCAGAGAAGGAAATATGCTTGCGTTAGTTCTCTTCATTCATTCGATACACCGTTGCAACGGGAATGTCCAGAAATGTAGTTCCACGAACGAACTTTGCAACTTTTCACTTTTCACGTTGCACTTTTCAGTTCACATTTAGTTCCACCATCACTTTTCAGATTTGTCTTCCAAAGTGAAAAGTGGAAAGTTAGGAATCTTTTCACTTTTCAAGCCTGTTACGTTCCTCCATCGGTACAGAAATGCTAAGTGCAAAGCAATGAAGTGAACTGTTTTCAGAAATCTTGCAAAGAGTCGATTCCTTTTTCAGCTGTTAATTAACAAGTATCTACACTAGCTTCTTGGTGTAGAATTTGATTTTGTGATATAAACATGTTACGGCGAGAGCTTTTGTTATCACGAAGTGAGGACAGTGATGAATCCAACAAGAGAATGTACAAAGACAAGATTAAATTTCATAACCTCACTTCGACGGAATTTCGCGAGTGTTTTCGTGTTACCCCAATACAAGCTGATTATATTGTTTAAACGATTGGTAATTTATTGAAACCCTCAGCAAAAAAAAAAATGTCAATCCCTTTCGGAAAAAGGAACAAATTCTTCTTATCCTTCTTATTGGTGAGGAAATGGTGCCCAGCTGCACGGTGTAGCAGCAATGCATGGGACACAAAATCACTATTTGCAAAACTGTTACTAAAATCGTAGATGCTATATTAAATGTAATATTTTCTAACATAGTACGTTGACCTGATAATCTACATAATATAGCGAAATAATGTCTAATGACGGGTGGCATTTCTTCTCTGTGTGGGAGTGTTGGCCGTATTCTCGTTAATTTGTGTGCCCCTACTGAGCACGAAGAGGTTTGTCAATAGACATGGGCATCATTCTCTCAATATTATTTATAAACTTGCTAAAAAAGGATGTTCCGTTTCTCCTTGACAACTTCTAGCACATCCAGCTTCTTGTAATTATCCTTCTGTCCATTATCAAAAATCAAAACATTAAAATTAGCGGTACCACAATTATATCGTCTTCACCGTAAAAAGTAAAGCATTAAAACCATGGAGTATTATAAAGTTTGTTCATGGAATAAACTTGATCGATTCACTCTTACGCAAAGACTTTTCACTTTGCGAAGGAATTCAAAAATAATGCCTAGATCGTGGTGGAACAGAAAAACTTTGTACTTTGCAATTATTGCAAAGTGCGTTCGTAGAACAGGCCCCCGATGGTTCACATCATTACAGTGGATACTCATCAGAGCATGAAGTTTTGTGTACGTTTGCTCCTTCCATTTCTTACGTTTTCATTCTCACAACTAGTGTTGAATGATTCACTCCTTCCAATGTTGCACCCAGGTATGAATCACATTCCCTGTTACGAGGAACCCGCGTCTTGGAACGGAAGTACCGTCAGACCGCATATCCATAGGGGTCAAAGAACTGCGTTAGAAGACTGAGCGGCTTAGTTCTCGTTCATAATTCATTTATAAGTGTGGTGCATTGTCCTATTCTTCGATATACACGACGCACTTCTCGTGGAGGAAGTGAATACATGCGAGGTTGCTCCGTTGAGCAATCCTTGGTTCAGTTGTCGACGTTCACGATTGCCATAGTGAATAGGTACTCAGTATGTTGTTCCTTATACAGCTGCTGTTCGGCTCCATGGCTAAATGGTTAGCGTGCTGTTCTTTGGTGACACAAGTCCCGGGTTGTATTCCCGACAGAGTCGGAAATTCTAACCATCATTGGTTAATTTCGCAGGCACGGGGGCTGGGTGTATGTGTCGTCTTAATCAACATTTCATCCTTGTCACAACGTGCTGGCCGCCTATGGGAGTCAAATCAAAAGACCTACACCTGGCGAGCCGAACATGACGTCGGACACTCCCGGCGCAAAAATCCATACGCCATTTCATTTTTATACAACTCCTCTGTCATATTTTCAATATGCGAACTCCTTGGAATTATTATTACTTCTAAAATGTCTGATACATCTGCGTGCAATGAATATTGTATACTCGCTCCAATAATAATAATAATAATAATAATAATAATAATAATAATAATAATAATAATAATAATAATAATAATAATAATAATAATAATAATAATAATAATAATAATAATAATAATAATAATATGCGAAGATCGTCATAAATCGAACATTGCTCATAGTGTTCACTTACAGGTTACCGAACGGTAATAAACATAAAAGCTGTTCACTTCCTTGCAATATTTCTCTTGTAATCTTCTCGTACGCTGCCGTTTGTTGTGGTACTATACGGGACCCACAGAATACTGTATAGTCAAAGACTTATCTCATATTTAGCAACACAACATCCCTCAGCCATGAAGACAAAGCCATTTTTGTTGCTTTGATCCCCAGCATGCCTAGCGGCCCTAGCGCGCTCTGTTAAAACTCGAATTCCATTGATCATTTCCGGCAAAGACTCGGCAATTCTTTGACCGATTAGAACATGTTGTAATTCACTTTCAAGACTTCTCCAGATTTCTCAAGTATTGCACGTGATTTGACAAGTAAACTTGTAAATTATTGAAAATTCTTACGAAGTTAGATAAAAATTAATGGTGTAAAACAGGCTTAACTCTCTTCGTCGTGTAAATAGAATCGCTATGATTGCTCGACGCCTCAGCAAGTGTTTCTGACCCTCCGCCTTCTCCACTAATTCGAAATGAGGAACATTCTATCCTCTTCCTCGTGGCGATAAGACATCTCATCTATGTCCGGCTCCATGACTAAATGGTTAGCGTGCTGGCCTTTGGCCACAGGGGTCCCGGGTTCGATTCCCGGCAGGTTCGGGAATTTTAACCATCATTGGTTAATTTCGCTGGCACGAGGGCTGGGTGTATGTGTTGTCTTCATCATCATTTCATCCTCATCACGACGCGCAGGTCGCCTACAGGAGTCAGTTCAAAAGACCTGCACCTGGCGAGCCGAATATGTCCTCGGACACTCCCGGCACTAAAAGCCATACGCCATTTAATTTCTTCTCGTCTATTATTAATAATAATAATAATAATAATAATAATAATAATAATAAAAATAATAATAAAAAATAAATAATAAAAGTGCTTTTCCCTGAACACAAAAATTCGTCACTACAACACTGTCATCAAACCAGTGTCACTGTATGCATCTGAATGCCTTATCCTGTCCGAGAAATGTTTGCTTGCGGATTTAGAGAGGAAAGAAAGAAAGAAAGATCTTACACACCATACTTGGTCCAAACTACAAAAATGGCATCTACATTAGAAAATCCAGGCAAGAAGTATACTCTAAGATAGAGAAGTTCACGGACACAATGCGTAAAGGCAGAGTTCGTTTCTACGGTCATATACGACGGATGATCGACTCTCGATGGACGAAACGTATCTTCAGTATATTTGACGCAAAACCAAAAACGGCAATGCCATGGTACGTTAATGTCAAGAAAGATCTTAAAGAACTGGGCCTACAAGCAGAAGATGCACAAGACCGAAATCTTTTCAGAGCAGTCATCAAGACTTTTGGGACTTTCCGGGACGAAAAACGGGCAACTGGTGCTAAATGGACAGAAGAACGTCGTGCTAAACACAGTGAGCTAATGAAGACGATGTGGATCAAGCGAAAGACGAACAAATGCCAGAATGTAAAGTGAGGCTTATCGTGGTCCCTAGTTGGCCGATTAGCGAAGTTGAATGAATGAATGAATAATAATAATAATAATAATACCAACGCGAACAAGGACTTTTCTTTTTTCCCTGTTTGGTTCGAAGCATCGTCATAACTACCCTCTTAAGAGGTCGGTGGATGACAGTCTGAACCATTGTCGTAGTTTCCTGAGATATAAAATGCCATGCCTCTTCTCGTTTTCCTTAGATCACGAGTTGCAGTATGCGGTATCGCTGTTTAATCCGCATAATGTCACCGGAATATTCCAGTTTACGCTGTTTGGTAGTGATAGGTAGTTCTTTATCTTTGCCGATCTGAGGTTTTATAGAACTTTGGTAATTTGGTGTGCCAGCATTTCACTGAGCTTGTGGTTCTAGAATTAGTGTCTTTACCCTTCTAAGAATGCGTATGATGATACAGTATGTGAGGTGGAAGTCCACGCTGTGCATCAAAGTGTGGCCTTGTTTCAGTGCAGTGGAGATGTTGGCACTCGGACAGGTTTCATGTACAATAGAGTGTCGATTATCCGGAACCTCAATTATACCTCTGTGAATAAACTGACTAATATGCTTGGCACCTGTCTTACTCCACTATTTTGAACGCTGTGTCTCTCTTTAAAAGGAGCCCTTTGGATTCTGTCTTACGAATAATTGTAAATATGATATGAATCATCGTTCCACTCCAGAAACCGGGAGAGTTTCGAGTTCCAAAAATGACCAACGGTTTCAGCTCATTACCAAGCAACAAGACCTGCTTAATGGAAAGAAAATATCTCGACCAAAACTATTTCTGAGAAGCTTTTCTCTTCTTTCGTGATATTAGGCTGTGTTGAAATATGAAATGGCGTATGGCTTCTAGTGCCGGGAGTGTCCGAGGACATGTTCGGCTCGCCAGGTGCAGGTCTTTCGATTTGACACCCGTAGGCGACCTGCGCGCCATGATGATGATGATGATGATGATGATGATGATGATGATGATGATGATGATGATGATGAAACACCGACAAACCAACCCCATGACACTACAGCCGTGACCGGCCTTGGCCTACCAAGCGACTGCTGCTCAGCCCGAAGGCCTGCAGTTTACGAGGTAACGCATGACCTCTCGGTCGTTATACTGATTTTCTAGACCGGGCGATAACACCCACAGGGCCCAGAAATGAAGGACCGTTTCTTAATAACAGATTACAAACAGACCAACTAATCCCACGAAAAGCTCAAATAGTTGGCTAAATGGTTAGCGTGCTGGCCTTTGGTCACAAGGGCCCGGGTTCGATTTTCGGGCAGGTCGGGGATTTTAACTTCGTCTGGTTAATTTCTCCGGCTAGGAGGCTGAGTGTTTTGTGATCATCTTCATCAAGTCAATTCATAATTAATAATAAGAAACATACTAAGTTGTAGCTAGTTAAATGGTGGATGGGACAGGAAGCCAAAATTTATATTGAAAAAAGCTCAAATAAAAACCACTTCGGCATCAACAATATACAGGGTGTAACAAAAAGGTAGGCCAAACTTTGAGGATGCATTCCTAGCACGTAGAAGGAGAAAATATATTACGTTAATAATGGGAAGCACACACGAAGGGAACGTGTTTAAAATTCCCTCCGTTAGCATTGATACAAGCGTTAACCCGCCGTCGCTCTGCACTTTAAAAAATGACAATTTGAAATGAAATGTTAGAATCAATTTACTAATCAAGTTGGTATAGCCTATATCTTTTGGCCTTTTGGCATGTCAGGAAAACAAAGTGAAATTATTTACGTTTCACAGACAACATCGCTCCACGTCTTCAGAAGAAAATCTCGACTGTTCGCGAGGAGGACTTCTCCAATTGGAGGTGTCTCTCCTGGAATGTGGACATTTCCAAAGAGTAAGTGGTGAACAAAGTTTTTTTTAGTTCCCAGACTGACGCGTTGTGAAGATTCTCAAGTCACCGTATTCATCCTCACTTAAAGTTGCGATAATGTACAACACCACAGGCGTAAATGCTTCAAAATCCTCAAACATGTAAGAAAACGACTCAAAAAGTATAAAATAGTATAACACATTCCATAAAATGACCAAATAATGATGCATAATTTTAGAAAATGACCTAAAATACAAAATGCAAAAAATGACTAAATAAATTACCATTTCTACAATGTGGAAACTATGATCAGGATTTCTGTATTCTTATTGAATCTGTCTTGAGACGGGCATCAACGGTACATCCTCCATGATTCTCTGTCCTGAGCATCTTGTCTCAGTTGTTCATAGCTTCTCCCTTGTTTGACATCTGTTAACATTCCAAACCTTCTTCTTCCTCTTCCTTTTATTCCGTCTACTATTTCCTCCACCACCCTCGGTTGAAAACACTTTCTCCGTAGTATGTTACCCAACCAGGATATTTTCCTCTTCCTTATCGTTTTCATCATGTGTCTCTTCTCTCCTACTTATATTAGCACTTCAGCACTTCTCACTTTATCTGCCCACTTCACTTTTTCCATTCTTCTCGACAACCATATTTCAAAACTTTCGAAATACTTCTTTCTTTCTTTCTTTCTTTCTTTCCTTCTTTCTTTCTTTCTTAATGTCCATGTTTCAGCTCCATATCACACTACACTCCTGTATGTAGCCTACAAGTTAGCAATGTCTATTTTGAACCAATTAAAAGATGACACGTCATCAAAATCCTAACCCTGCTATCAACAATCACTTGTATTATTACCTTTTTTTTTTGTAAGTAATAAAGCAGAGTAACCATGAAACCAGGCGTTTTAGGACTATTTTTATACGAAAGTTTTTCAACGTTTTGATGTTAGTATGTTCCCAAAATATTTGACAGTAATTACCATACACCGTGTATTTTTGTGTTGATGAAGACCGTTTCCTTATTTTTGGAAAGCATCTCGTATGTTACAGGCGAGTCAGTGCAATGCCTACCGGAGGCTCTGAGGTGGTCTGGTTATTCTGAGCGCCATGCGGTGTTTTGTTTACTCCCACTTCTTATGTGTGACTCGGGCATAGAGTGTATCCGAGGAAATAAAATACTGCAGAGTGTGTGTGGTTCCCTTTATTTACTTTATGAAGTTCAACTCGGCTTCCTGGAACAAAGAATGCACACCGCCTTGTTGGCGGTTTCTCTACCGTGTGACTTGTTGGTACAGCTCGTTGAGATTGGAAGCCATTTCGTTCTCTTTTTATTTTATATGTAGTTGATTTACTTCAGTGGATATGGGCGTCTTCGACCGTTAACCCCCGTATACTTTTATTCGTGGAAGCTGTCCAATAACTAAGTAGTTTAATTTTGGAGCCAAACTGGCACGGTAATTGAGACATTCGGTGGAAGTTAAAAGCAAAGTTATGTCCGTACAGACCATGAAGACCCTTGGAAGGCTTCTGCTATCCGTAACCTCGGCACTTGGTGAAGTAGAGCGGTTTGTTGTACGCTCGTCCACCTATGCTCCAGGAATTAACTTGATACTCGTTTTTGGTGTAGGCTGAGTGAACCTCAGGACCATGTTTACCTCCCAAAGTGAAAGTCTCGTTTCTTACATTTTCCGACTTCGTAACGGGGAATCAAACCCCCGTCCTTCCAGGAAAACCGAGAACGCCTTTACAGCTTCGGCTAGGCAGGCGCTATTTGGCGAAACTGAGCACATGCAGTTGTCACCTAATATTGGTCCTTTAGGTGAGACTAAGATCTTTGAACACAGAAAAACCGGGCGAGTTGGCCGTGCGATTAGGGGCGCGCAGCTGTGAGCTTGCATCTGGGAGATAGTGGGTACGAACCACACTGTCGACAGCCCTGAAGATGGTTTTCCGTGGTTTCTCATTTTCACACCAGGCAAATGCTGGGGCTGTACCTTAAGGCCACGGGCGCTTCCTTCCTTTTCTAGACCTTTCCTGTCCCATCGTCGCCAAAGATGCTGCGTCTTTAACGCAGAGTTTCGTTTATTAAAAGACATATTCATGATCATTAGCTTTCCACAACGGGAAACGTTTCTTTTTACTTTTTTCCTTTTTCAGAGTCTCTAATTGTCAGTAAATACGGAATTTTTCGCTACGAATGCTAGTTTTTTCGACCCCCATCCTCTCCTCTCGGCCCAGTCCTGGTTAAGACGGCACTGTCAGTTCAGTTGTCCTACATTTTGCCAATAAAATGACCCGGATCTGAGTTTTCCCTTACCTCTCGTCACCGATTTTGTCCGCTCGCCCGCGCGAATTTTTTCGAACGCTGCATACAGTAGCAAATTGAAGCCACTTCGTCGCGATAAAAAGAGATTAGCATGTCATCATCACCTTCTAACTTCGTGCCTCAGTGCTTGTTTTTCTCCCCCTTGCTCCCTTTTGTTTACACGTGAGTGAGTCTCTCGGAGGAGGTCGGGTTATTCTGAGCGAAGCATCGCCATCCTCGTTCCGTGAAATATCCTCTACGTAGTGTCGTTGCCATTCTGTTAAATATAAGTAGCCATCTTCACTTGCTGCAGCTGTGTACGGAGATATTTTATGGACGGAAACGGCTTGTTTCCTGCTATTCATTGTATGATTGGTATCTCCCGGTTGTAGTGCCAACTGTTCGTTAGGGCCTCCTTAAATCAGGAGCCATGCATTAATTCCTTACCCCTATAGTGCCAAGTGCTGTATGTTGATAATGGAATGAATAAATGTACAGAATCCTCTTTTCTGAAAATCGTGGATGGCCGCCAGCTGGGGAGAGAGGGTGATGGACATCAACGTGTATGGAGACACCGTGGTGAGCAGTACATGCCAAATGTTGTCCAGGAAGGCGACCGATTCGGACAGGGTTCTGTGACGGTGTCGGGTGTCATCAGTATTGATGGCCGTACGGACCCCAGTCTATCTTTTGCCACTAATTGCACCATATGATACGAACCTGCGTGTAATTGGAATTTCGGAAGTGTACAGTGTTGAATGTGAGGAAAGGAACATTAAGGACGATACAAACACCGAGTCCCCTGGCCAGGGATATTAATCATTTACAATAAAAAGCCCCTGAGCCGGCCGGGAATCGAAACCGGTGCCGCCGGGTGACAGGCGGACGCGTTGCCCTCTACACCGCGGGGCCGGACTTCTAAGTTATTAGTGCCGCAAAAGCCTTTCCCTAATCATAAGCACGGGAACCCAGTTTAGTGAGGAATCCGAACCACATGAACGTGACTTTTCATTTCAATAATCCAACATGCATTGGCCGAGAAACGAACCGCGTACTCACTGGTGTGAAGCCAGTGACAATGCCACTCTGCTACCACGCCTCAGTTGCTTAAAAACATTGGTTGTTTCTTGAAGAGTGCCATTGCTGGTAGGCCCTCTGTTAAGCTCGAGTCTTGTATCCAACACCTCTGTGGGCCAGCGCTTACTTCAAACAAAGCGGTGCGGATGTAGGCATTTATCTCGTATTGAACTTAAAATAAAGAGCTCGTTCGCTTTATGTGTGTGTGTATTACAGAGAGAGAATGCCATTTCCTGCCTTGCGCAACTTGTGTTATCTCATCTGGTAAGTAGGACAGGCGAAGAAGTGGTCTGCAAAAAATGCTGCGAGTAGCACTGGGTGACAGCAAGTGTTCACCATCAGGCAGCCAACCAGAACTCGGCCTGGGGCGTGTGGCGGGCTGTAGCCTACCTCGTTGGGATTCCTTACATTGTTTACAAGGATCGCTATCCTTTTTTTTTAAGTTAACAGCAGATGACTCGCTCTCGGATAACTTTCGACGTCACAGATACTGTGTAAAAAATTGACTCCTTTAGAATTCAATAATAATAATAATAATAATAATAATAATAATAATAATAATAATAATAATAATAATAATAATAATAATCCAGAGTCCCTTGTTTTAACACGTTGACTGCCAGGACACATAGCAGGAAATGTCCCGGTGGCCAAAGCATTTTTCTACTATGCATGTAGTAAATAACTAGTAAAGCAAAATTCGAAGTGATATTTCACTTAAGTGTTCAATGTACGTACGAAATACAATAAAAATTCTCAGCACCCCGAGGTACCGCCGTGACCCTACAGAAAAGTTCACTGCATGGTTTTGCCTTGACGGCCAGAGCGGTACAGTCTAGCGGTACCGGAAGCTTGCATCGCTTGATAGTACACATTGTAGATAACAGAGCGTGCCACGATTTGTTTACTAGCGCTTAGGACTACAATCGCAAGGCACTCATTCTTTTACAGTACGGTGTGTGTGAAATACTTGCGAGATATTTCTAAGTTATTTAGTTAGTTATAAAAATGAAACCGTTTTCTTCTCGAACTCGGAAGATAATGACGCTAGCCCTTCAGTATGAGATCTCTGGTAAGTAGTGTCCATGTCAAACTGGTCTATTACATTTTGCAACACAAAAAACTCTTCACCAAATTAAATTTGAAGGATATTTATTTCCTATTTAGGGGCCTACTCCGTGCCAAATGCTCAACGGTAATGTAAAATTTTGCTATGTTTTCAATGAATGTTGTCAATTTAGAAAATACAAATACGCTCCTTTTTACGCTAAATTTATTGCGATAACCGTAAAAATCAGCTCAGGTATGGGTGCAACAATTTGGAAGGAATCAGTGTGGCCTATTGATTAGGTAAGCATAATCTTGGGGTGAAAATGGGAAATCACAGAAATCCATAACCAGGTTTCCCGACAGTAGTATTCACGCCCACGATCTTCAAATTCTTGAGCTTGCGAGTTAGCTAACTCGGCATACCTAAGCGCATGGCTAAACTGATTGGACATATACTCAAATATTGCCAATAAAAGGAGGTTGGATTAATAAAAAAATAAAGACTATATCTTGGAAACCAAGCACGCCAGGATTTGCTCCGAGGCCATAGCGGTACGCTAGCATAGCGAATTCAACGGCTCAGCGGTCCGCCGGCCCGGCAGGGAAAGTCAAATAGCAACACCTGTCAGCGGTACTTTGTACAGCCGTGGCCTCGTGAGACACTCACTCAGCGGTACAATGTACCGCTCTGGCAGCCAACGTGTTAAATACCTCGGAGAATTTATCGAACCGACAGGCCTTGAAAAGATCTCACAACAGATTCGTCTCCAAAGAATTAAAAGAGAATTAGGGTTAGTGGACAACATCTACAGCAAAAGATCCATGTCAAGACATACAAAAATTCGGCATTACAACACAGTGATGAAACCAACAGTCCTTTACGCATGCGAAACACTGGTACTCAACAGAAAGCAAGAACTTGAAAAAATAAAAAAGAGAGGAAGATCATTAGGAAAATCTTAGGAGCAAGGTACATCCAAGAAGGTTTACAGATTACAATCAATCAAAACAACTTCCCAAACATCGAAATTGACATTAGGAAAAGACGAATGAAATTCTTCGGTCATCTCACAAGATTACCAGAAAATCGATTGACATAAATGATAATAATTTATGTAACCTCGCTTAATAACTCAACACCGTTGCTTAACGAACTTCGAAAGGACATCAAAAGCGCAAACGTAAGATCAAGAGACATCCTAGAAAGGGACATCTTTAAACACAAAGTAAACAACTGGGAAGTTACATCAGAACAACCACAACAAGAACAGTACAGACCAAAGTGGTCGGAAGAACGTAAACAAGCCTTCTCGGAAAGAATGAAAACCTAGAGGAAAAACAAGAAGAACCCCCAAAGGAAGTGATTGAATTATTTGCTTAACGACTTCCAATATTGGGAGAATTCGCTACTACTACTACTACTACTACTACTACTAATAATAATAATAATAATAATAATAATAATAATAATAATAATATGTGAAAAAATCACGGACGTGGCCACGAAGAGACGCCTGCATTTAATGGACACGTCTACAGGATGCATCACGCCAAATTGACCAACCAGCTTCTCGTTTACTGCCAAAAGAGTAAGACCGAGTCACCATGGTTGATGGAAGTAAATAAAAATCTGCAAGAACTGGGAGGAACAGAACGAGACTTAAAAGACCGGACATCTTTCAGGAGGGTGCTTAAACTAAAGAGGTTCCAAGTTAAACCACCAAGAAGGAAGACGATCTCGCCTCACACCAGTACTTTCCAGCGGCAGTTCGGTGTCTATTAGCGACTTATGGGATTTACTACATCTACTGCAGCCAGAGTTGCCAAATCGGCTACTGCACTCTACACGAAGAAAGGGTAAATACTACAGAGAGTCGGGAAGAAAGTGGTTTGGCAGCCTCTCGATAACAAACAAGGATCACTTAGAACTTACTAACTCAGCAGGGTGTGATTGACCACTGGCTTCCAGCTCGCTTCTAGGAACTGAGGCCGTCATGTTTTGTCCCCAACTGTACCCTCTGGACAAAGGAGAGGAAAGAACAACCCTGCCAGAGGATGCGCAATCACTGGGCAAACATCAAACCCCACCACAAACGCAGTGGTTAAATATCGTAGTCCTTAGTTGGCCTATACGAAATAATAATAATAATAATAATAATAATAATAATAATAATAATAATAATAATAAATAGGGGCTGTTGACGTCATTGTTGGGCCCCTTGATCCTTTATAATGAACTTAACCTGGACGCGGGGTGTCGTTGACGCTTAATGTTAGTGTTGGTAAGGTAAGGGTTATTCTGCCCGAAGGCAGGACCGATCCTCCGCAGAGGTGTTCCTGAGTCGGAGTTTACGTGCGGTAGGGTGGCCAGTTCCTTTCCGCTCCTCCATTCCTTTACCCCCCCACCAACAGCGCGTGGCAACCCATCCAACTCCTGACCACGCCCAATGTTGCTTAACTTCGGAGATCTCACGGGATCCGGTTGTTAATGTTGAGGATAACATATTTGTAAAAAGGAGTCAGTCAGTTTTAATTTTAAAAGCCTCTCTTTAAACTGTCAGCAAGCAGATTATCATTTTTTCGTTTGATAATCAGTGGAGAAGTTATGCTTCTAAATATAAATCACTCCAAACAGACGTGTTAAAATTGTAAGCTACGAAAGGAACAGCTATATTTTATAATTCTAACTTTAATATTAAAGGTATTCCTCTTTTGTTCGATTTGTGTTTGTCGAATAACATTGTTGAGAATTCTCGATAAGATATCGATGTTGAACTTTGAGGCGAGTAGGAACTCAATGCTTTATTTAATTAGTTATCGTCACGTGAAACATCGATAATACTCCCTCCGATACTCCAGATGTTGGACCTGAGGGCAAAAGGTTGCGTGCTCCGAGATGGTGAGTTCTGCTTTAACCTTCCTGTGTGCTGCTCGCAACATTTCCGGGTTCCTCTTGTGCAGACATGGCACGTGTTATAACTGGAGGGGTAATGGACAGGTACGCCAGTTCCTAGTCCTTGATACGTGTAGTATTTTTGCATCTGTCTTATAGCACACGTCAGAGCAAAGTGTACCTTCTACTGAAGTCCCAGTTTCATTTATGGCTGTGTCGGTGTGAAGCTGAAGAACTTGGTTCTAAGTAGAATCATGACTTTCCGCATTAACAATAAACGCGACCAAAAAAAAAAGTTTTGAAGCGATTTTGAAATATTTTAACGAATCATATGATTTTGGTTAAGAAATTAGTGATTTTGCTTTCGCGAATTACAGCGAATTAAAGCGAAAAGACCAGGTTGAAGCGACATTTACTTATTTTGCGATAAGTTCGAAAACGCAGCGAAATTCATGGAAAATAGCGATTTTGAAAGTGTATTCCACTATCACGCGTATGAAGGGAAACAGAAGACGGAATAAAGATTTCTCATTTCGACAGAAGTATCTCTTCGTATCTCTTCTCTAAATGATACGGCCATATAAGGTGAAAGCTACGGCCATGTAGGGCGAAACGGTAATTGCTTCTCTTTATCTATCTTACACACAAATAATTCACAAATCTCACGAATTAAACTTGTAATGAATTACTTTAGGAAAGGATTAAAACGAGGGGGTCAGTCCTATTTCGCGAAATAACGTGAAAAATTGTTTCCTTTTCGCGAAATCGAATATAAATTAATACGAAAAAAATCATGCCCCTGGTCCTAAGTAATGAATCACATTCGGAAAACGACCTGTGCGTATGGACGTGAGGGCCGCCCTTCTGCCAGTGATCGACAGTGTGTGCACATCCATATATCTATAATTTAATTAAAACGAAACGGTTTTCAGCGCTGAGGCCATCAGTTCAGATGATCTCGGGTTCGATTCCCGGCCGGGTCGTTTATTTTAATCGCGTCTGATTAATTCTTCTCGCTGGGCTGAGTGGTTCAGACGGTTAAGGCGCTGTCCTTCTCACCCCAACTTGGCAGATTCGACTGTGGCTCAGTTCGGTGGTATTTGACGGTGCTTAAATACGTCAGCCTTGTGTTGATAGATTTACTGGCACGTAAAAGAACTGACGGACTAAATTCCGACACCTCGGCGTCTTCAAAAATCGTATAAGCCGTTAATGGGACGTAAAACCAATAATATTATTTATTTAATTCATATGGCTTGGGGACTGGGTGTTTGTGTTTGTCCCAACACACTCCTCTTCATATTCAGACACCACCCTACCACCAAACAAACTCTCATCAGTTATTACATCCGTCTAGGTAGGATTGGCGTCAGGAGGGGCGTTTGACCATAAAACAGGGCCATGTCCACATGTGTAACACAGTCGCACTCGCGACACCACACGTGTCGGAAATGCAGTGGAAGAAGAAGATGGCACAGTTTTCAGCAATTAAGATATCGATATTGAACTGTGAGGGAAGTTGCTACTCACAGCGTCGGTCGTGCAGCAATAGATTTATACGGCTCAGTGAGGAAAACAACCCGCAAACTACTTCGCTCCACGTCATGCGTTGTGCTCCTCATTATAGCGCCGCCATAGGCTTTTGCTCTTTACCTATATCTCGATAGCCTTTGGTGGTGTTCTTTGAGGATCCAACCAGCTTCCGGGCTGATGACTTGTCTCCCTGTGCTTCTCTTACCCTCCATGGCTCAGTCCATTATTCTCCTGGGTAACATATCCTCTTCTACTCTCTCCCTGTGCGTGGTGGTGGTGGTAGTTATATCCACGGCATCCGCAGTCCGTCGTCAGATACAGTGGCGGCGAGTGGGGGTGGCAACCACTTTCTGACGAAAGCATTATATTTGTATTCCATTTTAGCCGCTTGAAACTAGGACTTATAGGATGTTTTTAAATGTATATACCATGTTGTCTTATCCGCTAAGTCTTGACTTTAATTACCGAGAAAAATACATGGCGGGAATAGCCACAAATTGTCATGTGTCGCGGCTGATTCGTATAGCGCCACAACAAGTAGTGCAGACTCGCGCTGCTGAGTGTAGCATGTGCTGTGAGGAAAGGTAGCAGGGGTATATTTCTGCCAATGTCATGGTCGGCCAGGCTCATTCGGTTAGTGTGTAGTCAAATATACTAAATGACTGTAATAGTATAATCACGCTAGACTTATATTTAATTGTAATACATGTGAAATTATTGTTCCTTTGGTGAAAGTTTTATTATATTGAACCCTTCGGTCCATATTGAGGGATACCTACCTTTCTTACCTATCAGCAAAGTTCATGAGATCTGTCTCTTGGGTCGTATCGGGTTCTTCGTCACTTGCTGAGGTAAAGGTAGGGTTCAGTAATTCTAATCTATCTACTGGAATGAAAGGTCTATTTAAAAGATTCCTATTTATTCAGGAAAATTCTGAAGCAATCTGATATGTCAACGGTATAATAGAAGTCAATTGTGTCCACTGGACACCACAATCATTTTTACATAAACGTCAGAACACTGGTGTGAGACTTTAACGTAACTGCCTGACGGGCATTCATACTAGAAACCATTGTCTCAATTATTAATCATTTAAGAAAGGAAAGTCTGGAAATCCTTAAATTCGGCTTCCATGTGAGACCCCATGTACCATCATAGTGATTCGTTATGGTCCAGCCCTCGTAACACGAACTCTTCACTCTGGGTATAATTAACGCAGTCCAATCGGTGTGTGCCACACAGTAGTTCTACGGCATGGACCCTTAATTGAATCGATGTGACCTGTGTCTATGTCATGGACCGACATCTAATCTTCTAAGTTATTTTAAAGTCATTGTGGATGATGACCGCAAGGAAATGATGCTACAATGGCATATGGCCCTAATTTAAGTAACTGAGGTTGATGACCCCCTGACCATCCAAGTTTCTAGGCTGAAGGCTAAACACAATTAAGTTACATCGGTTGATGACCAAAGTTTCCACTTTACTATCCCCAGCACATTCACTGCTCAATCAATCAAAGTTCAATAATTACAACAATAGCAATGCTCACAAACTTTGTGGCAGTAAAATCCATTTCCTTCGGATATGTCCCTTTAATCGTTACTTTATATTTAAATATTCCCCCAGAAAAACAAACTAAAATTTCCAGAATGCATCTCCAAGTTATTCGCTTGATTAAAGTTATTTCAAATGCGGTTTCACTGAATTTAATAATTAAATAAATGATTTGACGAAATGTTAACGAACAACAAATTTTATCTCCGCGGACTCTGGTTTCTTCACAAATTCCTACGTAGCTGTGACGTAAATTCAATCTTGTGATATTTATCTGGCTGGAAAAGAATTGTTACATAATTCATGTCCAGTTATATATCTTGTCTCATGATATCACACTTTAAAATCTAATCTAGTCCTAACCGTTATTAACACTTGGATATCCTAAGAATCTACGTACAACCAAACAACTCGCCATATAATTACGATGTCATCTCTCGTCATACCATTATGAATTTTGCACACCCCTCACAGACAAACCGTTCATCACAACCATCGCTCTATATTTTGGACAACCCTGAATTTGGTTACTCTGTTCCTTATACTCAAAGTTCGTGATTTCAAATGTTCATTACGTCCCCAATTACAGTATTTCACAATACTCAGATCATTACCGGCTATGAATTTCAACTAAATCCAGCATTTTAACGTTTTCCCCGGCCGAGAATACAGTACAATCTCAATTCCACGCCTGTCCCGTTTTCACAGCTGAGGCCTCTCGTCCCCCAAGTTCGCTTGGCAGTTACATGAAACACCTGGTTTATTCCAGTTGACTGGCTTCTCAAAATGCTCTCCTTTAAACTCTGCCGACATAATTAAACAAATACGATATTCTAACCAACAAAAGGCACAGATTATGCTTCAAGATGCCCACACTAATTATACGCGTCGCCAATTAATACCGCTATGGATTTCTATGAATTTCTTTACATTCCCAACATTATAAAATATACCTCGGGCTATCGTGTCCCGGCTTCAATGACAGGACTCTAACCTGATTCGCACATCTCATCTCAACTCATAGAAAACATTCCTCGGGCATCCATGTCCTGGCTTCAATGACAGGTCCAACCTGATTCACAAATCTCATATCAACAAAACTAACCTCTGTTTCCCAGCTCCACAATTATCATCGACAAAGAACTGGAATAAAATCCTTACTAGAAATCTCGACGTCTAATATCGCACAATGCATTAATCACGAATAACTTCGCATAAAGGATATCGTATTTAATAACTTGATTTTTACGAGAAAATGACTGAAACATTCTACTAGATCTTTTATTGTCAGTCACACAGTTTAAAATGGGCCTAGAAAAACGTTTCTCTCCGTGACCATATTCATCACCCTAGATTCTCACCCGACAGCGCGCTTCCACTCGATTGAAAATGAGTAACCATGGATTATTATTATTAACGTCAAATTGCAGACAGAAAAATTTTACGTCGAATGAACATCTTAATTTGACATCACAACATATAGGCAGTACACTCACACGGATGACGATCTACATTGGACGTGATATCACTTCGAAACCCTATTCAATAACTTTTACAACATTATACGGCACTCGCAAGACTTCAAAAATTTATCCAAGTGGGAAATAAAACAAATGACTCTTTTAGTCGTACTCTCACATTTACAAAACTTAGTAGGGGTGACCACTGCGTCGTATATCCCCATTGAAATACACTTTTAGAGATCATGAGACAAGATACAAGAGGTAGTAAGATGGAAAATCACCTACCTCATGTAGTCACACCATTGTTCGTCATAGGGCTCACCTGCGACCCTGGCATTTTATGTAGCCATTTTTACATTCATGGCTTCACAGTTCATTATTAATTTTCTTCAGGTTTCCTGGAATAAAGCATTAAAAAAAGAGAAAATACCCTTCACTTGTTTGCTGAGCGCACACGATGGACTATAATTATTTTCGCACACGAATTACTTAATCACATTATAATTTATTCAGTACTTTGACCGTCCTATCTGGTACAATTATTTCACTCAAGAAAACTATCTCCTCATGGAGACAAGACCTAGCCACAATGGCTAAAATCTGCAGTTGAACTCAGTCTACTTTCGTTGGTTTGATTTCGCAGAGCAGCTCAACAATTTTTCGTCCGCTTTGTATCACAAATGCCGGAGAAGGAGACTTCGTCATGGCGTCCCTTCATATTTATGGCAGTTACCCCCTCTCTTCGGATATCTCCCTTTGCCGCCAAGAAAATTTCTATAAATTTTCTGACTTAACTAAACTGTAATTTCAAGAGTTTTGAAAGTGACTACATGCTTGCTACATTTCTGGCGGTGGTGTTCATGGACATTTAAAATTTGTACGGGTTCGATTTGTGAGATGATTGACTTCCTTTGATAGGCACTATATTTTTTTTGACTTGGCTTAGATCACGCCATGTACACGCGCTTTGAAATAGTTCACAAAAATGACTTGAGATTCTTCCGCCGTTGACACGTGTGGCTGACGTCACGTACCCCAGAGCGTGGGACCGAAGGTAATCACCCCCTCGTCACGTGTCAAATCCATGCTCAAGAATCCAACTTTTAAATGATTGTTAATTTATGCATAATGTTCTTAGGGCACAAAGGTCATGGGTTCAATATGATATTGGATAAAAATCTGAAAGAAACTATTATTGCCGCAGTTAAGTTGTTAGACTGTGAACCTTTACCTCTCTGTCAAAATGCGCTCAGAGGGCATATAAAACTTCAACATTTTGTCGCGTTCTTTCTGATCCTGCAGTTTTTTGTGCACCCCCACCCCCTTTCCACTTCTAATTTCAAATCGCCGCTAAGGGTAAGAGACAAGAAAGGGGAACTCCCAAAGGCGTGAATTGTCGACCACGGGTCAATTAGCAGAGTCTGATATTGCTTCCACTTACATGTGGCACGCTGATCACTTTCCTCTTTCCTATCAGACTTCCCTTGGTTGATACTTGTTTTTTTCCGTCCCGAAGGTATTATGTTTGACTGGCCCAGCGAGTCTTTCATTTTCACGCCCTCTATGGAACTTCCCTTTCTTTGCTGATACCCTTATTCTTGGAAGTGTGGGACATCTTCCATTTCCACCGAACAACTGGCCGCTCCTATTGGACCGCGTAGCTATCATCCTGCATTCAGGAAATAGTGGGTTTGAGTCCGGATTATGGTTTCCCATTTCCACGGAAGGCAAATGCAGGGGCTGTACCATAAATAAGGCCACGGCCGCTTCCTTCCAACTCCTAGCCCTTTGCTCTCCCATGGTCGCCATAAAACCTGACTGAGTCGGGGCGACGTAAATAAATCTTCCATTTCTGCCTTGGTTCAGTGGTAAGAAAGGATGGCTGTTCAGTTTTACTTCCTCTTAAAAACAGTAACCACCACCACCACCACCACCACCACCACATCTTCAGCCGAACAAGTTAGCTCAGTGCGTTGTGGCACGGCTGCTAGCTCTGCCCTCGGGAGACTGGGTTTGAATCGCCCGTCCACATTCCTCGAAATGGTTTTCCGTGGTTTCCCATTCTACTCCTGGCAAGTTATTGGTTAATTCCTATGTCACACACGTACGAATTATTGGTAAATTTCTCATTTTTGTTTTAAATTTGTCATGGTACTTTCTTCCTTCGCGTTCCTAGCTCGTACAGACGCCACCATCACACAGCGGTAGTTGTAGCTCACCCCCACGGGGTGTACCAGTAAAAGCAGCTGCAGAATTGGCGAAACTTCGTCATCCGTTTTATGGCGGATAGTGCACTTTTAAATTGTTTTTAACAGTTATTTATTTTTAACTTTTTATTCTGGCGGTTTTTATCCATATTTGTATGTGTTGGTATATTTTTTATCTTTTAAGCTGAATAATATAGGCCTACATGATTTTACTTTTACGTCAGTACAGGTACGTCATTTAATTTTTTATATTATAATTTGTTTTATTCGTTTTATAGAACAATAAGGCATTGCGAATTAGATCCACTGATTAGGGCCTATTTTAAAATTATGATCATTTTCCTCATCATATTTTTAAACCTGCACAGTGGGTAAAATTGTGAACTGTAATTTAATTTTGCTATATCTTACATAAATCAAGGGCCGACCCTTTAAGCAACAAACAATCATTATGATAATTTTCTCCAGACCGGGCGAGTTGGCCGTGCGCGTAGAGGCGCGCGGCTGTGAGCTTGCATCCGGGAGATAGTAGGTTCGAATCCCACTATCGGCAGCCCTGAAAATGGTTTTCCGTGGTTTCCCATTTTCACACCAGGCAAATGCTGGGGCTGTACCTTAATTAAGGCCACGGCCGCTTCCTTCCAACTCCTAGGCCTTTCCTATCCTATCGTCGCCATAAGACCTTTCTGTGTCGGTGCGACGTAAAGCCCATAGCAAAAAAAAAAAAAAAAAAAATTCTCCAGAACTGGTGAGCCGAATATGGTCTCGGACACTCCCAGTACTAAAGCCATACGCTTAAAATATTAAAAAGTACATCCTCCTCAATCCGTCTCGCATGAAATCGATTCCATAAAATATTGCCTCTTTAGCGCTGGCTCTCCTATGTTCTTTTTAGTTGTTTTTACAGGTAAACAGCGTGACTGACATAATATTCCTAGTAGACTATCATTGAATAATTCCTTATTTATGTTTTGTCATTCATTAGAAATGCTAACCTGGCCCTTTTCGTTCTGTGTTTCAGGTAAGAAACTCATTCCTTCTTCATTACGGAAATACTGTATCGGCCTTCGTTATGCTGTGGCAGTGGGGTAAGAATGTGAACTACTTCCGTTCTTTGCAATGAAATTTATTATAATTATAATTGTAGACATTCCCAAATGACATTCAGAGGGAATTATTTGATTTACTTCAGTACACTTTGCTGTTTATGCACTGACTGAGGTTTAATTTTGAAGTTTTCGTTCCACTGTGATGTTGTTTACAGTTTTTCTCGAGCTCCGTGAACTTTCGAAGTGTTTTCGAACTGTTGTGTGTCTTTTTCCGCTGCAAGCTGCACTTGTAAGCTCTTCTTGATTACGTCTGTTTTAATGAACCTGATGTTGTCCATCAATCCATATTTACACTAACTTGATAAAATCACGAACATGAAAGGAGAGAAAGAAATACGGTATGAAACCACAGTAGCCTACCCTACATGATAAAACAAATATTTTTTGCTAGTTGTTTTACGTCGCACCGACACTGAGAGGTCTTATGGCGACGATGGGACGGGAAAGGGCTAGGAGTGGGAAGGAAGCGGCCGTGGCCTTAATTAAGGTACAGCCCCAGCATTTGTCTGGTGTGAAAATAGTAAACCACGGAAAACCATTTTCAGGCCTACCGACAGTGGGGTTCGAACCCACTATCTCCCGAATACTGGATACTGGCCGCACTTAAGCGACTGCAGCTATCGAGCTCGGTGATAAAACAATTTGTCGGGGTCTTAAACTGAATGGTCAGCGTACTGGTTCAGAGGGTCGATCACACGTAAATTATGGTTCCAATGTTTTGGATACATTTGTAGCTCTTGTAACAAGTTCATAATTATGGGTGGAGTTATTCCGGTCTGACCACTCTTTCCTCCATTCTGCGTCGTTTCCTTTCTCTCGACGTATGCAATCGCGCAAGCAGCTCATCTACTAATTACATTTACCTCCGAAAAACATGATTACAGGGCGGACTGAAGGTGATAATCAGACAGTTCGATTGGTATGTGTGTAGCGAGGAGTTAGGACAGGTAGGACCGCCTCATTTCGGTCTGTCAGCTCAAACTGAAGACGAAACTGCACGTGTATGGGGGACCGTTACCCGTAGTGCGTTAACACGAGCGGCCACTCCGATCGGTGAAATGAAAATCCACAGCCTGTTTCCAGTTTCAACAGTCAGGAATGGAATGAATGAAGCCCCCGTCGAGCGGCGAGGATAGGAAGTGTGCCGGCTGCCGAAGCCTGTCTCACTTTTCTGCGGCAATGAAATAACTGACAGATTAAAGGAATTGATATGGGAGAGTGTTGCTGAAATTACAGATGACTGGGAAAAACCGGAGTACCTGGAGAAAAAAAATGTTCCGCCTCCGCTTTGTCCAGCAAAAATATCACATAGTGACCGGGATTTGAACCACGGAACCGAGCCATGAGAGACCGGCGCGCTGCCGCCTGAGCCTCAGAGGCTCATACTCCGCTTGGCACTGATTTAAATTAAATTTAATTGTATTTACTGAAATATCTTTCAGCTTCTTCAGTGCTCGTAGTACGCCAAGTACATTGCAAAGCTACTTGAGAAAACTCTGGCTGCTTGAGCTGATAGCCAACAGCATTTAAAGATAGTCTGCACAAACTCCTCGGTTTGATTTCCAGAAGATTAAAAAAGTCTTACTTAAAAAGTCTCACATATTATCGCATTTTGAATTTTTTTTGCATTTTATAACGTTGTCAAAACACATTAAAAATTAGTTTATAGGTTTTTTTGACATCTACGCACCTTGCATCCCACAGATTTATTAAATTCGCGTCTTCTATTCGGTCTACCTCTTCACCCACTAATCTTAATCGCATTGACCGCGTGCAGTCATTCTTCTGTGCCATTGTTAGAGCCGGAGTATGTCGAAACTTAAGCACCAGTCGAATACTGGATAAGTTAAACCTTCGCCTGTTACCTACTCACAGGAAAGTAGCCCTTAGAATTCCTATAAATTCAAATAACTTTATATATTTATCCGCATTCCAACCCTCCTTAACTCTCTATCTTGTGACAGGAAGTTCGAAGCTTTTTCTTCGTATGCCTCTTCTAATCGATTCTTCCTTAACTTAACCTAGCTAATTTCCTTCATATCCGTTTTTTCTCTTCTTTTTTTCTCTTTTCATTGCTGTCCCGTCTGTTGTATAACAGCCGGGCTGAGTGGCTCTGACGGTTAAGGCGTTGGCCTTCTGACCCCAATTTGGCAGGTTCGATCCTAGCTCAGTCCGGTGGTATTTGAAGGTGCTCAAATACGTCAGCATCGTGGCGGTAGATTTACTGGCACGTAAAGGAACTCCTGCGGGACTAAATTCCGGTAGCTTGGCGTCTCCGAAAACCATAAAAAGTAGTTAGCAAATAACATTATTATTATTATTATTATTATTATTATTATTATTATTATTATTATTATTATTATTATTATTATTATTATTATTATTATTATTATTATAGAGCATGTAATATACCTTTTTACTGTGCTAAACTGTCACTTACGTCATGTCTATTTATCTTACTGTGTCTAGTTATAAGTTCTTCTCTTAGTTTTATTTTCAATTTTTCATTTTCCTCGCTCTTTTCATTTGCCGTTATTTTTATTGTTAATTGTTGCTTCCCAACGTTTACTCGTACCATGTCAGTTTGTAATTTTCTTCCGCTACTTTTGTCATAAGACAAAGACAAAGACACCTCCGTACAGGCCATGAAGGCCCTTGGAGGAGTGGAAGGTAAAGGCTTCCACCAATTTTAACCGCGGCACGTGATGGGGTAGAGTGGTAAGCTGTACGCCCGGTCGCCTTTACCCCCAGGAATTAACCTGGTACTCATTTTTGTTGTAGGCTGAGTGAACATCAGGGCCATTTGCACCTCCGGAAGTGGAAATCTCGTTTCTTAAATTTTACGACTTCCTGACGGGGATTCGAACCCACGTCCTTCCGGGTGAACTGAGCATCCCTTTACTGCCTCGGCCAGGCAGCCCATAAATAAATAAATAAATAAATAAATAAATAAATAAATAAATAAATAAATAAATAAATAAATAAATAAATAAATAAATAAATAAATAAATACATGCACTAAATACAATAAATAAATACATAAATTCAATAGTGAAAGCCTTTATAAGCGTTTCTCATTATATATCGCTATTGCAAAAGTATCACCACCGCTAGCCATCATCTCGTGGATCAGCTGTACCTCACTAAAATAGCTATTTGGCTTGGCGTATTCATCGGAAAATTTTCGCTGCGGCTCTGTGTAACTGGAGAGGCTGTACAACGACAAGACAGATTACTACCAGTCTCTAAAACTTTCCGAGTTACGCACACTGTTTATTACGTAAGTGATGCGTTCTCCTATCGTTTAATACAGCAAGTGTTGTTATCTTGATTGGCCCGCCTGTTTTTGCTCAACAGCGCCACGATAATGAAAGTCCCGTTGCTCATTCCAAAGAAATTAGAACACTTAACAGTTTCAATTAGCCACCAGCTGTCTGCTGGTATTGACGGTTCACAGCTCGCTGTGTCTAATGGACGCCACGCTTCGCTCCTCAGCACGGACATTCACCGATCTTTTGCTCGGGAACTTTTCAGTAAAGACCAGCTATGTAGCGTACTTGGTTAGGCGTTCGCCTTCTATGCTCAGGGTTGCTTGGTCAAATCGCTGCTCAGTTGATTGGCACTTAAGCGTCTCCGAAAACCATGAAAGCAGTATTCGGAATACTCTTTCGTAGGACTACGCAAAGTATTTAGAGGACTTTCTTTACCTTCATTTGTGGTCATATTTCTTTCGTCTTTTGCTATGGGGTCTAGATTAATATAAAACTTATAAGTTTTCCAGTCTGTCGAAACTACGCGAGATTATTAAAATGATAAAATACGTGAAGGAAAGTTCTTTTTTTTAAATTTTGTTTTTACAATTTGCTTTAAGTCGCACCGACACAGATACGTCTTATGGTGACGATGGGACGGGAAAGAGCTAGGAGTGGGAAGGAAGCGACCTTAGCCTTGATTAAGGTACAGCCCTAGCATGTGACTGGTGTGCAAATTGGGTGGAAAACTACCTTTAGGGCTGACGACAGTAGGATTCGAACCCACTATCTCCCGAATGTAATAATAATAATGTCGTTGGCTTTACGTCCCATTAACTACATTTCTATGGTTTTCGGAGACGCCGAGGTGCCGGAATTTAGTCCCACAGGAGTTCGTTTACGTGCCAATAAATTTACCAACCCGAGGCTGACGTATTTGAGCACCTTCAAATATAACCGGACTGAGCCAGGATCAAACCTGCCAAGTTGGGGACTCTAGAAGGCCAGCACCTCAACCGTCTGAGGCACTCAGCCCGGCCCTCCCGAATGTAAGCTGACAGGTGCGTAACCCAAACCGGTGAAAACATTTAATTAATTAAAGATGACATGTTTTAGCTCTTGCAATAACATCATCAGAGCCTATGAAATCACACCTTTTTTAAAGAATTGATTAGTATTTTGAACAGCTGTGATAACATTTGTTAAAATTCTGTGTTAAATATTATAATAAATGTGGAAAATATTTTTGACTTTTTATATCGATGATGAACTCAGTCTATTGTACTTCCATTCCCATCAGGTGTCCAGGATGGACTGCTTCACGCCAGCTGAGCGGTCTTGGTGGTAACGTTCAGTTTGCAATAGTCGGTGTGACGTCACCGGTTGGTGTGTGAAAACACTTTGTCTACTTGTTTTTTGTTCGTCTTTGAAATTGATTTTTTTAATACGTTATTCATGAAACTTGAGAAAAAAGTTTCATACTAAAGTGCTTACTAAATTAAATTATTATTGCTACTATTCTACTTACTGATGCGGTCCCAATAGCCTTTTAATCCTGAAGTAATTGAATATATTAAAAAAAGCCTGAAAGTACGAATGGCGGCTTCAACAATACGACAATATGAGCGTTGGCAATAACTCAACTCCACACAAATGACGAAAAATGGTACCAACATGCACAGTGAAAGGTAAGTGCTAGATGTTGTACCGGCAAGTAGCGTCTCTCCACTGTACAGAATAAGTGGCAGCATACATTGCAACCCGTCAGTTACAAAATGATGTTACCCTCTCCATACTGTACATACATTGAGATGCACTTACGTACATTTCTTAATTATTTGGTACCGAATGAATTGGCTACGTTGTGTGCGTCACGTGGCTGTGACCTTGCATTCAGAAGAGAGTAGACTCGAACTCCACTGTTGGCAGATGACATACTGTAGTTTCCTTGGAAGGAAGCGACCCTGGCCTTAATTAAGGTAGGCTGCAGCCTCAGTAATCGCCTGCTGTGAAAATTGGAAACTTTCCCACGACTGGTACTGATATTTCCCTTATAGGTAAAAAGTGTAGAACAAAGAAGTTAGTAGGTAATATTCTAAATCTCACATGGAGTAACCGGAATTTGAACCACGGAACCCAGCTGTGAGAGGCCGGCGCGCTGCCGCCTGGGCCACGGAGGTTCACTAGTAATTCACTATCGTCTGGAATCGAACTCAGAATGTGCGTTTTGATATCAACGTATAAACAGCACGTAACTAAGAACTTGCGTTCGTATAACAACGTATGGATGACTCTACTGACCTAGAATACATAGATGACGAACGCTGGTTTCCATGGTTACAGTGGTGATACGACTTACCGTTTAGCCAACAAATACCTCAAAAGGAATGTCTGCACAGTCATTAAAATTGAACCCATATTTCGATATCTTTGGCGGTTTAAAATGAAAAATTTGAACATTTTGGAATTTTTCCGTCGGTTACAGGCTAAAAGCTATAATTTCGCCAAATTTCAATTTTCTAGCTCGTCTGGCAGATTGTGCCGCCATCTTGATTTGGGGGAAGGGGGTTAAAATTTGGAATTACCTGAAAATTGTTTAAGCCCACGAAACCTATTGGTTGTTGGTTTGGATAAATTATACGACTGCGTTCTTATGCTGAGCCCAAAATTTGAAGGCCCCCATCGTGCCCCCTTCAGGGAATTTTGAGAATTTTCGATTTTTCTAGGGATCTTGGGGTCCTCAGATTCTCCGGTACCAAGTTTCAGATTTCTGAGATTTCTGGAAGTGCCTCATTAATTCACGTCTATTTTCATTTTTATATATTTATATATACATCGCTCCAGACCTACTTGTTTATATATATAGACCTCCAGCCCAGTCCAGAAACTTATCCATGTTAACACCAAGTATCAGGTTGATATTAAAAAAGTACGAACAGAAAGACTTTGTATATGGACAAGGCTATAATGACGACAAGTTTATTTTCCCTCTCCCTCTTCAGAATATTTGCAGTAACGACTTCATGGTGTATTCTAGAGGAAATAATGTGCTAGAACTCCCTTGGGTCTTTCTCTCTTATCGCCTGTGTGATTACAAATCCTTCCTTCTTCAAAGCACGACCACTACTCTTACTTACACTCGGGGAAAATTAATCCTGCAAGTCATTTCCTTCTCCTTTTTCATCCACTCTTTGTGACTCTTTCGTTTCTTTTGACATTCACTTCAATTGATGAAATGGTGTAGAAGAACAAAACGCCATCCATCATCTTGAAAGAACCCTCTCAAACATTCTAAGTTACTACATCTGATGCAGTGGAGGGTAATCATGTGTTAGAGAAACCTGTACGTTCAAGGATAAGAGCTGTTATTAATCACTATGTTTACACGTACCATTTGTTGCGATATTATGTTGTTGCTTGGACTGTATTTACACCGGTGTATTATTCGCCTCCGTCGCGCAAAGGTTAGTGTTATTAGCTGCCGTCTTCGGGGGTCCAGGTTCGATTCCTGGTACTGCCAGAAATTTAAGAATGGTAGGAGGGCTGGTATATGGTTGAAATGGTACACGCAGCTCACCCCCATTGGGGGTGTGCCTGAAAAGAGCTGCACCACCTCGGGATGAGGACGTGAGTTTTCTTTGTATGGCTAAATGGTTGGCATGCTGGCCTTTTATCACAGGGGTTCGGGTTCGATTCACGGCAGGGTCGGGAATGTTAGCCATAATTGGTTAATTCCCCTGGGACGGCGACTGGTTCGTCTTCCTCATCATTTCATCCTCATCATGACGCGCAGGTCAAATCAAAAGACCTGCACCAGGCCACCCCGGAGGCCACAGTCATTACTAATTACCGGTGTATCGCTCCAGCAAGTCTCAAATATCTATTTCATAATAATAATTTTAAGTATAGCCCTCAAACTGTACTCGAAAATGACCAGATCAATTTCTACTGGAACCGAACAATTATCACGGATAAGACGACTATCCGGATAGAGTGGTGTTAGAGAAGAAAATAAAACGTGTCACTCTGATCGACATAGCAAAGCAATGCAAAGTCATCTCCGTACAGGCCATGAAGGCCCTTGGAGGGGTGGAAGGTAAAAGCTTCCACTATCCGTAACCTCGGCACTTGATGGGGTAGAGTGGTTAACTCTACGCCCGGCCGCCTTTGCCCCCATGAATTAACCTGGTACTCATTTTTGGAATAGGCTCAGTGAACCTCAGGGCTGTGTGCACCTCCGGGAGTGGATATCACGTTTCTTAAATTTTACAGCTTCCTGACGGGGATTCGAACCCACGTTCTTCCGGGCGACTCTGATCGACATAGCCGTCCCAAACACCGGGAATCTCCATGAAAAGTATACCGAGAAAAGATGATGGCACTATGATGAGGTGATAATTGTACCAATCATCCTTTCGAGTACAGCTGGCATACCTGAAACTCTGGTGGAAGGACTGTAGAAGTTGGATGTCAACACCAATATCTACAAGACTCTGCAGAAGATGGTGGTCATTGCCATGACTGGAAATGTTCAGAAATTTATGGGTTCAAATTCTGTGTAAAAATGTAATGTAAATTAAGATTCCTAAAAATCTCGTACGAGAAAACACAGCACAAGGAAGGCGCCCCATGACATTTTGATGGACAAGCTTTGATAACTAAATTCGGCAGCATTTCTCAAGTAAGCAAGTTTAAATACCTAAGAGAAGTCATTCAACCCTCAGGGTTTAATCCTGAGGAAATTAAACAGAGAATCTCTAAACTAAAAAAAAAACCTACCAAATCACCTGGAATTCATATAAGAAAACATTAATATCTAGGAAAGCAAGAGCACGGCATTATAATACAGTAATCAAACCCGAAGCATTATATGCAACGGGCACCTTAATCATGGGTGGTAGATCATTAATCAAAGATCCAGAAAAGCAAGAAAGGAAAAATTCTGTGGATAATCTTCGGCCCAGTTTGTAGAGATCGAATCTGGATGAAAAGGAATTCTCAGGAAATATGCGGTCATGCCGCAAAAATCTCTCACACACCTTCGGAAAAAGGGGATTGAAATTCTATGGACATATTTTTATAATGAGCGATGATAGAACGTCTAAAGGAATTTTCAATCTTGCCCTTTTATCAAAAACCAAGAACAAGTGGCTTAGTGAAAATGAAACAGACTTCCAGGAAGTGAACATAACTGAGGAAATGATACGGGGTAGATGTAAATTCCGAACACTAATCGATAATCACAAATTTGCAGGCAAACCCAACACCAGAACAACGAACACCTGGACAGAAAAACGCAGGAAAAAACTTAGTGAGAGGATCAAGAAGTTTTGGGAGAAGAAGAAAATAAAAACATCAACTAAATGAGTTCAAGCGCAAGGTTTTGGAAGTTTGACCTAAAGAAGTACAAAATATGCAAGCAAATATGCCTTAGAAAGGTAAAATATGACTTCTTTTGTTTTTTTCTTTTTTTTTCTTTACGATGGCTCATGTTTGTGGGTTACTGTAGTCACGTCCTAGTTCGTGAACCATGGGCAACGGCTGAGTGGCCTAGTAAGTGGTCCTGAGAGTCGGGATACCAGTTGCTATGGAATGGGAGTGGGCATCTCGGACATATTCTGAGTCGTGGCCCTCCTTGTGCTCAGGCGGCTAGGACTATACAATTCACCGGTGGTCCATAACCCGTTAGAGGAGAGATCCTCACTTGGACTATGTGCAAGTAGGGCAGCATCCTGCTTCATGAATTTACCGAGCTCAGAACATTTTAAGCAAGCCTCGGACCTATGGGAGTAATGGAGTCCCACTCCCATTTGACAGGCGAGGGACTCCTTGGAAACAACTTGGCGAACGAAATGGAATTCGATGTGGAGCTATCAATATTAATGGGGCTTATGGAAGAAAGAAAGTAGAACTGGCTGAGTCAGCAAAGAGGATGCATCTGGATGTGCTAGGAGTAAGTTATATTCGGCTAAGGGAAGATAATGAGGAAGAGATAGGAGATTATAAGGTGTACTTGACGGGTGTTACAAAGGGAAGGGCAGAGTCTGGGATAGGGCTCTTTATCAGGAATACCATTGCACGCAACATAGTTTCTGTTAGGCACGTAAATGAGCGAATGATGTGGGTAGATTTGTCAGTGGGAGGAATTAAGACAAGAATTGTGTCCGTGTATTCACCATGTGAGGGTGCAGATGAGGACGAAGTTGACAAGTTTTATGAAGCATTGAGTGACATCGTGGTCAGGGTCAACAGTAAGGATAGAATAGTGCTAATGGGCGATTTCAATGCGAGAGTTGGGAATAGAATTGAAGGATACGAAAGGGTGATTGGTAAATGTGGGGAAGATATGGAAGCTAATGGGAATGGGAAGCGTTTGCTGGACTTCTGTGCTAGTATGGGTTTAGCTGTTACGAATACATTCTTCAAGCATAAGGCTATTCACCGCTACACATGGGAGGCTAGGGGTACCAGATCCATAATAGACTATATCTTAACAGACTTTGAATTCAGGAAATCTGTTAGGAATGTAAGAGTTTTTCGGGGATTTTTCGATGATACAGACCACTATCTGATCTGTAGTGAACTAAGTATCTTTAGGCCTAGGGTAGAGAAAGTGAAATCTGTCTGCAAACGAATAAGGGTAGAAAATCTCCAGGACGAGGAAATTAGACAGAAGTACATGGATATGATTAGTGAGAAGTTTCGAACAGTAGACAGTAAGCAGGTTCAGGATATAGAAAGTGAATGGGTGGCATACAGGGATGCTGTAGTAGAAACAGCAAGGGAATGCCTAGGAACAACTGTGTGTAAAGATGGGAAAAGGCGAACATCTTGGTGGAATGATGAAGTGAGAGCAGCCTGTAAACGTAAAAAGGAGGCTTAATCAGAAATGGCTCCAAACAAGGGCCGAGGCAGACAGGGATTGGTACGTAGATAAAAGAAACAGAGCGAAACAAATAATTGTTGAATCCAAAAAGAAGTCATGGGAAGATTTTGGTAATAACCTGGAAAGGCTAGGTCAAGCAGCAGGGAAACCTTTCTGGACAGTAATAAAAAATCTCAGGAAGGGTGGGAAAAAGGAAATGAACAGTGTTTTGAGTAATTCAGGTGAACTCATAATAGACCCCAGGGAATCACTGGAGAGGTGGAGGGAATATTTTGAACATCTTCTCAATGTAAAAGGAAATCATCATGGTGGTGTTGCAAACAGCCAAGCTCATGGGGACGAGGAAAATTATGTTGGTGAAATTATGCTTGAGGAAGTGGAAAGGATAGTAAATAAACTCCATTTTCATAAGGCAGCAGGAATAGATGAAATTAGACCCGAAATGGTGAAGTATAGTGGGAAGGCAGGGATGAAATGGCTTCATAGAGTAGTAAAATTAGCGTGGAGTGTTGGTAAGGTACCTTCAGATTGGACAAAAGCAGTAATTGCACCTATCTACAAGCAAGGAAACAGGAAGGATTGCAACAACTATCGAGGTATCTCATTGATTAGTATACCAGGCAAAGTATTCACTGGCATCTTGGAAGGGATGGTGCGATCAATCGTTGAGAGGAAGTTGGATGAAAACCAGTGTGGTTTCAGACCACAGAGAGGCTGTCAGGATCAGATTTTCAGTATGCGCCAGGTAATTGAAAAATGCTACGAGAGGAATAGGCAGTTGTGTGTATGTTTCGTAGATCTAGAGAAAGCATATGAAAGGGTACCGAGGGAAAAGATGTTCGCCATACTGGGGGACTATGGAATTAAAGGTAGATTACTAAAATCAATCAAAGGCATTTATGTTGACAATTGGGCTTCAGTGAGAATTGATGGTAGAATGAGTTCTTGGTTCAGGGTACTTACAGGAGTTAGACAAGGCTGTAATCTTTCACCTTTGCTGTTCATAGTTTACATGGATCATCTGCTGAAAGGTATAAAATGGCAGGGAGGGATTCAGTTAAGTGGAAATGTAGTAAGCAGTTTGGCCTATGCTGACGACTTGGTCTTAATGGCAGACTGTGCCGAAAGCCTGCAGTCTAATATCTTGGGACTTGAAAATAGGTGCAATGAGTATGGTATGAAAATTAGCCTCTCGAAGACTAAATTGATATCAGTAGGTAGGAAATTCAACAGAATTGAATGTCAGATTGGTGATACAAATCTAGAACAGGTCGATAATTTCAAGTATTTAGGTTGTGTGTTCTCCCAGGATGGTAATATAGTAAGTGAGATTGAATCAAGGTGTAGTAAAGCTAATGCAGTGAGCTCGCAGTTGCGATCAGCAGTATTCTGTAAAAAGGAAGTCAGCTCCCAGACGAAACTATCTTTACATCGGTCTGTTTTCAGACCAACTTTGCTTTACGGGAGCGAAAGCTGGGTGGACTCAGGATATCTTATTCATAAGTTAGAAGTAACAGACATGAAAGTAGCAAGAATGATTGCTGGTACAAACAGGTGGGAACAATGGCAGGAGGGTACTCGAAATGAGGAGATAAAGGCTAATTTAAGAATGAACTCGATGAATGAAGCTGTACGCATAAACCGGCTTCGGTGGTGGGGTCATGTGAGACGAATGGAGGAGGATAGGTTACCTAGGACAATAATGGACTGTGTTATGGAGGGTAAGAGAAGTAGAGGGAGACCAAGACGACGATGGTTAGACTCGGTTTCTAACGATTTAACGATAAGAGGTATAGAACTAAATGAGGCCACAACACTAGTTGCAAATCGAGGATTGAGGCGACGTTTAGTAAATTCTGAGGCTTGCAGACTGAACGCTGAAAGGCATAACAGTCTATAATGATAATGTATGTATGTATGTATGTATGTATGTATGTATGTATGTATGTATGTATGTAGTTGCTTTACGTCGCACCGACACAGATAGGTCTTATGGCGACGATGGGACAGGGAAGGGCTAGGAGTGGGAAGGAAGCGGCCGTGGCCTTAATCGAGGTACAGCCCCAGCATTTGCCTGGTGTGAAAATGGGAAACCACGGAAAACAATTTTCAGGGCTGCCGACAGTGGGGTTCGAACCTACTATCTCCCGAATACTGGATACTGGCCGCACTTAAGCGACTGCAGCTATCGAGCTCGGTACTTCAGCATTTTAGGGATAGGTAGCAAGTATTAGAGTAATAGTAGGGCCTGGATGTTTGACATATATTTTTTCTTTATGTTATTTCCATGGAAAGTTAAGCAAGATTTTACCTACGGTGACTGAAATTACGCAATTTTCACGTGCCATATAAAGTCATATTTTTATTCCATTTTCGCTACCTGCTTTCAGTTGTCTCACAGACGGATTTTTCACACCGGATCCCGTGAGATCTCCGAAGTTAAGCAACTTTGGGCGTGGTCAGGAGTTGGATGGGTTGCCACGCGCTGTTGGTGGGGGATAAGGGAATGGAGGAGCGGAAAGGAACTGGCCACCCTACCGCACGTAAACTCCGGCTCAGGAACACCTCTGCGGAGGTTCGGACCTGCCTTCGGGCAGAACACTCTTACCTACCTAATTTTTGTCTGTAATTTCTTACAATTATGTTTCTTAGAAATATACGTTCATATGAATTACGAGGGTATGCTGTATAGAAAGAGAGAGATGCGTATAAAGCGACATTATAGTCAGTCTCAATTGAACTCTTAACGATTTGATATATTTCAAATATGGCCCAATAATATCCTGAGATGTTGAGCGATTTCTTTCCCCGTTACAGGTTAATGTTGCGTGAAAATAGAAGATCGTTCCTATTTGAAAACTTTAATATATATTTAATTTGATATTGTTAATTCTTTCTGATCACCCATCAAATTGTGCCATTTATTTCATTCTGTGCAGAGTCGAGAGTTACTGTGAATACTGTGCTGCTGATTGGCTGAATAGTGCCCACACAAACATCATAGATACCCAACTGAACACTACAATGCGTCTCATCACTGGCACAATCAAATCAACTACCACCCAGTGGCTACCAGTCTTAAGTCATATCCCTCCTCCAGATCTCAGACATAAAGATGCTCTTCTTAGAGAATTCAGTAAAATAGTGAATAACCCAGAACTCCTGATACATCGTGACATCGGCGATGCGAATATTAATCGTCTGCGTTCGAGAAAACCACCAACTAGAGATGCCATGAACTTGTGGAACAACAACTACCAAACCTCCGCTGAATGGCAGAAGAGACTCAACGACAAATACTACCCGACAATGCCTTCTGTGAAGAAGACGCCGCCACCTTGTTTCAACCTCCCTCGTAGACTATGGTCCGCACTGAACAGGATCCGAACAAACCACGGGAACTGTGCAGCCTTCCACTACAAGTGGAACAGAATCCCAACGCCTGAATGTGACTGTGATGCTACACAACGGACAGTGAAGCACATCATCAAAGAACGCAGGACTAGAAGATACAATGGCAGTGCTAGTGACTTTGCTTTTGCGAATCCAGAGGCTATAGACTACTATATAAGCAAATTGGACATACGTGTATAGTGTAGATCTTATGCCTGTTGCTCACGGTAAAATTTTCTGTCAAATTTATTGTACAATAATTTAATTTTATAAAATTTCTGTTGCTCACGGTCAAATTCAAGTTTTATAAAACCTTTCATAAAACTTTTCATAAAATAGGACATGTTCTATTCCGTAAAATTAATTTTACGAAACGAACCAATCAGCGAAGCTGACATCACGATGATGCTGGCGCTACGTCGTGAGAAGATTGCGAAGCTCGATTGTAAACACACACTTCTTTCTAAATTGGCAGGATCTGGGTGGACTAAGGAAGCTGTTAGTGTTTTGCTGACGAATACCAGAAATATCCTTGTTTGTACGAAGTTAAAACGCCACTTTACCACAGCAGAAATGCAAGAAGAGAGGCAAAAAACACAATCGCCGAATTCCTATATGAATACTGGTCTTCTAACCTCAAGTAATTTTCGACCAACGACAGCAATTCTCTACCTTCTTCTCTTCTTTTGATCCAATCCCTAGTCCAGCATTTCCTGGCATTTCTTTTCTTCTTTTTTTACCACTGTACAACATATAATTGCAGCTAAAGCAGCAAGTTTTGCTTTGTTTGTTGGAGCTGGAGCCATACTCTCAAACACATTATAAGTTGAACAGCTGATTTTTGGTTTAAAAGTTTATCGGTAGATGGCAGCACATACACATCGTAGTTCAGAAGTAAGTTCATAGATGTTTCCACGGATTTTATACCGTGAGCAACACAACTTGTTTTTACCAAATTTTTATAAAATTAATTGTACAACAAATTTTGCGAAACATTTTACCGTGAGCAATAGGCATTACAATAATAGACACTGTATCCCTATCCATACGCTAAATAAATAATGAGTAATTAAATACATTCAAATATAATAAGATTAATATTATTACGTATTTATTATTGTTGAATTGTCTAGATTTTAAAAGTGAATTTGAAGATTTCGAAAATGTGACCAAAAACTCTTAAGTCATATTTTAATAGATATTTAGGTCATAAATGCTTGCATATTTGTGATATTTTTAGGTGATAAACATCCGTGCCCTAATTATTAAACCTGTCAAAAAGTGATGAGCGATAATACTGGCAGAGCTAGAGCAGGTAAATTAAAATGTTATACATTCATTCAGTATCATAGGCCTGAGGTGCAGTTCTCAATCTGTTTTCCTAAGAAAATAACGAAAAATGAATTGGAAGGAAGCGGATTTGGCCGTAATTAAGGTACAGCCCCAGCACATACCTAGTGTGAAAATGGGGAACCCACGGAAAACCATCTTCAGGGCTGCCGACAGTGAGATTTGAACCCACTATCTCCCGGATGCAAGCTCACAGCCTCGCGCCCCTAACCGCACGGCCAACTCGCCGGGTAAAATGAGGTATTACCATGGTTTTTGTTATCTGTTCGCGTACGTTCGTACAGCATCTCTTTCTCGGAATCATGTCTTCTAACCCTGCTACCTATCTCTTTCGGAAAAAGAAAGAAAAATACATTTACTAACAGTATTTTGAAATTCTGTATTTGAAACTCGACGCAGATAACATGTAACTTGCCGGGCTGAGTGGCTCAGACGGTTAAGGCGCTGGCCTTCTAACCCCAACTTGGCAGGTTCGATCCTGGCTCAGTCCGGTGGTATTTGAAGGTGCTCAAATACGACAGCCCCGTGTCGGTAGATTTACGGGCACGTAAAAGAACTCCTGCGGGACTAAATTCCAGCACCTCGGCGTCTCCGAAGACCTTAAAAAGTAGTTAGTGGGACGTAAAACAAATAACATTATTATTATTATTATTAACATGTAACTTGTTAAAAACACCGCCTCAGCTTAAACAAAAATGTTCAAAATACAATCAAATATGACCTTATATCACTAACATGAACAGAATATGACAAAAGCAAAAAAAAAATGGGCAAAATATAATCAAATATGACCTTATATCACTAAAATGAGCAAGATATGACAAAAGCAATAACAATGGTCAAAATATAATCAAATATGACCTTATATCACTAAAATGAGCAAGATATGACAAAAGCAATAACAATGGTCAAAATATAATCAAATATGACCTTATATCACTAAAATGAGCAAGATATGACAAAAGCAACAACAGTGGTCAAAATATAATCAAATATGACCTTATATCACTAAAATGAGCAAAATATGGCAAAAGCAATAAAAATGGTCAAAATATGCATTTATATGCAACATGGGTCAGGAACCCATCATTCAGTTATTTTTATAGGTTTCAGGTAAGGAATGAAATATGACTTTTCCCTTAACACCCGAACCTTAATAATAATAATAATAATAATAATAATAATAATAATAATAATAATAATAATAATAATAATAATAAATTATTAGATAGTGCTTATTTTCAGTGTGTCGAAACACGAAATACAAAATTTATGAATCTGAGAATCTAGAACGAATAAATTCTGAAATCTGAGGATGTTCTTCGAGAACGAAGCATGTCATTCTGTTTTTCATGTTTTCTTTTACCGGTATGTTACAGTGTTGGTCATTATATTTTGTGTTTCGACAGAATGAAAAAACGTACAGATTTTATTAATTAAAAGACTGCTAATGCTACGCACAGCTTATCTGATAGTGTTGACAGTTACTAGCATTAGTAGGCATCATCATAATCATCATCAGCTTTATTGGTGTACAGTTCTAAGACTGATGTGCCATGAAACATTTCCAGGTCATCCTGTCATTTGAAACACAATTGTGTGCCTCGATGTCAATTAGAATGTGTTTAAGGTATTTACTGGTCTTCCTCGTGGGTGTTTTCCTTCAGTGAAGTCTTCTGCCGCAGTTCTCATTAAATTGGAATGGCGCTTTGTGTGACCCCACCATGCAAGGCGACAGTTACGTACGGTATGGTGCGAAGGATTGACCTCTATTGGGTCAGAGTCTAGAACTCTGGTGTTTGACATCTTATCTCTCCACGTCACATTAATCATCGTACGGTAGCACCACATCTCAAAGGCTTCAGGACGGTTCTCTGCTTTTTTATTTAGTGTCCACGTTTCACAGCCATACTAAGAGGGTCTATAAAATATTTCATTTGGGCTTTTCAGCTTCATTGACATGTAAATCATCAACAAATCCAATTAAAATATTCTGTCTGTCACACGCACACAATATTTGGCTTAGAAACGGAACTTAATTAATCCCTTGACCCTTATAGCCTATTAGGCACCTTTGGCTTGCAAAGAGGACAGCTGCCTTCCATGAGAGCCTGCAGGTGTCAGACGTCAAGGTGCCACCCCACCTTCGCTGTCTCTTGTACAGCTCTTCAGTTGATTTCAGGACGCTCGCTGATCGACGTAATCAGACCGGAATTAAAGCTGTCGGACAAATCGAGGGAATCGAACTTCCAGGTTAAGTAATAATTATAATTTCGTGTGGCTATTTCTAGCCGAGTGCAGCCCTTGTAAGGCACACCCTCCGATGGGAGTGGGCAGCATCTGACATGTGTAGGTAACTGCGTGTTACTGTGGTGGAGATAGTGTTATGTGTGGTGTGTGAGTTGCAGGGATGTTGGGGACAGCACAAACACCTAGCCCCCGGGCCATCGGAATTAACCAATGAAGGTTAGAATCCGCGACCCGGCCGGGAATCGAACCCGGGACCCTCTGAACCTAAGGCCAGTACGCTGACCATTCAGCCAACGAGTCGGACGCCAGGTTAAGTGGTGGTGGGTATCCTTTAAAGACTAATCAGACGTGAAAAAAGTAAGAGGTCCGTCCTCTCTAAGTATGAAGAGAGAGAAGGGCCTCGAAGAGGATATAAAGGAGGACTTTCAAATCCAATAACGTCGTGGTCGGAAGAAAACGGGAGTTGGCCAAGGAAGGTCGGTTAATAAAGATGAAAGTGATGAGCCTGGTACAAGTAAGGGGAAGGAATGGCAGACTCAGCTAGAGATCCTGTGGTCGTCGATCCACGCTCCCTAAGATGAGAGATTACCCCTTTTTGTACATATATCTTCATTATAGAAGGTTATGTCTTTCAGCGTTCAGTCTGTAGTATACCAATCGCCGCCACACTCCTCTATTTGTAACCAACTGTGTCCTCGTTTAGTTCCACACGTCTGATTTTTAAATAATTAGAAACTGAGTCTAACCATCGTTGCCTTAGTCTCCCTCCGCTTCTCTTATCCTCCTTGACCGAGTCCATTATTTTCCTGGATAACCTATTCGCCTCACATGACCCCACCACCGAAGCCGGTTTATGCGTACAGTTTCATCCATCGAGTTCATTCCTAACTGAGCATTTATCTTCTCATTCCAAGTACGTTGCTGCCATTGTTCCCACCTGTTTGGACTAGCAATCATTCTCGCTATTTTCATGTCTGTTATTTCTAACTTATGAATAAGATATCCTGAGTGCACCCAGTTTTCACTCCCATAAAGCAAAGTTGACCCGAAAACAGGCCGGTTTAAAGCTACTTTCGTCCGGGAGCCGATTTCCTTCTGACAGAATACTGTAGATCGCAAGTGCGAGCTCACTGAATTAGCTTTACTGCACTTTGATTCAATCTGACTTACTATGCACATCCTAAATACTTGAAATTATCTACCTGTCCTAGGTTTGTATTCTCAACGTGAAATTCAGTTCTCTTAGGTTTCTTACCTACCGACATCAGTTAGCCTTGCAAAGGTTAATTTTATATCATACTGTATGCACCTATTTTTAAGTTCCAAGATATTAGACTGCAGGCTTTCACCACAATCTGCAAGACCAAGTCGTCGACATAGGCCAAACTTCTTACTGCAATCCCTCCTTGCAATACCTTTGAGTAGCCCCTTAAAGCAGGCAGGTGATTATAGTAATGTATTCTACAGCCTCCTCCCCACAGGGGAATGACAGATTATGTGGTCCTGACAGTGGTCCTAGTTGGCGGTTCCTTCGATACCACAGCCTCGTACTGGCACATTTACCGGTTCGCACAGGAACTTATCTGAGACGAAATTCCGGCATCTCGGAAAACCATACGTTCAGTTGTTCTCCATATACAGCCTCAAGAAATCAAGAAATGTTTCGAATGAGGCTGTGTCGCGGTCGTAGCCGTAAGATGTACTGTATGACAAGTACAGTACTGTGGAAATACAGTATCTAGCCAGCATGAGTTTCAAACTTTATATCTGACGCTACATTGCTTAATTCTGTTCAAGACCATGAGTTCCAAATCATTTTTCATCACTGGGGCGGTAGATGTGCTCTGAGCTTACCTTACAGCACTCAACCTCCTTAATATTGAGACCCTGTCGAAAAGCCTTTTCAAGCTCGACAATTCGTCATTTTTGAGCTTTTGGAATTTCGGAAGCCGCTCTATTCTCACTAACGATTTCACAGTTTCGAAACCATTTATTATCGATATGTCGCGACCTTTTACGAAAGAAAAATATTGTTCACAATTTTTCATAGCAGCAGTCACTTCGCTAGTTGCTACGGCAGTGTTCAGATGGTGATGGTGATTATTGTTTTACGAGGAAGTACAACTAGGCAACCATCCTCCATGTAACACTAATCAGAGAGAAAAATGGAAGGGATCCGATATTTTGAAAATGAAGAAGGAAGACAAGGGCCACGAAGGGCGTGAAAATGAAAGACTCCCTAGGCCTCGAGTGCTCTAATATCGTCAGGGAGGAAAAGAACAGGAGTTGACCAATGGAGGTCGAATAGCATAGATGACAGTGAGGAGCCTGGCACAAGTGGAAGCAGTGCCAGGCTCAGCTAAGGGCCCCGTGGACGCCAACCCACGCTCCAAAGTTCAGAGCCCCTGGGGCCCATTCTACTCGCCTCTTACGACAGGCAGGTAATACCTAGGGTGTTATTATACTGCCCCCACCCACAAGGGGATGTTGAGGTCGGCTCCTCGTAATTGTAACTGTATTGCGGGTTAAGATCTCCAAGTGAGTAGCTCAGCAGTAGTTACCCCCTTCACGACATTCCTTCCCCTCCAAACTCATGACTGCGCGCAGGCTTGTCCAACCGGGTTACCACGCCGGAATCTAGAGCTAAACTAAATGTAGCCGCGCGGCACGCAGATTTTAGTACCTCAAAATGACAGCGCTATCGCATCACTCAATGATGACATTGAAAGGTAAGACTCTTGTTATTTCCTTACAATTTGCTTTACATGGCACCGACACAGATAGATGCGACGATAGAATAGGAAAGGGCTAGGAGTGGGAAGGTCGCGGCCGTGGCCTTAATTGAGGTATAGCCGCAGCATTTTCCTTCTGTGAAAATGGAAAACCATCTTCAGGGCTGCCGACAATGGGGTTCGAATCCACCATCTTCCGAATGCAAGCTTACATCTGCGCGATCCTAACCGTACAGCTAACTCGCTCGATACTCTATATTATCGACATTCGAAAGGACTCTTTCAAAATTGACCGTAGCCATCACTAACAGACCCAGTGTGGTCAACTTGACAGTTTTGTAGTGTAGGGATGCCAAAACATGTTAGGCCACCAATACTACATGAATGACAAATGACTTGTTCATAGGGAGTAATGCGTTTTGTGCCATTCTCTGTGCTTTATGTCCACGCAGGGACTGTTTTAACATTCTTGTGAGTGTCGAGGTGAGATTTTACCCCGAATCATTAATCAGCATGGCCAGGATTTGATGACCTAAAAATGTTAAAGTGATCTGTAAAATGACGGCAAAAATCCAGTAGAATGATCCGAAAACTATAAAAAAATTACGTAAATTTTAAATGAAAATTTATAATCAAATTTTACTAATAGAGTTGGTACAGTCTATATTTATGTTATAGACATAATAATAAGCTTTTGGGCTTTTGTCATGTCAAGAAAACGAGGTGACATTCTTTACGTTTCGCAGAGAACATTGCTCCTTATCTTCAGAAGGTCCGACTCGTTGGCTGAACGGTCAGCGTACTGGCCTTCGGTTCAGAGGGTCCCGGGTTCGATTCCCGGCCGGGTCGGGGATTTTAACCGTCATTGGTTAATTCCACTGGCCCGGGGGCTGGGTGTTTGTGCTGTCCCCAACATCCCTGCAACTCACACACCACACATTACACTATCCTCCACCACAAAAACACGCAGTTACCTACACATGGCAGATGCCGCCCACCCGCATCGGAGGGTCTGCCTACAAGGGCTGCACTCGGCTAGAAATAGCCACACGAAATTATTATTATTATCATCTTCAGAAGAAAATCTCGACTGTTCGCGAGGAAGACTTCTCCAATAATTGACCAAGCTTTGTGAAGATTCTCAAGTCTCCGTATTCACTCTCACTTAAAATTGTGATAATATCCAATACCACAGGCGTAAATACTTCAAAATCCTCAAACATGTAAGAAAATGACTCAAAAACTATAAAATACTCTAATAAATTCCATTAAATGATGAAATAATGACGTATAATTTTAGAAAATGACTTAAAAATACCAAATGGCAAAAAATGACCTCATAAATTAGCATTTCCACAACGTGGGAACTATGATGAGGATTTCTGTACAAGTTAGCAATGTCTGTTGTGAACCAATTACCCACTGCTTTTCTCCGTAATTTTACTACGATCTATTGTCAGTGGTTACAAATTTCACTTGTCATAACCGGTAGAATTCAAGTACTATTCTTAATCGAAACCGACTTTCAACCTATTAGGTCGTGTTACGTACATTTAGTACGTACTGAAGAGATGTTAAGTACAGAACAAAAATGGCCAACCAGACACCAGTGGGATCCGAACCCACAACCTCCCGATTTCGCGTCGGTTGCTCTACCAACATTTACATGGCACCCACACAGATAGATGCGACGATAGGATAGGAAAGGGCTAGGAGTGGGAAGGTCGCGGCCGTGGCCTTAATTGAGGTATAGCCGCAGCATTTTCCTTCTGTGAAAATGGGAAACCATGGAAAACCATTTTCAGAGCTGCCGACAATGGGGTTCGAATCCACCATCTTCCGTTGCTCTACCAACCGACGCGAAATCGGGAGGTTGTGGGTTCGGATCCCACTGGTGTCTGGTTGGCCAATTTTGTTCTGTACTTAACATCTCTTCAATACGTACTAAATGTACGTAACACGACCTAATAGGTTGAAAGTCGGTTTCGATTACAATGCGGTCGTGAAAATTCAATATTCATATACTATTCTTAACTTCAGTTGTAGCCTATCCGTGTAAGAGTGGTGGCAATCGGGAATTAGAAGTGGGGTAAAGGGAGGCACAAACATTCATAAATAAGAAGAATACCCGGGTATAGGGTATATATAGTCAGGGAGAGGGTGGAGGGTAGACACATTTTTTTTTTTTAAGCTACGTACATATCGGACATTTTTGATGCACTCTGAGCGAATTTCAACTGAGAAGTAAAGGTTGACTTTCTACCAGTTTAAATGCAATAATAATTACACTGACTGACAGAGCAAATGCAACACCAAGAAGGAGTGGTTCGAAAGGGATGAAAGTTGGGGAAAAAACAGAGACGGCACGGACGAATAATTGATGTTTATTTCAAACCGATATGCAGGTTACACAATGCGCACGGCATCGACTCAGTAGGATGTAGGACCACCGCGAGCGGCGATGCACGCAGAAACACGTCGAGGTACAGAGTCAATAAGAGTGCGGATGGTGTCCTGAGGGATAGTTCTCCATTCTCTGTCAACCATTTGCCACAGTTGGTCATCCGTACGAGGCTGGGGCAGAGTTTGCAAACGGCGTCCAATGAGATCCCACACGTGTTCGATTGGTGAGAGATCCGGAGAGTACGCTGGCCACGGAAGCATCTGTACACCTCGTAGAGCCTGTTGGGAGATGCGAGCAGTGTGTGGGCGGGCATTATCCTGCTGAAACAGAGCATTGGGCAGCCCCTGAAGGTACGGGAGTGCCACCGGCCGCAGCACATGCTGCACGTAGCGGTGGGCATTTAACGTGCCTTGAATACGCACTAGAGGTGACGTGGAATCATACGCAATAGCGCCCCAAACCATGATGCCGCGTTGTCTAGCGGTAGGGCGCTCCACAGTTACTGCCGGATTTGACCTTTCTCCACGCCGACGCCACACTCGTCTGCGGTGACTATCACTGACAGAACAGAAGCGTGACTCATCGGAGAACACGACGTTCCGCCATTCCCTCATCCAAGTCGTTCTAGCCCGGCACCATGCCAGGCGTGCACGTCTATGCTGTGGAGTCAATGGTAGTCTTCTGAGCGGACGCCGGGAGTGCAGGCCTCCTTCAACCAATGGACGGGAAATTGTTCTGGTCGATATTGGAACAGCCAGGGTGTCTTGCACATGCTGAAGAATGGCGGTTGACGTGGCGTGCGGGGCTGCCACCGCTTGGCGGCGGATGCGCCGATCCTCGCGTGCTGACGTCACTCGGGCTGCGCCTGAACCCCTCGCACGTGCCACATGTCCCTGCGCCAACCATCTTCGCCACAGGCGCTGCACCGTGGACACATCCCTATGGGTATCGGCTGCGATTTGACGAAGCGACCAACCTGCCCTTCTCAGCCCGATCACCATACCCCTCGTAAAGTCGTCTGTCTGCTGGAAATGCCTCCGTTGACGGCGGCCTGGCATTCTTAGCTATACACGTGTCCTGTGGCACACGACAACACGTTCTACACTGAGTGTCGGCTGAGAAATCACGGTACGAAGTGGGCCATTCGCCAACGCCGTGTCCCATTTATCGTTCGCTACGTGCGCAGCGTTTCACATCATGAGCATACCTCAGTGACGTCAGTCTACCCTGCAATTGGCATAAAGTTCTGACCACTCCTTCTTGGTGTTGCATTTGGTCTGTCAGTCAGTGTATACAGTCAGGGGGAGGGTGGAGGGTAGACACCATTTTTTTTTTAAGCTACGTACATATCGGACATTTTTGATGCACTCTGAGCGAATTTCGACTGAGAGGTAAAGGTTGACTTTCAACCAGTTTAAATGCAGTAATAATTAAATAGAAGTACGACGTGATTATACAGTTAAGACGTTACTTCGTATTTGACTACACAGTAACGAAGTAACAGACACATCGACTGAGTGAGCCTGCCAGACTGATGAATACGCGCAGCAAGCCGGTGGATCATAAGTCTTTGTCCATGACCTTGCTACCCTTCCTCACAACACAGATAATACACATTGCTGCGCGAGTCTTCACTACTTGCATTGGCGTTGTACAAATCGGTTAGCCGCAACGACATTTTGTGCTTACTTTCGTTAAGTATTTTTCGTAATAATTAATCAAATTAAAAGAAAGAATTAGCTGATAAGACACTGGAGTTTGTATCATTTAAAAATAATAATTCCTGATTCCAGGCGGCAAAAATGGAATACAAATGTATTTTTCTCCACAAAATTTGTAGGGCAACTGACCCCCTCCCATACACGCTGCCACTGTATGTATCATTATAATTTTGTCTCGTGGATTTTTATTGTGCTACATAAGAAGTTGGAAATTTTATTTTCTACAACGCTGGTTATGTACTGTTTTCGAATTAGGGGATAAATATGACACTTCCACTTTTGGTCCTCTTTAATTTTTTATTGCGACTATATGTTAATCAAATAATGTATATATAGTCCATAGTAAAACATATCTATCCTTGAACATCAGTACAAAGTTTCGAGACACTCTGTTTAGCCATGTTCCCATGCTGTCTTAAGAAAGAGAAAACCATACAGACAAAAAAGCGAACTGACTTTTTGTCCGACTTTTGTATAGCTAATTAACTAGGCTGTGATCTTAATAAATACATATTTATTTTTCCATTAGCTACAGTTCAAAATTTGTGATACGTTTACGAATTAGGATATTTAGAATGAATAAAACATACATAATTGTCCATATGTCTCCATATTTCCGGGTTCATTACGTATTTACATTTTCAGTCGATGAAATTAAATTATGATTTCCTTCTAGAAACCTTATTTTTGATAAAATTTGCATATATTTACACAATTTAAGGTTTTATTTTCAGTGTGTTCCATATTTTGTTTTTTCGAAGTAATTCTTTTCAGAATATAATTCAAAGGAACAGCTGATAAAAGGTTTGTGATAACTGTGGCTCCCCCAGAAAGATATTTGTCCAAAAGATAAAACATATCCTATAAAAGCTGTTCCTGTTACTAGGAACAGAATTACAACACCTGTTGATCAAGTATGTATATATGAACCGTAATATAATCCACGACCCACATAAAGGTAGAGACAAAGAAGAAAGATGCATGTAAAGGTTAAAGGTTTTTATATTTTCTTTACTTATTTAGTGTATTCTATTTAGTAAAGTTAATATAAAATTTTAAACTTCTGCCTTATGTTTTCAAAACATATGCTTTCATAAGCTTAATAACTAGTTTAGTAGATTATCTCAAATATAGAAGGTTAAGGGGTTTAACATATAATGAGAAGAAATATAAAACAGTAAGGATTTGGTCTGTTAAAATATATGGGTCTTCTACAGGCCGGGCAGCAATTCATGTTAAAAGGATGACAATAGATACTATTGATCAAAATAACATTTGGTCAATAGGATAAAATTGAATTCCACAAAATTTGTTATTAGCGGTAAAGGGGAGAATAAGGATAATGGCAATAGATATTTCTAATGCAATTACACCTCCTAATCATCAGTATTTCACAACTGCATTCTGATGTTTCTGTGAAATGTGGAAAGTAATTCTTAATCTGTGTATAATCTTTCCTTTCTCGCTAACATTGGCCTTCTCATTCAACCTACTCTAACTTACATCAAAAACGCTAAACTGTTGTTCTATGGCTTTAATTTAATTTAAATTCTTATTCTGTGGTTTTCGTATAGAAGCAGTAAATATTAAACTGAACTGAACTCTTTCAAAATTATGCGATTTTGGTACAAAAGCTTTTTTCTTCTTTTTTATTGGTACTTTTATAAACATGTTAGTCCATATTTTACTTCATATTTTGAACTTTTTTGCCAAAATGTATGTACGTATTTAGCCACTTTCATTGCACACAAGTAGTAGCCCTGTTAACCACAGATAAAACCGATGATGGAAACATTTGAAGTATACGGACAAAATGATCACCAGTATACTCGTGGGACACATTTACAACATATACGGTACAGTAAATTGTGTAAAAGCATAATTTATTTATTTGGCAAGTAAAGAAAGCCGTATATTTATCTAGAACATTGGGAAGGAATGGACTGAGTTGACTTCTGTTGGTGTATTGTAACTGGTCTGGTATGTTACTTAAAAGGACGGGGTGCAGTTTCCCCTCCAGCTGTTCTGCTGTAGCCCCACGAACCAAAACACCCACCACTTCGCTGCTATCTACCGGCTTTGATCAGATGCAGACGAACCTTAGCGAAGTTCAGGCCAACTTCTTTATCTGCTCTGGCGCGATACGATAATAGGCCATCTGCCGGCTGTATACTGGCAATTTACATTTAACAGATAACAACACTGTAACAATGGTTTTTTACACCTAGTTTTTTTGTTGGAGTTTATCCCAGAAATGATATCTCTAAAGGTCGGGAGGAAGTGCTTATGATGTAAATGTATTTACAACTTCCTGGCTGTGTGAGATAGGCCGCACATTTGGACGGACGTCCTCCATTGTGTGGTCTACTTCCTACGCACTCATTACGCCAAGTGTTTTGCCAGCGCTTCACTATGAGCGTGGTGACGATAATGGCATTGACCTAGACCAAGTATAAACAAAGAGCTCGCACATTTCTCACGGGTTTTCTGACCTACACTGACAACATAACAGAGCCATTATTTTTCCTAGCAATAATACCTAATTTCGACCATATACATATCTGGCGAATGTTCTAAACAATGACCCACAATTATTATTATTATTATTATTATTATTATTATTATTATTATTATTATTATTATTTTTCTACCGCTTTGCCCACACGTGTGGGGTCGCGGGCGCGAACTATGTAGCAAATATGGATTTGTCCCTGTTTTACGGCGGGATGCCCTTCCTGACGCCAAATCTATATGGAGGGATATAATCACTATTGCGTGTTTCTGTGGTGGTTGGTAGTGTAGTGTGTTGTGTTGTGTTGTGTGAATATGAAGAGGAAAGTGTTGGGAGAAACACAAACACCCAGTTCCCAGGCCAGAAGAATTAATCAGAGGCGATTAAAATCCCCGACCCGGCCGGGAATCGAACCCGGGACCATCTGAATCGAAGACCTCAACGCTGACCATTTAACCAATGAGTCGGACAATTATTATTATTATTATGATTATTATTATTATTAATGGTTTTTACGTCCCACTAACTGTTCTTTTACGATTTTCGGATACGCCGAGGTGCCAGAATTTTGTCCCATGTAGGTTCTTTTACGTACCGGTAAATATACCGACATGGGGCTGCCATATTTGAGCACCTTTAAATACCTTCGGACTGAACCAGGACCGAACTTCCCAAGTTGGGCTCGGAAATCCAGCGCCTTAACCGCCTGAGCCACTCAGCCCGGCTAAAAAATTTTGTTTTCTACGCATAACCTAATGTAAACGAATATAATTATTAAACGTATGTACTTAGCCCAAGGCGTTTGTAAGTTATATAAAGTAAATTATTTTCTTTCCTCACCATAATCCAATGCACTGAATAGAACTAGACATTAGACGCAATAACTGTTAAAAGTTTAAATTTTTATATACGCACCCCTTCACTAGTAAATGAGAGCCGTGCAAGCAGCTGCTAGGCTGTACTCTGCTCCTTTACCTGCAGGAGCTGGAGTGCTGCTCATTGAGCCGAATTGGGCCCGCCTTTGTCGAAGGGCAATATTTGTGCTACGACCACCACCACCTGCCACTAAATTCAGTAACAATTCCTTCTCTTGGAATGTCATATTAGGCTTCATTTCAGTCAATAGCCAGACATCATTTATGATAAATCATTTGCAAGCACCAAATGTAATTAAAAACTTGTTTATATTTCGATAATGCCTTTGCTGGCAGGGCCTAATGTTTACAGCGCGCTATGTCTTCTAGTATGAGCTAGGGGAATTTTGTTACTTTCATTTAACTGTCTCTGTCTTATCCTTGGCTTTGCCAATATGAAAGTGACTGAGGTATGAGCGATGCTAGTAATGCCATTCCTTCTGCAGCCAGTCCCTGCTATGAATGGTGTGAAAATGTTGCTCATAGGGTCGTTGTTGCATGCATTTCAGTGGGCTTGGCAGACATATTTAATAGCAACTTCTGGCTCAGTGAGGAAAGCAACGGGAAACTACCGCACTCCTCATTTCCCTAATATTCCTCTTTAGTGATGCCTAGGCCATCTGTGACAGCTGATGGTGGAGCTGTTGAGGATACAACCACCCTTAGGGGTGAGGACGGAACATACAATGGCGGCAGTATGTAGTAATTTGTTTTCCGTGCGTCAGTATTTATAATTTAAGGTTCAAATTCAGATCTAAACGAAAATTTAACTCTTGGTTAACCGAGATACATTCTGTATCGAATACAGATGTAAGCATTATCCGAGTTTAGGAAATCAAAGTTAACAGTAACTGACGTTCGTGAATACAGGTTCTAGTGTATATTCCATCTCTATCTATCTATCTATATATATATATATATATATCTAAATCGGTTCTCTTTATAAGGGTGGGGGAGGACCAACGCCTTTGACCGACCAAAAATGGGATTTTTCAATGTTTTCATTTAAAATTGAACTTTTCTCTTTACAACAGGCAGAATTTTGTTAATATCTCTAATACTTGCGGAGTTACGACCAAAGAAACAATATTCAAACCCAAAGAGAATCACAGGCATGCACATAGCCTGAATATAAGAAAACAAACATGGCGGCCTCGTGGGCAAGCAAACGGCCATGACGGAGACCAAGGCAAAATAAATATCACCGTACCGGCAATAAGCATGAGGCTCAGAAACAAAGTCAAAAATATAAATCGAGCTGACCGATACGTCATCCTTTATCTCCTTCCACTCACCAACACACACCCAATCATTCAGACCTTGCCGGTATCCGCAAACAATATAGTAATTTCCACGTAAGGAAAAACCCCAGAAAGTAAATATCGCCGCCCGATGCTCTTCTTTTCTCTTTTTTGTAATGGCTGATCACTGCTGCCAACCTGCCTGGTTACATATTAAAATCACCAGACATAACCATAACAAACTAACCTCAATGTAGGAAACACCGATAATCAATGTTTCCCTACCCTAGTAAATGATAAAAGATAAGATCAAATAAATCAAGATAATTATGAATATCTCGTCGATTTCCACGCTCAATGAGGAATTAAGGAAATAAACACACTTTCTCACTCAAATTATCCGTCTTTATTTTGATATACACTAGGCGTACTATAACCATATTCTTGACAAGAGGGGCGTGTTAAACGATGCAATTTATTTAATAAGTCTTTGCAGTGTGATTTTAGAAAGTTCCAGACATCCAATGACTTCCCTTTCTTTTGCGCGAACATTTCCTTCTCTCTTCAACACCGGTAACCAGTAAGGAGAGAAACTATTGGGCATATTTTCAGCCTGCAGGCTGGTTATATCTTCAAGCTTATCAGGAAACATATAGGAATACTAATGTGCCAAGCTCCGTGAACGGAAATTAGGTCAGGTTTCAAGTTCACTGCAGATTTGAAAATAATAATGTTATAAGTTCTACTGCCAAAATTTCGTCCCGCAAGAGTTATTTCGTGTACCGGTAGATCTAGACATGAGACTGACGTACTTGAGCACTTTAATCATTTCACGCAAACAATGTTAATAAATGCATTATCCGAACATGCCACGATTCTACTTACTTGGTATTAGCCAAATAGATTTACAATCCCACAGAAAAAGAAAATATGCTTTAAATATTCTCGCAAATGTATCACTAGTGACTTCAACGGCGATGTGGTGGCAACACGCACTTCATGCTAGAACAGTGATTGAACGTTGCCAACGTGCCAGATTAACGGTTAATGTAAGACGTCGTATCGGCAAGTAGGGTCCCTAAACTGTATGGTTACCGACACTGAAAAAGACCTGCAAAATACCCAACAGCAAGAAAAGTAACTATAAATCGATACCTTAATATTACAGGGGAGAAAGGGTAAGGTTGCACCCTTAGGGTACGTCCTTGCACGGAGAGGACTATACGAGCAATTACTCCATTTAATAAGTTACGCGAAGCCCTGTCACCCAATTAAGCCCTTTATCGGTACGTTTGTTGCCCGTTTCCCGTAACTTTTGTTTTTCACAACCGTTTTCCTGATAACTCTGAAAGTTTTTAAGATATTAAGGTGAACTATTGCATGCATGTATATTTCATAGAGAAGAGGAAGATATATTAGAATTATTGAGCTAGCTTCATTGGTTAAGTTTAAACAAATATTTTCTAATGATAATTAATGAAAACTTGACTGCTCGAAAAAACTTCATATAAAAAAATATTTATACTTGATGGAATTCACTGATTCTAGTACATGTTGTAGCTATAACATAACTAATCATAACAACAAATCAAAAAAATATATTCATTTGTTTGGAAATTATTTTATTTATTTATTTATTTATTTATTTATTTATTTATTTATTTATTTATTTATTTATTTATTTATTTATTTATTTATTTATTTATTTATTTATTTATTTATTTACTTTTAAATGGCGTGGCTCAGGCTATGAAGCCTACTGTTATGCCAAACCATCTTATATGTGCAATATACAAGGTACAGTGTCTCAAGGTTCCTAATTACGTATCATTAATTATGAAATAAAAATAATAGTTATAAACGAAGTGTCTTCGTGGCTCAGACGGCAGCGCGTCGGCCTCTCACCACTGGATACCGTGGTTCAAATCCCGGTCACTCCATGTGAGATTTGTGCTGGACAAAGTGGAGGCGGGTCAGGTTTTTCTCCGGGTACTCCGGTTTTCCCTGTCATCTTTCATTCCAGCAACACACTCCATTCTCATTTCATAGCATCTAGCAGTCATTAATAAATTACTTTGGGAGTGGCGACCCCATCGTACTAATAGCCTATATCTGCCTCATTCTTTACATCCCTGACCCGGTCATTGACTGGAAAACAGGTTGTAGGTTTTCAATTTCAGTTATAAACGAAAGGTAAATATCTGAGAGTTAGTATAAGGAAACGTTACATAATATACGGTACTAATTTCTAAAGTCTATACCATTTACATCTCTTTTTAAATACTTTTTTACTATGTATGTCTGTAATTACAGCAGGGAAGCGGCAAAATAGTCGCCATGAAACACCGCCATTTTGAATATTTAATTATATAAATGGCATAAGTTTATATGATTTCTAAATATATCCAAAAAACAAACCCCAAACCCCATGGCACTACAGCCCTTGAAGGGCCTTGGCCTACCAAGCGACCGTTGCTCAGCCTGAAGGCCTGCAGAATACGAGGTGTCGTGTGGTCAGCACGACGAATCCTCTCGGCCGTTATTCTTGGTTTTCGAGACCGGGGCCGCTATCTCACCGTCAGATAGCTCCTCAATTCTTATCACGTAGGCTGAGTGGACCTCGAACCAGCCCTCAGGTCCAGGTAAAAATCCCTGACCTGGCCGGGAATCGAACCCGGGGCCTCCGGGTAAGAGGCACGCACGCTACCCCTGCACCACGGGGCCGGCTTTCTAAATATATATGCATATTATTAAGGAATAAAATGTTTGCCTTACTAAGTTTTAGTATGTATTTCCATTGCTGCGAAAGAAAGTTTTATAACACCCCATTTTTCTATTTTCAGAGGCGTACGACCCCCCTTGAACACAGTAAAACATCGACTATAATTAACAGCGAGATCTACAATATAAGTTATAACTTAATATGAATTATTATCCCACTAGAAAGTTAGACCGTGGCCTATTACTGAAGGGTATGGTTCTCTATAACAAACTGCCCAGGGATATACACAATGTCATTAAAACAATTAGCAGGTGCCTGTATTTCATATCCGAACTGTAAATGAGACTGTGTGGTTTTGATTTGGATATAAATTAGAATGTGTGGTTTTGATTTCTATATAAATTAGATTGTGTGTTTTTGTCGTATGTATGTTTTTGTTTTATAGACGTCTTACAGTTGTAATGCTCTATAGGCAATAAATAAACATTGAAATTGAAAACTCAAATGTATACTACAGACGTTGTCACGTCCAAACACCCTAAGGTTATCTCTAGGGCTCGGAAGTTGAAGACCAGTAAATTGCCTTGAAGAACCTGTAAAAAGACCTACAAACATCCACAATAAAGAACCTAAAACTGGCACAAAGGACGTAAGAATGCGACACAAATTCACTCATAATTTTAGTTTGACTTATTTAATGAAGGAGTATAATGAAAAATGCAAAATTCTGGTGCTATGCTGCAGACAGTGCAAAAATGTAGGAGTAAAATACTTGTTTCAAAAGTATATATTTTTAGTTTAACATAAATAAAATATGATGTGTGTTTGTTAAAAAAAAGTATTTGCAGAATTTACAATGAAATATTTTCTCCATCTAGAATAAATTCAGCGAACCCGCAATGGACGCCCTGGAGAAGGAAATTGAAATGAATATAACTGGAATCATGTGTGTCTTAACCACACTAGGGTTACAAAAACTGGAATTCGGAAACCGTACCTGAGTTCGCTTTCCAGTATATCACAGTAGTAATCTCCAGATTCTTAGGTGTTAAGGATCGTCCGTTTCCGGACAGCATATTGAGAAACTTCTCTTCACTTCAAAGGATTTTAAGGGTTCATACAGTACTTGAAGCGAGCGATATATATCTCTTCAAAAACACCCGCATCAAATATTTCTCCTTTCAATATTTGACTTACCTTGCACATAATTTGATACCCGTATGTTTTTCAAGAACTATTTTCGTTTTTCCATTTCAATTTCTCTCTTTGCAGATATGGTACCAAATACAGTAGAGACAATACGTGACACTTACGGATTTCGCCTTGCTAAAATGGGAGACAATTCGACGGTGGCGCTCCTAGTGACTTGACCTTAACAAATCGCGCTAAATTCAAATATCAATGGAAATGTATATACGGAAATGGATAAATAAATTACGTCTAGAAAGAAAGTGGTATTGAGATATTAACTTCAAAGTTGCTAAAGCAATTCTGGATAAATGAATGAAGAATTATTTAAAAGGTTATTATTTAAAGACTGAAATTAGACACATAAACAAGATATCAAAAGGGGTGGTGTGAAATGGCTTGATCTTTCATTTATGCATTACTTTTTTAGCTTTAGCATTCCTGCCTGAACTTTTACGGTTGGATTTGTCTTTTTTCTCATTTAAAAAACATTGTATGATCACATTAAGACACTTGTCAATAAAATATCGACACATTCCTTACACACATGATGCAATGAATTAACATTTAAAAGCTGGACAATTTTCCTAATAACATGAAGCCTACTAACAGAAAGAAAAATATAAAATTCCGGCTTTAATCTGAGAAGAGGGATTAAAGAAAGAAAAGTATGAAAATGTTGTCGATAGTGATGCTTTGAGGAATATTTACGTACAATTAGAGTAAAAATGTAACATACCCTTGGCTGTACAGTCGAGGATTTTTAAAGTCGCTGGCCCGGAAATGATCTGAACAGATCTTATAATTCTTATATAAGCGTAACGTCACTTCTTTCTTGTACACCTTATCCAAATCACTTATGTGACATTTCAAAACCCACAGATCACACCTACGACAACACATCGGTATTGAAGGTTAACTGCTGCATTGTACAATAAAATATGCGTATTACATTTTATGCCAGTTAAAATATGGGTCGAGCGGGTCAGAAGATTATGAAGCACTATAAAGATCTCTGTCACTGGAAGAATATATATGCAAACACAATATTACTTACATGTTCTTGTCACGAGAGAACCTGAAGAACGACCGCGCATTTTTCTCTACTTCGTAATTACTGCAGCTAAACACAGCACATACCTTTCCCCCCATATTGAGAGGAGATATCAAGGAATGACACACGCTACTATTTAAGTATGTCAACTCACTGAAAACGCATAAATAACACCAAAAACTTCACACAAAAATACACGTGCTCTTTTGAGAGAATCAGTACTGTTCAGGTCTATCCGCTAGAGTGAGCTCCAATAGCTGTCCCTCGATATCTCGCTCAGTGTCGCGTATTGTCTCTACTGTATTTGATGGTACCAATACAGTGTAACCTCGATATATCGAATCACCTCGGGAGCGAAATTTTATTTCGACTTATCGAAAATTCGAGATTTACAGAATACCGTTTTGAGCATGTATAGCTCATAATTAAATCATATATATCTACGGGCTTATACTGAATACATTATTTTTAACAGTATTTCAAAATATACAAACTCTACTTTACGGCATCACTTTAATTGTAACCCTTATTATAGTAACTTTTGGAAGAGAGGATACAGTACATGCAATAGTGAAACAAGAAACGTACCTCCGTTAACACCTTTGGAAGAAATCCGTTAGTCTCTTCTCTTTGTTAACCTTTCGTCCCTTCACGTAGAAACTTATCGCCAGTACCACGCAGCCGAGGAACCTCCGTGGCTCACGCGGCAGCGCGCCGGCCTCTCACCGCTGGGTTCCGTGGTTCAAATCCCGGTCAATGCATGTGAGATTTGTGCTGGACAAAGCGGAGGAGGGACAGGTTTTTCTCCGGGTACTCCGATTTTCCCTGTCATATTCCATTCCAGCAACACTCTCCAACTCTTCATTTCATCTGTCATTCATTAATCATTGCCCCAGAGGAGTGCGACAGGCTTCGGCAGCCGGCACAGTTCCTATCCTCGCCACTAGATGGGGGCTTCATTCATTCCATTCCTGACCCGGTCGAATGACGGAAAGCAGGCTGTGGATTTTCACCATACAGCCGAGATTCGTAAATAGAGCTTGTCATTCGTGACTTCGGTGGTTGTTATCGTACGTGACCTGTAATTAATTTACACCCGAGAAACAGCGAGGTTTCGCTGATTTTCTCATCATTAGAAATTCCAGTTTTTCGGTTTCCGTCATATTTGCTCCCAGCATCACTGTAACCCTTTCTTTACCTGTTAACTGTATCTCACAAACCACAAATGCCGTATTGCACAGTTAATGTTGCACAAATGTCGAGTTACAGAGTACTGTTTGCATCGAGAAATTGAGAAATTCGGGTAACCGAATTTCTAGTAATAGAAAAATAAATGTACGTAAAGAATAGGACAAACAGCCGCGAAATTGAAGTTACTTCGAGATACTGAAATCGAATAATGGAGGTTCGAGATATCGAGGTTCGACTGTATACGTATTTACTAGAGAAAAGATGTTTAAGAGGTGATGGGTGAACTAATGATCCGGATTGAGAATGGACAGTAAAATTGTAGTCGATATAAGGTGAAGTTGCTAAAAAAAAAGGCTAAAAAGGGACCAGTGAGCTAAAAACGCCGACAAAGGCAAAAAAATAAAAATAAGACTCGTGTCCTGGCCTACAGTGACGCAGAATGAATATATATTATCGACCTCGGACACTTGAGAAGAAAAGGATTTTTCCTCAACTTCCGAGCTCTATTTATCTCAAATATAGAAGGAGCATGGTTTAAGCATTCATTAACTATTGTACGTGTTAAAAAATAGACTTGGTTCATCCATGTATGAGATACATTTTGTTGGGTGTGGCTGTTCAACAGCAGAACAACACCCCATTCTACTTTGTGTGGTTTATTGATCCTTCTTGTAGACGTTACCCGCATTGGCAATCGTAAAACATAAGTCATCGGCCGAACACACGTCGACGGGAGGAAAATATGTTTCCCTTGTGAGTTCTTAAATAATAGAAGTCCGCTTTGACCCACATAGACATGCTATTTTATTAAAACATCCAGTGACGTCATAGCTACTGCACGGGGCTGGTGGTGGTAGTATTAGGGTCGTAAGCCCCCATTATAGCCAGAAAATGGGTCGACCTGGGGTTGCGTCTCACTGCTGATATCAATTCCAGATGCTGCACCCCCCCCCCCCCTTTACGTCGTATTACAATAGCATAATCTACTCAGATGCAGGCAATGGAATACATTTGGAATGGACAGATCCTACATCAGCGCTGGCTGAAATACAGTGTGTTTCATTAAAAGCGTGTACAAATTAATGACGAAATAGGCGGTGCTGTACTGAACGTTTCGAGATATGGAACCTAATCTGAGAAGCCACCATAACCCTTCGGCGCGGATTCCAGGTAGCGTTCCTTGCTGCCCGATGGATCTTCAGAATTGACCACAGAACTGTTCCGTGCTCTCACATTATGACGTAATTTATACTATTCCCGAGAGATGTAGATATTTTATGCGATGTAAATCTTTGTCATCCCTTTTCATGTTATTTCAATGCACATGTCGATAATAGTGATAGAAATTTTCTTGTACTGGGCGAGATGGCCGTGCGGTTAGGGGTGCGCGGCTGTGAGCTTGCATCCGGGAGATAATGGGTTCGAATCCCACTGTCGGCAGCCCTGAAGATGGATTTCCGTGGTTTCCCATTTTCACACCAGGCAAATGCTGGAACTGTACCTTAATTAAGGCCACGGTCGCTTCCTTCCAACTCCTAGGCCCCTCCTATCCCACCGTCGCCATAAGACCTATATGTGTCGGTGCGACGTAAAGCCACTAGCAAGAAAGGAATTATTGTGGATAGTCTTCGGATTTGACATTTGTAAACAAACATAGCAGCGCATTGACAATTGAGTAAATAAAATGCACTCTTTACTTCAATGTGACGATTATTATAATTCTTTGGAAGAAAACGACAGTGGTGAAAATGTCATCGCAACCGAGGAGGAGGAGAAGGAAGTAGAAAGAGAAGACGCATGTGATACGTAAGTCCGTTGGACTGGATATGAACACAAGACAAATGAGATGCTTATTTCCAAAATATACCTAGTCCAAAAGTAAATTTTTACAGGAGAGAGTAAAAATGCTGAGTGTGAAATTCGAACTGACAATTTACTTTAGTACTTTTATTGTAGTCTGCCTCTGTTAGTGTGATCAGCTGCCACCTCCGGAGGCCCCGGTTCGATTCCCGGCTCTGCCACGACATTTACAAAGTGGCACGAGGACTGGAACAGGGTCCACTCGGCCTCGGGAGGTCATCTGAGCAGAGAGTGGTCCGATTCCCTCTTCAGCCATCCTCGAAGAGGTTTTCCGTGATTTCCCACTTCTCCTCTTGACAAATGCCGGAATGGTATGTAACTCAAGGTCACAGCCGCTTTCTTCCCTCTTCCTTGTCTATCCCTCCCAATCTTTCCATCCCCCCCACAAGGCCCCAGTTCAGCATAGCAGGTGAGGCCGCCTGGGTGAGGTACTGGTCATCCTCCCCAGTGAATCCCCCGACCCAAAGCCTCACGCTTCACGATACTGCCCTTGCGGCGGTAGAGGTGGGATCTCTCGCTGAGTCCGAGGGAAAAACCAACCCTGGAGGGCAAACAGATTAAGAAGTAAATAAATGAATGAATTAATTAAATGTATTATATTCAGACATTATTATAGAAAGTATTTCTGTTAAAACGTTTGGACCGGGCGAGTTGGCCGTGCGCGTAGAGGCGCGCGGCTGTGAGCTTGCATCCGGGAGATAGTAGGTTCGAATCCCACTATCGGCAGCCCTGAAAATGGTTTTACGTGGTTTCCCATTTTCACACCAGGCAAATGCTGGGGCTGTACGTTAATTGAGGCCACGGCCGCTTCCTTCCAACTCCTAGGCATTTCCTATCCCATCGTCGCCATAAGACCTATCTGTGTCGGTGCGACGTAAAGCCCCTAGCAAAAAAAAAAACTTTTGGAGTTTAATAAATATTCAAGTAAAAAAGGATGTATTTGATACTTCTTGGCACAGTAACTCTAAATACTTTCATCTGAAAGCCATAGATTTCACTGACTGAATTTGGATACACAAAGATCAAAATGAAGTTATTTACAATGAAGGCACAGATTAGTTGAATAATATTACAGTAAGTGAAATCATAGAACACAACAATGTAAATTAAACGAAGTGTTCTGTTGCAGCTGGTCACAGAACAGCCCGGAAATACCTGCTCATTGGATGCATGGATATGTTATGTTTTGGTCAGCTCACCACGTGGAATTTTGTACTTATTGCTGTCAAACTTAATTTTTCACGCCCTGCTTCACGTGGATTTGGGCTGTTTTGACGATTTCTTTTTCTTTCATATTATAGAGTTTCCTACCAAAATATCTTTCCTTGCATCATCTCAATTTTGAATTTTTTGATTTGGTACTGTTTGGTAATACGCTTCTCAAATGTCCTCTAGAAACCCTCTTTAACTATAATAATTTAGCATTTTATCATATTGTACATTTAAAACTTATTGAAGTTGTGCTAACATTCCTCACGGAATATTGTAGGAGGACTTTTTTTTAAAACAATCCCTGCCTTAAAGTACGTTGAATGTTCCAGCATAGCTGCCTCAGTAGGTTAAGGAGAAATGGACTCAAACATGGGCGAGGTACTGGTCACTGTTTTTTTTTTTGGATTATTTACAGGCATCTTTATACACGTGTTCACTATTAAGACGTAGGCAGTTTTTGGAAGAGATAATTGAAGTAAAGATCCCGAGGAAGACGAACGGAAGAGAGCAACCGGAAATAAGAAAGAATGGTTGCGACGATGGTATTGATGGTTTAATTACATATTTTAATTTTCAGAATTTGTATTCGGGAGATGGTTGCTTCTAATCCCGGCGTCGGCAGCCCTGAAGATTGTTTCCCGAGGTTTCCCATTTTCACACCAGGCGATTGCTGGGGCTGTGCCTTAATGAAGACCATGGCCGCTGCCTCCTCAGTCTGATAATAAACACTTTGTATCACAAGGAGTTCATCGCTGACAATTTCCTCGCTTTATATCCTACATCCGGTAAACCTACTCGGCGTAATTCATACGATCCACAGTACCTTGCGCTCCCCACTCCCATCTGTAATTCTCATTTATATAGTAGACCCCGTATTCGTGCGGGGGAAAAAACCTGTTATCTGAGATTCGTCACATTTTAAGCTGACTCCCGCACCTCGTATTTAACTCAGGCGTACGGAGTGCCATACAGTCGAACCTCGAACTTCCATTAGTCTGTTTTTCAGTATCTCGAAGTAACTGAAAATTATCGGTCGTTTGTCCTATTCTTCACGTGTATTTATTTCTCTCTTACTCGAAATTCGGTTATACGGATTTCTCGAAGCAAACATTCCCCCCCTTGAAGCAAAAAAATACTGTGTAACTCGGATTTTGTGCAACATTAACTGTGCAATCCGGCATTTGTGGTTTGTGAGGAACAGTTAACAAGTAAAGAAAGGGTTCAGTGATACTGGGAGCTAACATGACTGGAACCGAAAAACTGAAATTTCTAGTGATCGGATCGGAAAATCAGGGAAGCCTTGCTGTTTCTCGGGTGTGAATAAATTACCGGGCTCGTACGAAAGCAACCCCGAAAGTCGCGGAGGACGAGCTCCATTTACGAATCTCGGCTGCGAGGTATTGGACGAGAAGTTTCGACGTGAAGGGAGGAAAGGTTAACAATAAAAAACAGAAGAGACTAACGTATTTTTTCGAAAGGTGTTCATGGAGGTATGCTTCTTGTTTCACTACTGTATATACTGTATCCTGTCTTCTATAAAGTTACTATAATCAGGGTTATAATTAAAGTGATGCCATAAAATAGTTTGTATATTTTTAAATACCGTTAAAAATAAGGTATTCAGTATAAACCCGTAGATACACATGCTCCAAAACGGCAGTTAACTCGAAATAACATTTAGCTCCCGAGGTGGTTCGAGATATCGAGGTTCCACTGTATTTCCTCTCATGTCCCGCATTTCTAATCAAACAATTCCACAACCATTCAGATCGGATCTTTAGTTCCGAAGTCACAATCCCAAATATCGTTATACTAAGGTTCGAATGCATATAGCCTGCTCTTACGAGTATAAAGGTAGTTAAACCTTAAAGAATTTGAATATTCTCAATTCTGTTGATATTTTAGCTTTGATTCTCTAGTCTTCATCTGGTACACTCGGGGGCTTTGAAGATAGTGCAAAGTGTCCCGGCGTGACTGTATGCCCAGTGATGTGCAGTATATTTGTGGTTAAACTGTATCTGTTGGCAGGCGGACCGGGTGTTAGGGCGTGCGCCAGGTGGAGGAGAAGATCCCCAGGGTGGACACGCTGGCACGGGCACGACTCGCCAGGTGGCAAGCGGGGAACACAGCCGCAAGTCTGGTAGCCATTTCCATTTTAATAGACTCCATTATGAGTCCCTACACACGGTATTTTGGCTCCAAGTGCTAGTCAAGAAAATCTGCTGCAGATTTGATGCGAAATGAATTATTTAACGTCCAATCTTCATCCACCTGTCTCCTTTCTCCTTTTGTGGACACTTAATGGTGTTACTTGTTCAGCAACATTAAACGTGTACTTACATAGAACTGGATAATTTCTCGAAAAATGCTAGGATATCACCACATCCGTCATCAGTGTACAGGGTGTAACTAATGTCTGTAGCCTATACATGGGTCCGGATATTGATGACTTATAAATTCCAGAATGACCTATAAGATTCTCAAGGAATGACATACATTTAGCCTAAAATGACCCTTAAATATGAAGGCTTATATAAAAAAAACGCATTATCTCTACTCCATAATGCAGTGAATATAATTTATCATCAAATGTCCTCCTACTTCGATCCATTAACCCAAAGGTAATTAATTATTTTCAGCAGATCAGAAATACAACTAAAAAAACGTATAAACAAGAAATAGCCGTCCGTTTCCTCTGAGGGAGATCCCCTGCTTCAATCAGACTTCTCAGTTTTTTTTTTACTATTTTGAATGAACTCTCTTCCCTTTCCTCCATGTCTGTCTGTCTGTAAGGTCATCAGTCCAGAGGCTCGTTGGATCCTCAAATAGCACCACGAAAGGTTATGCGGTTATAAGGAAACCGCAAAAACCAATGGCAGCACCAAAATGAGGCGTACTAGGCAAGATGAGAAGTGAGGTAGTTTGCCATTGCTTTCCTCACTGGCTCAGAAAGTGCTATTGCAGCACGACTGACCCTATGAGCAACACCTTTCATAACACTCAGATGCACTAGTTGTGCTCTGAATGTCAGTACTCAGCACCATCCATACCCCAGCAGCTTCCATACTGTCACAGCCATGGATGAGACTGGGACTTCGGTGAAAGCTACAATTTACTCTGGCCTGTGCCAAGAGATGGATACAAAAGTACTGTATCCATCAAGAAATGGCAGCAGGCACCCTTTCCTCCATAACTGGAAATTTCTAGAATGACAAAGCTTTAAAAAATGAAAATATGAAATGACATTATAAAGAAAGCACATTAAACATAGAGCAGTTACAATTGAAGCGACGAGAACCCCATCGTCGGGAGACCTGAATATGGTTTTCCGTGGTTTCCCATTTTCACACCAGGTAAATACTGGGGCTGTACGTTAAGTAATTCCAAATAAGAGGTTAACTCTGTGGTTCACATATCAGAGTAGAAAATAGGTTGTGGGTGAAAACAATACTTAAATTTAATATCCTTTGCACTGCTAGCCCCTTTCCTATCCCATCGTCGCCATAAGATCTATCTCTGTCGGTGCGACGTAAAACAGATTGTAAAAAATGGAAACAATAAAAAATGCCGAAATGAATTAAAACTGCCATAAGTTACATAAATTCTTATTTGTTGGCCAGAACGTTTTTGATTTCTGCATCACCCATATAAATGCTTCGTAAGGGTACACGTAGGGAATCTTTCACCGCGTATGAACACACTTCTCTTTTTAAATGTCTCTTTGCACTAACTTCTTACAGAAATGGGCAAACCTCATTGATACTGTCCCTCCCAGGACCGAGAATCAAAGATGGAGAACATTTTCCAAAACCTAATGCGGAAATAGATAAAATCTCCAAAATTACGGACGCAATGCACATGTGAAGAATACAATTCATGGGGCACTTAGAAAGAATGGACTCAAACTGACTTACAGAATTTACACATTCTTAAAGAATAAAACCACTAGATCAAATTGGTACAAAAAACACAGAGAAAGATCTGAAGGAATTAGGATCACCAAATCTACTGGACCGATCAGAAAAATCAGTCACACGGGGCTTTGAGGATGATGAGATAAAGACTAACCAACATGTATGGTCCCTGCAACTTAAACACTCCCCTTCACTACGTATGAAGGATTACTGGGCTAAAAAGAAAAAACCTAAATGACCAATTCGCGACGACAAAGAAGAAAGAAGAGAAAATCTGTCTTTATATCTTGGAAGTATGAGCGAGGTTTATTCCGCCGCTAACTCGGGAACTGCTGGAGTTACTTCACTGAAATATGGGATACATTCGGGAGCGTTCGTAAGTTAAATACTAGGCTATACACTGTAAAGATAACTCAGACGAAGAGCAGGCAGTAAAAGAACATGTAGACCATATTAGTAAACAACGCTTCACTTTGAGCCTTTGAAGTTCTGGTATTCCTAAGCGTTGAAAATGGAGCAGAAACGGTGATATTTTTAGATCATAACTAGCTAAAGAAATGTGTGTGCCTATATACAATATATGACTGACAGAAAGCAATTTTATGGTCTTCATCTTAACCGTTTGCAGAACCGTAACATGTTGGCATGATTGTTGGGAAAGCCAATAAACACCTCGTTAAAATAACCTACTCCATGGGCGATTAAATTTAATAATAATGAAAACACTTTTTTATATTGAATGAATAGTTTCGAAATATCGCCTCTGGAAGCATCAGCAAACAAATCGCTCAACAAAGAGCAGGCGCACCCGTGGGAGTGTGTTCAGTCGACAGAGCAGCTGGCCATGTTCGAAGGCAAAGCGCACAGCTCCAGCTCATTCAGAGATGATAATAATAATAATAATAATAATAATAATGCTATTTGTTTTACGTCCCACTAACTGCTCTTTTACGGTTTTCGGAGACGCCGAGGTGCCGGAATTTAGTCCCGCAGGAGTTCTTTTACGTACCAGTAAATCTACCGACACGAGGCTGGCGTATTTGAGCACCTTCAAATACCACCGGACTGAGCCAGGATCGAACGTGCCACGTTGGGGTCAGAAGGCCAGCGCCTCAACCGTCTGAGCCACTCAGCCCGGCTCTCATTCAGAGAGTTACTGTGTCATTACTTGTAAACAATTTCTTAACATCCGCGAGCGAAGCTACGGACAGAAACTAGTATAAAATAAAATTAAAATGTATTACTCACAGAAATTAATAATGCTATCTACTGTAATGATCCCTAATGTTTCTTTTTTAACTATGTTTATGCCTTCCTGGTACATGAATACTGGTATATCAAAAATAACCCAATCAAACCACACCCCATTGAGCAAGAGCCCGTAAAGGGTCCTAGCCTACCAAATGACTGCTGCTCAACCCGAAGGGCTGCAGAGTATGAGGTAACGTGTGGTCACCTGGACGAATCATCTCAACTGTTATTCTTGGCTGTCTAGACCGGATCTGCTATTTTACTGTCGCATAGCTCCCAGGTAAAATTCCCTGGCCTGGCCGGGAATCGAACCCGGCCCCTCCGGGTAAGAGGCAGGTACGCTACCCCTACACTACGGGCCGGGCGTTTGGCAAAAAATCGACAGTAAAATTAGTACTCATCTGCCGTCCATGTAACCCTAGCAGCGAAATATTAATTTATTACATGAAATAGCTTAACATATTGCGAATTGAAAGTTCTATTCATTCCTGCAACTCTAGTTCTCACGGAGTAGGGCGTCAGAACGAGCCGAATTTGCTTCGCTTTAGAGAACGGTACGATGGGCGATTTAATAAGATGGCACTAGTTATTATCAGAACAATAACAGAACATCTCTTCATCACGTACTATATGTACGTAAGCCGACCTAATAGGCTGAAAGTCTATTTTGAGTACAGCGCGGTCGTGAAAATTCAATATTCGTCTTCGACACCGCTGTGTTTGCTGTCACTGACAAGTTCCGTCATACGGGGTCAGTCTTGTGTCAGCGAAAGGGAACAGCAAGGCTCCCAAAAACCGTCACCACAAACGAGAATCATGGACGACTTTTCCAACAGGTTTCTTGTGCAACACGGTTTTCAGATGAAATCCATATTCACCTTGAATATAATTCGTTTATAGGGCTTGAAAGGCCTGATGTTGCACAAAAACTACTATACAGGCTACGATTTGGTGCGCCGTATCCGGTCATGGAATATTGGGCTCTTATAGTCTACCGGATAGTCTACAGAGAACTCATTACCCCCATTCGTGTCGGATTTGCGTCATGCCCGAAACTTACCCCTCCAACACAGTGGACGCAGCAAGAGCTACTTCCCACACCAGTGGGGTACTTACTCACTCACCCTTCTGCAACGACACTTTGGAAATCGCTTTATTTCTCGTGGAACTCCATTCCCGTACCCTTCCTACTGCCTGGGTCTCACGGTCCCAGGTGTCTACATTTGGGACTTGTTGAAAGAAATGACAGAAGGGTCAACTAACTTCAGCGGAGGCTTCTTCCGCATGCCGATATTATTATTATTATTATTATTATTATTATTATTATTATTAATCCTAATGGTTTATTGTAATTACGACCAAGGAAGAGTATACGCATGCGCTATGCTGCCCTTGATAATGCTGTCCGTATGTCGGTTCCGACCAATTAGGTCCTCTATTCAATATTTGTCAGGGTTGTTCTGGAATACGTTTGTCGCGTTTCTGCGTTTCACTCTAGGTCCCCGATGCTAGTGTAACAACTCGCACATATGTATCAGATCCAAACGACGAAGCCACACAAAATACAGAGCTGTTTCCCTAATCATATTAATTTCAAAATTGATGATGTGAAAGTATGTTGTGGTTATCGTAATGGACTTTTAATTATGTAATGTCATCAGAATATGTGAATCAGCTATTATTAAATGACGCCATACAAATTCGCGAGCAAACGAACCAACATATAACAAAATAACGAGCGAGTACAATGTGATAGTTTCTACATCGGATGTAAGCTGAGCTCCTGTGAATGTGGCTGTCTTGAGGGAGAGAAATAACACTAACCAGAGAACCCGTGATGCTCCACAGTATTAGGTCATAGTCATAGTGCTTTGCCTGCCCTTTTAGATGGCTTTATGAACATTTAATAAGAAGCGTGCTATGGTATGACGCAGTCCGTACGTCACAATTCATCCATTCTGGTTTCATCATGCCATCTGTTTGGTAGAATTCTATCCATATATTCGCTTTTTATCGTGCATATCTTGATATAAAGCTTGTTATTGTGTCGTTGAAGGCAAATATATATTTTAATCGCAGTTCTTCTGTATAGAACGTTTTTTTTACGTCGCACCAACACAGGTAGGTCTTATGGCGACGATAGGATAGGAAAGGCCTAGGAATGCGAAGGAAGCTACCGTGGCCTTAAGGTACAGCCCCAGAATTTGCCTGGTGTGAAAATGGGAAACCACGGAAAACAATATTCATGGCTGGGGCGACAGTGGGGTTCGAACCCACTGTCTCCCGGATGCAAGCTCACAGCCGCGCGACCCTAACCGCACGGCCAACTTGCCCGGTGAGAACGTTTGTCTTGTGAGCTCGTAGGTTAGTCTCGAAAAAGCGTTCTTTTGCCAGGCAGAGAACTTTTTTTTTTAAAGATACATGGCCTTCACTCTTTCTAATGTAACCAGGTTATCCTTCGATAGGTGTTCCCAGATAATGTCTGTGGCGTATGTCATGATGGGGTGTGTTTGTACGTAGACTTTTCCTCTTAGCAGCATGTAAGTTATTATGAGAGAGAAGAACTGCAGGGTAAAACAAAGCTAAATGTATGGATAGATTTATACCAAACAGACGACATGATGACCTCAGAATGGATGAATTCTGACTACAAACTGCGGCATACCACTACGCACTTTTTATTAGAGGCTCATAAAACCATTGAAAAGGGCAGGCAAAATGATTTGACTACGACAGGCATATCAAGACGAGTTTTCTGACGTATTTATAACGAATACTGCGGAGCAGCGCCGGTCCTCTAGTATTATTTTAAATGATTTCAAAAGAGTTGGAAATGTTATCAAACATCTCCTTTGGTAAATTATTTCAATTCGTAATTCGTCTTCCGTATTTGCCCCAATTTGTCGCCTTGATATCCAACATCATCTTCATGTTTCTACTTTTAAAGACTGCACTCCAGCTTAGTCGTCTACTAATTTCATTCCACGCCATCTTTCCCCTGCCAGCTTGGAACATACCGCTTAGTCGAGCAGCTCGTCTCCTTACTCACAAGTCTTCCCAGCCCAAATTTTGCAACTTTCTCGTAACGCCACTCCTTTGTATCTTTTCCAGTTATCGAATCAAGTAGTCCTGATGACTGTCCCATACACTACAACTATACTCTTCTTTAGGTCATACCATTGATGTATGTTGGGTATTCAGCCCGAAGGCTGGTTGGATCCTCAACAGGTTCACCATTAGCTGTCATAGATGGCCTAGGTGACACTGAAGAGGCGTACTAGGGAAATGAGGAGTGAGGTAGTTTCCCGTCGCTTTCCTCACTGAGCCAGAAGTTGCTATTACACATTAGTCTGCCAAGCCCACTGAAATGCGTGCATCAACCGACCCTATGAGCAACATTTTCACACCATTCATAGCAGGGACTGGCTGCATAAGGAATGGCATTACTAGCATCGCTCATACCTCAGCCACTTTCATATTGTCAAAGCCAAGGATATATTAATATTCTCGAATAGTACTGCTGGTTTGATTATGAGCCTGTTGGTAAAACCAGATGTTCGGTATCTTTAACGGTTTGTGAATTGTTTAGGGTAAACATCTTAGCCGCCTCTCCTGTGTATAAAGTGTATTTATTCAGACATGTTTACGACTTTGCTGCTGTGAGGTTTGTATTTATTGATTTATTCTTTTGTCGCCATGTCATTGAATAATAACAATGTTCCCTAATCAGACTTGAAATAATTGTTTTTCCTCTTGTATATTTTAATGACATCCTTCACTTTTTTTTTGTTTGAATGGAGAACTTCAAGCGGTATTAAGTGGTTTTTAGTCTTAGTTCTTTTTTTCTGCTTGGTTCATTGTGTAGTGAATAATGATTCCTTTGTAATGTTGCTTGCACGAGTTCTCCAGGCGTAACATTCCAAGCTTTTGTAATATTGTCTGTACGTTTAACGTCGCTTGAACTGGGCGGCTCCATGGCCTCAACGGGTGGCATGCCGGTCTTTTGGTACACAGAGGCCCTGGTTTGATTTTGGACCGCGTGAGAAATTTTAACCTTCATTGTGACGTCTTCAACATTAGATTTCATCCTAGGTAGAGCCTCATCCTCTCAGGCTTTTAGGTCACCCGTGGGTGTCTACTCGAAATACCTGCACCAGACCTCTCCGCAGGCTACACGTTATTATTATTATTATTATTATTATTATTATTATTATTATTATTATTATTATTATTATTTTTATTATTATTATTATTATTATTATTATTGTCCGACCCACTGTCTGAATGATCAGCGTTGAAAACTTCGGTTCAGAGGGTCCTGGGTTCGATTTCCGATAGAGTCGGCGATTTTAATCGCCTCTGATTACTCTTTCTGGCTCGGAGATTGGGTGTTTATGTTTGTCCCAACATTTTCCTCTTCATATTCATACAACACACTAGACTATCAACCATCACAGGTACACTCAAGAGTGATTAGATAGGGTTGGCGTCACGAAGGGCATCCGGTCGTAAAACAGGGCCAGATTCACATGTGCGACACAGTTCGCACCTGCAACCCCACAGGTGTGGGAAAAGTGGTAGAAAAAGATTATTATTATTATTATTATTATTATTATTATTATTATTATTATTATTATTATTATTACGCTTTTATCAATACTGAGGGTCGTAACTACAGAATTGCTAACTTGACGGAAACCCTTTTGAAACTAAGTACGTGCTTCAATATTAACCCTTAACTGGAAACATGCCTTATTTTTCGTCTTCTTTTTTTACTAGTTGCTTTACGTCGCACCGACACAGATAGGTCTTATGGCAACGGTAGGATAGGAAAGGCCTAGGAGTGGTAAGGAAGCAGCCGTGACCTTAATTAAGGTACAGCCCCAGCAATTGCCTGGTGTGAAAACGGGAAAAAATGGAAAACCATCTTCAGGGCTGCCGACAGAGGAGTTCGAATCCCTCTATCACCCGAATGGAAACTCCCACCTGCGTGCCCCTAACCGCATGACCAACTCAGTCGGTCATACATTTTTGTTATTTTTTGTGACTAACTTATATCATGGTGTCTCTCAGACCCTGGATATTTATAATTGAAGTGAACAGTTTTTCTTAATTTTTTGTTGTTTATTGAACTTCATTCTTTTAAAAATATGTTTTCAGTCATTCCACAGCAAAACTTAAAATAGAAATGACTAGACGTCGGAATTTTATGCAGCAATTGTGTAGAATGCAAACTAATTTAGTAAGTAGGAGATAGTGGGTTCGAGCCCCACTGTCGACAGTCCTGAAGATGGTTGTCCGTGGTTTTCCATTTTCACACCAGGCAAATGCTGGGGGTGTACCTTAATTAAGACCACGGCCCCTTCCTTCCCACTCCTAGGCCTTTCCTATCCCATCGTCGTCATAAGACCTATGTGCGTCGGTGCGACGTAAAGCCAACTTAGTAGGATGTGTCGACCAGACCGCTCTTCCATAACGTACCGAGAGTAACATAAATACTAGGGGTTCTGATTGGACGCACCCCTAACATTTATGCAAATCTCATAGCATAAGTATTGTGCAGGCTAACATGTACTTATTCGCCTCAGCCTACTAATGCCTAAAAATCCGCGGACTCTAATTGCAAACGCAGAAGAAAATCTAATATTAAGCTCCGAAGTAGTAGATATCGCATTTTTCGCAAACACCTAGAACATTTTTGTCACGATAATTCCTCTGCTATGTAATTCTTTTATGAGGAACCTGAAATCAATTTCAGAGAAGTTAAAAATGTATCAAACATCTCCGGTGATAAATTCTTCCTAATTCCTCATAAAACGAGTATTTGCCACAACTTGTCCTGTTGAATTTCAGTTTTTATTGCGATCTTTCCTTCTTTTTAAAATGTCTGCCGGGCTGAGTGGCTCAGACGGTTAAGGCGCTGGCCTTCTAACCCCAACTTGGCAGGTTCGATCCTGGCTCAGTCCGGTGGTATTTGAAGGTGCTCAAATACGACAGCCCCGTGTCGGTAGATTTACTGGCACGTAAAAGAACTCCTGCGGGACTAAATTCCGGCACCTCGGCGTCTCCGAAGACCTTAAAAAGTAGTTAGTGGGACGTAAAGCAAATAGCATTATTATTATTATTATTTAAAATGTCTACCTTTTTTCCTTTTTTTTTTTTTACAAGTTACTTTACATCACACTGACACAGATAGTTCTTATGAGATAGTATAGGAGCTAGGAGTGGGAAGGAAGCGGCCGTAGCCTTAGGTACAGCCCCAGCATTTGCCTGATGTGAAAATGTGAAACCATGGAAAACCATCTTCAGGGCTGCCGACAGTGGGGTTCGAACCCACTATCTCCCGGATGCAAGCTCACAGCTGCGCCCGACCAACTCACCATCTTTCCACTGACAGCTCGAAAGCTTCCGCTTACTCGAGCAGTTCGTCTCCTTACTCCAAATCATGCTAGCCGAAAGTTTGCAACATTTTCATAACAGTATTCTAGAACAAATCGAGCAGCTTTCTCTTAGATCTTCTCCGGTTTTCGAATCGAGTAATCCTGGTGAGAGTCCCATATACTGGGGATCTTACTAGTAATTTGTACGTCCTCTCTTTTACATCTTTACTAAAACCCCTACATAAAAACCCTCATAACCAAATGAAGACATCTGTAACCTTTATTTAGAACCTCGATTATGTGATTACCCCAATGAGGAGCATTCCTTTGAAACGTACATCCTGACATCCGTACATCCGTTTTGCCATCATACTATTATTGTCTGCTGCCCATCTGACATCTTCGCAGTCGGTCACAGTTATGTAACTTATTTATTACTCTTTACAGTATAGCATCATCCACAAAAAGCCTTATGAGTGATTCCAATTCTTTACTCATATAATTTATGTATAAGACAACACAGAGGTCAGTTATTACTAAATAACGTGCTCCTTTCTGTCTGTCGTACATATGGTAGCAAGTTAAAAATAATCGAGGAATAGGCAGATAGATAACGCTTTATTTGGGGAGAAATTACGGCTCAAGGCGCCCTCCTACTATTAGTCACTGTACAGAATGAAAATCCCACGAACAAGAGTGATTAGGAAATACTTTACACTATAGCTGTCGATTTAATCGAGTAATCGAACAGATTAACTGTTTAATCTAAAATCCATTAACCGATCAGTGTGCTTTAGCCGATTAATCGAACCGATTAAAATTGTAGTGTGGTTAAGGAGAAATTACTGTTTTTTGTGGCACCTGTGTATTGTATCGTTGTTTGACATTTGGTGTGCTAGCCTCAGCTATTGTACGATTGACTGGTCATTAAATTAAGCTGATATTGATATCTTTCTTTCAGAAATGTAAAAGCAATAATACCTCTTTGATAGTTTTCTTGCAAAACGAGGGTTATGACTATTACTTTTACCAGTACCGGTGAGGCTATTGCAGTATACTGTATTTGCGGACCTTCACAAAACACAGTCAGGCGGCATGATGGATAGATATGGAGAAGGTACTTGAAGAAATTGTCATTAAGGAACTTCTAGGTAATTTGCGAATGGACAGACACCAATTGCTAGGAAGACACAGTAGAAAATGTGACAACTTTAAACATCAGAACGTGTTTGGTTGTTGTTCAGAAGAGAGTGTATATTCGTGTTCAGTATTTGTGAACTTCAGTTATAAAATATGCCTTGTGAAACGGTGCGAGAAAATCTTGGTAATATTTCCTGACTTTAAACTAAACGATTGTTGTAAAATGACAGACAGACAGACATAGATTCTTTTGTAAGAAATGCGGAAAATCGTTAAGTTATACTGGAATAAAAGTAGGTAGTCTTCACTTCATCTTAATCATATTAATCCCTTCGAAAGTATATCTGCATCTATCTATGTCTCTACTAGTTCAATTTCTCAGTCAGCTTCGGAGCACCGAATAGTGAAGGCTGTGTCCTCTAATACGGAAACTGACATAACGAATAAACTAGTGAAGGGCCAGTATCCAGTATTCGGGAGATAGTGGGTTCGAATCCCATTATCGGCAGCCCTGAAGATGGTTTTTCGTGGTTTCTTATTTTCACACCAGGTTGTACCTTAATTAAGGCCACGGTCGCTTCCTTCCCACTTCTAACTCTATCCTATTCCATCGTCGCCAAAAGACCTCTCTGTGTCGGTACGACGTAAAGCAACTCGTAAAAAAAAAAAAAAAAAACTAGTAGGGCCTAAAGTGGATTGTGCAAGATACGTAGGGGGCCGCCTTGTCTCTGATCGTGGTAATAAAGAGGTTTTATGGGAAGCTCTCATTTCTCACCAACTTCCCTCTAGAGATACGGCAACAAAAATAAATTAAAAGGACAAGTTGTATGACGTAGAAAGACCATATTATTAGAATTATTAGATGAACTGAAACAAGCAGAATTTGTTAATCTCACGGTGGATTTTTGATCTTCCATATTTAACCGTAATTACTTGGGGGTTACAGCTTATTGGGTTGATTCAGTTGGGAAGCATCCTAATTCAACATTACAAATTAAACATGTTAGAGAAAACCACAATGCCGCTAACTGCAAAGAAGAGTTTGAAGATGTAGTTCTCGAATGTGGGTTGGAAGATGAAATTGTCACCGTTTGTCGTTCTAGAAGTTGAGAGAGCAATTTTCAGTTTGAACTCGATTAAAATTCGTTTAATCGATGGATTAACCGATTAAAGGCATTCGGTTAACCGATCGACATTTTAAATCGATCGACAGCTCTACTTTATACTGTATATGGGTACAAAGTGTCCACGTATCGGATCAAGGTGCTTGTTATTTGTATAACGTAATAACCGAGAATGTCTTCTCGGAATTTCGCTATAGCGTATATCTCGCGCGTTCGATTGCCGTGCGTAATTGTGTGTTAGTAATTGTTGCTGTCGTTAATGAGCAACCGAAGCGTGCTCGTCCAATTAGGACGCAGTGTGGGCTAATTTAAACTGCTGTAAAGCATTGCATGTTTACTGCATTCTGTTGACATTCTCATTTTTTCTTCCTGTTCATCTTGCACTGTTGTGCGTCTTTTGTGGGAAAAGGAAGTCTTTTTATTCCCGCGAGCAAAGATTACCTTTAAGGGGCGAGGTCGGCGTGCGCTTCTAAACTGGGGGCACGTGTTCAGCCAGCTTCTGGAGGAACAGCTGCCAGCTAGCTACACTCTTCCAGCCAGCACGTGCGCTGGCCAAACATCTCCAGTGGAAAGAGATCTTCATACCACCCGTACACACAGCGACAGGGGTGGACTAGCATGGTACAGCTCTTCCTGAATGATTGAGCAGAACACTCTCTTTCATTAACCCTCTTAGTACCAGGCACAGATCCTCAGAATATACCTACAAGTTAAAAGCCGGGCCGATTTAACTTACACCATTTTGCAGGTTCCTTTAATGTGTAGTGACCAATAGTTTGATCTGAAACATTCTCCGGACGTTATAAGTATGTATGTACTGATATAGATTTATCTTGAGCGACACTCATTAATAGTTTTAAGTTTTAACATAAAAAAGTAAATTCGGAAGTAGAAAGTAAAATAATATGATAATACAACTTATGAATAAAATATCGTAACTTTTCTACGATGTATACATCAAAGACTGTAAGTGCTGAAAATATGAAGCACAAGTGTTCAGTAGTTCAGAAATTCCATGATGAATGTAAACACAACATGATGTTTTAAAATTCTTTGCAATGAAACGAGTGATAGTATACGCTCCTTGGTAACGTCATTAGGAACTACATGCATGCATGTATGTATGTACACTGACTGACAGAGCAAATGCAACACCAAGGAGGAGTGGTTCGAAAGGGATGAAAGTTGGGGAAAAAACAGAGACGGCACGGACGAATAATTGATGTTTATTTCAAACCGATATGCAGGTTACACAATGCGCACGGCATCGACTCAGTAGGATGTAGGACCACTGCGAGCGGCGATGCACGCAGAAACACGTCGAGGTACAGAGTCAATAAGAGTGCGGATGGTGTCCTGAGGGATGGTTCTCCATTCTTTGTGAACCATTTGCCACAGTTGGTCGTCCGTACGAGGCTGGGGCAGAGTTTGCAAACGGCGTCCAATGAGATCCCACACGTGTTCGATTGGTGAGAGATCCGGAGTGTACGCTGGCCACGGAAGCATCTGTACACCTCGTAGAGCCTGTTGGGAGATGCAAGCAGTGTGTGGGCGGGCATTATCCTGCTGAAACAGAGCATTGGGCAGCCCCTGAAGGTACGGGAGTGCCACCGGCCGCAGCACATGCTGCACGTAGCGGTGGGCATTTAACGTGCCTTGAATACGCACTAGAGGTGACGTGGAATCATACGCAATAGCGCCCCAAACCATGATGCCGCGTTGTCTAGCGGTACGGCGCTCCACAGTTACTGCCGGATTTGACCTTTCTCCACGCCGACGCCACACTCGTCTGCGGTGACTATCACTGACAGAACAGAAGCGTGACTCATCGGAGAACACGACGTTCCGCCATTCCCTCATCCAAGTCGCTTTAGCCCGGCACCATGCCAGGCGTGCACGTCTATGCTGTGGAGTCAATGGTAGTCTTCTGAGCGGCCGCCGGGAGTGCAGGCCTCCTTCAACCAATCGACGGGAAATTGTTCTGGTCGATATTGGAACAGCCAGGGTGTCTTGCACATGCTGAAGAATGGCGGTTGACGTGGCGTGCGGGGCTGCCACCGCTTGGCGGCGGATGCGCCGATCCTCGCGTGCTGACGTCACTCGGGCTGCGCCTGGACCCCTCGCACGTGCCACATGTCCCTGCGCCAACCATCTTCGCCACAGGCGCTGCACCGTGGACACATCCCTATGGGTATCGGCTGCGATTTGACGAAGCGACCAACCTGCCCTTCTCAGCCCGATCACTATACCCCTCGTAAAGTCGTCTGTCTGCTGGAAATGCCTCCGTTGACGGCGGCCTGGCATTCTTAGCTATGCACGTGTCCTGTGGCACACGACAACACGTTCTACAATGACTGTCGGCTGAGAAATCACGGTACGAAGTGGGCCATTCGCCAACGCCGTGTCCCATTTATCGTTCGCTACGTGCGCAGCACAGCGGCGCATTTCACATCATGAGCATACCTCAGTGACGTCAGTCTACCCTGCAATTGGCATAAAGTTCTGACCACTCCTTCTTGGTGTTGCATTTGCTCTGTCAGTCAGTGTATGTATGTACCGGTACGTATTTATTTATTTATTTATTTATTTATTTATTTATTTATTTATTTATTTATTTATTTATTTATTTAGAATCACAACAGCCTAGCATCGAATTACGAAGATCCGTAATACATCTCTTACGTACGCCTACAATAGATACAATAATTGATCTAAAATGGGAAATGTACAAATGTTTACAAAAGACACAAATATTTTAAAACATTAAGTTACGAGCCTTAAACAACTAAAATCCTATATTTCACATATTTACATAAACAATGGCATAAGGAAAGAGAAATTCACGTAAATACGACTGAAAACACAGATAATGGAAAATAAGAGATGATTTCAATTTTAGAAGTTATGACGCTTCCCGGACTAACAATTTTCGTAGTCTTAACTTTGTGATGTCAAATATATAAGTATTCGGACGAAAAAGTTTCTGTTTTATAAAAGTGCAACTCTTTTGCTGTTAAGAATGCCGATCGTTCCGTAAACCAAGGAAACTATAAGCGTTTGAAATTATCATTGCAGAGTCCATTGATGTGGGGAATAAGTGTTATGTTTTAAATAACGTCAACAAGTCAAGGAGGAGAAAATCTGCAATGCCTGTCTATTAGTGTGTTCCAGTGTACCAAAGTAAACTTCAACTGTAGTCTATTGTTGCTGTATTTTATACTGCAAATGTTAAAAAGTCTTGCTCTTGCCGCTTCTTTTCATCAGTCCTACGTTCAAATCAGCTATGGGCCTATCCCCTGTATTATTCTCCTTGACTTTCACCGCAGACTATTGAGAAGAGGGAAGCGCATAGCGTTTGTTACACGCATGTCCTGTAGCGGACAAGTTTAGACAGCCTATTCCCTTAGGACCTCGACTGTATTAGATTAACGAGGCCAAGGGAATCTCTTGTTTCATTTTCTTTTGCTGACGGTTCTTTCTTCGAGGATCGGACTTCTTCCAGTTTTTGCTCTGATCAAATTTCGTGTCAGGAGGGTATGTTTGCCTACTTGTGCCGCCTTTTCAAACAGTGATTACCACCATCTCCAAGGAACTAGTTACCATTCATAAGCTTTCTGAGATCTTGCAGAATACGGCTACGTCGAGAATTATGAATATTCGATTGGTTAAAGCTCTGGTGTTCTCCATCTTTTCGTATGGTTGTGAAATCTGGACTCTCAAAGATATGTGGTGTTGGCACAGAAAATCGAGGAGATCGCTGCAACAACGCTTAGCTTCAAAGCACAGTAGACTGTTCTAGCAGATAAAATGAATATTGGACCCTCACTCATGTGTTTACAAATGCTGTCACTAAATTTACCAGATTACGTGAAAAATTTGAACTGTAGTCAGGAAAATATGACTTACTGAGGAAGGAGTTATTCTTTTAATTTTCCATCACCATTTCTCCTCTTTTTTGACCGGTTTAATATAGAATTCCTGGCAAAGAACCTCATTAGCCGTACAGTACTGTAGATCCAATCCGAATAGAGAGCCTAATCAATAATACACATTTCGCATGAATGTGCTTTAGTATTTGTATTCCTATTGTGAGTTCTTTCAAGTGTAAATATTCTTCAATAACACCAACGCTTTGGGCGAGTTGAAAATAATATTGCTCACTCAATAATTATAATCTCTGCTTTCATACGCCTGCAAGGCACGTGATAGAAACAAGGTAGACAATGAGATCTGCTGCAGCGTCCTTCAAGAGGGGGCCGTCCATTGTACAGTACTTTAAATACATAATTACAGAGGGCCATGACTTACGCACAATTGAATGAAGAGTAGAGATTCATTGTAGGTGTTGTTAGTCAAGAGGATGGGGTTGGCAAAGAGTGTTCTCATCGACCAAATGAGTGAAGGGTTGCTGGATTTGGTAGTTAGCTTACAACCCTTATTTAAGGGGGAAACCCTACTGAAATATTGGCCCAAAAAGTGCCCCTGAAACCAGCAAAATGAGATTTTGTTGTGAGTTGATACTTCCACACTTGGGACACAGTGATTGTTTTTCATGTGCGTTCAGTTTTAAAATTATCGCGAAGATGTTTACATCATGCCTGTGGTTTTGCGAGTTTTCATATTTACATTATGATTAAATCTATGATCTAAGTAAATAATGGATTGTAGTTATGATCGCTGGAGGGAGTGTACGAGCAGAAAAAAGATACCGGTAAGTGAGCGTATTCCTTCATAACTTCATTTGCTCGAGCCAAAAATATCACAATAAGCAGATGAAAAATAACCATGCGGAGATTAACAACTAATTTAACCTAAGAAACTAATTTACAAATTAAATGATAAAACGTATATACATCAGCCAACACAATCAGTCCGCATTGAACAACTTCAGCCCAGTGTTGGGTGACATTGATGGCCTCAGGATTTGCTTCAATTTATCTCCAGCGTGCATCGTATTGGATATAGATTTCATTGGTACACATGCTGGATTTCCTCAATTTCGCAGTCACATACCGTTGATAAAGACCATGTTTCATTTCTTTCAGTTATCGCTGGTTCTGCATTGGTACCGATGCTGAATTTTTCATCAATTTCGCAGTCGCACACTGATTCTGAGCCTGTTGAGAGCTTTCCAGACAGACCATTACGCCCCAGGCTGTCAGATGGTTCCATGCAGTGAAGCTCATCTCTTTCTTTCCACATCTCTCTCTCTCTCTCTCTCTCTCTCTCTCTCTCTCTCTCTCTCTCCAGTTCTGACGTCATGTAGGAGGCGTAATTGCCATTGTGATAGCATAGGTCGTTTTTTTAAAGATTCTCTGTCATTGACTTGCTTTTTTAGATCATGCACTGTTCTTCCACATGCACTGCCAGTCTACCTGGTTGAGAGTCTTTCTCGTGTTCTCTCGCTTGGTTTTCCCTGAATGATCAACTTCTCCGTAATTTCTAGTCCACTCGTCATTACATGGTCAAAGTATTGCAGCTGATTGAGTCGAACCTGGCCTGAGATTCTCATTTTAAGTTCTTTTAGGATGAAAGCTGAGCTTATTTATTTTTTGGACAGAATTCCTCGCAAAGTCAGCTTTTATAATTGCAGTTGGCATGTGCGGTGATCGTTCAGTGTAATTCTAAACATCTTCTCCAGCAAAACATTTCATTTGCATCGATCTTATTCATCTCTTTCGTCAGGGCTTAGTATGGGAAATATCAGGTTCTTGGAATTCTGTTGTTCCCTCCATAATGTTGATTTTTTTTCATTGCCTCCTTAGCCAGATTGCATCTTCGTCCTCTCTCTTCTCCTGATGACCCAGGATTTATCAGAGATCAAAGATACAGTAGATGTATTCATTGACAACTTCGAATTAATCAATCCGCTTTATTTCTCTCCACATAGCCAACAGGCATTTCTCGTTAGTGTGAGCTATAGATTGCGAAAGCTCTCTCTCTCTGGACTTTAATCTGGAAGGGGGAGGTTGGTGCCTATGCACTGGATGTTTCCTCGAGATAGACGTTTTGTCTCTCTGTGTGTGTCCGCTGATGGCAGGGGGTTCTGTTTCAGCCGTATAGGACAGTTTTACCCGAGGCGTTTGTTTCAGACACCCGGTGAGTCTGCACGTCTCATTCAAAGTAATTAGCATGTGCCGGGCTTGTACCATGCAGGGCTTGCATACTCGGCTGCAACATAGCCTAGGGACAAAACTGCTGTGCTAACTGTCTTTGGCATACCACCCGTTGTTATTTTGCGCCTACTTTGAAACAATGTTCGAGATTGACCAAAAACATGGCTTCGGATTGAGATAGCTAAATAAAATTCAGGAAACTCAATCGTCAAAAATTACCAGTGTTTCGCCCCAGTGCGACCTGGGCTCATCAGTTGGATACCGCACCTTCCCAAGACAATAGCCGGCTAGCACGCCGGTAGCAACACCACTTCAAGCTATACATGTGATAAGCACAATGCAGTGCCGACGTACTACGGGAGAATTGCATCTCTACTTGCTATATATGTCCTCCCGGGTTAGCATAACCAAAAATATGGCTTCCGATTGATATAGCTAAATAAAATTCAGGAAACTCAATCGTCAATATTGCGAAGGTGCGGTATCCAGCTGATGAGCCCATGCCGCACTGGGGCGAAACACTGGTAATATTTGACGATTGAGTTTCCTGAATTTTATTTAATGTTCGAGATTCGCCTCCTCCCAAGTTACTTGAAGTTTCCTTAGATGCCAGTTGGTTTCAGGGATTGTATACGCATAGATCTAGGTTGGATTGAGCTGGTCCTTGTGATGGTGTGTGTTCAGTTCGACTAGGGCTTCAATCAACACCTCTTCAACATGTTAAGAAGATTCGCACTTGGCTGCAACAGCAAGATCAGCAGCATAAATAAAACCTCTGGTAATCCTGGGGAGTGGCTGGTCATTGGTGTAAACATCGAAGAGAATTGGAGCTAGAACGCTACCCTGGGGTGAACCACTCTTTTGTGCTCTTCATCGACTGCGTTGTCCGTGAAAATCTGTTGTAAGATCATAGACGTTCTGGAGAATAATTGATGGGAGACAGTATTGTACGTTGATTATAGATTAGTGAAAGCCATTCCTGTTTCCCTCCTAAACTAAAAGGCGTCTTGAATGTGTTGAGTCAGATTGAGTACCTGCGAGTCATTTTCTTGACTAAAGGCAGCTTGTTCTGGTAAGTTGTACTGCAACTGCCAGTCCAGCAAGGATCATTCTTTCGAAGGACTTGCACAAATGCCAGGCAAAGAAGGGGCACTGGCCTGTAGTTTTTAGGATCTCCAGCTTGTTTTCCTGGTTTTGTACAGCAGATACTCGTGACTTCCTTCACATCTTCGAAATCTGGTAGGAATTGATACAGGTATTGAATATACATATGAGGAGCCTCCCTGACTCAGGCGGCAGCGCGTCGGCCTCTCACCTCTGGGTTCCGTGGTTCGAATCCCGGTCACTCCATGTGAGATTTGTGTTGGACAAAGCGGAGGTGGGACAGGTTGTTCTCCGGGTACTCCGGTTTTCCCTGTCATCTTTCATTCCAGCAACACTCTCCAATATCATTTCATTTCACTAATAATTCATTCCATTCCTGACCCGGTCAGTAGACTGGAAACAGGCTGTGGATTTTCCTTAAATATACATAGCAGCCATACCTTGGTTTTGGGACCTAAGTGTACAATCTGCTCGACACAAATGTCAGCCAAGCCTGCAGCTTTTCTATCTTTACTGCCCTTAATCGCCTCTTCTAATTCACCCAGAGAAAAATGGAATGTAAAAGAAACCACTTTTCCCTTTGCGAAAGTAAAGTGATAAATATGTCTCCCGGTCGTGGCCATCCATCAAATGGCCACCAGCCATAAAACTAGTCTGCGTGGTGTGCCGTCTCCAACAAACATCCATGCAGCTCGTATACACCACAGTGACAAGCAGTTACTACCCCGTTGTCAAGGGTCTGCTTTATAAGGATTGCGCCAGCTTAGCAATAACCACACAGAATAATGTTATTGTTGCTATGTTTCGAATCCTGATTAATGCATGTGAGATTTTTTGAATTGTAACTTACTTCCCTATGGTTCGAATATTACGTGTCATTGTTTTACCGGTGATTACGAGGTTTCAAATCATGTGAAACTGCTGTCTGGCGTGCTTTGATTATCCTCGTAAACATTTCAACTCATTCTGTTTTTAAATGTCGTACAACTGCTTATTAATAAATTGTGATAGTAGGCGTGTTTAATAACCTGTTAGCCGTTTCATATGTGAGTACGTTCCTCTTGTAAAGGGAGAACTTGTAGGAGGTCACCTGGACAAGGCCGTTCTCTTCTGTGACGTCTATAATTAGCAGTGCTCTTTCAAGCACACCGACCGGAAAATTGTTAACGTTTTCTCTCGCACTGAGTTTTTTTTTTTTAACTTACTAGCTTGAAAGCACACCGGTACGACAGGGTTCAACAGCCTTTTATCTGCGAAAAATTAGTAAGGAGAATTGTTACATACAAGCCATAAAACGTCAAAAGCTTTAATAATAATATTTTATTGCAGCCAATGGCCAAAATATATTTACGTTAATACACAACATTAGTCATCTCTGCAGAAGGCTATCATCGATTCGCGCTGACAAGTACAAATCATGGCATGATATCGTTCACAGCTCTTACCACAACGTTCACATACACAGTCCGTATCTGGTTGATGGAATTTCTTTGTTTTACGCAGCTTATAATGAAATCCGTGTATTGCAAAGCGTGTAATCAAGTGTCTGAGCTCATATCCTCCTGCTTGCCAGTCTTTGTAAACCATTGCGTCCGTCGAGTAAAATTCGCTCCATATGTCTCTCTTCTTTGCTCGTAATTTCTCCATGAACTGTAGATATGTTGGTGTAGTTGGTAGCGGTAGGTGACAACGGACATCTTCTACATAGAAAGGTTCGCGAGTTAACTAATATACAAGCCGTGAAGGCGTATACTTCGAGACACATAGTGCCTTTTTCAGAAACGTAGACGGCAAAAGCTTTCCAGTCACATCTTCTGGATTGTTCTCTTTAATGAGCTGGCTCTCGGGCTGTTGGCCTTTTACCCGTAGGCCCCGGGTTCGATCCCGGCCAGGTCAGGGATTTTATCTGAGGGGTGGTTCGAGGTCCACTCCGCCTACGTGTTTATTAAGGCTCGTGTGTTAAGGAGAGTCATATTTCTTTCCCGAGATAATTTTACCTGAAATCTGAAAAATGACTGTGAATGACGGGTTCTTGACCCCGTTTATAGCAATCTTTATGTTGCATATAAATTAATATTTCGGTCATTTTTATTGCTTTGGTCTTATTTTGGACATTTTATTGATATAAGGTCAAATTTTGTTATATTTTGAGGATTTTTCTTATTGAAATTGAGGCGTCGTTTTTAACAAGGTACATGTTATCTGCGTCGAGTTTCAAACATACCCCCCCATGGCAACTCAGCCCTTGAAGGGCCTCGGCCTACCAAGCGACCGCTGCTCAGCCCGAAGGCCTGCAGATTACAAGGTGTCGTGTGGTCAGCACGACGAATCCTCTCGGCCGTTATTCTTGGCTTTCTAGACCGGGGCCGCTATCTCACCGTCAGGTAGCTCCTCAATTCTTATCACGTAGTTTGAGTGGACCTCAAACCAGCCCTCAGGTCCAGGTAAAAATCCCTGACCTGGCCGGGAATCGAACCCGGAGCCTCCGGGTAAGAGGCACGCACGCTACCCCTACACCACGGGGCCGGCCTCGAGTTTCAAACATAGGATTTCAAAATACTGTACAGAAGACAGAGTACATGTTCTTCAACTTTGCGCAGCCAGGGCAAGCTGGCGCACACGACATTGTCTTCCTTGTTGGAGAACCACTGATGATGACCGACAAGTTCAAATATCTTGGATCGGTCATCACAACTGATGGTAATATCGATGGAGATGTCAAGCACCGCATCAGTGTTGGTTGGATGAAATGGCGGTCCCTTACTGGTGTTCTGTGTGATAAGCGAATGCCAGTCAAATTAAAAGGCGAAGTGTACAAAACCACTCCGAATGTTAGGCAACGCGGAATGCATGGCACAGAGATGTGGATGTTGCGGGAGTCACTCTGCATGACAAAGTGCGCAATGAGCATCTGCAAGTAGCCTATCCTATAAAGTTATGCCCATCAGCGATAAGATGGAGGAAAAAATAGCTATGCTGGTGTGGTCACGTCAGAAGAATAAATTAAAACCATTTAGTACAGAAAGCTCTCGCCGTCGAAGATCCGAAGAGAAGAAGAGGGCGTCCTAAGGCAACATGGAAACAAACTGCTGAGGCTGCTTTAAGGAAAAGTGAAGTGCCATTAGATCTGGTACAAGAATATCGGACATACTCTCTCCGAGCCAGACGAGCCGACCCTGTGTGAGCTCGGGAGTGTCCGTTTTATGGGTGCATATGCGACCAGGAAAGAAGTAGTACAGGATATTTCTCTCACCTTATTCGTAATAAATATAATGAGTTAGATGTACCTTTGTTCCCCCGAAGCAGATAGGGAGCTGGTGTAGAAGACGTGATGCCGACGAACGTACGCCGACAGATACCAAAAAGCACGCTAATACTTTTTTTGGTCCACCTTTAGGAGAACGCAGTGAGAAGTGCTCTTCAGGGCTATGCTACTGAATGAATGTATACAGTTTTAACGTAGGCCTGCCTACCAGTAGCGGCCGGCCCTTAAGGACTCCCGGACGGTGTCCTGCATAGACATTTGAAGTCAAATATTGGACTCGAATAATGCTTTTATAAAAGTGACATTTCATTGTAAAACTGTACATTCTCATTATTAAGGAAGAGTGTTTAGTAATATCTAACTTAGGTGATTGACTTTCAGAGCGCAATTCACTGGTAAATGTTTTCAGGTTTAAGATAAGGCACGGACTCTCGAGCTTCCGTCCGAGGATGTAGTGTTGATGAGGGGTTTGAGATGTAAGGGGCAAGCGCGCTGATAGACTGTTTCGGGCAGAGGAAGGGTGCGGGAAAACGCTTTCACTTGGGCAGAGTCCGTAGCAGTGTAGCAGTAAAGATGTCCTCACAAAGCCCTATACGATCATGCTCCAGCCAAATCTCCATGGTGGCATACAGTAAAATTAAATAATAATTTATGAACTTGTTTGCGCTATTATTTATATTTTAAGAAGAAAAATAATAAACAATAATTGAGACCAGTAATTTTGTTACAAATTTGGTCTCTGGCCTGCATCTCGCGTTTTGTGAGAGTTGGCAGCAGTGAATTAGGTTTTTTTTTTCGCGCGGGAGAATTGAATGAGTGAGGTGGTACTGGTCAGTAGCAAAGAAAGAGTTGTGGGAAAAAGTACTGTGCCCCCCCCCCCCCCCCAATTGAGACATAGAGAGACCACCAGCCGCCACTGCTACCTACGGTAGCTCTGTCAGTTTCTGTGATTAAACGTGTCTGCTATATTATCGCTAACAATATTTTGGCACGTTCAATGTTAGTAGGGCCTAATACTCCAATATTTGCTACCTATCCCTACAAGTTCAAATCATATTTTACATTTTTAGGTCATATTTAGCTAGTTTTAAAGACATAAACTCCCGAACACTAGGATTACAATTGAGGAGATATCTGACAGCGAGATAACGGTCCCGGTCTAGAAAATAAAAAATAACGGTCGAGAGGATTCGTCGTGCTGACCACACGACACCTCATAATCTGCAGGCCTTCGGGCTGAGCAGCGGTCACTTGGTAGGCCATGGCCCTTCGGGACTGTTGCGCCACGGGGTTTGGTTCTCTCGGTCTGGTATTTCCTAATAAATAATTCTTAAGGTATGGATATGACGAAGCAGATGGCATTTAAGTAGATGCAGGATGCAGTAGAAATGGGCGTCTTGGAGAACTGTATCAAACTAGTCTTATGAACATCAACAATCACTGTATTTCAAACCCTCAAACTGCATCGTGGGATCATTTATGATACTGCTGAAACAGACTTGCTCTTATAATAGAGAGCAGTTTCGTATTGCCAGCGAATACGTGGGTTGGGTCACGTAGTTATTAGCTTGCATCCGGGAGATAGTGGGTTCGAGCCCCACTGTCGGCAGCCCTGAAGATTGTTTTCCATGATTTTCCATTTTCACACCAGGCAAATGCTTGGGCTGTACCTTAAATAAGGCCACGGCTGCTACCTTCCCACTCCTAGGCCTTGCCTACCCGATCGTCGCCATAGAATCTATCTGTGTCGGTGAAAGGCAAGGCACTTGTAAAAAAAATAAGACACGTATTCAATTGTTGGTATTGCAGTGCCTTCCCGCTTTTTCTCGTTTAACTTTTACCAGGCTGTAAATATTCTGTCATACCCTAATAATAGTGCAATAAGCAAAATTGAAATAATATAGTTACTCACCTTAATATAGCCGTTGCCATTAAATACCCCACGACGCATTTCATGCATTGGAAATACCACGACGCAGCTTGAGGATTAACAGAGTGAGCTGAAAATTTTGGACTCCTAGCTTGGAAAAGAATAACACACTGTCGTTGTGGGAGATGTTTGATACATTTCGAATTTCTTTGAAATTGTTTAAGAAAAGAGTAGGTAAAAGACTGATAGGGAATCTGCTACCTGGGTGACAGCCCCTGTTCAGTGCTGATTGATTGATTGATTGATTGATTGATTGATTGATTGATTGATTGATTGATTGATTGATTGATTGATTGATTGATTGATTGATTGATTGATTGATTGAAACCATTTTTAAATGGTTAAACTTACATTGTTAAATAACAATGAATAGGATTTCTAATAATAGGCTTTGAAGCACAAGGGTCATTTTTTGACGTATGGCCATGAGATACTGAATAAAATATGAACTAATTTCATTCTGTCCTATATTTTGAGTATTCTGGTTTTTATTGCCACTATAAAGGAGAATTACGAGAAGTTTTATAACCTAACTGTAACTGGAAGAATCTTTGTAATAAAAGAAAGAGGCATGTTCAAAGGTCACGCACCATGTTTGCTCTCTTCGTCGTGGAGGTCTTTGGCCTGGAAGACTAGTGTGAACCTTTTGGGAGTCTAAAAGAGTGGAAGAGAGAAAGGTCGGTGCGGCGGGGTTTGTCGGGGTTGCCTGGCGTAAGAAAGGAGCGGAAACGGATGTGGCAGATAGACGGTCCGACGAACGGGGAGGCTGAACTGGGACATTAGCCTTCAGTCTTCATCTTTTATCGTCCTGCCAGCTGACGCCAGTGACATTACTACTCACAACATACTACTATACACATTAAAAGGACTCCCCTCTGCCATCCGTGTAGAATCAAGTGTCGTGACGCGAATTGGAAGCTGAAGCTGAGTGGTTCTGTGCCGGATGACGTCCATCGAGTATGTCATTATTTTATTCCAGTACCGGTATTTTTTATTACTTCTCTGTTACTTATGGAACATTATTTATTTATTTATTTGTTTATTTATTTTCTGTCTCCATGATAGAATTGTCAGTGTAGCGGCTTTGGAATCAGAGGGCCACTGGTTTGATTCCCGGCCTAGCCGAAGAGTTTAGCCGCGTCTGCATGATTTCTCTAGGTGTGTCTACTCATCCCCATCTTTTCTTTTACACACACACACACACACACACACACCACAGAAAGATCTAATGATGAACACATCACCTCCACTTAGGTTTGGCGTGAGGAAGGGCACCCGACCGTAAAATTAGTGCTTACGCCTAGTAATTAGGAAGAGAGGTCAAGAAAGAAAGAAAGAAAGAAAGAAAGAAAAAAATAGTGTCAAATTTCCCTTTTGAAAAATCATATGATAGTAAATGTCTTTCGATAAACGAAACTCAAATTTGATAATCATTTATTTTCATCCAACGAATCGTTTTCGAGAGACCTATAAGTTATGGAATTTGGAGTCGACAAGTGTAGGACTCAGTGCATCGAAAGCGAGAAACGGACTCACGGCCTATGGAACTACCTCGAATGAATAATCATTTCTCTAGAGTATGATGAGATGACGCCTCCTTAATAAAACTAGCCTTCTATGTGTGTCTCGGTCATGGCCATCCAAACAAACAATGTTTCATATCACAGCCTGCACGGTTGCTAGGTAACATCGTGTCACACATTTTGTATCGCTAATTTAGTGGCGCAAATTTTTAGATGAAATGAAGTGTCCGAGGACAAATTCGGCTCGCCGGATGCAGGTTTTTTGATTTGACTCCCGTAGGCGACCTGCGCGTCGTGATGAGGGTGAAAATGATTATGAAGACGACACATACACCCAGGCCCCTGCCAGAGAAATTAACCAATTATGGTTAAAATTTCCGACCCTACCTGGAATCGAACCCGGAACCTATGTGACCAAAGGTCAGCACGCTAACCTCTAACCATATGTAAGAAAATGCATAATTTTTTGTGTTGTTACTTGAAGACTTTTATCAATCTGATAAACATTTTAAAATGATAAAAGATTCTTTAAAATGTTATATATTTACCTAAAACCTTCCTCAAAGTTGAAATAATTACTGATCATCCCAAATTCTCAAAAAATGCAAAATAGTGGGAAAATAAAAACGTGTTTTTATTGTTTGTCATATCGCAGGATGAATGACTGTACTACTGAGCAACGTCGTAATGCGTAGGGAAAAGAGATGACATTGCAACAACATCCGCCCCCTAGTAATATTAAAACCAATCATTTTCTCGTGAACGACTTATTGCTAAACTATTAAAAATCTCAAGTTAGAATTCTGCTAATGTTACGACACATAACGATAATATAATCACTTCCGGCAACAGTGAACCAATACATTTACAGGGATACACTCTCCCCTGTCGTTCTCTACTTTACGAGCCATAGGGCAGAGACCTGGAGAACTAAGAGTAATAAACCCATAACGGCATTACTAACACACCTTGGTAAGTATAGACTCTTTGTCCATTCACCGCATCAGGCTAACTATAGCATTGCAGTGAACTACACATCACTTACTTTAAAAGGTAAATACTATCCAATACTCGGCAGTGCCCACTCCTCATGACGGATGGCCTCCATCAAGGTTCAGTGAATCTCTGATGTGCGCTTACAGTAATGGATCTTCATTACTAAGCCCCCTGATACATACGCGTGAGCGAATTCAATTACAAGGCCATGCTCTACGACTCCTTAAGCGGATTCTTCCCCCACCTCACAAGTTAGATGCAGGTCAGCATGGACATGGTTCATTATCAATTTATCATGCTCACTTTCTAATAAATCCTTGGTCATTGAGGATAAGAACTACGACCTACTACTGTATAATGCTATTCCACACAATAAAAACCAGAGTGATAGTGAACGGATATGAATTCTGTATTCGACTTTTCAGTTATAGACTGGTATGTCGTGTAGTTCGCCTCCATACCATACGGATGTTTGATAATTGTGTTGTTGTTTTCAATGATTTTAGGGCAGAATTGTCCCTAAGGCGGCAACGCGCTCAAAATGCATGTGCGGGATTTTCATGGGCTAGGATTAGAATGGTCGCGACTCCATGCTTCATCGGAACCATCTTATGTTTTCTCTTACCGTGCGAGTTTGTTGTGCGGTTAGGATCGTGCAGCTGTGAGCTTGCATTCCTAAGATAGTGGATTCGAACCTCACTGTCGGCAGCCATGACGATAGTTTTCCGTGGTTTGCCATGTTCACACCAGGCAAATGCAGCGGCTGTACCGTAATTAAACCCACGACCGTTTCCTTCCCACTCCTAGCCTTTTTCTGCCCCATCGTCGCCATAAGATCTATCTGTGTTCAGAATTTAAAAATAATGGTGTTTCTGTATCGGTCGTGTCCCCAGTAGAAAGGAAACGCACTTTTTAATTTTCCGTAATGTATGTATGTATGTATGTATGTATGTATGTATGTATGTATGTATGCGCATCAAGAAAAAACGGCTCAAGTTAATTTAATTAAAATCGGTATGTAAAGTCGGGGAATAAGTCGCTACAATCTAGGCCATACATAATTTTATTCACGCTGAGTGAAATAGTAGTTTACGGGAAGGCCTAAAATTTAATTATCAAATATTTATGTTCTTAGTAGTCCCATCGATAAATACTAAATAACTAAAGATATAATAGTATTACATTTCCGATCATTTATGTCATACATTTTTACCGTGCCGTCTATGATAAGAGATAGGCTATTTGATAATTGGGATTTTGGTTGCTAAGTCAGTATCAGCACCGAGTCAGGAGAAAATCGGTAGACATAATTTAATGGAAATGCGTATGTAAAGTCGGGGAATAAGGAACTGCGGTCTACGCTATAAATAATTTTTATAAGATGCCTTAATATCACGGAGTCGGAAGAAAACTAAATGTGAACGCCTATAATATAGAAAGCTCATAATATTGATCAACAAGAACATTACATTTATTGTTTGTTGCGATGTGTTTGACTTCTGCTGCCACTCATCTCGGATAGGTGGGATTACTGCTGCATACCGAGTATAACAGCCTGCCTGAATACTGGCGGGAAGTAGCTGGAGAGTTAGATCTCTCTCTTCTTTAGTGTGCCATTTCTCTGGTGTATAAATTATCTGACACTACTGGTACGCAACACACTGGTTCATCACAGCATTCGAGCTATTCAATCCCTACTCGTAGACGCTGATTGGAATGAACAGTGTGCACATTTAATGGAATAATGGCAGAAGAGTGTGGATGTCTGCGGCCTGGTTATTCCAGCTCTGGAACGTTGGACTGTTAGATCGACACCGCAGTACTGTTTGTCAAAACCGAGAATATTTGTGGTTTTTCATTTGATTATTTTATATGATAAATGGCTATTATATCTACGTTCCGACTGACGTCTTTGTAATGACGTACAGCATGTTGTCTTCAGACGGGAAAACCACGAAGACAGACTTTTTTGAAAATTCCGTAGCGAAGCACGAGTACATCAGCTAGTTAGAAATATAAGTTAAATATTATGTGGATAATACATTTCATTCAATGGCACGTGGAGTGGGGCTCTGTGATACTAGAAATAAGAGAACCCCACTGTCGGCAGCCCTGAAGATGGTTTTCCGTGGTTTCCCGTTTTTACACCAGGCAGATGCTGGGGCTGTACCTTAACTAAGGCCACATAAGACATATCCGTGTCGGTGCGACGTAAAACAAAATAGCAAAAAAAGAAATAAGAGACTTAACTTACGAGTTCGAGTAAAAGGAAGATTAATAAATTAATTGTCCAATGTGGCGGGATAGTTGGTCGGCGCAACATTCAAATTGAAGTGATGTTTGAGAAAATTAAATGTCCATTTCTTTGGATGTCTATAATCAAAATTGGTCATCATGATCATAGGCACATCAACGTACCGAATCCTAAACAAATCTTTTTTTTTTTTTCATTATTAAATTTGTTATTCTATAGAACTGACCACGATGTATTTACGACAGCGCTGTTTCATGAAAACTACGGTTTCAGCTTTTCAATTTGTTTTTCAACAGGTAGTCTTCTCTTCTACCTGTCTATTGAGACAGTAAACATAATCTTGGTGATATACGCGTTCAACCCAAACACTAAAAGCGTCCTAAAATTTGTCTTTCCATGTACCCGTTTTCGAAGAGCGTGATTCTAGGTTAAAACAATATATCCATGTTAAAACTTATTGGAAATGAAACATTGCCTGCCTGTTGAGTCTTCAGCCCGAAGGCAGGTCAGATCCTCAACAAACACCACCAAGGTTATGCGGTTATTGGAAAAACTCTACAAGCCAATGGCGACGGCACAATGAGGCATACAAGGCATGTTGGAGAGTAAGATAGTTTGCCGTTGCTTTCCTCAATAGCCCAGAAAGTGCTATTGCACCACGACCGACTCTGTGAGTAGCACCTTCCATAACATCAAGGTGCACTCACTATTACTTCCATGGAAGTTATACTTTGCTGTTCCCAGAGACAGATTAATTTTCTTTTTCTTTATGCGACTATTTCTAGCCTCGTGCGGCCCTTGTAAGGCAGACCCTCCAACGAGGGTGGGTGTGTAGGAAACTGCGTGTTATTGTAGTGGAGAGTAGTGTTGTGTGTGAGTTGCAGGCATTTTGAGGACAGTACAAACACCCAGTCCCCGAGCCAAGGGAATTAAACCTTTAATATCAGACTCTGGCGTGAATCGAATCCGGGGTCCTCTGAACGTTGACATTCAGCCAAGGAGGCGGATAAGAGACAGATGCTGAACTCTGCATCGTTTAAGAAACGGTAACAGATGTCAGAATTAAATTCACATACTGTGGCTATCTTAATAACACCGTACCGCACATCAATTACAAACCTCTCCCACCCTCAATGCTATGACTCAATTGATTCAAGTAGAGGTCACTTTATCACCTCTTCCGGTCCCACCCTGCTAAGTATTAAGTCACCCTCCACCCTTGCACTGACTCACAGTGACTAAGAGACCTACTTACGCGCGATTTGTCACTAATATTTTGTTCGCGTCCCTATAATACTTCACCCCTCGGCCCCTCTCCATCATATGAAGAAGCAATGCTCGCGCTGTAACGCTGTCGTCCCTCATAACAGATGGTCCGTATATCAGGCCACATAATTAACTAACTCACATTTCTGGATGGACTGGATCCATGTGACTCAGCGAATAATTTATTAATTATAGTACGTTTTATGTAATATATACGGTTGGTGTAAATTAGATAATTATATGTTTAATATAAAACTGTCGGGCTGAGTGGCTCAGACGGTTGAAGCGCTGGCCTTCTGACCCCAACTCGGCAAGTTCGATCCTGGCTTAATCCGGTGGTATTTGAAGGTGCTCAGATACGTCTGCCTCGTGTCGGTAGATTTACTGGCACGGAAAAGAATTCTGCCGGCCCCGTGGTGTAGGGGTAGCGTGCGTGCCTCTTATCCGGAGGCCCCGGGTTCGATTCCCGGCCAGGTCAGAGATTTTTACCTGGACCTGAGGGCTGGTTCGAGGTCCACTCAGCCTAAGTGATTAGAATTGAGGAGCTATCTGACGTTGAGATAGCGGCCCCGGTCTCGAAAACCAAGAATAACGGCCGAGAGGATTCGTCGTGCTGACCACACACCTCGCAATCTGCAGGCCTTCGGGCTGAGCAGCGGTCGCTTGGTAGGCCAAGGCCCTTCAAGGGCTGTAGTGCCATGGGGTTTGGTTTTTAAAAGAACTCCTGCGGGACAAAATTCCGGCACATCGGCGTCTCCGTAAACCGTAAAAGTATTTAGTGGGACGTTAAGCCAATAACATTATTATTAATATAAAACTGCATCTTATGATACACAGAATGTAACAACAAGGTGCGATCAAATTTTTCAGCACACATGCCTCACACGTAGAAGAAGAAAATATGTTACAGTGGAATGCCGATATCTCGAATCATCTCGGGAGCTAAATTTTATTTCGAGTTATCGAGTTATCGAAATACTGCTGTTGAGCATGTGTAGCACATAATTGAATCATATGTATCTACGAGCTTATACCGAATACATTATTTTAACAGTATTTAAGAATATACAAACTAACTCTATTTTATGGCATCATTTTAATTATAACCATTATTATAGTAACTTTTTTTAAAGACAGGATATAGTACCTGCAGTAGTGGAACAAGAAACATACCTCAATTAACATCCTTGGAAAAAATTCGTTAGTCTCTTCTGTTTGTTACTGTTAACCTTTCCTCCCTTCACGATGAAGCTTCTCGTCAATACCACGCAGCTAGTCATCCGCGATTTAAGGGGGTAATTAATTCACGCCCCAGAAACAGCGAGGCTTCGCCGATGTTCCGATCATTAGAAGTTTTAGTTTTTCGGTTCCCGTCATGTTAGCTCCCGGCATCACTGTAAAAACTTTCTTTACTAGTTAACTGTTCCTCACAAACCACAAATGCCGTATTGCACAGTTAATGTTGCACAAAATTTTTTTTGCTTCAAGGGAGAAAATGTTTGCTTCGAGACATAGAGAAATGTGTGTAACGGAATTTTGAGTAATAGAGAAATAAATACACGTGAAGAATAGGACAAACGGCCGGGAAATTTAAGTTACTTCGAGATACTGAAAATTCGATTAATGGAGGTTCGACTGAATATGGACATGGGACTGGAAACGCTTTATTTCCATGTTAGAGCTAATTTTCTGCAACTCTATATAGTACATTTATCATAGGGAGAAGCCGGGCCGAGTGGCACTGTCCTTCTGACCCCGCCTTGGCATCCCCCTGTGGGTGGGGGTGGTAGAATATCACCCACGATATCCCCTGTCCGTCGTAAGAGGCGACTAATTTTTTTTTTCTAGTTGCTTTACGTCGCACCGACACAGATAGGTCTTATGGCGACGATGGGACAGGGAACGGCTAGGAGTGGGAAAGGAAGCGGCTGTGGCCTTAATTAAGGTACAGCCCCAGCATTCGCCTGGTGTGAAAATGGGAAACCACGGAAAACCATCTTCAGGGCTGCCGATAGTGGGGTTCGAGCCTACTATCTCCCGAATACTGGATACTGGCCGCACTTAAGCGACTGCAGCTATCGAGCGAGGCGACTAATAGGGGCCCCATGGGCTCTGAACTTTGGAGCGTGGGTTAGCGACTGCTTCTACGTACTTGTGCCAGGCTCCTCACTTTCATCTATCTTACCCGACCTCCCTTGATCAACTCTTGTTCTTTTCCGACCCCGAAGGTATTAGATATCGAGGGCTAGGGAGTTTTTCATTTTCATTTTTCATTTTCACGCCCTTCGTAGCCTTTTTTTTCTTTTCGAAGTGTCGGATCCTTTCCATTTTTTTCTCTCTGATTAGTGTTATGTAGAGGATAGTTGTCTAGTTCTACTTCCTGTTAAAACAATAATCGCCACCACCACCCAACCTGGCAGGTTCGATCCTGGCTCAGTTCGATGGTATTTGAAGGTGCTCAAATACGTCAGCCTCGTGTCGGTAGATTTACTGGCAAGTATAAAGAACTCCTGTGGGACCATATACCAACATCTCGTCGTCTCCGAAAACCTTCAGAAGTATTTAGTGGGATGTAAAAACAATAACATTATTATTAATCATAGGAAACGCAGGAACAGAACGTAGCAGCCTACCATACGAAACTCTTACATTCGTTAAGTGATAATTTCATCAGCTCGCCGTCGCATTGGATTCCTGGATGAGCTGATGCGGCAAAATGACATTAGTAGAAGAATAAGCGTGGATTGTTTTTAAAGGAATTAATATAAAATGAAGAAAAGTTGGAATTGATTGATTGATTGATTGAGTGATTGATTGATTGAGTGATTGATTGATTGAGTGATTGATTGAGTGATTGATTGATTGATTGATTGATTGATTGATTGATTGATTGATTGATTGATTGATTGATTGATTGATTGATTGATTGATTATACAGTCGAACCTCGATATCTCGAACCTACATTACTCGAATTTTCAGTATCTCGAAGTAAGTTAAATTTCCCGGCTGTTTGTCCTATTCTTCACGTGTATTTATGGGCGGGCGTGATTGGCTCAGTACCTTAGCTGCTGGCTTCCCACCCGGAAACCTGCGGTTCGAATCCCGGTCGATCCTGTGTCTAGATTTTTATCTCAAGAATCATGTGGCGTCAGGAAGGACATCCGGTCCTAAACCCCCGGCCAAAACCAAAAAGAGCCTGGGAGGCTCCAGCGACTCCAGAAATACCTGGGATAATCTGAAGAAAGTTTTATGGCTCAAGGCAAATATACTAGTGAAAATGAATGCTTCGTACACCTTGACGTCATCGTTCTTATCCTAACATACCTTTACACTTAACGCCCGTCCCTATTCTGCAAGAGGTACGGTAGTGTGTTTTCACGGTGAATTCCTTCTGCTGTGGCCAGCTAGGTCTCCGGATCTCAGTCCCGCAGTGCGCAGGACATGATGAGTTTCCTGTCCTCTAGCCCTCCACGACTAAGGTGTACTGTACAGCGAGTGTGTGATTCAGTACCCCGGGTCCGCCGCCGTAGCATAACGGTTGGCACTATTAAGGTCGATTCACACATCTCCGGGACGTGACGGCGCTCTCCGTTTCCGTATCCGTCCTTTCCGACATGAATATTTCACGTCTGTTCTCACACTTCAGTTCCGTGCACTTATAAGTCGGCAATCAAGTGTTCCATGATGAGTTTTCTTAGTGATGATGAACTGTTAATGATAGCTATAATCTTAGATGAAGAGGAGAAAGAGAGGAAGAAACAAGCGATTCCACAAACCAAGAGTTTGTCAATCCACAGCTCCAAAACTTACCCCCTCGTGGTGGGAATTTGACCAGAGAGGCTTTCTGCATAAGGGATAAGTTAAAAGATTATTTCTGCTCAGAAGCTGGTTCAGTACCGTGGCAAGAACACGTATGAAAGATGTCGATAACGTCACTTAGTGAGTGGCTGAAGACCTTTCCGATATGCTAGTATATTAAGTTCTGAGAATGTCAATTTTTAGTAACATAATTAGTATATTATGATTATTATATTATGTTATATAGGCCTACTGTATATGATTATACTCGTATAATTGTTATAAGAATTGTTTATAATGTTATGTTTATAACTATATTAAATTTGGATTAATATTCACATTGTCGCAGGTACATAGGCGTCGACTTGTTAAACATTTAGAAGGTGGGGGAGGGGGTTGTGCAATAAAGTGAGGTATTAGTAAATTATTTACTACAACTACTAGAGAAGAAGGTATTAATGGTATTAGTACACTACATTTGCTTTTAATTACTTGAAAAATTAAATAAATGAAATTGTTGATTAATTTTTAATGCCCCTGACTTTGTAGGTTGGGGGCAGAAAGTGCCTTGTCGCGGTAAAGTCGGTGCCTATGTACAGACAGACTGATTTTCTTAATCTTAAAAGCAGAAAAAATTGGTTACCTACCTTCAGCTTCCATTTTCTCGCCAATTTCCTCCCATACACGCTTCTTCAAACCACCATCCATATATTTCGAAATAGCTAAATTATATAGAAAAGAGTGTGCCTTCACTAATTCAATCAGCAGTTCGTCCTTCATTTTGGGAGATAAAGTTCAAACATACACAGATACCCTCAGTACTCTACGAAAGCAGAGAAGCAGGAAGGCGCGATGAGAGAAATCACGTCCGTGAAAGCAAGAAAATATCGTTGGCGAGCGAATACGTATTGCCGGCACGGATCACGGAGAAGCACTGAAGGTCACGGCGAATGACGTCAACGGAAGTGTATGAACTCATCCCTTCGTTTACATGGCGACGATATTTTATTTTCACGGAAGATGCCGTCACGGCACGGAAAGCGCCGTCACGTCCCGGAGATGTGTGAATCGACCTTTAGCCGCCGTCCTTGGAGGCCTGGGTTCGATTACGGTACTGCCAGATATTGAAGGCTGGTAAGTGCTTAAATGGTACACGCAGGTCACCTGCATTGGGGATGTGCCTGAATAGAGCTGCACCACCTCGGTGTGAGGATACGAATTTACTATTTTACCATACCCCAGACAATTATTAGCACTTGTACAACAGAATACCTGCCAGGTTAACTGTTTGTGTGCCTACTCAGGGAGGTTCTGAAGTTCGTGAGTTTCCATGTGAATCGCCATGAAAGGGCCAAGATTTTCAAGGGGAGTTTCGAATTGAAGACTTGAATTAGAACTGTCCTGAAGACGATTAGCAGTGATATCTTAAAAATAAAATCTATTCAGATTATCATACTTTTCCCAAAAGTAGTCGCTGTAGTAGAAAAAGAAGATTATTATTTATAAGATGTCTTTTACAGGAGACCCATTTTGGCTCCTTAAACATGCATATTCACATAATGCAATCATGCTTCTCTCGTAAATTGTAGTGCAGCCTTTGTATTTTGGGCAGACCGTATGATATTCAACAATGTACGTGCGCAACATGCTAGACGAATTAAGTACACGGCTAAAATCCGCGACTCAGTCGGGAATCGAATTTGCTACCGTCTGAAGCGGGGCGTCGCAGATCATTCGTCAAGGTGTCGGAGAGTACTTTTACATTGATCCATTCCCGATTACTTGACACCATTATTACGTCTCATTTCCTCATTGTCACAAAGTTACCTTGACAGAATATGACAGTGATATGTATTCGTTCTAAACTATAGTTAGAAAGTGTTCTGCCTTGCATCATTTCCGGAAGTACTGTTAAGTGGTTTTAATATATATTTTTGAATCATAGTTCACCTCAAAGAGTTGTTAAGTTCTCGTAGGATTTTTGACTTACCGAGCTCGATAGCTGCAGTCACTTACGTGCGGCCAGTATCCAGTAATCGGGAGATAGTGGGTTCGAGTCCCACTGTCGGCATCCCTGAAGATGGTTTTCCGTGGTTTCCCATTTTCACACCAGGCAAATGCCGGGGCTGTACCTTAATTAAGGCCACGGCCGCTTCCTTCCGATTCCTAGGCCTATCCTATCCCATCGTCGCCATAAGACCTATCTGTGTCGGTGCGGCGTAAAGCAATTGTAAAAAAAAAAAATCCGTTAGGTATATTTGTAGGCTTTCGTCCGGTGTTTATCAATTTATCCTTTACCTCTTACTGGCGTCAAAGTTTAGGATATAAAATCATAGGCTACAATTTATCATGATGTATGGGCGTAGACGAGTGAACACCTGATTACCTAGCTGCCGGAATAAGGTCAAGTAACTCTTTATGTCAACAGCTCGTTTCATACGCAGTGCGTCTTTTGGCCACCTGGTTTGTGTTTCAGTCGAACAGGGCGGCCAACGACTGGCAAATAGAACAAGTTCTACGAAATCAACCAATCGACACTGATGTGCATTAAGGGTTGTCTCCCATGTGGCAATTCCCTATCTTTTGTTTAACTTGGCTCTTCTTAAATGATATCAAGAAAGTTCCAAATTTATCCCCGACGTCGATAGCTGCAGTCGCTTAAGTGCGGTCAGTATCCAGTATTCGGGAGATAGTGGGTTCAAACCCCACTGTCGGCAGCCCTGAAGGTGGTTTTTGGTGGTTTTCCATTTTCACACCAGGCAAATGCTAGGGTTGTACCTTAATTAAGGCCACGGACGCTTCCTTCTCACTCCTACGCCTTTCCTATCCCATCGTCGCCATAAGACCTATCTGTGTCGGTGCGACGTAAAGCAACTTGTATATATATCAAACATCTCCTTTGGTAAACTAATCCAATCCCTTATTCCTCTTCCTATAAACGAGTGTTTTCTCAAATTCGTCCTCTTTAATTCCAACTTTATCTTAATACTGTGATCTTTCCAACTTGTAAAAGCTCGGCTCAAACTTATTCGTCTACTAATCATTCTACGCCATCTCTCCACTGACAGCTTGGAACATACCAAATAGTCGAGCAGCTCATCTCCTTACTCGCAAGTCTTCCCAGCCCAAAGTTTGCAATCACCAAGAACAAATCGAGCTGCTTTCTTTTGGATCGGTTTCATTTTCTCGAGAACTATTTGTCCAGTTTTCAAAATAGCACTAAATTTTCAGTGCCCTTGTCCGGCTCCATGGCTAAATGGTTGGCGGGCCTTTGGTCACAGGGGTCCCGGGTTCGATTCCCGGCAGGGTCGGGAATTTTAACCATGATTGGTTAATTTCGCTCTCATGGAGGCTGGGTGTATGTGTCGTCTTCATCATAATTTCATCCTCATCGCGACACGCAGGTCGCCTACGAGCGTCAAATCAAAAGACCTGCACCTGGCGAGCCGAACTTGTACTCGGACACTTCCGGCACTAAAAGCCATACGCCATTCATTCATGCAGTGCCCGTACGTTGAACGCTAGGCGTACAAAACTGTGGAGTTCCATTATGAAAACAAAGTTAGTATTGTGATCTGAACAGATAATGACATCCTGGAAAAGTACTACAAGTCTAATTACGAGCTCCTTGGTAATATTCTTGAAACAGGCTTTCGATATCTTTTACCAGTGCCGGGCTGGGTGGCTCAGACGGTTAAGGCGCTGGCCTTCTAACTCCAACTTGGCAGGTTCGATCTTGGCTCAGTCCGGTGGTATTTGAAGGTGCTCAAATACGACAGCCCCGTGTCGGTAGATTTATTGGCACGTAAAAGAACTCCTGCGGGACTAAATTCCGGCACCTCGGCGTCTCTGAGGACAATAAAAAGTAGTCAGTGGGACGTAAAGCAAATAACATTATTATTATCTTTTACCAGTTTATGAGTTATTTGAGGTGAACATCATAGCTGACTCAGCTTGTTCATAAATTTTGGTTAGATGTCTCAAAGTTGTTGTTTTTATTTTTTTATTTTTTTAACTCGGTTGGGACTGATACGTGCTATCGATGATACATTCAAGGAGTGAGGTGAGTTGTGAGAAATATGGTAGAAACTTCATCCCTCCTTACAGTACCCCCTATGAATCAAATCTGAAGTGTAAGGGTCGCGTGGGAGTGAGGCACATCATTACTGTGTGCGTCAGCAGATACACTAGCAATGTTTAGTGGGGTTGGTCGTGAATCATAGCAATGCCACGCTCTGCTGTGCAATTTCTTAGCTATGCTGTAAATTAACCTGCATCCCCGGAGAGCGTGGAGTTGCGGCTAAGAAACTCCAACTTTCGATAACAGGAGATTAAGGTACTCCAAAGAGTGAAAGTTTTGTGGTGGTGATTATTGGTTTAAGAGGAAGTACAACTAGGCAACCAACCTCTATTAACACGAATCAGAGAGAAAATATGGAAAGGATCCGAAATTTCGAAAAATGAAGGTGTCGGCCAAAGAAAGACGAGGGCCGCGAAGGGCGTGAAAGTGAAAGACGCCCGAGAACTCGAATGCTCTAATATTCTCATGGTCGAAAAAGAACAAGACCAAGGGAGATCGGATAGGTAGGAAGCAAATGTCAGGACCCAGCTAAGGGCCCCGTGGTCGCCAGCACGCATTCCCAAGTTAAGAGCCCCTGTGGCCCCTTTTAGTCCTCTCCTACAACAGGCAGGGGATACGGTGGGTGATTTTGTACCACCCCCACCCACAGGGGATCAAAGAGTGAAGAAAGCAGCAAAAGATATTTCGAGCGTTTCTTTCTGACTTATTCTTTATTAACTTTTACTACATGAGTCTCATTTGAATTATTGACATACCATGTAGATACTACCGACCCTATGGTCAAGGGATAGCAAGCCCATCTCTTACGTGGAGGCTCTGAGATCGATTCTCGGCCACGTCAGGGATTTTTACTTGGATATGAGAGCTGGTTCGAGGTCCACTCAGCTCATGTAAGAACTAAAAGAAGCTATCTGATGGTAAGATAGCAGCTACAGTCTAAGAAAGCCAAGAATACTGATCGAGGGGATCCGTCGTGATGCCCACGCGTCACCTCGCAATCTGCGGGCCTTCGGGCTGAGTACCAGTCGCTTGACAGTCCAAACTCCATCAGTGCTTGTAGGGCCTTAGAGGGGATGTAGCCTAGTATTTCAGACAGGGGTGCAAATAAGTGGTCGTCCACGTATAAATTATTTCCACGGGCGCTCTAAGATTTCAGCAACTTTGACGACATGTACTAATTTAAAATAAAATCGCAGAAAACTTAATGTTGTACAATGAATGTTTTCAATTTTTACCTTTTTATTTTTGACAATGTGTCTTCGTAGTAAAAACTCTAGAAGTTAGACCTAAAACTTCTGAAACACATGTGCGATCAGACACATTCATCATTTTCTCCGCCAGGAATCTTGGTTCACCAGTGAACTCATAGTGGTGTAAGCGAGCAGGCGACATTGCTTCGTTCGTAAACGGCCATCTGCGGTCTACCATTTGAGAGTTACGTTTATCGAGCGAGTTGGCTGTGCGGTTAGGGGCGCGCAGCTGTGGGCTTGCATTTGGGAGATAGCGGGTTCGAACCCCACTGTCAACAGCCCTGGAAATGGTTATCCGTGGTTTCTCTCCTTCACATCCGGCAAATACCACGCTTCCTTCCCACTCCTAGGCCTTTCCTATCCCATCGTCGCCACAAGACCTGCCTGTGTCGGTGCGACATAAAGCAACTTGGAAAAAAACCAGTTTTGTTTAAGAAATTAAGTATAACGAGTTCTTTTCGTTAACCGGCGGCATGTCACAACAAAGAAATATCTTGTCCTTCTTTGGGAAAAGACGAATGGTTTCACTTGTATTAATCGAATAAAATCCGCTCACAGAAGTACGGTACTGTCTGAATTGAATAATTATTAGTATGAATAGACAATCTTTGACCCAATAGAACCCGTTTAAAAAGGGTTTCTCAAGAAACCACGACGGCCTCCCAATAAGCAGTAAATCAGGTAAGAAAAGTGGATCTGTAGATTTTCTGGCGAGCGTCTAAATACTCTGTGCTTATTTGCAACTATGATTTAAGGAAAGAATGTACCTAAAGATATGCTGAATTTCATCAAACATATTTAAGCCATTGCCGAGTTACTACAGAACAATGTACCTCCCCCTTAGTTGTATTATATGAAAGACTAGCCGTTACCCGTGGCTTCACTAGCGTGGATTCCGTAATTTGATAAAATTAATCGTTCCTCGGTGCTGCACTAACACATTATCTGAAAATCCCTAAAGTATAAAAACTGGCGGAAAAATTGAGTTTCATTTACCCCAGAACTTCTGTTTTTTGGGGCTAAGATGACTAAGCTACAACTCTGGAACACACGACATAGAACTGTACGTGTGAGAAATAGTCCTCTCTCAAGTCGAAAACACAAAAATGCGTGTTTGTTTATTTTTAAAGGAGATTCCAGAACCTATTTCCATGTCTATAACTTCTTGAGTATTTGAGATATACGTATCCTCATAAAAATTTAACCACCTTATCAGTCTTTCTCCCGCACCAACTAAGTGGATTTTCCGAAAACAATTTTTTAAATTTTTTTAATGGGATTCCAAATGCCAATTTTCACGTCTGTAACATCTTCGGTTCTTGAGACATAAGTAACCTCATAAAAATGGTTCAGTGCATTTTTCACCTATTTTTTCCCCTTTGTGAAGATTTTTCCGAAGACAAAATGCACGTGTTTTCATTTTAAAAGAAGATTCCAAATTCCAATTTTCACACCTGTAAACTGTCAAGTTTTTGAGATAAAATAATTCACCCCCCCCTTTTCACCCCCTTAGCGATGTAATATCCAAAAATCCTCCCTTAGTGAGCACCTACACTTTATCCCCAAAATTTCATTTCTTTATGTCCAGTAGTTTTGCTGCGGCGATGATGAATCGGTCAGTCAGTCAGTCAGGTCATGGTGTGTAGAATAACAGTCGAGAAAATCAGTTATATCATACATGACCTTCGTTTTTTCTTTCGCGGAGTTCCTTGAAGAGCATTTTGATTAAGATTTGTAATAAAGAGAAGCTTAACTACGTTTTTTTGTCTTAATAAATCAAATTATAGACTTACACACACATTCCGATAATTAATTTTGCGCTTCGGTTTTAATGCTCAATTAATGAACACTTTTATTGGTACTTGTTATTTATCAGTAAATTACTCCGTTATTGCATGCGTAAACTTGTTTTGAAGACATAAGTAACTACAGTAGTAAATTCCTGTTGGCACGAAAGCGGAAGTCAACCATCTGGACTTGGAGTTTCAAGGCTGCATTGTTTCACATTGCTGGTGATAAACTGTTAAATACGGGCTGCGATAACCATCTTTGGTGGCGAATGCGGGTCAGATCCGACTGCATTGTCGGTGCACACTACCTGTCATTACAAATGGATGATCTTGGATGCGGGTTCGATGTCCATGAAAATGAGATGGCAGTAAATTTGTGTGTCTCTCCGTCCAGGTCTCGGCCCTGTTGTGAGCATGCACCCGTATTTACACACTATCGCAGTAGGAGGCGACTAGAGGAATAGTAGGCTTTTAGCTCATCTTAACCCAGTCCGTAGATAAATGACACTCGCGAAGAGTGACGAGACGGGTAGAAAAAAGGCAGTGGAAAAAAAATATAAGCTACAGAGAGCTACAGATATTCCGTCCACGGATAATTAGTCTATTTCACTTTCCATTTCATCTGCATATCACCTTCGACCATTACATATCTCTGTTCACTTCCGTCCATTTCCCTATTTCATCTACACTATATTTCGTTCAACTTAAACATTTCCATCCATTTTTGCGGCCGCCTCCGTAGAGTAACGGTTAGTGCTGTTAGCTGCCGTCCTCGGAGGCCCGGGTTCGATTCCCGGTACTGTCAGAAACTTAAGAATGATAAGAGGGCTGGTATGTGGTTAAAATGGTACATGCAGCTCAACTCTATTGGGAGTGTGCCTGAAAAGAGCCAGGGCACGAGTTTACTTTACTTATCCATTTTTGTCCACTTTTCAATTTTTAGTCTGTGAATAATTGCATCATAGATTTCAAATAATATTGTAAATACTTAAAAGTCCGACTCCTTGACTGAATGGTCACCATTGAGCCTTCGGTTTAGAGAGTCTCGGGTTCAATTTACAGCCGGGTCGGGGATTTTAATCGCGCCTGATTATTTTTTCTAGTTCGGGAACGGGGGTTTTGTGTTTGTCTCAACATATCCTCTTCATATTCAGGCAAAAACACCACACTGCCAATCACCACAGAAACACGCAATAGTGATTACATGCCTCTATATAGGGTTGGCGTCAGGAAGGGCATCCGGCCGTAAAACAGGCAAAATCCACATGCTACACAGTTGGCACCCGCGACGTCACAGGTGTGGGAAAAGCAGAAGAAGAAGAAATCTGAAAGCCAAATTTATTGAAGGGTTGAAACGGACTATGCTATAGCTATATTTATAGTATTAAAATCAATATTGTAAAATGTTTGAATGCTAAATTTATACGAGATTTAAAATTGGTTAGGCCACAATTGTGACATTCTGGAAATTACTAAGAAAAGGACATCTGTTCTGCTTGGGTCATGCGATTGGTCGCCCGTTTTAAAAACATAGATGAGTGTGTCAGTATTTGCATTAGTCATGCATCATGCGTTGCAAATTTCCCTTTCTTCATTGCCGCGTTCTTTCATGATTATGATCGGTAGCCATTGTATTGAGAAAGTTCGGCATACTCTTGAAATATAACAGGATTTTAATTCACATCTCCACGTAAACGGTAACAACTGATATTGTTACAGTATTATAAAAGAAACAGAAATGGACGATTCTGAATAGGAGAAAATGCATGAGTTTGGAGTCGATGAGATGCGTCGACGTCTTGTTCTGTGGGCGGGGGAAAAGTTGAAAGAACTCGTATTTTATTGTGGACGAATTTGACGTGGACTAAAAATTGTCTGTGACCGAAAAAGTAGTGGACAAAGCGTCCTGGAAGCGCCTCTCCTACGATCCATTCAGATATATTGGGTGAAAAGGAATGTTGTAAGCCATGCTTATTCTGGGCTACATTTTTTCTGTGTTCGATTGGTGAGGTCTCCAAAGTTTTCGTTTCCTCGCTTTTCGTGATCTCTGAAGACTCGTTCGTGGAGTAGTAGCAACTCCTTTTTCTCCCACGATTATTGATAAGATAGAGTGATAACTCTTATGCCTTGACTCCAAAAACCCATCACCACTATCTTAGGCAATGAACACTCCTCTCACACATACGAGGTACTGCACTGTATTAAGTACTTTTTAAAACTATTCTCACACATATATTTTGTATAATTGGGCTGTCTCATTAACAGTTGTTTTCTCTTTCCATTTCAGGTAAGCAGATCATTACAATTAAATAAATAGCGGGGACATTGTGAGGTAAGCTTATACACATAAAGATAAGACTTTCTTCAGCTTAATCAGTATGAAAAATTGTGGAGTTTCCGCTAATGCATTTCTCGCTAGGTGATGAACAGAGCTATGATTTTGATGGCATGTCATGTTTTAATTGGTTCACAACAGAAACTTGTACTGAAATCCTGATCATAATATACACACTTTAGAAATGCTAATTTATTAGGTCATTAATTTTACTGTTTGGCACACTTATAAGACTGATGTTTACCTCTATCAATGCTTTTGTTGTCCGACTCGTTGGCTGAATGGTCAGCGTACTGGCCTTCGGTTCAGAGGGGTCCCGGGTTCGATTCCCGGCCGGGTCGGGGATTTTAACCTTAATTGGTTAATTCCATTGGCCCGGGGGCTGGGTGTTTGTGCTGTCCCCAACACCCCTGCAACTCACACACCACACATAACACTATCCTCCACCACAATAACACGCAGTTTCCTACAAATGGCAGATGCCGCCCACCCTCATCAGAGGGTCTGCCTTACAAGGGCTGCACTCGGCTAGAAATAGCCACACGAAATTATATATTTTAATGCTTTTGTTAGCCAATACAAGAGAAAATATCATAGGACCAAACACGTAGGCCACTAACAGGGCCACCTGGTGGCGAAATCGGTTTATTCATACGAAGTACCATTTCAGCACAGTAATTTTCCAAATGACCACTTCTAATGAAGAGTAACTGGGGGTTTGGGGGCAGAGCCCCCAACAAGCAAAAGCGTGTTCTGGTATAATGCTGAAACGGAACCTTTGGTGGTCCTTTTGTAATTAAAATTTGCGAAATTTTTAGGAGCACACTCATTTTTACATGCATTAAGTCCCTGAGAAACATTTCTTTCAGTATCCAGTATTCGGGAGATAGTAGGTTCGAACCCCACTGTCGGCAGCCCTGAAAATAGTTTTCCGTGGTTTCCCATTTTCACACCAGGCAAATGCTGGGGCTGTACCTTAATTAAGGCCACGGCCGCTTCCTTCCCACTCCTAGCCCTTTCCTGTCCCGTCGTCGCCGTAAGACCTATCTGTGTCGGTGCGACGTAAAACAACTAGCCAAAAAAAAAACAATTTTTTCAATACGAATTCTTGTGTAATGAGAATCTCTCAGGGCATGTTTTGGTTTGTAAGTAAACATTTTGCTTGAAAGTGGTATTTTATTCTGCTGAAGAAACTTCCGGGAAACACTGTTTGTCTAGGGCCAAATAACGGTGTGATGTTGTATAGGCCTATGCAACGTTAGCTAACTTTATTTAAATGATTGTTATGAGTTATGGCGGTACTAATTCTGTACATTTAGTTCCATTAAGACGGATACATTTCCTGAATAGCAGCAGTATTACCATAGTGATTACCTTTGTTAACTGGTGAAGATTTTCTTTCTCACATAAATCCTCATTTGCAATTCTGACGAGGGCAGTTTGTTAAATGGCTAAAAATAAAGCCCTCTGGAACATCTCGCCCTTCTGACGCGTGCACACGCGTGTCTACTCCTCACGAGCTTCTTTTTTTTTCCCCCGCCCTTCCGTTTGCCAGCTTATTTTCCCTTATAGCGTGAGGCTTCATGCGTATACTTCATCTTGGAATCTTTCTCGTGATCCCTCGCTTTGAGATATCTGTCAGGCCCTTTACTACACAGCGCAGAAGTTGTTTTTAAACCATCCACCTGGCCCTTTTGAGAAAGATTTGACCTGTCTTCAAGACGTAGCAGTAGCAACAACAGCGACATATGGTGAGGGTAGGGGCAGCTGTTTCATCTTCTTACTGCAGAACCGCATGCTACAGCGGAGTTTTTCTCCTCGCGTTCTGCTTCTTTGATGATCTAAGGGAAGTGTAGGATTTCAGAACTATGGTTCAGCGAGTGATATAACACAATGATAGTGAATATATTGTATTTATTTATTTATTTATTTATTTATTTATTTATTTATTTATTTATTTATTTATTTATTTATTTATTTATTTATTTATTTATTTATTGGAAAAACTACGACGTATTCATACTTCTTAACTCGAAGAAAACACTTCTAAGCAAAGTTGTTTTCATACTACGATAAACGTAAAATTAAGCAATTTCCTCAATTGTGCCGAAAGTTGTAGGGCTAAATGGCCCAGAAGGTTTCAAACTGTGAGTCTTGGATATCTCTATCAAACTAAAAAAACAAATTTCAAAAATACTTCCGACCTAATCGCTTGTTGCTTTACTAGTTTTCTTTTTTATTTATATCCTAGCCAAATTAATTAATTTACATCATTCTTTCTATAATACATTCCTTGGTTCAATACCCTCAGGCGTTTATTTTTATTTTTGAAAAATGAAATGAAATGTCATATGGCTTTTAGTGCCGGGATTATCCCGGGACGGGTTCAGCTCTCCAGGTGCAGGTTTTTCTATTTGACACCCATAGGCGACCTGCGCGTCGTGATGAGGATGAAACGATGATGAAGACAACACATACACCCAGCCCCCGTGCCATTGGAATTAACCAATTAAGGTTGAAATCCCCGACCCTGCCGGGAATCGAACCCGGGACCCTCTGAACCGAAGGCCAGTACGCTGACCGTCGGACAATAGGGGGGAGGGGGGGTTTAAGTGAAACTCAGCATTGACTCGCATTAGCGCTCATAGTGGTGCTTAGTGAAACAAAGCACTGACTCGCATTAGCGCTCGTAGTGGTAGAAAAGGCAAACTGCTAATCTAATCGACCGGATAACGATGATTAAGAAAAGGATTGTAATTTTTAGGAATAAATAAAGAATATATTCTCATACTTTATTATTTAGCCTACCTAATATTCGTGGCTATATCCCTAGGATGGTTTCAGCATTCAGTTGCTTGCATGAAGGGCTACGACTTTGGATTTTATTAATAATCTTTTGACGTAAATATCTCTTATGGTTGGGGGTCATCTGAAAATTTGCAATGCGAAATTAGCGATACAGAACGCGAGATGCGATGTTATCTAGCAACTGTGTAAGCTGCGATGTGAAGTATTGCACTGAATCCTACACTTGTTGACTCTTAGGTTCCATACAGATGATCGTCGAAAACTCATTAGATGCAAATAAATTAATCATTAGCAGTTTGAGTTTCATTTATTGAAAGACATATTTGTGATCATTCGATTCCCCCCCCCCAAAAAAAAAGGAAATTGATATTATTATTATTATTATTATTATTATTATTATTATTATTGGATCGGTGGTAGAGTACCGCCTTCCTGATCCAAAGATAGATCGTGGGTTGAAGGGCGCAGAAAAGTCCATTCTGCACGCCATGTCTGTATATAAAATATATTTGGTCAAACATTTGGTGTTTACCCAACAGAATTAAATACTCAGCCATACATCGCCCGACATAGATTCAGTTTCTCTACCATATGGTGGAGCAAAACGGAGCGACACGCAAGCAACTTTAATGTCATTAAAATCTGCCAGCACACGGTAACAGAGGCATTCTTCTTCTTTTTCTTCTTCCGTTTTCCAAAATCTTGGGGTTAGCTCATGGCATTAAATTAACCCAGTTTTACGACCAGATGCCCTTCCTGACGACAACTCTGTGGAGGTATTTGTCCACTATTGTATGTTTTTGTTGCGTGATTATTTGCATGTAAACCAGGACGAGTGTTAAGACGAACTCAAACCTCCAGCCTCCGAACTAGAGAAGTAACCATCTGAACGCGGGTAAAATCCCAGGAATCGAACCTGGGGCCCTCTGAACCGAAAACCACCGACTCTTCAGCCAAGGTGTCTGGCACGGTAGCTGAGGCCGTACTTTTATTTATTTATTTATTTATTTATTTATTTATTTATTTATTTCGGCCAGCTAAGGACCACGTCATTTCAACTAGATATTTTCTTCCGCGGTCTGTAACCTGTATCCAGTATTCCCGCATTCGTTTTCAGTGAGCTTCCTCTCTCTTTTCAGTTCACTTTTTTCAGTCTTCAAGTTTGGGCTTTTCCTGGAAACCACGCTGTCCTCGAAATTTCTTTCGAAGAGGATGACTTTTCAGGATATCATCACCTGTGATCTCCACTTCCTCTAAGTACTTCTTCACCTTGAACCAAGTTCCTTTGGTCTTATTATCGAGCGAGTGGCTGCGTGGTTTGGGTCACATAGCTGTCAACTTATATTCGGTAGATAGTTGGTTCGAACCCCTCTGTCGGCAGCCCTGAAGATGGGTTTCCGTGGTTTCTCCTTTTCTTACCATCGTCGTCATAAGACCTATCTCGTCGATGCAACGAAAAGTATTTTTTTTTAATGGTCTTATCTAGAAAGTAGACAAAGATTCGATTGGACAGTCTGACGGAATTAATTCATGTCAGGTGACCAAAGAAAACGATGATGATGATGATGATGATGATGATGCTTGTTGTTTAAAGGGGCCTAACATCGAGGTCAACGCCCCATAGAAAACGATTCGAAAGATGTTCGTTATGTTTTCCACATGTGAATATAGTTCATGGTTGTGCCTTTCTTCTATTCTCGCCATTTTCTTTGACTAGACCCTTGACTTTCCTCAGGATCTTCCTTTCCTCGGCTTCTAGTTTTTCTACTGAACATTCTTATTCATCACGAGACATTTGCTATTTAGAAATTATACGTACGTTATCACTTGAGAGCTCGTGGTTATTGGACTGGATGCATTAAACTTTCACCAACCGCGAATTGCTATTTCATATCTCCTCCCGGTCCGTCTCATTGCCTTTCAATGAACCCAGCCGCTGATATAGCTACCATTGTTCTAAGTTGTTCTTGGATTGTTTGACCTCCAGGCACACTTGTTTGCCCACCCGATTGTTCCCAACAACTTCAAATCCTCCTGTGGGTGACTGCAGTTGAATATCTCCACGGTACATTCTGCTTGAAAGAAGAAACTGAAAGGAGAAACTGCCATCTTAGTGTCGTGGGTCGGTGACGACGAGGCACCTAGCTGAGTCTGAGATCGTTTCCACTTGCTTGTGCTAGATTGGCTTTCATTTTTGTTCCGACCTTCCTTGACCGACTCTTGTTCTCTTCCGACCCTAGTGGTCGACTGTTAGGTTTGCGAGTCCTAGCGAGTCTATCATTTCCAGGCTCTTCGTTGCCCTCCCCGCTCTTTTTCCGATACCCTCATTTTTCTAAGTGTCGCACCTCCTCCATTTTCATCCCTCATTAATCAGTAATTAACAGGGCCCCGAATTTTGATCACCTAATAGTTGAACGAATTGCTAAAGAGAGATGCGACATGAGAATAAACAAAAAGAAGACCAAGATAATGAAGAAGTGATAATTACCAAATTGCCAATGTGCTTTTGGATGGAGAAAAACTAGAACAAGTAAAGGAATTGAAACGTATGTAGTCGTAATATTGAAAGATGTGTTATGACAGTTCTTAGTGGGAGGTCCGTTTACTGCCTACCTGGGTGGGTGGGGATAAGGGAGTAGGCGTATAGTTGCCATGGAAACGCAGGCGAATCCACTGCAGTTGCCATGGAGATAAAGCTGCTGGTCGGCTCGTGTTGCTTGGAGTTGCCAAAACTCTCAATTCTGAGTTACGTACCTACAAGAGAACGCAGCGGTCAGAACGAACAAAAAAGTGAACTGGAAGCGAAAGGAAGGAGAAAGGAATGCGTGAATGTGGCAACACCGTCCAGTGGCACGTGCAATGCTCCTCCCTCCACCACTATCTGTCAAAACGCTTCTTTTAATATTACGGGTATAGGAACTTTGATCATATCTGATGGAAAATGTACGAGAGAAGTAAACTCCCAGATTTCACATGCGAAGGGAGCTTTCTCAAAAAATAAGTCTCTACTAACATCTAAGACCATCGGCATGGGTGTACGAAAACACTTGATAAAATGTTTTGTATGGAGTGTTGTAAGCTATGGGACAGAATACCTTGGACTGATAAGAGTTCTCAAAAGAGCAAATGAGACATGCACCTTGGTTGAAACCTTAAACAAGAGGAGAAATAGCTTTGTTTGCCCTTTGCATACCTGCCAACTTTCCCGATTTAGGCGGGAGACTCCCGATTTTTGACAGTTTTTCCCGCCTCCCGATTATTCTATTATTTCTCCCGATTTTAGCTTATTTTTTGGTGAACTCGAACATTTTTCAAATCCCGCCATTTCAGTATTGTACGCCAGTGGCTGGAAGTCCTTCGCTCATTGGCCGCTTTCAAATGAAATATCGACGTTTTTTAATACGAGAAATGTGCGCGAACGTGCGATGTTTATTGAAACCTGTACGCTATATCGCAACGCGTATATCGATTGTAAATTTCTCGTTCTCGTGTGCTATCTTCCTGTTCGTTCACATCAGTCTAGTCGATTCTAGAGACTGTAGTCGCTAGATTTGGAGTCTATTTTAGTAATTTAGTGACAGAATTTCAAAGGTAAATGACTAGAGACTTTTCTAGAGATTTCAGGAGCCATTTGGAGACAGTTCTGGCGAAATTTACTCCTGTATTGCGCAAAAAATGAATAAGCAGTTTTGACCAATTGTATCTCCTGATTTTTCCTGAATTTCATATCAAAATCTCCTGATATTTGGTTTTGTAAAGTTGGCAGGTAAGCCTTTGCTTTGTCATTCTGACTGGTGCACCACCCTTTCTGAAGGGAAAATGGGAGGTAGAAAGACTAAAGGAAGACCTAGAATGTAATTTATAGACAACATTAAAGGCGAGCACACCTATTGCCACTTGAAGACATGCAAGTTACCCACCAACCTCAGGGTTGGGGAGAATAAAAACACGACTAAATGCCAAAAATGACCTCAAATTCTCAAAAATGACTTTTTAAAGTGAGCGAGGAAATTATCCAAAAATATGAAGGAAAACATATACAGGATAGCAAAATAAAACCGGCCCTGAATATATTTATAAGACTGACGCGGAATCGACCCTTGTTCTGCCCATCACAGGAAATGCTGGAAACCGTGATTTCGATGCACCTATCTGTTGCTGTCACATCTTTGCGCATGCGTGCGTCGCTGTGTCATTACGTGTGAGTGAGCGTAACACTGTGTTTAGTGACCAGTTCAGGGGGGTGACACTTCATAGGGAGCGTCCGAAGCAGTTCTGAGATGGGCCAATCGATCTCCGCCAACTAATGAAAACTAAAATTCTCTTTTAGAGGGTTAATTTAGAAGGCAGAGGTTGGCATTACACATTCAGTTGCGCGGTACAGCAAATTCAAAACACAACACCGTTATCGTTGCGCGCGAAGGGACCTTGGTCGTACGGTATGTAATAGTGCTTGTTAGACGAAAATTTGTTGAGATTCTTTCGCATTGAACGAGATTTTTGATCCAGTTTTTTGAGAGTATGGTGTGAAATTATAATTATGCGCGTTCTTAGTGTGAAGAATAGTATTATGATCATGAACGTACTTCACATTGAACTACCTAGCTGTTGCGAGTAAACGTCTGTGTGATTGTGCTTCTTACCTGCTGTTTGGAATAAATAAATTCAAAATATAAACTGTGTGCATTATGCTGTGTTTTACTTTCATACTTTCCTTCTCGTGTTTTCCATTCCCATACATAAAAGTCGTGGGAAGGGTTCAACGAACGAACGAAAGAATGAGGTTATGTTAGATCGTGATTTAGGCAAGTATGGGCGTTTTGGGGTTTTATATGAATTGCATTAACATTTTCAGTAATCAATGTTGCAATTATTATTTAAGAAGATGTAAATTTACATTAAAATACGAACGGCGAAACAACGATACCAGCTAGCGTTATAACAGTATCGCCAACATACAAATACGGTAATTGCAATATACTTTTCAAGTAAATACACGAGAGAAGCTTTAGATACAACTTTCCTACCGAAATGCAATCATTATCTCTTTATCACAATTAAAATTTTAACAAAGTAACAACTGTCATTATCAAGTTTATTACGAGGTATTATCGAGGTACTTATTTCCCTATGTTGGCGGAGATACAGACGCCACTGTAGCTTCCATGACCTGTTTTCTCAGTTGAATTTATTATACAGGAGTGACGGATCTATTTCTCTTATATGATCCTTGGACCAGTTGAATCCAACACAGAATGGCGCTCACGATAAAACAGCGAATGTTCATTGTCGAGTGTTTTGCGAAGCACGATTCGTGGAAAATCTGTGCGGAACTGTTTGCTCCAGAGTTTAATACTGGAAGTGCAATAATTTGTTCACGATTCATTTGCAAGGTTCTCTTTTACGACTGGCATCAAGACATGCACTGAGCTTACAACTTCAAGAAACCGTTACATTGTGAAAGCAACATCCCCGTGCAAAGAGCCGTACGGTGAAAACCGCACAGTGTAAAAGGAGCTTAACTAAATGCTTGCTTTCACACACTACAGTTTTTAATCGTACGCCAGCTATAGAGGGGTTCGCACGTGAGAGATAACTTGAGTTTAGTTTAGTTTGTAGGCAAATATAAATATTGTAGTGTTTTTGTTTTGTTGGTAATAAAATGTTCAGTGCATTTTTTTGTTGGATGTATTATTGGATTTTGTGTAGTGGCCGATGTTAATTCTGAAATTTTTATTACTCTGATCCAAGCCAGACCTGTGCTGTGACAGTTGGCATACGCAAGTAGTTAAAAATGTATTTTCATCGTTTCTGAGCTCTTCAAACAATGTGCAAAATAATCCCACTTCCTCTCGCTGATAGGATCCACACAGAGACGGGCATTTCGTCTTTGTATTTTTCGGCAACAATGACGTAACCATAGCCCAGTAATTCAAGGCTCTCTTGTACGGCTAGTATCAAGACATGCACTGAGCTTATAACGGCAAAAAACCGCTGCAGTGTGAAAACTTCTCCACGGCAAAGATGTACAAACATGTACAGCCAAAACCGCGCAGTGTGAAAGGAGCCTCAGAGTACGATTGCAGATGCATTTTTTTTTCTCCTACCGGAGCCTGTGACGTATGACCTCGGCCGCATCATGGCTGCTCCTCGGGAGGATGCACGCTCGGCGACAGGTGTTACTGCAGCCGGGATTTCTGCTGTTAGCCTCGCCTAGCTTCTCTCCCAATAAGGCGGGCAGCTGCTGGCGGAAGGACAGGTGGCACACGTCTTCAGGGTCACGTGATGTGCCAGGTGCGCCAGAGACATGATAACGTAGGATTAATAGCAGGCCGGGATTAGCCGGCAAATCTAGGACGAAAGAAATCAAACTTGAGATGATAGGGTACGACAGACTTCGATATCGACTTGATTTGTTTTCAGTGTCGCATTTCTATATGTAGACTCAAGCACACAAAAATTGGCCGGCAAAGGCACATTTAATTTTGTTTATTCTTGAAACGCGAGAATGTTCCTAAACTGTAGATAGTCGGTGGCCGAAGAAATGATGCTTGGAATCCTATCACCTGCATAATATGTTCGTCCTGTTTCAAGCAAGAAGATTTTGACAGAGAGTCGTCTCCTTTGATGGCCATTGTTTGTGTGGTTGAGTGTAGAGTATAGTACAAACATGTAATAATATTATCTGAAGTACGTAATACGCGAGTTTGTTTGTCGAGGCTTGGTAAACCACTCAACCGATTTGAGCATTTTTACATAAATATTTCTTAAAGAGAAATAGTGTCATGTACGAAAATGTGTGACGGAAGTGTAACCTAGCAACGGTACCTTGAGAGCTACACAGGCCATGGATCTGTATGTCATCGTCATCCACCAGTACTTCACATCATAGCCTGCACGGTTTCTAGGTAACATCGCGTCACACATTTTATTGAAAGATATATTTATGATCATTTGATTTTCCAAAAGGAAAATTTAATAACTTTTTGAGGTAGAACGTAATCTCCCAGACGCAAGCTTACAGCTGCGCGTCCCTAACCGCACGCCCAACTCGCTCGGTTAAGTAGGGCCAGGTCAGGGCCGGTGACCTATTTGTTAGGCCCCTTTAAACAACAAGGATCTTAATCATCATCAAGTTCAGGTCAAATACTATCAATAAAATTACGTGTGGCGACCAACTTGGTTGCAATTATAATGCAATAGCGAGGGGATTTTGAGTAACATGTAGAAAAGCACTTCAGATGCGAAGTTAAGGCGGATAAATGGAAGGTAAGTTAACTCATTCGAAAATCCTTTGATAAAACAAGCCGAGAGTTCGAGAAGCGAGACGGATGAATTAATGGCCAATTAAATCCATTTCAGTAGAGAGCTTGAGGTGATTATAGAAAATGTCAACTGTACAGCCACTTTAATGGGAGTAATGTATGCGTTAATGAGCTTCTTGCGGGAAAGGAAACCATTATCGTGTTTGTGAAAAATGTTTAAATTAATTATTGAGGCGATATAAAATTACACGCTTAACTAACTGATGTACTAAGTGGAGAAGTTTGAAAACTTCTTCTATAGGAGTCTGCTTTACGAAAATGCTTTGAGTTAAACGCCTGTCGCTTTAATATTCAGGTGACGAGACCATTATAACGAGGTCTGCTCCAGTTGGTGTGCCAGGACAGTGCTTGCGTGCATATTAACGCGTAGCACCTGATAATAACACATCTTACTGACTGGCCACTAACAGTCACATAAAACCGCAAGCTTTCTTGCTAACATAAATATGTCTTATAGGTGGGGGTCATATGAAAATTTGCGTCGCAAAATTAGCAATACAAAATGTGTGACGTGATGTTACCTAGCAACCGTGCAGGCTGTGATATGAAGTATTAATGGATGACCATGACTGGGAGACATATATAGGGTGGTCGGAAATAACTTGAACCGGGTATATGAGGGTTAGAGAGTCAGTCATACTCATGAATATTGACCTGTTGTGTGACCGCTGTTTAGTTGTCAGTTTTAAGTAGTTCACTGTGTGGAGCGGTCGCGTGAACTACTGCATTGACTGTGTGAATTACTGGAATTTCTCTGGAGCCGAACCAAGTAACAGTCATCATGTACTGCAGAGCTCAACAGTCCTGTGTTCAAAGCTGTCTGCGTGCAACTGTTAAGTGAGGTTACTTGAGCGTGCGAGCGAAGTGAAAGGTTGAGCTTGTCAATAATGATAATAGCCTGTATCACGTATAGACTGGCCAGCTGGAATCCTGCTGAGAGACACTTGTAAACAAACAGCAATGAGTAGTCTGCTCATTCCTGTTGAACCGGATGTGTGTGTGTAATTATTAGTATAGATATTTAATTCCCAAACTATGGTCCGCAGACCCCTGGGGGTCCATGACGATAATCCAAGGGAACCGGAATAATAATAATGTAAGTTGTAAGTACTTAAAGAGAGAAATTGTACTGTAGGGACACACTTCATACACCATTATACTAAATTTAGGAACTGTGTCTTCACTGTTGTATAACTTACCTACAACATGTAACTCTTAATTTTGCCGATGGATGGTACAAGTTAGCTGCGGGAAAAGAAGAAATACTACAAGGCAGTCAGTGTAAGTGATATAATTGTGAGACACTTGGAATTGCTAGTATCCACACTCAGACCATATTTTCCGCCTCTGGTTGAGGTCAACTCGTGGATCAGATATCTCTTCTTTGAAACTGAACATCAACTGCCCTCCCTTGAGGAGGATCAACTAACCGAAGTATATTCCCAGAGAGAAAGTATATTGAAGTATGATACGGGTGTGGAATCAGATGGAGTGGAACATTATTAGCTCCAGCAAGTTCCATGAATGTATCACAACTCCACGTCTCTGATTGATTTTTGGATCCATGGCATCTCCCTATAAACTTTAATTTCTGAAAAGGAAATACTTCGTTTAATGCCCTTCATGACAACATACCTTTGTGAGTGTACCTTTTCTGCTCTCCCACAAATGAAAACGAAGTACAGAAACGAAAGTAATATTGAGGCTGACTACGCTTCTGAAACGTTTGCTCTTTGGAAAACAGCACCGTCCGTTCCATTGATCAAACAACCGCAGCAAAGGAACGTTTCTTATGTAAGTTTCCACATCCAGGCTGTTGTGTGTCACATTGTTTTATAATTTCAGTGTATTTATAAAGTATCTTTACGTAAATGAAGTTAAATTCACTTTCGAAGAAAGTATGTATTTTTCCTATATTATACTAATAAAATCTAATTTGCTATCATTGCAGATTTCCGTTTTTTATTTACTGAATTCATTATTATGTTCTGTGGCTAAAGGTCCTTGCGCATGCATGTGATAGGCTCAGGGAGCCTCCGAGACAAAACTTTTTGGAAACTCTGGTATGGGTTATTAGTTGGCCTACTATTTGAAGAATCTGGCCAGGTATGTTGAAGTTATTAAGTGATGTGTCGTATGTGAATATCATAATTGCCGGCCGTATTATGTACTCTCACTTTTAACGCTCCGTGCCCAGTCTGAAAGGATTACGGCTTTTGAAAAGAGCCAGGCAGCGAGACACGTCCAGTTGAGGACAAATTACAGCGAGCTTACCCCAATATTGAATGAGCTGTAACTGGAGGCGAATCAAAGAGGCACCGGAAGTGCAAGAAGACGATGAGGAACGGAGAGGAAAGATAAAAGCATTGCAGACTACTCTGTTCAAATAAGGGGTACTAGACAATAGAATTCCCGTGTTTTGGACTTGATGTGTTCGCAGAAGTCTTTTAGTGAAGAATATGAAGATTTTACCGAATGGATAAAGTTATCTGCTACAATGAAGATGACGACTTTGTATTCACTTGAATGTAGAGGTCATAATGGGTTTCCCCCTCTGTTTACATTTCCGCTTGACGTGAACGGAAACTGAACTGAATTATGACTTTTAAAGCAGACTGCAAACAAAACTAACTTTGGATTGTGAGAGCCTGAACATCATTTTGTAGTTCTCCTCGCAGAGCTCAAGTTTTGTTCATTCATAAAAGTTCACCTCCAATGACAGTATTAATACAGGATATTAAAATGACTTGTGCTGCTGCTGGAGCGAAAGAATCTGCCGGTATATCACCTTATCCAAACGCACTTTGAGGGTCAGGTGTAGAGTGTCGACCTCCGGACCCCAAGATTGCGGGTTCAAACCTAGCAGAGGTAGGATTTTTGATGGGTGGACAGAAGCCCATTTCAAAATACCATAGCGTACCATGTCGATATGTGTAAGATCTGTGGTGACACATTTAGTGTTTAATCGACAAAATTAATTAAAACTCAGCCATAGATCGGCCAAACGAGGTTGAAATTGACACGCAGGCAGCCTGTATGGCGTCAGATCAAATGCCTGAACATGGTGGCTGAGATATTCTTCTTCTTCTTCTCATTATTATTATTATTATTATTATTATTATTATTATTATTATTATTATTATTATTATTATTATTATTATTATTACAGCAAAACATGTCTTCAGCGGAAACCCAAGGGACCGCAGTTTTTCCGCCTTATACAGGTTTCGGTTCATAGAGGTGGTTTAAAATAAAATTCATAAGTACATACCTCCGTTAGATATCCCAACAGTAGATGTATATGATTTTATCTGGTAGTAGATCCAATAATGACTTTGATCACACACTTACATACACTAGTTCATGAGAACACAAATCTGTTCTTACTCAGAACTTCCTCACAGTGCACAGTAGTACACTGCATGCACTTATTTAATACACATGACATGTTTTATACAAATAACACCAATAGTAACACCGCACTGTACAGTCATTTTACTTCTTGTCCGACTCATTGGCTGAATGGTTAGCATAGTGACCTTCTGTTCAGAGGGTCTCGGGTTCGATTCCCGGCCGGGTCGGGGATCTTAATTGCTTCTGATTAATTCTTCTGGCCCGGGGACTGGGTGTTTGTGTTTGTCCCAACACTTTCCTCAGACAACACACTACTCTAACAATCAATATAGGGTTGGTGTCAGGAAGGGCATCCGGCCGTAAAACACGGCCAAATCAAGATGTGCGTCCCAGTTCGCACCCGCGGCTCCACAGGTGTGGGGAAAATGGTAGGAAAAGAACTGTCATTTTACTTCTTCCACTAATCTTGAATTGTGCCGAATACTTGAATACGCTTTAATTAAGATACAGCCCCAGCATTTGCCTGGTGTGAAAATGGGAAACCACGGAAAATCATCTTCAAGACTGCCGACATTGGGGTTCGAAGCTTCTATCTTCCGAATGCAAGCTCACAGTTATGTGCCCCTAACAGCACGGCCAAGTCGCTCAGTGAGAGATTTGTGTAAGTGCTGAATGTTCTGCGTACTCGCCATCAGATGAGAGGGCGCGGGGTTCGGTTCCCGACCGGACCGGGGATTTTAACTGCGTGTGGTTGATTCTTCTAGCTCGGAGACTGGGTGTTTGTGTTCGTCTCTATATACATATCTTCATCTACACATAACACACCACTCTACCGACAACAGCAGGAACACACAATAGTGAATTTATCCCTCCACATTAGCTTGGTGTCCGGGCAGGCATCCGGCCGTAGAACTGGGCCAAATTCACATTAAGTTCCAACCTCAATAAATACGAAAAAGACCAGGAAGGGGAACAGATATTTGCACAATTTGTTCTTTATTCGTTCCCTAGTAACACAGTAGGTCGTTGGGCTGTCCTGGACGACACTTGTCACGCTCTGACGCACCACCACATTGCGTGCTACAGCAGCAGTTCACACAACACAATTACGTAAGTACAAGTACCCACAGTAGTTAAGGGTTCATGAGGACGTGGGAGGCCATCATTAAATTTGGCAGACCAGAACGAGACACAACAAAATTCCTGACTAAGCATGTAAAATAAAACTTAAATACAAGTGTACAGCTGATCACAGATCTACTGAGCATGCTTTGATCGACAGAAAGTTCAAAGTGCCTGGGTAGAAGCATGACGGAAAGATGGGAGCACATTGCCATCGAGATGACTTGACTGTTTAATACACGGAGCTCTATACAGGATGAAAGGGAATGTTGTACCGCGATCATACGAAATAACAAGGCATACATGAAAACCATTTTATCGTGGATATGGTTTTGGACTCGGGGTCTGTTCGGAATTCGTGTCAAGTATTTCCCGACACCATTATAACCATGGCAACCTGTTTTCGTCATCTATGCTTACTATGCTCATGTCCGGCTCCTTGGCTAAATGGTTAGCCTGCTGGCCTTTGGTCACAGGGGTCCCGGGTTCGATTCCTGGCGGGGTCGGGAATTTTAACCATCATTGGTTAATTTCCCTGGCACGGGGGCTGGGTGTATGTGTTGTCTTCATCATCATTTCATCCTCATCACGACGCGCAGGTCGCTTACGGGAGTCAAATCAAGAGATCTGCACCTGGCGAGTCGAACCCGTCGTGGGATATCTCGGCACTAAAAGCCATACGCCATTTCATTCTTTACTATGCTCATTCCATGTTAAGAAAACAGTATTACCGAGATCGATAGCTGCAGTCGCTTAAGTGCGGCCAGTATCCAGTAATCGGGAGATAGTGGGTTCGAGCCCCACTGTCGGCAGCCCTGAAGATGATTTTCCGTGGTTTTCCATTTTCACACCAGGCAAATGCCGGGGCTGTACCTTAATTAACGCCACGGCCGCTTCCTTCCAATTCCTAGGCCTTTCCTATCCCATCGTTGCCACAAGACCTATATGTGACGGTACGACGTAAAGCAAATAGCAGTAAGAAGACACAATTGCGCTTATGGACCTACAAAGAGTGAACACTCTCCCACTTAGACACCCATGATTCCTCGTGATAAAGGAATATTATAATGAACTTTATATTGTATCTATTATGAAAGAAAGAAAATGGATGAGGCAGGTTTTTGCCCGTGAGTTAATAATTATTTAACATTCTTTATTTAATAAATACATTCACAGGGAGGAAGCGCAACGGCGGGAATGGCCGTCGCTTTTTTTTTTTTTTTTTTTTTTTTTTTTTTGCCTTCCTTCATTTTCCTACCGAGTTGCTCTCGTACGCTACATGTTACGTGAATCTGTTACGCTGTGAATCGCCGGCAGCTTGTCACTGTTGAAGAGAAGTCATCTACTTATTTATGTGTGTCCTAATATTCGCGTACTGTACAGCGGTTTTTACTGAAGATTTTCATGCTGTGGTGTACAGCGGTACATCACGGCATGACTGGTACCGATATAGACATTTGCTATGATGTTTATCTGTGCTTTGTTTTGTTTTTTAGCTTCTGTTTCTTACGCGCATTTTATTTTTTGCCACATTTTAACTACTTTTTCACAAGCATGTTTAATTGTTACCATTCTTTTCGTGGGGCGATATGGCGGCAGAATAGTACCCGGCGTTGCCTGGGCAAATTGAGGTTTTGTATGTGCATTAGTTTATCCATGTTGCTCTAAAAACCTAAATAAGCCCCCCCCCGCAAGCCCAACAACCCCTGTACCCTAGATTTTAAAAAAAACTTACTTTCTTCCTTCTTTTATTGGCTTAAGTAGTGAGTTTCACCAATATATATGCTGTTGAATAGAGCCGCTCGATATGGCAACCTTGTTGTCATGAGAGCAATACTTTCCTAACATGGAATGAGCTATAGATCAGTAGACTCGTCTATAAGCTTCTGTAAGAACACAAGCTTCGTGAGAACCACAGTTACTTCAGCTAAGCCAGTGGCCATTGATCAGACATCACAGTATCCATTGTTTCAGCATGGCGACGCCGTTGGAAAATTTATGCACACTTTTCCAATAAAAATAGTGTCAGATTTCCCTTTGGGAAAATCAGATCATCGTAAATATGTCTTAATAAATGCAACTCTTATTGATAACGATTAATGTATTTACATCTAACGAATCGTTTTCGAGAGACTTCTGTTATGGTTACTGGATTCCACATGTGTAAACAAATAATCATTTCTCTCGTGTGTGATAAGATGAGGCCTCTCTAATTTAAAAAATGTATTCTCTATATCTGTCTTGGCCATCCTTCAATCCTTACATCAAAGCCTGCAAGATCACATCGGCCTTCTGTACTCTAACGCTGCTCTTTGATAATATGTCTCGCAGTCATGGTCATTCATTAATACCTGACATAACAGCCAGCACGGTTGCTTGGTAACATCGCGTCACACGTTCTCTATCGCTAATTTCAGATGACCCCCAGTCATATGACACTTATGTCAAAACGGTGCACTTCCGTGCTTTAAGGTTTAAGTGATAATTTCGCTACAAATTGCCCTAATCGCTGCTTGTCACTTCCTAATAAAAATAGAACTACTGTAAGTAATTTTATGACCGAGTGTGTTCTGGAGAAATGTATATTAAAGAGTAGGACAAATATTATTTTACGAAAGACCTTAGCACGGGACAAAGTATACTAAGTTTGACGTTGATGTTTCAATACAAGAGTCTGCTTAGTTTATCTGAAGGACTCTCACACTTTGTTGTTCCACATGCCTTTTCAGTTTTCCGCCAGACCAGAGATGATGTAGCACCACTCCCGGTCACAGCCATTACATCACACCTCGTAGAGTGTGATTACACTGATTACTACCTGATTACACAAACCTGCGCGATGCCCCCCGTTTGGAGGGGAAAGGAGCGGAAAGAAGGTAGTACAGGGGGTAACTACTGCTGTGCTATTGGGAGCGAAATGAAGCCTTGTCCCACTAACGTAGTCGGCAGCAGGTGACGTGAACACTTCCGTAGCAACTAGCCAAGTGAACGTTCCTTCCCCTCTCACGCTGCAGCACATGGAATCATCCGCATACTAAAGTCATTTAGTGCGCAGCTAAGATCTTGTGCTGTCAGATAGTAATTGGACTACATTAAGGCCCCACATACAAAAAGCTGCGCTATGGTACGCAACCCAACGAAAAAACAAATCGCTCCAGTGAAGTTGCATGGAATCACGCCCACAGACTGCCGTGCTAAGCTACGCTAACTTAAACAGTGCCAAGCTCAATTTTACAGATCGCCAAGGAGGCAATTTTCATAGCTCTAGCTGACTTCGCGCAAGGGCACCATCATTTTTTTTGCGCAGCATCTGGCAAACAGTCGTTTTGTGTGTGTGTGGCTTTCGTGAATTTCCTCAATACAGTAGTTGTTATACTGCTCAATTGTTTTTGTGTATGTTAATTATCACGGAAGACAAACGAAAGGAGAAAAGACGGATTGAAGAGGTACAAAAACACACTTCTGTCAATTTTTTTTGCTATTTGTTTTACGTCGCACCGACACAGATAGGTCTTATGGCGACGATGGGATAGGAAGGAAGCGGCCGTGGCCTTAATTAAGGTACAGCCCCAGCATTTACCTGGTGTGAAAATGGGAAACCACGGAGAAGCATCTTCAGGGCTGCCGAGAGTGGAATTCGAACCCACTATCTCCCGAATACTGGATACTGGCCGCACTTAGCGACTGCAGCTATCGAGCTCGGTGTCTGTCAAATTATTAAAGATACCCATCAAAGACAACTGTTGGCAAGAAATAAAATGGAAATTGATTGTACGTATCATTTATGTTTTTTTTTACATATATTTTTAACCTACATTCTACAATTTGGGTACTTCATTTTTTAAATATCATCCTCTGCAGTAGGTGAAAGTTCATGAAACTGTTCCTGATTCAGATGAAAATAATTTTTGATTCTTCATCATTTCCTTGCAATGCTTGAATCAAATGTTCGGATTTACCATGAATAACTCTCCAATTTCCTGTATACAGAATCTTCTTCGCTTTTTGTTTCTCTTTTTTCATCTTTCCACGACAGCGGCCAATAAAAATGTCTCCTATTCAATTAATCCGCCATCTTTAAACGGCTGCCAGCATAGTTTAGCTTAGCCTTTTATTCGTGACATAGCACAACATAGCTTGGCATTACTTAGCATAGTGTAGCTTTCTATATCTGATGGCCTTCAGTCCTGTCTTTGCTGGCGAGACCTGGTGTTTACAGTGCGCTCGCTCTTCAGCTAAACCAGAGGTGCTCAGCTGGGCGCCTGTTGAGACTAGCTCAGTGCGGCCCGGCTGGCGTGAAGTAAATGCAGGCATCTTACGTAGGAAGCATACGTCACACTGAAGCGAGAGAGCGGACACACTTTGGAGGGAAGGGAGGGAGCATTAACGTTCAATTGTGATTATGACGCTCGTCTTCACTACTCAGCGAAATGCTGATTGGGGTGCACTATTTAAAATAATGATGATGATAATAATAATAATAATAATAATAATAATCTTTCTTTATTCGTGTCAGAAGTATCAATACTTACAGATATTTAACAAAAACCAACAAGATATCTACATTCCTACTATACAAATATACAAGTCTATTATACAATCACAGATAGAGCAACAATATTCGAGAGCTAGATGATGCTTGCCCAGTATTGGGCGACGTCAACAGCGTTGGGGGAGGCTGCAATCAAGTCTTTCATAGTGCACATTGAAGGACATAAAACACACTGACATAGATGTTGGATCGTCTGCTGCTCTCCGCAATCACAAAGTGATGAATTACTTGAGAAGCCCCACTTCCGCAAGTTTACTTTGGTTCTGCCGACTTCTGTACGGAGTCTGTTAAGGGCTTTCCATACTGTCCACTTCTCCTGGTGTCCACATGGAAGACTTTCCTTCGGCTCTATCCAGTTGGAAAGGTGGTGGATTCTTTCTTTCCACATTGTGACTCTAGCATTCTCTGCTTTCCCCTCAAGGTTAAGTGATGTGCGGAGAAAACTTTTCCTAGATTTTAGCCTCTATGTGGCTGGGTGGTATCCATAGAGAGGATGTGCTTCTGAAGAAGATGCCTGGAGTCTTTCTTTGTTAGCTGCTACCTCCCTACTGATCTCACCGGGAGCAATACCAGCTAAAAGTTGGACCTTCTCAATGGGTGTAGGTTTCAGACATCCAGTAATGATCCTGCAGCTTTCGTTTAAAGCGATGTCGACCTGCTTCGTATGAGCTGACCTGTACCAAACCGGGGAGGCATATTCTCCTGCAGAATAGCATAGAGCTAGAGCTGATGTTCTAATCGTTTGTGGTTGTGTTCCCCAACTTGTTCCTGATAACTTTCGTAGAATGTTGTTTCTGGCAGCTATCTTTTGTTTCAGGTTTTGGCAATGTTTCTTATATGTTAATGTGCGATCCAGCGTAACTCACAGGTACTTTGGTGTAAAGCAGTGTTCCAGTAAGTTCCCCTTCCATAGTACTTTCTGAGAGGCCTGCGCATGCCGCAGATGGAACGCACAAATTTGAGTCTTAGCTGGATTTGGTTTGAGTTGGTTTTTCTCATAATAGGTACCTAGCTCTTCTAATGCAGCAGTTAAAGAGATCTCTGCTTCATCAAAGGTATCAGTTTGATTAGTAAGTGCAAGGTCATCGGCATGGATAAAGCTTTTAGTATTTTCTGGTAATGGCTGGTCATTAGTGTAGATGTTGAAAAGAATAGGAGCCAGTACACTGCCTTGAGGTAGTCCATTCCTTTGATTCCTCCATCTGCTTCGGCGTCCTTGGAATTCGACAAAAAAAGCGACGATTTTCCAGGAGAGTAGCTATCATCTTGGTTACCTTGATGTCTGTAATCATTCTATAAAGTTTGTGTAATAATATCCTGTGATTTACTGTATCGTAGGCGGCTGAGAGGTCCATAAAAGCCACACCAGTAATCTTCTTCATTTCAAACCCGTCCTCGATGTGCTGGGTTAGATGTAAAACCTGTGCTGTGCAACTCTTTCCTGGGCGGAAGCCACATTGCTGAGGGATTAGGACTTGGTCTACTACTCCCATTAAGCGATTGAGCAACATTCTTTCCATTATTTATAATAATAATAATAATAATAATAATAATAATAATAATAATAATAATAATAATAATAATGGCGTGTGGCCTCCGGAGAGGCCTAGTGCAGGTATTTTTATTTGACTTCCGTGGGCGACCTGCGAGTCGTGATAAGGATGAAATGATGATGACACACACACCCAGTCCCCGTGCCAGGAGAATTAAACAATTATGGTTAAAATTCCTGACCCTGCCGGGAATCCAACCCTGGACGCCTATAACCAAAGGCCAGCACGCTAACCATTTAGCCATGAAGCCGGACGAGTATTTAAAATAAAGTACTATAATCGCAAAAAAAAAAAAAGAGGGAAAGAAACGGGCCTTTTTAAATATATTCCGGATTTATTTATACTGCGCTCGATATAAACAGTCGGTTTTATTTTCTTATATTTATTCATTCAAAGATTTTTTGTTAGGCCTACTATCAACAAAGGTACAGAGTTTAAATGTACAAGCTACGGTTTACAGTTCCTTGGATGGACATGTGACACTATTTCCATCTTTAAAGAAAGTAAAATTCCTGTTAATCATTAAGCAAAAATGAATTACATCATTCAGCAAGTTTACTGCTGGATTTTGCACAGTGTTGTAGTGTTATATGACTTTCTCTCTTCACTGAATTTCTGAAAATAGTATTTAAAATTTAACAGGCGTCCGATTAATAGCTAGCCTCTAAATGGTGAGAGGGAGACTCACGACAAGTGAGGACATAGATATTTACTGCCCAAGATTAAAGTAAAACAACAATGTAAATATATCCACCAGATAGATTTACAGTATTCCTTCAGGATAAATAACCTAACTGATGTTATTCCCGGTAAGCATGATTGGATTGTTGGTGAGTTTATCAGATAATTTAAACCCAGACAACCACAAGCCACAGCTTATCTACCTTAACTCCTTATTATATTAGAAATGTTTCTAAAACACCTCTTTAATAGAGAAAATTGTAATTCAGTACGTACATTGTAAACATAATTGAAGTTGTAGGCCTAACTCTTGATTGTATCCGGTCAAACTACATAAACTGTATTGAACATAAATAACTTATTTCTTACAACGTAAATTGAAGATGACTTGGATTTCTGACCTCTTTCTTTCATTATTTTCTGCCTCAATTTCAAACTCTGGTATCGCAGCAGTGATCGGGAGTGACTGGGAGAACTTCGCCCAACCTACACGGCCTGTGACGTAACCACAACGTCACTGTGGTTGTATAGCATACGCTGCGCTCATCGCCTGCCAGTCCGCCCGCTTACAGTGTTGGGCGCCCGCGGGACGGCATGCCCAGCGTGAGCACCTCTGATCTAAGCCTTTTCCTGTTCTGTACACTTTTATACTCCCCTACTTCTCGATGTCTGATTGCTACAGTTTCCTCTGCTGTGCTTGTTTATCCCTGAATCTCACTCTACTCTATTTCTCTGCCCCATCATTTAACCTCTCATATTTATATTCCTATTACTGATATAGAAACACCATTAGAAAATGCATATTTTATTCTCCATTGATTCTCCGTTAATATTAAGTTACACACTTCCCCACACTTTGGGGAGGAGATGACGAACGTCAGAGATTCTCTGTCACGAGTCATTGACTCTCACTGCTTTGGCTGAAGTGAGGGTGAGTAAACACAAAATGCTCCACAGATTGTAAATTGCTTGGGGATGTAAGATTGATGGTTCCCACTTTTATTTCTTTGTAATTCAACGAATATAGCTGGTATCGTGTAAAACCGGTCCCTGGAAACGAAATATGACAGACCAGAGTTAGATACATCGTTGCTGCCAACTTGAAAAGTTAAATATAATAATCCACAGTTCTAGCCTTTCAGGCAAGCAACTCTATGTTGAAAACATCCTAGGGTTATCAGCTACGAATTTTAGGTAAATAGAATATAATAAAGTATGAGAATATATTCTTTATTCCTAAAAATTACAATCCTTTTCATAATCATCGTTATCCCGTCGATTAGATTATCAGTTTGCCTTTCTTCTGCTACTAGGAGCGCTAATGTGAGTCACTGCATTATTTCACTTAAGCACCACTACGAGCGCTAATGTGATTCACTGCATTCTTTCACTTAAGCACCACTACGAGCGCTAATGCTATTCAATGCAGAGTTTCACTTAAGCCCTACTACGAGCGCTAATGCTATTCAATGCAGAGTTTCACTTAAGCCCTTATAACTACATTAACTACATTCGGTGCGGACATTTTTCAAAAACTCAAATCACGCCTGAAGGTATTGAACCAAGGAACACATTGCAGAAAGAATTATGTAAATAAGTTAACTTGGCTAGTATTTGAATAAACTAGTAAAGAAACAAGCGATTTTTAGGCTGTTTTTGCGAAACTACATTTAGGCCGGAAGTGATATTCGAAATGTGTTCTTTTTTAGTTTGATAGGGTTATCCAAGACTTACAATTTGTAACCTTCCCGGGTCCGTTACCCCGGCACAATTGAGGAAATTGGTTAATTTTACGTTCTTCGTGAAGATTTTGCTAAGAAATTTCTTCAATAGTTAAATGTAACCACAAATAAACAAAAATAGCAGTGTATCAAAGTGTATGAAAGTAGCTTTAAGTCCCACTAACTACTTAACGGTTTTTGGAGACGCCAAGGGGCTGGAATTTAGTCCCACAGCAGTTCTTGTACGTGCCAGTAAATCTACGGACACGAGGCTGGCGTATTCGAGTACCTTCAAATACCACTAGACTGAGCCAGAATCGAACCGGCCAAGGTGGGTTCGGATAACCAGAGCCATTCAGCCTGGCATTAGGAATCCTGGAGATTCACCTACCTGAGTACTTCGGTTTCGCTCGCCTATGCTCAGGAATTGTTTACGAACAACGTCGCCGGCACACAGCTCCGTGTGGGCCTGTTCGCATTGTGGTGATAGTAAGTTGATCCTATAAACAGCGGGTGCCCTTTTTTTCATTTCGTCTGTCAGTTCGTTGGTTTACCAGCACAGTTCCTCAAAAAAATTAAATGTAAATTTCATTAAAACAAAACAACAATGAAACCTTGGCGTAACAGTTCATTGAAACTTTGGCCTGCTAGCACATGACGCAGCTGATGCCCATGTGGTCAGATGTTCACTGACGTATTGCTTAGTTTTCTTGACTGGTTCCGCCACCTCTCCTTAGTCTCGCTAGGCTGAGTGAACCCTATGCTAAATTGAAATTCCTGGACTGGCCAGGGATCGAACACGGAGCATCTAGGATAAGACACTGGCACATTGCCCCCATATCACGGGACTGGTAAATTTAATCTAAGGCTTATTTGTTCAATTGACGAACCCCATGGCGCAACAGCCTCGAAGGTTCGTGGCTTACCAACCGACCGCTGCCCAGCCTGCAGGTTCCGAGGTGTCGTGTGGTCGGCACGAAGAATACTCTCGGCCGTTATTCTCGGCTTTATAGACTGGGGCCGCTATCTCACCGTCAGATAGCTGCTGAATTGTAATCACCTATGCTGAGTGAATCTGGAACCAGCCCTCTTATCCTGGTGATAATCCCTGACTTCGCCGGGATTCGAACCCGATTCCTCCAGGTAAGAGACATGCATACTAGCCCTGCACCACGGGGCTGGCACAACGTTAATATAGGGTGTCCAAATGTGTACTCTGTTTGAATGACACTAAATGTATTTATTAACAAAGATGCAAGTTTAATGGAGGAAAAAAGATAGATACGAAAAACAGTGTAAGTACACGTAGCAAATTAAATAACTGTAGGAAGAGCAAGTTTACAGCCCCCTGCTTGTACACACATGTTCACACGGACGACCGTCATTTTCAGGACAACTGGCAGCGTGGACCAATTGATTCAGTAACATTACGAACCATTTCCTATGGAATGGCGTTTTTCGACTTCTCGACTCTTGCTGGTTTGGACGCGCGCAGCTGTGAGCTTGCATCCGGGAGATAGTGGGTTCGAACCCCACTGTCGGCAGCCCTGAAGATGGTTTTTCCGTGGTTTCCCATTTTTACACCAGAGAAATGCTGCGGCTGTACCTTAATTAAGACCACGACCGCTTCCTTCCCTCTCCTAGGCCTTTCCTATTCCATTGTCGCCATAAGACCTATCTGTGTATGTGGGACATAAAGCAACTTGTTGCTGGTCTGGTGCTGTAAACCTCGTCTTAGAGGTATCCACATAAAAGAAGTCCATTGGTGTGAGGTCAGAAAAATGCGCGGGGAATTCAACGTAACCTCTCCGCCTAATCCGTCTGTTTGCAAACAAGAACGAAAGAAATAAGGCATTGCGTTAAGGTCGCTGAGAAAGTGACTACATTTTTGGGACAGCCTGTACATTACATCACTGTTATAATTCCTCTACAGTTACAAATTCCTGGCAAAATCGTTTGTCCTTCATATGCCGTGCAAAATTTCAGACTAATAGAACCTCTTTCTTGAGGGACCGATGTGCAAAAATACGCACAAAGAGAAAAGTAGGCTAAACTCCCTCCGGTGACCCAGTTTTGAATTAGTGACCTCTTGATCTAGGTTTCACTCCGGGCGCTATCTTAACGCTTCTTTGTTGAACGAACTTAAAACACGAGCAAAGTGACCAAAACATGAGTGTTGAAGAAAAGCTGCAGATGGTGGTTCTTTAATTCATTTTTGATGGGCTACTGCTCTTTCTCCCTCACGCTAAGTTATTTGCTTGATTTCTGTAGACTCGTGTAATGAAAAGTGCTGTTTATAATACAGAAAGGAAATTAAGAGGCGATCCCGCTAAGGCAGTCAGACGAGTTCTCCGTCCTCACGCGATGAAGAGCAGAGCGGCCTTAAAGTCGGTCAGGGTCAAGGAAACGGGGAAATGATTATTTCTCCTAAACGTTCCTCAATACAACTCTTGATTGTATGTTATTATCAATGTCCGTGCCTTGTTACCAGTGATACATTGTAAACAGTGCCTGCTACAAATCAAATTTCAGCATTGCTTGTGGCTTCATTTTAATGATGAGGTCCAGTTTTTTGGACTCGCCTTCTGTTCACTTTCAGGTCAGCCCAGTAACAGCGATCGCGATATCAGTGTTCTGTTATAAATTGTCTTTAGTTACAAAACTATTGACTATTAGCTACCTTACCTGTAGATAGATTAGCTTTTTCTTTAATGGTGAAAACATTTCTTAGCAGGCAAAGTAGGGGTCCCCATACTACGAAAAACGTAAAAATTAAGCTATTACCTCAGTTGTGCCCAAGTTGAAGGACTTAAAGGGTCCGAAAAGATTTCAAATTGTGAATCTTCGATAGCTCTATCAAACTAAAAACACAGATTTCGCAAAATCACTTCCGGCCTAAATGCAGTTCCGGAAAAAAAACAGTCTAAAATCGCTTGTTTCTTTACTCGGTCCTTTTGATTCCACTTCTAGCCATATTCTATCTGTAATTCGTTCTGCAATATGTTCCTTGGTTCAGTACCCTCCGGCGCTTTTTAATTGTTTGAATAATGTCCACAACGATTGTAGTTATAAGGGCTTCAGTGAAACTCTCCATTGACTCGCATTAGTGTTCGTTAGTTGTAGAAAAAGGCAAACTGCTAATCCAATCGACCGGATAACGATGATTAAGAAAAGGATTCTAATTTTTAGGAATAAATAAAGAATATATTCTCATCTTCTTCTTTTCCCCGTTGGACCGAGCTCGATAGCTGCAGTCGCTTAAGTGCGGCCAGTATCCAGTATTCGGGAGATTCGAACCCCACTGTCGGCAGCCCTGAAAATGGTTTTCCGTGGTTTCCCATTTTCACACCAGGCAAATGCTGGGGGGCTGTACCTTAATTAAGGCCACGGCCGCTTCCTTCCCACTCCTAGCCCTTCCCTGTCCCATCGTCGCTATAAGACCTATCTGAGTCGGTGCGACGTAAAGCAACTAGCAATAATAATAATAATAATAATAATAATAATAATAATAATATTCCCCGTTGGGGCCTCTAATTATTAGTTCCTAATTAGCATCGACCTGCAAGATCTTTTGCTACCATGTTTTTCCTTCGTTCCCACCTACATATACCTGCTTTCTTCACAAAGTTGCAGGTTCTTCGTATCGGGTCTTCTTGGATTTTTTTTCTCTCTTTTCACCTGGTAGTCCTAGAGTGGAGAGTCTGATTACCCTGGGCCTCACATTCGAAACGTATGTGTTGAGCTGATTCCTCTGCTTCATTTTTTTCCTCTCAACAGTCCTACTACCCATCTTATATTTTCTCTGCTGAGTTTCAACAGTTCTTTAGTATGGTTCTTGTTTGGTCCTTTTATCAGTTCCTTTGCAAGCCTGCATCCTGGAGTATTTTTCCAGTTCTCCATTTGTTTCTTTTCTACCCATTTTCCTATGTAGTGTCGAGCTTGCCCGTAGGAAGTCCTGCATACAGGTTCTGGGCCTGCAAAATGTGTTTCTGCCCCTTTCCTGGCCAGTTTATCTGCCTTTTCATTTCCTTCTATACCTGCATGCCCTGGTGCCCATATTATTTTGACAATGTTGTACTTTGAGAGCTTCAGAAGAAGTGAATGGCAATGCCAGACAATTCGGGATATTATCCGGACTGCTTCTAGTGCCTTAATGGCCGCTTGGCTGTCCGTAAAAATGAAAATGTTCTTATTCCTATAGTTTATTTTCAGATTTTCTTCAAGACATGTTGAGATAGCTATCACTTCAGCTTGAAAGACTGTACTGTAGTGTGTTTGCCCAGGCTCACCTGGATTGATCTCTCAGGTCTTCCCCCGTTGATCCCTCCTCCTGTGCCATCCACAGTCTTTGAGCCATCAGTCCACCACACTATATCTTCTTTTTCAGTATTACATTTGTTGATATCCCAGTATTCTTTTTTTAATTATCTGTGTCTCAAACGGTTGTTCGAAGTTGCACTTTGGTATCATATGATCAGAAGGCATGTGTAGAACTTCCTCTGTTATTACTCTGTTAAAAATATTCTCATACTTTATTATATTTTATTGGCCTAAAATTCGTAGCTCACATCCCTAGTATGATTTCAACATTGAGTTGGTTGCCTGAAGGGCTACAACTGTGGATTTTTTGTGAGCTTGCATTTGGGAGATATTGGGTTCGAACCCCATTGTCGGCAGCCCTGAAGATGGTTTTCCATGGTTTCCTGTGTTCACACCAGGCAAATGGTGGGACTGTACCTTAAGGCCACGACCGATTCCTTCCCACCCCTACCTATTTCCTATCCCAACGTGCCGTAAGACCTGTGTCGGTGCGACGTAAAGCAAATTGATTACCATTTTAGGTCCAATTGGAGTAGCAGTACCATCTAGCGGTGACGAGTGGCAACAGCAGAGAGCACACCTTAACTAACAACAGTCAGTCATTGTTGTGTTATTGTGGATCAATTTCAAAGGTTTCTGACATTGTAGGCTATAACATTGTTTCCTTCTGGCTCGCCATTATCAGAACATGAGATCCAGGAATTCATTGTTCCCAGGTTTAGGAACATTTCTCACGGAAGAGGGAAAAATGGACGTGTTTGTGGAATTGTAGGGAAAAAGGGAAAATATTTAAGAATATGTGCAAAAGGTAGGAATTTTAACATCGCCATACCCTAGTACATAAAACAGTATACGGTTTCTTTATACGTTCGGACCATATTACCTACGGCATACAGAATGTCGGGAAATAGGAGAGCTTCTACCTTCAAGTAAGTTCCCAGTTCTGCAGCTACGATCACTTTTACCAGCCCATAGTTCGCGCGGCAAATCATATGCATTTACTTGTATAGCAGTGAAGCCGCGTAGTTTTGTTTAATTTTAGAGCTATAGTTTCGTGTGGATGTGGTGGGATTGAGTTTATAAGCTTAAAATTTGCCGCTCTGCAAGTCAAGATTGGGTGTAAGTAAAGGAGTAACTTTTCACGAATTTCCATCCTGTGTACCTCCTCGAAAACTGTGGGTTTTTCAGCTATTTCTCGGTGTGGGGGATAAGCAGGGTTCCCTTATGTATGGCTGATGATAGCTCTTACGTGTGTAGCAGACATTTTAGTCTGTGCAGTATTAGTACGACTAGAAAAAATATTTCTTCCCTCGTTGTTTGAAGATTTCCCACTTCACAAACAGGAAGTATATAAAGAAAGGTCACTGAAAAGGCGACAAATCGAAGATCAGCTTGGGCAAATCCGTCAGTTGAAACGAACAGGATTTCTAATGAAAGCGATATGGCTTCGAACATACACTCTTCTGAGATCCCCAAAGTTTTGAAGCTATATTAACAAATTATCAAGTCGCGGGTCAGTTTCAAGGTGTGTCTGCATGTAAGTACTATCATTTTGTATCATTAGAGGCGAGTGTTGTTCAGTACAATGTACATTGTTTCAAAAAGTGATACGTTGTGATGTCCTTATCGTGGTTTATTCTGTTCTTGGTAATATGCACAGTCTTATTGCCGCATGGCTAAACAACTTTGTACAGTTAGAATGAAAAAAGAGTGTTCACCTAATCGGTACACATTTTGATGTGACTATACAAACAACACACTTTGTGAGACTAGTTTCGACCTAAAACCTAGGTCATCTTTAGCCACATTATCTAAATTAACAAATATATTCACATATTATGTTCTTTAAAACAGTTGAGAAACTAAGTCTTACTATCTAATGGAACATGTATTAAAACATAGGTTTATTCCATAAGAAACATAAATTAAATTCTTCCGTATTAAAATTACATCCATTTGACGTCTCATAATATGTTAAAATTGTAATGAATTTATCTTATTAGGTAACATCTTAGTTTAATCATAAGAAATATAACTCATTAGAGATGATTTGTTCATAACACGGATTTTGTTGGACACCTGAGACCGTTGTGATTTATGTTACGACGACGATTACATCTGCGTGTTTGTGCTTTTTTTTTTTTCTTTACGTCGCACCGACACAGATAGGTCTTACGGCGACGATGGGATGGGAAATGCCTAGGAAGTGGAAGGATGCAGCCATGGCCTTAATTAAGGTACAGCCCCGGCATTTGCCTGGTGTGAAAATGGGAAACCACGGAAAACCATCTTCAGGGCTGCCGACAGTGAGGCTCGAACCCACGATCTCCCGATTACTGGATACTGGCCGCACTTACGCGACTGCAGCTATCGAGCTCGGTTTTGTGCTTTTTAAGGGACACCTCAGTTGTCCAACAAGATCCGTGTTACGAACAAATCATCTTTTTGCCGCGTAGATCAGGAGGAAAACCAAATAATGTCGTTTACAAGGATCTTAAGTTCCATCACCATAAATTTAAAATCGTTCCCGTGCGAAGCCGAAGCCGGTCGCTAGTTTCGATTTATGAAAGTTAGTTATTCCAGAGTTTTCGTTGAAGTTATATTCCCAGATCCGACATTACATGTGCAGCTATTGTCGCGGCCACCAAATGAGGCGGGTCAGAGAAATTACACTGTTGCCAAAGTTATGTAGCAACTGGAATTGAACACACTTTGGAGCGCGAGGCAGTTTCTCTCCCAAGCTCCTGATGTTAACCTCCTACAATGTTGCAAAACGAATTATACAACCAGCATCAGGGAAGACTGCTGATTTCAGCGGTATAACTATTTTACACATAAACAAATTAAAATTATTATTAAGAATAAAAACCTGAACAAGCAAATTTAAATCCGTAAAAACGTGTACTGAAATTTTCAGTAAGTGGCCACGTTTTTGTTTCTTAAACCAATAAAATGTCTGCGGGAAAGATGAAGCAAATCGTGTAAATTTATTTTTATAAATATCTGAAACATGTTTAATGTGGCCACATAAATGTCGCTAGCTGAGGTCGTTCGGGTCGCGCGCAGGACAGAGGACACACTAAGTTAAGTACTTTCAGATTACGTATTAATCTGTACCAGTTTTATTAAAATATGTTTTGTTTATGATTTACAATATGACTTACAATACTTGAATGCTATATATCGGACTGTGTAATATAGAAACGGACAGCGTTGCCAATCCGTACTCGGAGGTACTCGGCCATCGTTTCCATATCAGACAACCGCGAAGTTTTCCTTACCCGCTTAGTTCAGTGGCCGCAGGTTTACCTAATATTTCTCCATTCTCACATATGTACGTACAATTTTGTCCACCTTTGTATTTGTCCTCCATTTATCATGGGTAATACATCAGCAAAGTATGAATACATTAAAACAAGCTCACGCATTGCTCTCAAGTTCCGTTGTATTGTGAACTTATGATCATTTAATTGCGCGGAAAATTATCACACAAATAAGCTCTAACCTTGTTATGAAGTCATTGTAAAAGGCCTCGCTATTTTGTCGTTTGACGAGTATGTAACTCAAGCGTGTGTGTGTTTTATTTTCTGTATTGATGTGTGTATGTGTCGGTCTTGTGCTGCTCATCGGGTGTATATGACTACTTGTTACTGTTTGTTGGAATGTGTAACGAGCTAGAACAGCACAGTGATGTGTGAACGCTGCCAGGCAGAGTTTCCGTCCGTAATTAGTCTCAACCCCACCAGTTGTGTGCAAACTTGTGTACCAAGATTCACACTTGTGTAATTAGTTCTACTTGTTTAGTATGTGAAAACGTATTCTGTTCTATAAAGGCTTCATCTTAAAGCAGTTCAATCTGACAAAGTTCTTCCCTCATTCTTGAGAAGATATCCTTTCTTGCCACATTATTAAGTCGTCTTACCCATCAAAGATAAAATTAACCTGTGTTAGGCGGCCGTAATTAGACCGCAGATCAACATTTAATATTCAGAGGCCCAGTTCTGGCAAAAGCATGACGAGCATCCTAAAATAAAGTTACAGTGTTATACAACAGTTCGTACAGTCGCACGTAGGTAAACTTTTCTTAGAAACAAACAGAACCTATTGATATGTTTGTTGCGGACATCCACAGGGTTTGTGTCTACTTGGGAAGTGAATTATTGTGATAATCATTTAAATTCATTTTAATTATCATCTGCTGAAATATTATGTACGAGGAACATAAAATACCATGCCCTCATTCATGTTGACATAAATGTCTTATTGCTGGGGGTAATCTGAAAATTTGCGTCACGAAATTCGAAATACAAAATGTGTGAAGCATGTTACCTAGCAACCGTGCAGAATGTGATGTGAAGTATTGTTTTGTTATCCATGACTGAGAGACCTCATCTAATCAAACTGTAGAGAACTGATTATTTTATTCGTCGCAGTTTCATAGGCTCTGAGTCAGTTCCTCCCTTTTCGATGCGTTGAATCCTACACTCATCGATTCCAAATTCCATACTGATGTCTCTCAAAAACGATTCGTTAGTTGCAAATAAAGTAATCGTTATTAACTTCAATTCCACTTATTGAAATTGATATTTATGATCATTTTATTTTCCCGAAGGTTTTTTTGCTGGTTTCTTCGGATTTTTTTCTTTTCGACTATACATAACACTCTATGGCGATTTAGATTTGTCTAACCGAGGGACAAGTTTTTCGATGCCACTCTCGTAAAATCTGGTCTACTGATCATCACTTTGAAATTTGTGCTCATATATAAATCATATATCTGTCGTGCCAACTTCGCACACAATCAGCTATTGTCACTGTCTTCGTTTGAAATTCAGAGCTTGGTACAGAGCATAACTACTCATCACACTTTCACCGTAGACTTCCACCAAGTGATGATGAATTTCCGTAGTCGGCACTTTCTTCGAGTTATGAAATCGAATAACCGCACCAACTTCCTGTTTAGACCACTGCTTCAGTCGACCCTCCATATTTGACTGGGTTTTTTCACCAAGATGGTGGTGCACAATGCTACAATATAGAATACCATCTGAAACATAAACAACCGTGAAAAAATAAATTTGAGATGTCCCTCGTAGATTTTAGTTTCAAATATTTTTCAATCCAGAACTTAGTAGCCTACGAGGGATGCTGTATGGTCGGCCGACGTAACGCTGGAAGCAGGGCGTTGGTCTTCCAGTTGAGCTCGCACATGGCCGCCTAGTTGGGGGTCATACGTGAGTAGAGGCATGATTTTTTCGCATTAACAATAAACGCGACAAAAATATTTTGAAGCGATTTTGAAATATCGTAGCGAATCATATGATTCTGGTTAAGAAACTGATTTTGTTTTCGCGAATTACAGCGAGTTAAACAAGCGACAAGGCCAGTTTAAAGCGAAATTTACTTATTTTGCGATAAGTTCGAAAATGCAGCGAAATTCATGGAAAATAATAATCTTGAAATTGTATTCCAATATCACGTGTGTGAAGGGAAAAAGCAGACAGAATAAAGATTTCTCATTCCGACAGAAGTATTTCTTTGTATTAATTATCTAAAATACCTCAATGTATGGCCGTATGGGATGAAAGCTATGGCCAGGTAGGGTGAAAGAGGAATTCGTTATGTAATCTTCATTAGGGCTGTATTATAATTATAATCAAGATTACATAAGGAATAATGAATGATTATCAATATTGCTTCTCTTTATTTATCTACCTTTCACATAAATAATTAGCTGGGCTGAGTGGCTCAGACGGTTGATGCGCTGGCCGTCTGACCCCAACTTGGTAGGTAGGTTCGATTCTAACTCAGTCCGGTGGTATTTGAAGGTGCTCAAATGCTTCAGCCTTTTGTCGGTAGATTTACTGGCACGTAAAGAACTCCTGCGGGACTAAATTCCGGCACCTCTGCATCTCCGAAAACCGTAAAAGTAGTTAGCGGGACGTAAAGCAAATAACATTAATTTATTAACATAAATAATTCACGAATCTCACGAATTAAACTTTTCATGAATAACTTTAGGAGATAATTAAAGCGATGGGGTCAGCCCAATTTCGCGAAATAACGCGAAAAACGATTTCCTTTTCGCGAAATCTAGCTAGTTGCTTTACGTCGCACCGACAGAGATATGTCTTATGGCGACGATGGGACAGGAAAGGGCTAGGACTGGGAAGGAAGCGGCCGTGGCCTTAATTAAGGTATAGCCCCAGCATTTTCGTGGTATGAATATGGGAAACCACGGAAAACCATCTTCAGGGCTGCCGACAGTGGGGTTCGAACCTACTACCTCCCGAATACTGGATACTGGCCGCACTTAAGCGACTGCAGCTATCGAGCTCGGTTTTCGCGAAATCGAACATAAATTAACGTGAAAATATCATCTCTATACATGAGTGTTTGAGTTGTCGTTGATGTACGTTTTGGGAGAAAGAGTCAACATAATGCTGGGTACAAGAGGTCAACAAAGATTTAGAAATACAAAAAATAAGAGAAGAGAAGAAACTATACAAAGTGAGATTAAAAATGAAAGTTTTAAGAATGGAAGGATTTCAAGAAAGAATGAAAAGGAAACCCGGTCCAAAGTGCTCTATGTAGAGAAGAATAAAGCATAATGCAATGATGGAGGAATACTGGAAAGAATGGAAGAGGAAACAAGGAAGGATGAATTAAAATTGATACGTGCTCCCTACCAGGCCTCATCATGAAGAAGAAACGGCACGTTTTGTCTGTATAAACATTAATTTTCAATTTGCATAAAGCAGGGCCTCTCAAACTTCCAAAAGTCTCGCGCGTGCAAATCGAGGCGCAAGAGCTCCGTGCACTGTGCATCGGTTCCACTCGGCTCGGACCAACGCTTCGTCTCTGGGCTACTCGGCTAAGCTCGGCTCAACTCGAGCGAGACAGGCGTGGGGAAAGAGAGAGACAGCGCTATTGCTCCAAATCGAGGGATGGGGGTCTACTCTCTGGGCAACCAAGCGAAGTCGTCTTTTGCACCTGCACAGTGCATGCACCAGGCGCATGCACCCTGAGAGGCCCTGGCATAAAGAAACCTTCCTATATCATATGAAGACCTTACGAGTTCACTGATTCAGTGTCTGTTCATCTGTGTGTATGCATATTTTTCTTTGTATTTCATGTGAAAACTGCTTGGCATACTTTTATGGAACTTGGCATAATTTTTCCCATAATTGTGTTAACATTAGATATTCAAAAGAGGCAGGTTGGAATGATTTCATGCATTCAGCTTATTTCGAAGTGTTTCAAATAAACCTTAAATTTATTTTGAACATTTTCTTTGATCGTGGATTAGTCACTGGATGCCACCTGAGTAACAAATGCATCAAGGACATTTCAACCCTTCTAAAGCTGCCCAAGTCGATTCTTGGTGATGTGATTGTAAAGTAGAAACGCGAAGGAACAACCGCAGCTGAACCAAGACCAGGCAAACGTCATTAAATCGACGTACAGGGACCGTCGAGCATTGCGGAGGGTGGTTGTAAAAAATCGCAAGAAATCAGCGGAAAGAATCACTCGTGCGTTCCAAAGTGTTACCAGCAGTCCAGGTAGCACAATGACTGCGCATCGGGAGTTAAAAAGAATGGGGTACAGTTTTCGAGCTGCTGCTCATAACTGTAGTCAATGCTAAGCGACGCTTGAGGTGGTGTAAAGAGCGACGCCATTGGATAGTGGATGGCTGGAAACAAGTGATTTGAAGTGATGAATCACGCTATACCCTGTGGCAATCCGAAGGAAAGTTTTGGGCTTGGCGAATGCCTGGAGAACGTTACCTGCAATCATGTGTAGTGCCAACAGTCAAGTACGGAGAAGGTGGTGTTACGGTTCCCTTTTTTTTTCGTGATTATGGTGTGGTTTCCTTATTGCGCTTAAGAAAGGATAGGAAAGATATGAACATGTTTTAAACTATTGTGTACTGCGTACAGTGGAGGATAAGTTCGGAGTCTATGATTGTTTGTATTAGCAATCAGCATGACAATGCACCCTCTCATATAGTTGCATCTGTGATTTAATGGTTTGTGGACAACATTCCTGAAATGGACTGACCTATCCAGACTGCCGACGTGAACCTTTGGGATGAGTTAGAACGTCTATTTCTCTCCAGACCCCAGCGTCCAACCTTCTCTGATTTCGGTTCTTGAGGAAGAATGGCCTGCCATTCCACACAAACATTCAGACACCTCATTGAAAGTTTCCCCAGCAGAGTTAAAACAGTCATGAAGGCGAAGGGTGGACCTAGCCCATATTAATGCTCAGTAGGCCTAATAGGGAACGTGACGCGGGTAAAGTCTTACCTGCAATTTTAGATAGGTCTCCGGATACGTGTGAACAGGTAGTGTAATTGTGAATAGCCCAGCTTCATCAGCCGAATTCCTTCTTAACTTAGCCATTATTTCCTGAATCAAACTTTAATTGGGATCTTAGCAGAGACTTATACGCCCTCTTCTTTACATTCCTACTACAACGCCTAAATCCCCCTAACCATATGAAGAGATCTGTAACCTTTATTTATAACGTCGTTAATGTGATTACCCCAATAGAGATCTTTTCTTATATTGACATCCAGATACTTAACAGTGATACCCGTGAGATACTCTTACCCCATCAACACAGTAATTTAAACTCAGAGGACTTCTCTTACTGAAACTAACAACCTGACTTTTCATCCTGTTTGCCAATTGTTCCCACCTGTTTGTAACAACAATTCTCGCTACGTCCATATCTGTTGCTTACAGTTTATGAATAAGACATACTGAGTACATTCTGTCTGAAAATACTGTAGAGTGATGAAAGGATAATTTTGTCCGAGACTGGCTTATTTCTTACAGGTAGCGTTTATCACAACTAGCGAGCTCACTCTGTTAGCTTTGCTAGAACTTCATTCACTTACTACTACCATCGTGAGATAATATACATTCTGTAGGTATATCTACACTTCAGCCCTGTTTCCCGAAACTGGGTCGTGTAAAAGGAGAGACGAAATTATAGGGTATATTTTGCGGCCGTATGCCCTTACTCTAGCCATCATCAGTTAAGACCTAATGAAAATTAAATGAATGATGGTGAAAGCAATGGGTTAAGTAAGGAGATGAAGGGAATCTGGTTTACTCTTGACTGGAAGTGAAAAATGGGAAAACGCATTCTCGGGACAGCCGACGAACCCACTCATCTCCCAAATGTAGAATGCTTGATACCCCCTGTGGGTGGGTGGGTGGGTGGGTGGGTGGAGGACGTAGACGAAGAATACACCCACGGTATCCCCTGCCTGTCGTAAGAGCCGACTAAAATGGGTGACCAGGGATGATGGTTTCCGAACCATGAGATTACCTGTGATTAGTACCATTACGTGAGGAACATCATGGGTCGACGTTACCTGCGATTAGTACCACTATATGAGGAACACCATTGATCTGTGATTAGTATTATTAGGGGAGAAGCACCATAGGTTTACATTACCAGTGATTAGTACCACTATGTGGGGAACACCGCGGGTCTGGGAGTTGCCTGTGATTATTACCATTATGTAAGGAACACCATCGGTCTTCATTACCTGTGATTAATACCACTATATGAGGAACACCATGGGTCTACTTTACCAGTGATTAGTACCACTATATGAGGAACACCATGAATCTACATCACCTGTGATTAGTACCACTATATGAAGAACACCACGGGTCTGGGCGTTGCCTGTGATTAGTACCATTATGTGAGGAACACCATGGGTCTAAATTGCCTGTGATTAGTACTACTATCTGAAAAACACCATGGGTCTTCATTACCTGTGATTAATACCACTATATGAGGAACACCATGGGTCTACTTTGCCAGTGATTAGTACCATTATGAGGTGCTGATGACCTGGATTTTGGACTCCTTTGGACAACGAGCATCATCGATATATGATTTTGCTTTGGGAACAGTCACTTGTACCGTTAATACCATTGTTTTAAGTTACTTCATGGGAAGGTGTGGGGATTGCGGATCGGATGCACTGGTTGTTTTAAGTTGAAAATACATTTTCATCGTCGTTTTTTTTAATTCCAGTCAGTGGATGGATTTCGGAATGTTGATAATCGTATCATTGTGCTTCATCACGAATCATTAGGGGCCGATGACCTAGATGTTAGGCCCCTTTAAACAACAAACATCATCAGAATATTTGACTCCGTAGCCGTGGCACGTTAACATGCCCGCCCTCGCTGCTCGGTAGATAATACACACACATCCTAAATACCCGAAATGATCCACCTGTTCTAAGCCTTCGTGTAAGTTAGATTAGAACCCCTCATAGAATAAATAACTGGGCTGACTACCACAATAATATTATTTAAAGAACCACTCTGTCGCACTTAAGAGTTGAGGTTAAGCAGGAGTCTTTACACTCCTCCATGGACTTTCATGTCCTGTGCGGAGTGGACTTTGCTTTTCTACAACAAGCGATAAAGGAAATCAAAGAGGAATTCACAAAGGAAATCACTTCAAGAAGAGGTAATCAAAACCTCGACATTTGCTCATGGTGTTATTTTATCTGAGTCTACGAAAGATCAGAAGAAATTAAGCCCAGTCTTGCACATGGAAGTAAATCAATCCAAAACAATAGTAGCGAAATGCACTCGAATAAAAGCAGGTGGTGCAGGAAATATTAGACTAGGAAATTGAAGTCTTAAAGGAGACAGATGAATATTGTTACCTAGGTAATGATGGCAAAAGTAAGAAAGAAGAATAGCACAAGGGGGGAAGGCCATTCTTAAAATAGTAAATTAGCGCACATAATGCGAAGATCCAGGTATTTTTTGAAGACCTTTTATTTGGTGCGAGACATGTATGGTAGACAATAATATAGCGCAGAAAGGAAAATAGAAGGTGTTGAAATGTGGAAGAATACTGAAGGTCAGGTGGGTAGATTGGATCACAAATGAAGACATACTGACTCTTGTTAGTGCGAGGTAATTCGGTCAGAAGAAGGGATAGATAAATACGACACAACTTGAGACACTGAATATTTGTTCAGTTAGTTTTTAAGGAAAGTTTAGGCAGTAGTCTAAGAACAGAAGGACAGAATACGGCATGAATATGATAAACAAATAGGTGTAGATTGGAGTGGATTAGTTCCGTAGAAATGTAAGCTACATGTTAGCACAGGATAACGTGACCTGCATAGCTCCATCAAACACTTCTGTTTACCGATCTCTCAAACAAGAACTGAATACAGGAATTGAAAGAGCAATAACCCCCGTTAATGTCGGCCTTCGGATCCGAAGATCCTGGGTTCAAACCCGACAGAGGTAGTCGGATTTTTGAAGGACGGTATTAAGTGCATTGGACAGTCTACGATTTCGGCATGTAAAAGATCCCTGCCGACACACTTGGTGTTTATCCGATAAAATTAATTACAACTCAGCCATAGATCGCTCTGCCATCTGGTAGAATAAAACGGAAAGTCGAAAATGACCCGGAGACAGCTAGATGGCCTGCACACAATAGCGGAGGCCGTACAATTATTATTATTATTATTATTATTATTATTATTATTATTATTATTATTATTATTTGCGAATAAGCCCATTACGACTATACAAAGTACTTAGAGGCGTATATTTGCCTTCCTCTGTGCCCATATTTCTTTTCATTCTTTTACTGTGGGCTTCTCTTCTGTCTTGAGACCTGGTTGTTCCAGTCTTCGTCTGGGTCTTTCCTCTTGGTCAACTTGCTATTTGTGAGTTTTGAACCTGAAGATTACCCTTTTTTTTACATCTGCTGGTGTAATTCCTGCCTGTTTCAGATCAGTTTTGATTTCACCAGTCCATTTCATTGTGTCTATTTTGGATTTACTCCTGTGTTCGTAGAATTCGACTTCGTTTTGTAAGTCTGTCTGGGTGCATTATTTTAATATGTCCATAGAATTTTAACCTAGTTTTCTAATGTCACTGTGAATGTCTATTGTTCGATTTCCTGTCTGCCTCTGGAGACGGTATCGTCCGTCGACGAGTTTCGGGCCTAGAATTTTTCTTATGATTTGGCGTTCCTTTTTCTCAGTGTTTTCAGTGTCTGCTTTTCTGTTCAGAATTAGCGTTTCTGATCTCCAAAGACATTGTTTTTTTATTATTATTGTTCCGAGGTATCTGTGGAACAGCAGAGGTGAAAGAAGGTGCTGGGTGGAATAGGTCTCGACTTACGAAATTAAAGTTAATTTAAAACTTTAACAAAGGTTATATTTTCTTTTCAAGATAAATAAATAACAGAATATAACAGGTACCAAGTAGCAGATCAACAAATTAAGAAAGTACAATTTTAGTTCATTACAAAATTTGGGCTTCGAGCCCGACACTCACGAACCCTGGGGCAATAAGCCCAACTTTACCTATATACCAAGTTCAAACAAAGGGGCAGAAAACCCCAATCATGCCAAGGAGCACTGGCTCCTGATTACCATATTAAGCCTCCTCGAGGCACACAGAAACCAAATTTAAGAAAGAGCAAACCCGCTCTCAAGGTTCAAGCCCATCAAAGGCCACAACAAACTATGCTTCAAACTGCCCTCAAGGCATACCAAGAACAGGGGTAATAAATACCCAACCTACTGGGCCTATTCAGTAAAGAAGCAGGTTAATTACATGGCCCAAAATACCAACTTGACTGGAGGCGTAACTTGCACTCCTAATACACTTTTAAAACCTACTTGGCACTAGGCCGCATACACAAAGGCTAATCCCATACTAAAGAGGTGACTTGTATAAGAAGACTTTATTACATTAAGAAAGAAAGAAACGGTTGCGAAAACAAGGTCACATCAAAACAATAGGAGTGGGAGCTCGAGAGGGTTTAGCACTCTCTATCCCAATTTATAGTTAAAGAGACGAAGTTTTACCAAGTGTCTATTACATTTTAAAGATAGGTTACATGCGAAAAGATTCGAACCTGCCCCGAGGGTTAAACTGCTGAGCTAGCGAGAACTGAAGTTATTAAATGGCCATTACCTTATGGATGAACTGCTGCCCGAAGAAAGAGGCGCTTCCCGCCCCCTGCTACATAATCACACTAGGAGAGATGTTACTGAAGTGGCCAGGAGACCAGAAAATCAGCAGTTTATATACCCTCGCGGAAAATTCGAGACGTTTCATGAATGATTACAACCCGCCCACAAAATTTTATTGGATAACAGCAAAAACCAATACACCAGACGAAGAAGAAAGACCTTATTGGAGGAAAATTAATTACAGAAATTCCTGATTGGCTACATTCAAAACAGGCGGAAAGAAAGGATTATATTGCCAACCTACAACTGACAGAACAAAATTTAGTTAAGACAAAACTTATGAATACAACATTTCTTCAGGAAGGTACATTCCTTTACACCAGAGTGCGATATTAGTTTTGGTAGAGACATCTGTTAGAGAATGTTCAAATTTCTTGATATGGAGCAAACAAACACAAATCGAAATAGACACAGTTCAGAACACTTCAAAATTTATAGTAGTGACATCTTCCAAGAAACCTTTAAATTAGTACAGTTTGTTAAAGTTCAGGCGTTCTCCTGTAGAGGAGTTTCAACTGGCGCAATATTTCAATTTGCGTTGTGGAGGTGTACCGCCCGGTACAATTATTATTATTATTATTATTATTATTATTATTATTATTATTATTATTATTATTATTATTATTATTATTATCATGGTTTTACGTTCATCTAACTACTTGTACGGTCTTCGGAGATGCCGAGGTGCCGGATTTTTTGCCCGCTGGAGTTCATTTACGTGCCGTTAAATATGCCAACTCGACGCCGACTAATTATTTGAGTATCATAAAAAAACACTGGACTGAGCCGGGATCGAACACACTTCTTATAGTCAGAGAAATCATTTCCCCTTTGCATTAAATGTTTCCTCTGCAGTTGCTGTGTGCTGGTTGAGTAGTTCTAACCTTTTTCTTGAAGGCTGTGTCTTTGTTGTTCTCGTTGTGTTACAGTGAGCGATCGAAGGATAAATGCCACGAAATGCACTTTCACGCTGTTGTGTTTCTTTACAGCAGGTGGTGGTGGTGGTGTGTTGTTGCACCGGCCATGATCTTTGTACGCGTTTCTATCAATCAACCGCAATGTGGTGTACTTGTTACCAGGCGCAAAGCGTTCTGCGCGAGTTTGAGGTACAGGAAAAAGTGAAGTAGCCTACGTGTTCTGTACAATTTCATTTTAAACAAAGTTCTGTTTTTCTAGCCTCTCAAATAAATAGATTCTTCTTAGATGTACAAATTCCCCTGTGGTGGTGGAATACATTCATGTTATCCCCTGCGCGCCCTAAGAGGCGACTAAAAGTAGAACCTCCATGGGCCTTTCATATTGGCTAGCTGAATCTGGCATTATTTCAATTTACTTGTACCATGCTCTTAATTTTCTAGTTTCCCGTCCGACCTCCCTTGGTCAACTCCTGTTCTCTTCCGAACCCGACAATATTACTTTCGGTTGAAAGGCGAAGGGAGTCTTTTCACGCCCTTCGTGGCCCTTGCATTTCTTTTGCCGATGTCATATTTCCATTTTTTTATGATGCTTGTTGTTTAAAGGGGCATAACATCTAGGTCATCTTTCTCTCCATCCCCCACCTTCTGAGTAGTGTTAGAGATGGTGTTGCCCAGCTGAACTTTTTCTTAAAATAATAATCACCGCCACTATCAGTTGCAAAATTGCTAGGTCGGTCGGACCTGAAATGTGACTAGATTGGTCGGATACAAAAGAAGGGAAGAGAGAGAGAGAGAGAGAGAGAGAGAGAGAGAGAGAGAGAGAGAGAGATTCAAAATGGGTAACTGCCCTTTCATAAGGGTTGCCGTGAAGTTATAGTGCCATAATTATTATAGTTGTAATATTGAAAGAAGTGTTCTGACAGTTCTTAAAGGATGATCTGTTTAGTATCTGCCTGGGTGGGGGAAGGGTACGGTTGCTTGGAAACGCGGTTTGCCATGGAGTCTACTGGCTGGTTCGTATTGGAGTTAGTTATGTACTACAGAACACAGCGGTCTGAACGAACATGTGAGGCGGAAGCGAAGGGAAGGAGAATGCAGGAATGGCAAGTGCAATGCTGCTCCTTCCAGTACTATCTCTCAAAACGCTTCTTTTAATATCACGGGTATAATTTATTTCAAACAATATTTGAATTACGTCTTGAATTAATGTGTCCATTTTTTATTTAATATTGTTTTCAAGATTCCCCTAAAGAGGCTTATGTCCGAATGGAAGCATTTATTTCATTTGTAATTCGGCGTACTATACAAATGGTGTTTTACAGTGCAAAGAGAGTCTCTGAGAATATCATATTGCCCCCTTCGTTGTCCCCACGCATCTCAGAAGGTGTAACTACGTGCGAGTTATCCCAAGCCTCTAACTAAATTTGTACGAGTTTGTATTTCATCTTAACATTTCTAATTTTGTTTTTCTCTTTCTTTCTAGGTGAGTTTTTGTGCTACCTGTTGGCCATTCAGGAAGGGTTCCTGCCATCTGTGAGTGATTTATGATTGTCCTGAACGTCAAGCGTTGTTTGGAATACAGTACATATGCATTTTTTAAATTTCTTTTTGACAGTTGTTAGTGCCAAAAGATACTAACTAAAAACTATATTTTTTTAGCGATATCATCGTCTTAGTCGTCATACCTTGAAGTGTCTACATTTCTGGACACTTTCTGATAACCTGTGTGTATTATTTGATGTCTTATTTGGACATAGAATGCGATAGTGGTAATCAATTTGATTTGATGAAATGAACTGATTCCAATGCAATAAACTTACGGCAGTACAGGAATCTTTAGGCAGAACCGAAAATCGAAGGGAGAGTTTCATGGTTTGGTTCTAGTTTGTGCTCAGCTATCGTAGCTCGGTAATCTCTGTAATCTCGGTGACTTTCATGTAATGTTCACTAAACGAAATTATAACTAAAACATACATTGGACATTGAAGTGATAATAGTAACAGTGTGTGGTCTTAGTTACCATGTGCAGACATTTTTATTTGACGCCGCTAAGGCTGCCTGTGTTATAGTTTTGACGTTCCATTTTGCACTGCCAGATGGAGAAACAATTCTCTTTTTTGGGTGACCTTTTTAGTTTTAATTAATTTTGTCGGGTAAACACTAAATGTATACCCAGGCCGACATCGTACGATATGGGATGTCGAATAGGCGGTTTTTGCCGCCCTTCAAAAATCCGACTACGTCTGTCGAGTTTGAACCTGCGAATTTGGAATTTGGTGGCCAACACAACCACTGATTCACAGGGGAGGCTTCTTTTATTCGGGGGATAGGATTTCTTCGTTTTCTCTCCTCCAGTAAAAGGGGGATGGTTGCCTAGTTGTTGGCTACAACACCTTCAAAAATAATCACCGTTTATTTTCACCTGGTAAAGACAAACGGAACATTGAAATTGATGCACAAGCAGCCTAAACGACACCCAATTTGCCTGCACACGGTAGCTGAGTTCATACATGATGATGATGATTATTATTATTACTATTATTATTATTATTATTATTATTATTATTATTATTATTATTATTATTTCGTTTAGGCCGACTATGGGGCACGTTAATTCGAATTCAGCTTCATCTGTTTCTGGGCTTAAATCCTCGTCCAGGACTCCATCTTTTCACCCTGCAAACCCCTCCTTTCTTCTGTCCACGACTCTTGGGTACGGTATCTAACTTTTCCTTGAAACCTCTTGGTGGTCTCGATCCTCCACTTATAAACATCCCTGTTGCTGATCTTACTTCCTTGCATTTCCATTTCTTCCAGCTCCTTCTTCACCTCCTGATGCCAGCGCACTGTAGTTTTCCTGGTCTCAAAAAACCTTATGATCTGATTGGTCAGTCTTCCTGGGTTAATTCTGTAGACATGTGCGAAGGACATAGCTTTCGTCTCCCGGATCAAATAAGATTGTTTCTACCTTTATAGTTCTAAGTATTCTTTCTTTATGTATGATCCATCCTCTCTTCTTTGGAGTCCCAGTATCTTCCTCAGAATATTTATCCCCACCAGTTTCAGCTTCTTGACCAATCCTGTTTTTATTAGTTTGAAACATTCGGCTGCATATAAAGCGTCTGGGCGGATTACTGTCTGATAGTACCGGGCGAGTTGGCCGTGCGGCTATGAGCTTGCATCCGGGAGATAGTGGGTTCGAATCCCACTGTCGGCAGCCCTGAAAATGGTTTTCCGTGGTTTCCCATTTTCACACCAGGCAAATTCTGGGTCTGTACCTTAATTCAGGCCACGGCCGCTTCCTGCCCACTCCTGGGCCTTTCCTATCCCATCGTCGCCATAAGGATGTATCTGTGTCGGTGCGACGTAAAGCAAATTCTATAAAATAAAAACTGTCTGATAGCGTCTTGAGTTTTGCATTGATCAACATCGAGATCTTGTTCTAAGAGTTGATAGTTAGTGTATATGCCGAGTTGATCTTGGTATTGATATTATTATTATGTCCGTCTCCATGGCTAAATGGTTAGCGCGCTGGTCTTTGGTCCCGGGGTCCCGGGTTTGATTCCCGGCAGGGTCGGGAATTTTAACCATAATTGGTTCATTTCGCTGGCAGGGGGGCTGGGTGTATGTGTCGTCTTCATCACTTCATCCTCATCACGACGCGCAGGTCGCCTACGGGAGTCAAATCAAAAGACCTGCATCTGGCGAGCCGAACTTGTACTCCGACACTCCCGGCACTAAAAGCCATACGCCATTTTATTATTATTATTATTATTATTATTATTATTATTATTATTATTATTATTATTATTATTATTAGTCCGTCTGGTGGCCATGATCGTTAAGGCGTTGAAGTCTGCATGGTCTGATGCTGTGGTTAGCCGGTTCGAGTCCCATTGGTCGAAAACATTTTCACCCTCAGAATTTTGGCCGGCAGGATGTGGGAGGTGGTAGTATACCATTTCTAATCACTAGATTGCGTACCCAAAGCCTGAATTAAATCCCAAACTTCTCCGCAGTGCTCATATTGAGTGAGGGCATGGGACGCTGTTGATGGTGATTCGTCCGTCGGCTGGGGACGTTAAGTCTTGAACAGACCCTTTGCTATGTAGGCTATGTGCCGGCACCGAGTTTCACCTTCACGCTTCCTACTATCATACATCACGCCATTCATTTCATCTCATTAACTCATCTGATGAGGCCAGGAAGGATAGCCGGTCATAAAAGAAGACGCCATGACAAATTCATCTCACTTCCACACACCCCCCCCCCACCTCGCTCCCCCCGTAGAGAATCAGGACAAGGGTTGAACAAATATTATTATTATTATTATTATTATTATTATTATTATTATTATTATTATTATATTTGGTTTCTTTTAATTTCTAGGCCGTTACAGTTGCAGATAGCCGTACCGATCTTTAATTCGTGATAGTGTCAGGAATAGAACTCGTCCCAGCTGGTTGGGAAGCCATTATTTTGACCTCGAAACCACTGCGGTGGCGTCAATAAATTCCATTCGAATTCAGTTCGCTCTACCCCCATTCCGGGCTGTGCGTCGGAGCTGTTCAACGGCTGTTCTTCGAACCTCGAGCAGAGCAGCAGTGTGTTCAGTTGAACTGAGTTCTGTTCTATATAACGCAGAGCTGTTATTTAAGCAGACAAGGCGGAAGTGCGTGTCGTGTACCTGTGCCTCATTGGTTACTTGCTGGGCTGGAATATGCTCCTGCAATGTGACACATGCATAAAGCATCATTTTTGATGACTGCCTGTGACCCAGTAGAGCGCTTATCGTTCTGTGTACGCTGTGTTGAGCATACCGCCAACTTCCGGTGTTGATACAGGGGTCGAGAGGTCGATGCCAGACTAGTTCATGGCTGTCCTTTCTCCACTTACATGGCTCGGCTAGTTTTTGATCCATATTTTTATCTTTAGAAGTTCTGATGCCTGTGCCTTTTGATTTTGCCGCCTTTTGAAAGTTTGAACCACCGAGTGAGTTGGCCGAGCGGTTACGGTCGCGCAAATGTGAGCTTGCATTCTGGAGATAATAGGTTCGAACCCCCACTGTAGGCAGCCCTGAAGATGGTTTTCGTGGTTCCCCATTTTTACACGAGGCAAATGCTGGCACTGTACCTTAATTAAGGTCATGGCCACTTCCTTCCCGCTCCTAGCCCTTTCCTATCTCATCGTCACCATAAGACCTATCTTTGTCGACGCGGCGTAACGCAAATTTAAAAAGTAGTTTGTACTGCTACTTCTTCACGACAAGGCCTGCTAGGGACCACATGCCAAATTCAGTTCATCCTTCCTTGTTGTTTACTGTTCCGTTCTTTCCAGCATTTCTTCGTCATTGCACTAATCTTTATCCTTAGGGACCTGAAAAATTAGCATCTATTTGTTTCAAAATTAGCATCTATTTTTTTCCAAAATTAATCTGTTTTTTCCAAAATTAGCATCTATTTTTCCAAAATTAGCATCTGTTTACAAAGTTAAAATAATTGCATGGTATTATTATTTTATTTTAACGATTCCAAGTTTATGAAGTGCATTTATTGTTCTTGGTTCACACACAATACGAATTCATTGTTCAAACGAAAGGATTGTCAGTACTTCGGTATTGCTTTGTTTTCAAATGTTGTAATGAGACAACACGCGCTCGCTGTCTACATTGTTCGTTGAGGTCTACAACAACTCAAGACAATATTTAGCAAATAATTAAGCTGAACTCTGTCTGAACTGCAGTTAATACATGCATGACATCACATTTTTCACTATCTTTCATCTGGGTTTGAATTGCATGTTTCAGAGAACAGTAACCAGACCAGACATCGTTTCGTGAGAGATCTGTTATTCCAAACAATTTCTCAAGCTCATCTAATTTATCAGTGTTGTTCAAAATTGTATTTTTTTGGGTACAAAGCTTGAGCAATTGACACAAAATGCTTATGGTTGGGGTCTTTAGCTTTCAGTGTGGCTAACGTGCACTGTGAAGAATGAGCAGCTTTGACAAATGTGTGTCTGCATGCAGCCTGCTGTAGAGGAGTGATAATCAAAGCAACATTAGTTGCTGCAGAAAAATTCCCCTCACAAATGAAGGTAAAACTGGCGTCAAGGTTATGCAGTTTGGGGTAAAAGAGATGAGAGGTAGGATACAGAGACCCTTCAAGTTCAGTAACGAGGTCAACCAATCCAGCTGCATGGTCTGTGATAAAAACCATGTGGGAATGAAGCCTATTCACTTCTCGGTCCTTCCCTTCTTAAAAATCTTGTCTTTAATACCTGTCTTTCCGTACTTTTCTCTCTCTCTTATCTTACTTCCTGAATCTTGCTTGACCTCTTGTATCCAGATCGTTGTTGACTTTGTCTCCCATAGGTGCATGTCAATCTGTTATTATCCGCTATATAGATATGTGCGAAAAATATCAGTCTCATTTTTCTTATTGTTTCTGTTATTGTTTCCTCATTACTTCTTAATTTCCATTGTTCTGTTGTTTTCATTGGGCGCAACATTTTCCCTCACGATTTTTATCTAATATTTATTTATTTATTTATTTATTTATTTATTTATTTATTTATTTATTTATTTATTTATTTATTTATTTATTTATTTATTTATTTATTTATTCGTACAAGCACATCATACACTTAGCCTACTAATGGTCAGGAATGTATAACCTAACGACTTGGCCGTGCGGTTAGGGGCGCGTAGCTGTGAGCTTGCTTACGGGAAATAGTGATTTCGAACCCCGCTCTTTGCAGCCCTGAAGATGGTTCTCCGTTGTTTCCTCATTTTCACAGTGGAGCTGAGCCTTAATTGCGGCCACGGCCGCTTTCTTCCTATTCCTAGTCCTATACCATCGTCGCCGTAAGACCTATCTGTGTCGGTACGACGTAAAGCAGATTGTAAGAAAACTAAATTAAAATAACAATTAGACCTTTTTAGTTTTCTACCGCTCTTCCCACATGTGTGGGGTCGCGGGTGCGAACTGTGTCGCACAAGTGGATTTGGCGCAGTTTTACAGCCGGATGACCTTCGTGATGCTAATCCTATGTGGAGGGATGTAATCACTATTGCGTGTTTCTGTGGTGGTGTGTTATGTGAATGTGAAGAGGAGAGTCTTGGGACAAACACAAACACCCAGTCCCCGAGCCAAAAGAATTAATCAAAGGGGATTAAAATCCCCGGTCCGGCCGGAAATTGAACCCGGGACCCCCTGAACCGAAGGCCTCAACGCTGACACAATTAGATCTAACACTAAAATAATAATTTTCACCGTGTAGATTGGCCGCGCGCCTTAACGTCATAGGCCAATGGAGCCACACTCTGCGTTCGAGGGACGAATGGGTTTATTTCCGCATAGAAAACTTATCAACACATACAGCAGCTTTCAGATAAACGATACTAATACTACGCTGAAGTATGTATTAATTCATCACAGTTCCTGTTAATTCTGATTCTGTTGTGTCCCCAGCCGGCCAGATTTGGCACACACAGCACTGCGAATGCGAGGAACTTGGCCAGCTGGCAGAAACGTCATTGTCAACTATGCATATAAACCAAGATAACCTAATCACAGGTGTAATGGGAATAGTGTGGTTTCCTTCAGCGGAGCATATTTTGACACTCGAAGCTGTATTCCATAATTACTGCGGTGATGGTGTGACAGGTCCTTTTGCGGATCGCTGTAACTACCTAGTTGTTAATATAAGGAAAGATCCTAATTGGGGTAATTACATAAATGGGATTATAAATAAAGCGTACAGATCTCTGCACATGGTTATGGGATCACTTACAGGTTGTAGTAAGGATATAAAGGAGAGGGAATATAAGTTTCTGGTAAGACCCCAAGTAGAGTATGGTTCTAGTGTATGGGGCCCTCACCAGGGTTACTTGATTCGAGAACTGGAAGAGATCCAAAGAAAAGCAGCTCGATTTGTTCTGGATGATTTCCGACGAAAGAGTAGCGTTACGAAAATGTTGCGAAGTTTGAGCTGGAAAGACTTGGGATAAAAGAGACGAGCCGCTTGACTAAGTGTTATGTTCAGAGCTGTCGGTTGAGAGATGGTATGGAATAACAGTAGTATACGATTAAGTATAAGTGATGTTTTTAAAAGTAGGAAAGATCACAGTATGATAAAGTTGGAATTCAAGAGGACAAATTCTGGAAAATATTCGTTTATAGGAAGAAGATTTTGGGATTGCAATAAATTTATCCATGTTCAATAAATTTCCAAATTCTTTACATATATTTAAGAAAAGACTAGGTAAACAACAGATAGAGAATCTGCCACTTGGGCCACTACCCTAAATGCAGATCATTGATTGATTGATTGATTGATTGATTGATTGATTGATTGATTGCCCACTTTCAACTTTCAAAAGTCGCATGTCGGAGTGGCTCTGATTAACAGTGTTGATGATGATGATGATGATGATGATGATAATAATAATAATAATAATAATAATAATAATAATAATAATAATAATAATAATACCAGCAAAGCGACCATTTCTTTGTAGGTCATGAACGAGTGGGAGTTGAGATTATTTTAATAATCGTAACCTCGGATATTGTGTTTAGCTCTATGCAAGCCTTCTGTACCCCCTAGGAATTAATTTGGAACTAATTTCTAGTGTAGACTAAGTAAACCCAGGGCAGGTCTATTCAGTTGGCCGCTCGCGGGTCAGACCCCCAAGACTGGCCTCTGTACTAAATACTTCATTGTGTGTAATGAAAACCTACAACCTGTTTTCCAGTCATTGACCGGGTCAGGGATGTAATGAATGAAACATATATAGGCTGTTATTACAATGGGGTCGCCACTTCTAAGGTGATTTATATTAATGAGTGATAAATGCTATGAAATGAGAATGGAGATTGTTGCCGGAATGAAAGATGACAGGGAAAACCGGAGTACCCGGAGAAAAACCTGTCCCGCCTCCGCTTTGTCCAGCACGAATCTCACGGGAATTGAACCACGGTGTCCAGCGGTGAGAGGCCGACGCGCTGCCGTCTGAACCACGGAGGCTCCTTCATTGTGTGTATACAAGTTAATTATTTTAACTATATTTCATCTGAGTCTGCAGAAGTTTTGGAGAAATTGCTGAATTGTCTGAACACAGTCTTTGATAAGGAGTACAAAATGAAGATAAATAAATCCAAAGCAAGTAACGGACTGCAGTTGAATGAAGTCAGGTGATACAGGAAATATTAGATTAGAAAATGAAGTCCTTAACCCTCTACTGCATACTGTTGCCTTTAGGCAACAAATAACTTTTCACCTGTATAAATGGATAAATATTGTAGACAGAGGTAGTTTTACGGCACACCTTCAACTGTACAATCAATTAAACACTTATCCCAGTGATGCCTTGTTTTTTTTTTTTTTTTTTTTTTTACATAACATAAGATAAAATAGCCCTACAACCAAAGATACTCCTTCCACCCCGTCAACATCCACGCGAACCAACCACCGTTTATTTTACGTGGGCCCTCCCCATCACATTACCACAGGCTTCAGGAGTAGTAAAGTAACTAATCATGGCATGAATAAGGAGCACATAAAATGCAGACTAGCAGAAGCATGGAAGGCCTTTCTTAAGAAAAGAAAATTTGCTCATTTCGAACACTGATATAGGAATTAGAAAGACGTTTTTGAAGACTTTCGTCTGGAACGTGGCATTGTATGGAAGTGAATCATGGACGATAACTAGCTCAGAAAGAAAAAAAGAATAGAAGCTTTTGAAATGTGCTATTACAGAAGAATGCTGAAGGTGAGATGTGTAGATCGAATCAGAAATTAAGAGATACTGAATCGAATTGGTGAGAGGAGAAAGTTTTGGCGAAATTTGACGAGAAGAAATAGAATGATACCGGTACGACAAATCTTAAGACAGCCAGGACTTGTTCAGTTGGTTTTTGAGGGAAGTGTAGGCGATAAGACCAATAGGGATAGACCGAAGTATAAATATGACAAGCAGATTAGAGCACATGTAAGATGTAGTAGTTATGTAGAAATGAAAAGGGTGGCATGGAGCGCTGCCTCAAACCAGTCTATGGACTGATGACCCAAACAACACACATACGCTACTCAGTTATTTAAATCGTCTAGCTGTCACTACCTTGTACGACAATACATACCCTCTTATAAAGAGTGAAAATTTGTGGCAAGAAATTGTCAAGAATCCATTCAAATTCGAGGGAATACATTTTTCTGATAAAGGCAAACGGCTTCTACTTCTGATAATTCAAGGCCCTCACCGAGCTCGATAGCTGCAGTCGCTTAAGTGCGGCCAGTATCTAGTATTCGGGAGATAGTAGGTTCCAACCCCACTGTCGGCAGCCCTGAAAATGGTTTTCCGTGGTTTCCCATTTTCACACCAGGAAAATGCTGGGGCTGTACCTTAATTAAGGCCACGGCCGCTTCCTTCCCACTCCTAGCCCTTTCCTGTCCCATCGTCGCCATAAGACCTATCTGTGTCGGTGCGACGTAAAGCAACTAGCAAAAGAAAAAAAAAATTCAAGTCACTCTGCTGTGGGAAATAATTTATCTCTACCGGTAATGATCATCTGCATTGAGCGACCGCTTTCAAGAGGTAGGAATAATTCAATGTTGGATTGATATTGATTCAAACTTATTCCCAAAAGTGAACAAACTTGCATCGTTATTAACAACAGCTATGTTCGGGTCAACGTACGTTTGTGACAGGAGGATTGTCTCAGATTTGTTTTTACATCATACGACTTCGGTTTATGAAGTTTTTTTTGTTTTTTGTTTTTTGCTAGTTGTTTTACGTCGCACTGACACAGATAGGTCTTATGGCGACGATGGGACAGGAAAGGGCTAGGAGTGGGAAGGAAGCGGCCGTGACCTTAATTAAGGTACAGCCCCAGCATTTGCCTGGCGTGAAAATGGGAAATCACGGAAAACCATCTTCAGGGCTGCCGGCAGTGGGGTTCGAACCTACTATCTCCCGAGTTTATGAAGTCAGTAACGGACAAAAAGTGCCACTTTTCACGTTCGGTAGTTACACACTTATATGTGTATTTTGTAGCTATGCAATTTACATACTTTCTTGTGTTTAATTACAGTAAAATTGCATGGTATTTCTACATTATTACCACTTAAAGTAAAATCTAAGCATTGTCTTCCAAATCACGAAGTATCAGCCAGTCATTGAATCAATCAATGAATTAATCATCATTTGATCTGCATTTAGGTCTATCATTCAGATAGCAGATTCCCTATTAATGTATTGTTTACCTAGTCTTTTCTTAAATGATTTCAACTAAATTGGAAATTTGTCGGAACAGTTTGTTTGATAAATTATTCCAATCATTAACTCCTCTAACTATAAATTAATATGTTCCTCAATTTATCTTCCTAAATTCCAACTTTGTCTTCATATAATGATCTTTCCTGCCTTTAAAATTGTATTCCACGCCATCGGCCCGCTAATCTTTATTATAACTTTTCAATGCGGCCGATGGGAAAACTAATTGAGTAGTCCTACCTCCAGAAATTGAAGCCTCGTTTCTTAATTTTGCCATTTCCTAACGAGGAATCGAATCCACGTCGTTGCTGACTTCTCACCAAGCCAGCTGCAGTTCGTATCTCGACCAGTGCATGTAGGACTTGTGAAATGGAAGTCCCCTGACTTGGTCACGATACCAGCAGTCACGTAACATTACAAACTTGTTCGCTTTATAAAAATAATAGACATGTTTAATTTATTTAGGTTATTCCAGTTAATTATGGAGTCAGCGTATTTCATTTTGTTTTAACCCGAGGATTATAGGACGGTTGCCCTTTCTGACTCCATTTAGTTTTTCGGGTGAAGACACTGCATTGCTGTCTACCGGAGTATGAACCTCCGTCTCCTGTATGGAAAACTAACAGCTTAGCATCTGCACTAATGACGCTCTCAATAATACAAGTCTTTTTTTCAAGTTCCAGACACTCGAACTACGCTGTCAATTTTGGAGTTTTGTTTACACGATGTCATTACGTCATCCATGAATGTTACGAAAAGAAGCGGGTTGTGGTACGCCCTTGTTTCAGTCCTAACCAGGGGCATAACTTTAGGGCCTGCAGGCCCCACAATGCAGGCGAGCTCAGGCCTTTAGGAGGCAAAAAAAAAAAAAAAATTAAAATACTGTCTGTATCTAGCCTAATGTTACTCTGCACGGAAATAATCAGGGCGGTTTTGTAGAATCAGTCGAAGTAGTTGTTTATTTATTTTATTTTTTTATTTACAATTTGTACGTAGATGAATTGCCACCTGGTTGCATCTAGCAGCAGTTTTAACTCGGCACATCTGTAAACAATGCCCTTGCCATCTCTCGCAACACCGCGACATGCTTCCTACCAAATTATTGAAATATAATTACAACAATGAAATTTGATACCAAAATATCAAAGAAAATCATACTTTTTTGATGTGTAGTGCACCTGAGATTGTATTATGCCCAAATTTTTCTGAACATTTAACTTTTGACATACATTTATTAGAAAACAATGTGTAATGCCAATAAGAGGTTGATGTAGTAGCAGTCGGTCAACTCAGTTTCGAACGAGCTGTCTCTGATTTGATATTTTTCAAACGCAGACGAAGAATACATCCACGGCATCCCCTGCCTGTCGTAAGGGGTGACCAAGGGATGATTGTATTAGAACCATGAAACTACTTGTGATTAGTACTATCACGCGGGGAACACCATGCGTCGCCTTTACTTGCAAGTAGTACCACTGTGTTAGATACACAATAGGTTTCTGTTTGTAGCAACAGAAGGCGAGTATGTATGGGTTTTCCAGTACCCGTGATTAGTACCATTGTGAGATACACCACAGGTCTGCATTACCCGTGCGACGTGCATTACTTGTGAGTAGTACCATAATGTCTGGAACACCGCGAGTCCACGCCACTTTTGATTAGTACCGCAACATGACAAATACCATGGTTCTACTTTACTAGCGATAAGTACCATTATAAGGGATCCTTGAGCTGGATTTTGGACCCCTATAGACAACAAGCATTCTCGATTCAGAGTTGTGCTTTAGAAGCAGTCCCTTTGGTCAGTTATTGTTTACGATAGTTGCTGGATCGGATCCACTGATTGTTTTCATTTCATATCCATCCATTCATTCTTCATCATCTCATTTTTTATTCTGGTCAGTGGATGATTTTGAACTTTTAAATTGTAAATGCATTTCATACCATTAGGGACCGATGACCTAGATGTTAGGCCCCTTTAAACAACAAACATCATCATGTTCTCTTAGCCGTTAAACCACGGAGGCAGTCAAATAAAACCAATTAAACATTATTTTTAATAATCCGACGATAACTTGACATTATATTGCATTTCTTCTACCTGCTGTAATTAAATTTATATTAGTCATTCATAGGTTTTTACGTTTTATTTGAGGCGGGGGGGGGGCAATTTTTATTTTGACAGGTGGGCTCGTATCGCATTTGTTCGCCCCTGACTCCTAACTCAGTCTCTTTACTCATTCCTTGGTGTGATCGCTGTCCAACTTGGCTGCTAGAACGTAGCTCAATAATTGCTCAGCCTGCTGCTTCTATCGGAATGCTGAACGGACGATTTCCTAACGCCGTGTAATTAATAGTAGGCTATTTGGGCTAATACACAGTGCTCTTGTTTGTGGACTGCATTTACTCAACTGATAATCATGAGCTGGTCCATCCTTACGATGATGAGGATCTCTTTAAATTAATGGATCTACTCCTTGGGCGCAGCTGTGCATGTGCATCTAGTAAACCCTCATCTTTTCCTGAACTACCCATTTGCAGCTGGTTAAGCAGTGTTATAATTACTTCCATCAGCCATAGTGATTTAAATGGTAGAGCCCTGGCTTTGTGAACCCAAAATAGTGGGTTCGATTGCAGCCTTACTGGTGTTATTTGAAGATGCTCAAATAGAACAGCCTCGTGTTTGTAGATTTTCCGGCACGAAGTTCTTTCGAGGAAAAACCCTAAAAATTGGTTAGTGGGACGTACCAGTAACTGTACGTACCCCATGAAATGAAATGGCGTAGGCCCATAACTAGAGGCATGATTTTTCGCATTAATTTTGTTCGATTTTGTGAAAAGGAAACAGTTTTGCGCGTTATTTCGTGAAATTGGGCTGACCCCATCGCTTTAATTCTCTCTTAAAGTAATTCATGAAAAGTTTAATTGGTGAGATTTGTGATTTATTTATATTAATAAACTAATGTTATTTGTTTTTCGTCCCACTAACTACTTTTACGGTTTTCGGAGACGCCGAGGTGCCGGAATTTAGTCCCGCAGGAGTTATTTTAGGTGCCAGTAAATCTACCGACAAGAGGCTGACGTATTTGAGCACCTTCAAATACCACCGAACTGAGCCAGGATCGAATCTATCAAGTTGGGGTCAGAAGGCGCCTCAACCATCTGAGCCACCGAGCCCGGCGAATTATTTATGTGAAAGATAAATAAAGAGAAGCAATATTGATAATCATTCATTATTCCTTATGTAATCTTGATTAGAATTATAATGCAGCCCTAATCAAGATTACATAACGAATTCCTCTTTCACCGCATATAGCCATACATTAAGATATTTTATAGAAGAGATACTTCTGTTGAAATGAGAAATCCTTTTTCTTTCTTCTGTTTCCCTTCACACACGTGATATTGGAATACAATTTCAAGATTGTTATTTTCCATGAATTTCGCTACATTTTCGAACTTACCGCAAAATAAGTAAATTACGGTTTAAACTGCCATTGTCGCTTTAATTCGCTGTAATTGTCGAAAACAAAATCACTAATTATAACCAGAACCACATGATTCGTTAAGATATTTCAAAATCGCTACAAAATATTTTTTGTTGCGTTTATCGTCAATGCGAAAAAATCATGCCTCTACCTGTAGCTTTTAGTACCGAGAGTGACCGAGGACATGTTCGCCTCTCCAAGTGCGGGTCTTTTGCGTCGTGAGGAGAATGAAATGATGATGGAGACGGCACATACACCCAGCCCCCGGGGCAGCGAAATTAACCAGTGATGGTTAAAATTCCCGACCCTGCCTGGAATCGAACCCGGGACCCCTGTAACCGAAGGCCAGCACGTTAACCATTTAGCCAAGGAACCGAACCTCATAGGTAGTGATGGGGTAATCGAATACTTTTAATATTCGAATAACCTCCGTCCGATTGTATAAATAATCGAATTAGTTTCGAATATCATTCAGTTGTATCATATAGAATATTCGGATGTGTCATGAATCAATTTTTCGGTTTAAGTGTGTCAGGTGGATAATCGATTGAAATAAGCGAATAGATGAACTCTTGTGAAAAATAGAATTACGCCTTCTTTCCAAACGTATCTCCAAATGTTGAAACTACATGAGTGAATTAACTGTTTTGATGATGATGCTTGTTGTTTTAAGGGGCTTAACATCGAAGGTCATCGGCCCAATTAACTGTTTTAATAACATCACTTTTCATTCTATTATTTCGAAAGCATTCACTATTCAATCGCCTAATTCATTCGAATGCAGACCCGAATGAATAATCGAAAAAAGCAATCGAATGGAAAAATTCACTATTCGATTGCCTCATTGATTCGAATGGAGTTTCGGATGGATAATCAAAAATAATCGAAAAATAATAGAATGGAAAAATTCGTTGTTCGATTGCCTCATTCAATCGAATGAATAATCGAAAAATAATCGAATGGGAAATATAATTGAATAATCAAATAAAATGAAATAATCGAATAAGCGATTATTTTGTATTCGATTATCCCATCACTACTCATAGGGAATACTCTGAGTACTATAGCTCATTCCATGTTGAGAAAACAGTATTGCTCTTTTGACAACAGGGTTGCCATATCGAACGGCTCTGCTCAACGCCTTCACAGGAAAACGGCGGCACATAAATTTGTGAAATTTAATATTTAAGTTCAAGATAAAAAGCGGAAGAAACTAAGCTACAAATTAATTGTATGAACTAGAGGGTACGGGAGGTTTTACAGGGTCTATTCTTGGTTTGTACAGAATCAGAGGTAAAGTACGGCGCACACAAAACCTTAGCATTGAAGTGTGAGGTAAATTGGGGGAGAAAATAGACGAATAATTTTTATGGGCTCGAGGGGTCAGGGATGCATGTAATTACATTTGATAACTTTCACCAGGGAATAAAGGATAGAAAACAGAAGCTTCAAATAAACAAATGACTACAAAAGATCACAGTATTAATGTTAAAGAAAGAAATCACACACGTAGGCTTATCGCATAACTCTCTCTCAACACAAGACAATTACGCACTGATTTAAAGCCTAAAAACACACACGCAACAAATAAATACTGTAGATGACTTCACTACAGAAGTGACCTGCCGGCGGTTCACAGAGTGAGGGACAATACGAGGCTTGTACCAGAGCAATACAGAAGAAGGTAAATGAAGGAAGACAACGAAGCGATGGCTGTTCCCGCCATTGCGCGTCCTTCCTACAAATGTATTTATGAAAAAGAAAAGGTTACGTAGTTATTTTTAATAAATCACGGGCATACATTTCTCTTCCTTCTTATCTATCTTTCATAATACATTACAAAGTACAGTGTAATACCCCTTATTCCCGAGGAATTGTGGGTGTCTCAGAGGGGGTGCGTTCACTCCTTGTAGGTTCATAAGAGCAATACTGTTTTCTTAACGTGGAATGATCTATAGGTGTTAATATAACGAAAGATCTTCATTGATGTAATCACATGGATGAGGTTGTAAATACGTGTTACAGATCTCTTCATGTGGTTATGAGGGTATTTAGGGATTGTGTAGGGCATCTAAGTCACTGGTAAGGAGTTTGGTTTCATTGTATGTGACCCTCACCAGGATTACCTGATTCGAGAACTGGATAAAGATTCAAAGGAAAGCAGCACGATTTGTTCCGGGCTATTTCAGACAAAAGAGCAGTGTTATGAAAATATTCCCAACTTCGGGTTGGAAGCATTTGGGAGGAAGGTGGTGAGCTTCTCGATTAAGCGGTATATTCCGAGCTGTCAGTGGAGAGTCGCCGTGGAATGACATTAGTAGACGAATAAGCTTGAGTGAGTTTTTAAAAATAGGAAAGATCAAAATATGAAGATAAAGTTGGAATTCGAAATTAAGGAAAGATTAGGATAGCAGTTGATAGGGAATCTAAATGTAGATCAGTTGTAAATGCATTAACTACAAACCCACTGCAAATTATTATGTATGGGCTGTCTGGCCTATGCGGTAAAGGGGAGTTCGGTTCACCCGCAACGACGTGGATTCGATTCCCCGTGAAAAAGTCGAAAGTTTTATGAAACGACATTTCCACTTCCGGAGGTGCTCATGGTCCTGAGGTTCACTCACCAAAAATGAGTACGAAGTTAATCTTGGAGGCAAAGGTGTACGGGCGTAGAGCTAACCACTCTATCCCCACCAGGTGCCGAGGTTACGGATAGTGGAAGCCTTTACCTGCCGCCCTTCCAGAGTCCTCCATGGGTTGTACGGACATGACTTTGCCTTTTACTTTTTAAAATTATTATGTGATATTAATAAAAACATTATTGTCCGCGCTTTTTCTTTCACAATTTGTTCTACGTCGCATCGACACAGATAGGTCTTATGGCAACGATGATATAGGAAAAGGCTAGGAATGGAAAAGAAGCGGCCGTGGCCTTGATTAAGGTGCAGCCCCAGCATTTCCCTGGTGTGAAAATGGGAAACTACGAGAAAGCCATCTTCAGGGCTGTCGACAGGGGGTGTTCAAACCTACTTTCTCCCGAATGTAAGCTCACAGCGGCGTGACCTTAACCGCACGGCCAACTCACTCGGTTTGTCCGAGCTCAATCCCTTAGTAGTTCGTATAGTGGGCAATTGAAAGTCCCTTCAAAAAGGAGCGATTAAACTTGGGATATAAAATATATTGCCTTTTGTCGCTTCATTGTTGCAAAGAACGTATTCTCCGCGTCATGTTTTCTTAAAACTGTTTTAAATTTTCAGTTTTTTTTAAATTTACCCAACATTTTTTGTTTCTGTTTAATGTTAAAATAATTAGAACTTCAGCTGCTCTTCGGTTTCAGACTTTTTTTTTCAAATAACTACTTTTCCAGTCCCTTGTGATGTTTTCTTCATGCTCAACCCCCCACGTGAATAGAGGACCTACCTCTGACCTTCCGTAACATTGATTTCCAAAACAGCTGTCTCGGTGAGTTTGATATACATGGTAATGCGTGTTCCATATTTCAAAGGCTGATCTCATGCAGGAGGTGGAAGACCTTCACCACTCCTCTTCGTCTCATTATCCAGTACAAACCACGTCACTTATATTTTAATGCACAGCCTGTTTTACTTGCAGTCTCTCGGCGTGTAACGAGCTGGGTAGGGTTTATCTCTAGACTGTTCATTAATGCACTGGTTTCCAGAGCCGCGTCGTGCCGGAGAAGAGCTCTTTTTTCCTTGAAGTTACAGCGGATTGTTGGTGAAGTTTGAAATGCCGAAAAAACTATATTACAACCCTCTTGACTCTAATCACAGAAAAGAGAGTTCCGATTTTTCGAAGTAGGATTTATATTGGGGAGGAAAAACGGAAGAGGCTTGACCTCACTGGAGTCCAATTACATTTCCATTAGCATCCCTGCAGATCCAATTTAAAATCGGTTAAATAATGGAAAAATATACACATTTATTTTATACGATTAATACTTTGAAAGTAAATATGTACAAAATGTTGTACTGTCAATTTGCCAACAACACACGTTGCGGTAATTTTTCATAGTGTGGAACTTGCGTAAGCACTTGTTGGAATTAAGTCCTGTGTTCCTTGACATTTCCGTTCTACCCCGTTTCACTAGCCCACCTCCTGTCATACTAGAGGCTTATGCTCGTCGGGGTTCTTGGGCGTCAATGGCTGAGTTTTAATACATTTTGTCGGGTAAACACCAAGTGTGTATTTTACATGCTGACATCATACGACATGGAATGTCGATCCTTCAAACATCAGACTACCTCTGCTGGGATTGAACCCGCTATGTTGGGATCCGAGGGCCGACCTAATGTCAGGGTCGAGGACGTGTAGCTTGTTGGCGTGTTTCAGGGAACGGATACAGCCCCTGAGACAGGCATAATCTGTACGTATGAGCTGATCACGTGGTTATTCTCCAGTTGTGGTTCAGAGTTTGGTCACTTAACTGTCGTGTTCCAACTTTCCAATTTAGAGGTAAACAATAGGTCTTGGGACACCAGAGTGCCAGAATTTGCCCCAGAAATTTGTTTTTAAGACCGAGTCTGTCGTATTTAAGTACTCTTAACTGCTAAGTGATTCTCCTCGCAATCTTCAGCGTATGAGGCGTACACAGTATACAGTCAGCACCTTCAAGCTAACAAGTATTGTGCCTTACAGCTGCTATATCAAACACATGTGAATGGGTTTAAAATATAGGTCATGGTTTATGAGAACAGTATTCATGTTTAATAATGCCACTCCCATGAATTCTTCTGCACATTCCAGCACGCCCTCCGGTATATTCTGTAGCAATATCAGTCGTATGGTGTATGCAACTATGATGATGATGAAGAAGAAGAAGGAGACTATTCCTAATTTTCATTTTGTCCTGTCCTAGATGCTAACGCCGTTTCTTAGGCGTCGGAGTACTTTAGTGTTACGCATTCTGTCAACCCATGATATCCTGAGGAGGCGTCGATAGCACCACATCTCAAAGGATCGAAGTTTTACGTGATGCTCTCTGTTAGTATTCAAGTCTCGGCACTATATAGTAAGACAAAAAATACATAACACCGAAGTAAGCAGAGACGGAGATTGATCTTAAAGTCCTTGTTACAGAGAAGTTTGCTCATTCTCGTGAATGCAGTCCATGCCTATTCAGTCCGGGCCTAATTTCAATATCATTGCTCAAGCTGTGCTTAAGTACGCTGCCGAAAGGCCATGGAGGACGTGAAAATGAAAGAAATCCTAGGCCTAACAAAACGTTTTCCATTGGTATTGTAAGAGAACGAGAGTCTCTCAGAGAAGGTCGGATATGAAAGATGAAGCTGAAGAGCCTGACACAAGCCAGTGGAAGCAATGCAGGGCTTGTGTACTGGAGGAGTGTCAAACTGGTGTGCGGGCCATATAACCTAATCAAGAGAGCACAGCGATCCATCGATCGAGACAAGAAAATGTAACTAAATGTGGTACGCAAATAATAATATAATACAAATAAAATAATTGCAAGAATAGACGTACACTCTGTGAGCATGCAATTTAAAAAGTTTATGGAGGAATAATTAAGAGAGATCAGATTATTTTTGCACCGTTCCCGCGTCCAGGTCGGGCAGCAAAGAAATCCTGACTAGCTCATTTCATAATCAATTATCAATCAAGAATCTATTTTTCAGGTCGTAGGCCCCGAGAGTAAAGACAATGGGTACGCTAGACGGCTAAATTCTCACAAAATCAGTCTGGTGAACGCCTCCATCTCGCGAATTGATCCATAACGCTTCATAAAGTTCAATCATACTTAATCTAAAATGTATATAAGTATTTACTTATCCTAAGATATCTTACAAAAGTGAATAAGTTTATTTAATATCATTTTATTAAATTAAATAATCTTTAATTAAATAGAAATTTGAATAATTTGTTGAAATCATACTATTTCCTCTCCTAAATTAGCTAATTAATATAGAAAAATGTTCAAAGATCTTTGACATAAATGAATGTTGACTATATACAATGTTTCTGTTCGAAAGTAGAAAATAATCTTGAGGTGCTTCATAATTATGTCATATTAAATTAAAATCACGTTCAATTTATTCATTTTTGTCTGCTTGAACACGAAACAATTCCCTAAATTCTCTTTCTAAAAATTATAATATTTTTGCAGATCTATCCAGAAATTATCAGCCTATTTGCCTGCATCTAGCTATTTATTTTATAATCATGCTTCATATCATCATCATTAATCGTTGGTATAAGAAAAACATTACTGTTCTTATTTATTTTTCGAGGATTTCAGATTCAGTGGCTTCCATGTTCGGAATTACGAGGAAGGAAAGAATAATTGATCAACATTATTAAATTTTAAAATAATTTAAAATTACCATTACTAATCATTCATGTAGATTATTTACCTAAAATAAAAATAAATTCCAAAATCAAGTTAAGTGCCAATTATGTATATCATGTGCAACATGTTAGCGTGTCACCAATTACTTATAACACCTTATTCAACATCATTACTGAAAAATATGTGGTCTGCCATTTAAGAAGACTAATAACCAGTATCTTCATCATCTAGTTACGGGCAACCTCTTCAATAATATTATTGAAATAACTAACTAAGCATTCTGGCTCTATTTATTACAATAAACATGACTGTGGTCCAGAATTCTGGTTAATGTGGGCTAATTCTACTCAATCTTCCCTATATGGATTCATTTCGATGATCTACCAGTGCCTATCCGACATATATAAACTATATGGATCATATTTAATGCTGGATGTGGAATACCGAAGGATTAATATATGTTATGGAATTAAATATATGCATTTTTAATCTTAAATCGCGTCAGCTAACTTAATATCACCATTAAAATACATCCATCTCTTTCCTCTCGACGAAATAATAATCACCACCATCATTACTCTTCTTATACAACCATTCTTCACATATATATCATCTGTTTCATATCTTCGCATCGTATCTCTTCCTCCATTTCAATAACCCTTATACATGCATGCATAACTATCATTTATCCACTTAAATATTCCATTTTCTTCTCAATTCTCTTCGGATTCATTTCATATTGCCCATATGTCTTCTTATCACCCAACTATAACCGGTATGTTGCACCGTACCACCTTCATTTTGTAATATAATACCCTAACTTAATCATAACATTAACCACACTGTCGGTATACTACTCGCAATTGAAGTAAATTAACCTCTTATTTATCATAGACAGCATTACGAACCCATAATTAGGTTACCACTGATCTAATACATCCTAGCCAAGGAATTGTCATTTTTAGTTAGATGACTACCTATTATCCTCTTACGTCGTTATATGTACGCGATTTCACATAATTATAAGCTCACTCTTCTCGAACTAAATCAATGATAGCACTGCACCATTATATATTAAACACAATTGGAAAATGGCACTTTTCAAAACAAACTATTTAATTTACTTACTGCAAAGGAATATTAATAGACTTACCTTTTCTTCCCCGTATTCCCTCGATGTTGTGTCCAGATGTATTAGGACATCTAGTTAGGTATGCCTTCTACATCGTACCGGTCTCTGGGAACATATGGACTGGCCATCCATCCTCCGTTGACTTCGGGTCACCGTCACCGCATAGTCAGCCTTGGTCTTCTTAGTGCATGATGCTGGACATCTCTTGCGCAGTTAGGACAAAAATATAGACAGATATGGTCAGTTTCGTCATCTTAGTATACTCAAAGCTTCCTAATACTCATAAACGTATTGAACAGAATGCTTATTTCAATTAAATCTAGCTAACGACTTCCAGACTACCAATATGCCTACCAGATTCTCAATTATATAATTTGCTTTAGGTTTCTATATATTTTTTTCAATTCCTGTAGCTTTTATATTTTCTTGCTAGCGACTTAGAATGATATCTGCTGTTCTTGCTTGGTGTCTTGTGACGTAGTCTGTTACGTAACGTTTCCCAATAAGTATTTCAATTTCTCGGTTTGTTAATATGCGATTCTACGCGATACTCATGTAGCCTTGCTCTTTTCTCTTGATATTATGCCAAATTCTTTTCTATTCGAGCTTTCTGTTAACAATAACGTCTTCTTCACGTAGCAATATCGTCCCGTGCGTTTATTTCTTCTGGAATTTTTTACTGTATATAATAATAATAATAATCTAATGCCATCGGACATCTTAAGAACTGCAAAGCACCCGGGGAAGATGGCATCATTGCGGAAGCTCTAAAAGCAGGTGAAAATAAGATCACAGAGGCCATACACCAGATCTTGATCGATTGCTGGGAGACTGGCAGTATCCCTGATGACTGGAAATCAGCTATCATACACCCTTTACATAAAAAAGGTGACCACAGTGATGTCAACAACTACCGAGGGATATCTCTGCTGTCAGTAGCATACAAAGTGCTGTCAAGGATTTTACTGGACAATGTAGAAAGCCAATGTGATCGAACGATTGGTGAATATCAAGGAGGATTTCGGCGGGGACGGTCTTGTACCGAGCAGATCTTCAACCTAAAAACCATTCTCCAACTAAAACAAGTAAGGAGTATGAACATCGCTGTGGTTTTCGTTGACTTTAAAAAAGCTTATGATTCCATCGACCGCCAGACACTCTTCTCCGTACTGCAAGAACGAGGTGTTGATTACAACACACGCACCCTCATCCAACAGACTCTTACGGATACAACATCTAAGGTGAAGTTCAGGGGAGAACTATCTCGGACTTCCAAGATAAAAACTGGAGTACGGCAGGGTGATGGCCTCTCACCCATTCTGTTTAATCTAGTGCTTGTTTAATCTAGTCATCAAGAACTGGGAATGTACACTGAGGAATCTAGAAATCAAACCAGTTGCCATTGGAGCCGGGACTCGAAAGATTGAGATCAGGTGCCTAGCATTCGCAGATGACATTGCAATCCTAACCAACAATTCTAAGGATGCTGTCATTGCTATTGAAGCCCTGCACGAGATAGCGGTGAAGGCTGGATTACACATATTGTACGACAAAACTAAGTACTTTGAGACTCGGCATCCCGGTAACCCCCCTTTGACGACCATACATGGAACGATTGGGAAAGTCAATCGCTTCCGCTATCTTGGTGAATGGGTCCACCCGAATGGTAGAGACGGTACATCCATCCTAGAAAGGTGTAACAAACTCAATGCAGCGTACCAACTATCCCACAACCATTATAATAAGAGGTGCATTTCGAAAAATGCTAAGATCTGTCATAACAAAACTGTTGTCAGACCACAGTTTTTGTACGCCTCAGAGACCCTCCTGATGAACAAAAAAGGCACCATGGATGATCTAGAGAAAGCCGAAAGACGTATCCTCAGGAAAATTCATGGACCGAGATTGCTCCCAGATGGAACCTACAGACTTAAATCGAACACTGAGCTGTATCGACAGTTAGAATCAGCCAATACCAGCATGCGACGTAGGAGGCTTAAGTTCTATGGACACCTACAACGAATGGACAGCAACAGGCTTACCAAGATCTTTTCTTTGGTTAAAAGCTACAAGACTGGAAGCTTGTGGCTTAATGAAGTACAGAAGGACTTGGATTCGGCTGGGATTTCAGATATTGATATAGAAGATCGTTCCAAATTTTGTGCTATGGTACAGTCTTGGACCCCACCACCTAGAGTTCCTAGAAGTCGGAAGCCCCTTTCACAGGAGAGAAAGGAGAAATTATCAGCAGGGCTCAAGAGATATTGGGAACAAAGAAAAGCATCGAGGAAGAACTAGTCACCAGCGCTCCTTAGTGGGCTTAAATCAATAATAATAATAATCTTGTAAAAATCCCGTATCCTTCATTCTTTTTCACTGCCTTCTTGATACTATTTCTCGGGGTATCCCCGATATGAATACAATCTTCTCGCCATTGACGATTAAATTTGCGTATCGTATAATTTTTCTCGCGGCATTACGTCCATTTTTGTTCCAAGATGTTCATTCATGACAGTGAAATGGCACATTGTTAAGAGAGGATGGGACGGGCTGAGTGGCTCAGACGTTGAGGCGCTGGCCTTCTGGGCCAAATTTGGCAGGTTCGATTCCGGCTCAGCCCGGTGGTATTTGAAGGTGCTCAAATACGTCAGCCTCGTGTCGGTAGATTTACTGGCACGTAAAAGAACTCCTGCGGGACTAAGTTCCGGCACCTCGGCGTCTCCGAAGTCCGGAAAAGTAGTTAGAAGGACGTAAATCAAATAGCATTATTATTAAGAGAGGATGGTTGCTCACTTACCCAGTGAGTTGGTTCACGTAGCTGTGAGCTTGCATTCAGGAGATGGCGGGTTCGAAACCCCCTCTTATTTTCCAACCATAGCCCATTCCCATCTTTACATCTGCCGAAAACCTCCCTTGTGTTGTGTTAGGACGGCGTTAAACTAAAGGAAAAAACTACCACATCCAAGAAGAAGAAGAAGAAGAAGAAGACGAGGAAGAGGAGAAAGAAATCCCACGCTGTAATTGTCTTGTTTGTGGTGAGTTGCGACGGAACGTCTCTACTCTACCAGTAGATTACTTGGCTGAGTTTTTAATTAATATTGTCGGGTAACGTCGAATCTTTCACCACAGTTTTTTTATATGCCGACATCGTACGCCGGCCCCGTGGTGTAGGGGTAGCGTGCTTCCCTATTATCCGGAGGCCCTGGGTTCGGTTCCCGGCCAGGTCAGGGAATTTTACCTTGATCTGAGGGCTGGTTCGCGATCTACTCAGCCTACGTGATTACAATTGAGGTGCTATCTGACGGTGAGATGGCGGCCCCGATCTAGGAAGCCAAGAAGAACGGCCGGGAGAATTCGTTGTGCTGACCACACGACACGTCATAATCTGCAGGCCTTGGGGATGAACAGCCGTCGCTTGATAGGCCCTTCGGTTTGGTTCGACATCGTATGGCATGGAGTGCATAAAGCATTTCTGTCTATCCTTAAAGTGTTCGTCGGACCTAAGGAAAGTCAAAGTACGTTTAATAGATTTGAACCCACAACCTTGGGATCTGGAGCCGACACTCTACATCCGATTCACAGAGGGAGAGGAGAAGAAGAAGAAGAAGAAGAAGAAGAAGAAGAAGAAGAAGAAGAAGAAGAAGAAGATGATGATGATGATGATGATGATGATGATGATGATGATGATGAAGAATCAAAGCATCCAGATCAAACCCTTCCTGTATATTTTCCTCTACTGTTGGGTCTGGGTGGTACTCGTTTCTTGTATTTATTCAAGTTTGTCTCGTACGTTAGTTTTCTCTCTTGCTTGTCATTTCGGGATGAGGCGCAAGTCCCTTATCTTTTAGGCGGTACAGGCTACATGTAGATAAAGGATTATGACGTGCCTTGTATTACTCATAGTATTTTCACATTTCAACATTGCTGGAGATGAAGCCAAGATGTAATACGTGTGATACCTGTAGGTGGGGCGACGTCACCGCTGGCACAGTTTCACCCAGTGTGAGGTGGCTTCTCCAATGCGGCCTGCCAAGAGTGACGTCATCGAGGACTACGATTTCACTACGGTGATGCTCGTGGTAGCCATTATTTGTTATTAGTCTGTGAGTTCTCCGATCTTCGTCTCTGTCCCAAGCCTTGCGGCCTCGTGCTAGTTCTTACCCTGACCTGGGCCTGAGTGACAGAAGACATTCACATAAATATGTTTATCTCTGTTATAAGTTATTACTGTCTATTACGTTTGATGTAACCGGTATCTCTGGTGTTTGTTTTGCCGTTATAAATGATAAAGTGCATGTTTGGAACGCAGTGGCGGCAGCTCTTTAAGGGCACCGGGTCATAAGACCCCACCCCTTCCTCTTATAAGATATGAACCTACGTGATATTCGGATTTAAATTATAATTAGGAAACAGTCGTGGCATAAATACAGCCAATTACATGTATCATGTTTCCATTCTGCTAGACCCAGTGCTAAATGCAGCAGCCGGACATAATCCCTCTAAGTTGGACACTTACGGTTCGTTAAAGTCTAGTGGGGTGTCCACTACAGAGTGGGTGTACAGTATTCCAAAAGTATTCTGGCAGTGCAGGAAAGGAAACACTCGGAGCTAGTGTGTACTTTATTTTTTCTATCGCTTTTCCCATACCTGTGGGGTCGCGGGTGCGAACTGTGTCGCACATGTGGATTTGGCCCTATTTTACGGCCGGATACCCTTCCTGACGTCGACCCCTATATGGAGGGATGTAATCACTATTGTGTGTTTCTCTGGTGGTTGGTAGTGTAGCGTGTTGTCTGAATATGAAGAGGAAAGTATTCGGACAAAGACAAACACCCCGGCCGGGATTCGAACCCGGGACCCCTGAACCGAAGGCCTCAACGCCGACCATTTAGCAAAGGAGTCGGACCTAGTGTGTACTCGATACACATAATGTAATAAAAACAGTGGTTCTTCGAATTTATATGCAGTACAGTGCGCTACACTGAATGTCATGCCTACTAAAGCTTTTTAAAAAACCACTACTCTATTGCCATGTTTTATTTTGCATATTGTACTGTACCGTACTCATCCTTTACTGCTTAGCGAAAAAATTAGTCTCAAGACTGTTTTATCTTTCCAGTTTTGTACGTGCTCGTTCTGATTCAATTTTTCTACGTAACCCATTTTTTCAATCATTTCTGGGTGGTTATACAGAAATGCATAACGTTCCGACTCATTAATACACTGGACAGAATTTTTAATACGTAGGTGGCTCCTTGGGGACAAAAACGGTTTCTTCTTCTGAAGACAATCTTTCTTCTGAAGAAACCACTTTTGGTAATTGTTACCGTGTTTTTGTGGTAGTTATGCATGAAAGAAGGTGCTGGGTGGTGAATAGGTCTCAAGCTACTAAAGTGAAATTAATTTTAAAATTTAACAAGGTTATATTTTCTTTTCAAAATTAGGTAACAACAAATAGAACATGTACTTAGTAGCCGAAACACGATTAAAAAAAATACATTTACATAGGTACCCCATTTGGGGCTTCAAAAGTCAGAAACATAATTCTTGAGCAATGAGCCCAACCTTACAATGAACACCATACAACAAAGGGGCCGAAAACCCCCAAACATGCCAGAAACATTTGCTTCCAATTACACCCAAAAGCCTCCTTGAGGCAGAAACACAATTTTCAAGAAAGGGCAACTTCCCCCTAAAATACAAGCCTATCATAGGCCACTCCGAACTCCACCTTTAAGCTGTCCTCAAAGGACATATACACAGGGGTAAAATACCCAACCTACTGAGGTCTGTTAAATGACAAGAAGGTTAATACATGACCTCTAAAATACAATTTGAGAGGAGGCGAACTTGCACTCCTAATACACTTTGCTTAAGACCTACTTGGCACTAGGCCGTTAATACAAGGGCTAATCCCATACTACAGAGGTGACTTAATAGCAATTTACATTACATTACGGAAGAATTGGTTGAGAAAAATAAGTTCACCTCAAGACGATGTGAGTGGGAGCTCGAGAGGGTTAAGCACTCTCTATCCCGATATGTCGTTTTAAAAGAGAATATATGAAAAGAGTAGTTACATTTTAGGAAAAGGTTACATAGTTGAACGCTTAGAACCCGCCCCGAAAGTTAAACTGCTGAGCTAGCAAAGAAAGAAGTAATTAATCGGCCATTACCTTGTTGTTGACCGCTGCCGAAGAAAGAGGCGCTTCCCGCCCCCTGCTATGTACTTAACACACTGAAAGATGGAACAGAAGAGGCCCAGAGACCCAAAAATCAGCAGTTTATATCCTCTCGTGGAAGGTTCTAGGCGTTAGGGGAATGAAAACACCCGCCCACAATTATTTTATTGGCTAGGACCCCGCAACCGATACAATTTGGGGGAAGATACACCAGATTGGTCAGAAATTAATAGAAGAATTTCGGGATTGGATACATTCATAACAAGGGGAAGAAAGGGGTAAATATTGCCAACTTAAACAATGACAGAAAGAAATTTAACAAAGAACAAACTCTTGAAATTAAATTTTCTCCAAAAAAATAGTTCTTTGACTCCGCACTAGGTTGCACTATTGTAGATCTTCAGTAGTGTCCTCTAGAAGAGAAAGTTCACACTTCTTACTTCAAGCGAAACAAAAACACATCAAAAATGACACAGTTCTAAAACTCCAAAATTTACAGGTAGTGACATCTTCTGAGAAGATAGAAAATTAATACCGTCAATAAAGTTCAGACTTCCTCCAGCAGAGGAGTTTCAACAGGCGCACATTTTAAATTAGCGGAGTGGAGGTGTACCGCCCGGTACAGTAATAACAGGAGGAATATCATCGTGGACTTCTAACACATTATCAAAATCACTAACAATCCCAGCATCTCACAATTCACTGCGGAGGACTTAATGGAGACATCTCAATTCATCAGTTAACACATTTCACAATTGTTTCTTTATACACGTCCATCTAAGCACCATGGATCCAACTACAGTTGGGCCCACGAGAGTTGAAGTCTGACGTTTAGCGCTACCGGCGAGAGAAAGTTGACTAACGCTGTTCGAAAATGGTCTGTTGCTATGGCAACGATAACAGCAATGCCACATTTAAGGAAGCTATCGCCACGTGGGTTGGCTTGCTCTCAGTCGCTTTTGTCATATTTTTCGGAGTGGTATTATGTTAGCCGTGTTAGTTGTTGCTGGTTTATGTAGTTATTTGCGTGTTTCATGAATATTATTTTCGTTGTTAGTTAATTCTTTTGTAAGTTAATCAGTGGCTAGTTGTACAGTTCTATTCTCTATTTAACATGCGTATTTGTTGAGGTTATTGTCAGTTTAGTGATTGTGAAATCTCATATTTATCGGCAATGGCGTGTTCTGTCTTAAATGCAGGAATTATTAGCACGAGCTTATAAACTGATCAAAGCTTATTGAATTGCATTTGGCCTACATATTTGATTAAATATTCAGCCTGTATGAAGGGGTGATATGCAGCAGATTGAGGTAACTATGACAACGCAGCATACTTCGTAGTTACCGCTTTCGCGTCACACTCCAACTCTTGTGGGCCCAACCATAATTGCGTCGAGGACACTCCGTGTAAATTCCATTGCATTGTTACACTTATCAGTCAAATTATAGGGAGACCCTCTGTCTTAACATTATTGTTTTTAAATGCTCTTGGAAAGACAGCATTTCCTATGACAACGTTAAAATTGCGTGCATTAAACTATTACAAAACAGTAAAAGAAAATAAAGTTTTGAGCCTGTGCTGTCATTTAATGGTTGTCCGATGTACAGAGGATTTTTTAACATGTAAATGTATAGGGAACTAAACGGTGCATTCAGTTATGTCGAATCAAAAGGGATGTCGAGGCTATGGGGGTGTCCAAAGTGAGGGGTAACACTTTATAAGGAAACCTTTCCGCTACTTTGCCGCTGGGCATGTGGGTGAGGGAGAACACTGCAAACATTACAGGAGCCTCAGTCACAAGCTCGATGTGGGGAGTTCACTGCTGGGACTGTGGGGGACGGGTGGATTGGGGTTTCTAACGGTACTATCTTTTCACCCTGCAGTGGTGTTCGAAGACTGCAAACTCGCTGTTGTAGTCAGTGTGTTAGTAATTGCGAAAGCAAGTGCGAGTGCGGTGTGTAATATTTATAAATCCAACAATTTAATCGTTATATTTAGTAGTTCCTTCGTAAGAATAAAGACAGTCCGAATGATGCTGGCCTTTTTAATTCAGTGTTTATTATTTATCATACAATATACTTAGTGTATTCAGTTGACTCCTCCCGAAGGTATCACCACCTTGACGAAGGCAAAATACATTTTGCCGGGTGTTCGGAGGCTTGCGTGTTCAAATGATCCTGAGAGCTATGCCGGCGGGAGCACACGCTCCTGTAGGGCCACCCAAGCCGGGCAGGTCTAAGGTGATGATCCAGACTAAGAGTGATACCCTGGTCCTCCAGGTTGGGGGTTGGGCGTAGGATTAACTCCCCTGCTTCGTAAAAAGACAACTGTTACGGATACCTTAAGACATACTACAGGAAAAGCGGATAACTTGGTGACGACCCGGCCAGAAAAAAAGGCTTAAAAGAAGGAAAAATATCATAGTAGCAACGTGGAATATAAGGACATTAAAGAGACCTGGCAAGTTGAAGGAATTATGGAATGAACTGAATAATTATGGAGTGAAAGCAGTCTTGCAGGAGTTAAGATGGAAGGGGCAAGGGATGATAATGTCTGGTCAACATATCCTGATGTACAGTGGAGGAGAAGAAGGCAGTAATGGCACTGGATTCCTCATACAAAAGTCTGTAAAGCAAAGTGTGATCAACTTTACTGCAATCAATGATAGGATGTGCTCTTTGAGACTTCGAGCGAAGTTCTTCAATGTTACAATGTTTTGTGTGTATGCCCCTACAGAAGAGGCAGAAGAGGAGGAAAATATGCATTTTACGCCAAATTGGAGGATTAAATTAACAAAGTTCAGAGACATGACGTAAAAATGATCCTTGGAGATCTAAACGCAAAGATTGGAAGAGAAGATGTGTATGAACACATAGTAGGGAAAGAAAGCTTGCACGAAGTCAGTAATGATAATGGTTTGAGACTTAATGACTTTGCGAGTGGGAAGCAGATGATAATCAAAAGTACTTGGCACCCGCGGAAAAACATAAAGGAGACATGGATATCACCAGATGGTGTAACAAGAAATCAAATAGACCATGTTATCATAGACAGGCGGCATGCATCAGACATCATGGATGTTAGAAGTTGTAGAGGTGCTGATGCTGATTCAGACCATTATCTTGTAAGAATAAAATACAGACAAAAAATAGACTTGGCAAGGACGGAAATAGTAAGAAGACAAAGCATAATGTAGAGGGTTTGAACAACGAGGAATTGCAAGAGAAATACAAGAAGAAAATAGCAGAATCTTCGGAAATAAGAAAGGAGTTATGGGAGAAAGGAGAAGTAGAAAGTAAATGGGAGATACTGAGAACAGTTATTAGTGAAGTTGCAGATGATACTTTGGGGAAGAAGGAACGTATAAAGAGAGCAGAATGGTTTGATGAAGAATGCTTAATACTAATTCAAGAGAGGAATGAAGCTAGGAAAAGAATGCTTCAAAGGAGGACAAGGCAAGCAGTGGAAGAGTACAGAGAGAAGCGGAGAAGAGCCGATAAGATATGTAGATCCAAAAAGAGAGCTTTTGAGAGAAAGAGAATCGAAGAACTGGATGAAATGAAGGATAGAAATGAGGTACGAAAGTTTTATGAGAGAACAAAAGATCTTAGGATTCCAACCAAGAGCTGTTTTCTTTAAGGACGAGGATGGAAACCTCATTGGTGACAAAAGCGAAGTGCTCGAAAGGTGGCAGGAGTATTTTTACAAGGAACTCAATGAGGATGATAGAGAAGAGGAAAACATCAGTGATGATGGGGAAGAAGGAGAATTGAATGAAGAGTCGATAGAGCAGCCAGATTTAGAAGAGGTTAGGATAGCAATTAAAGCATTAAAGAATAACAAAGCCTCAGGTGAAGATGGGATGGAGACAGAACTGTTGAGATATGGGGGAGAAGGAGTAGAAAAGGCTATTCATGAGTTGATAAAGAAGGTTTGGGTGAAGGAGGAAATGCCCAAGAATTGGACATTTATGCCCAATACATAAGAAAGGAGATAAAGCAGTATGCGGAAATTATCGAGGAATTACTTCGCTGGATGGAATTTACAAGGTTTTCAGTAAGATATTAGCCTCAAGACTGGAACCATGGATGGAAAGGATGCTAGGGGATTACCAAGCTGGTTTTAGAAAAAAATCGTTCTACACTGGATCAGATTTTCATATTGCGACAATTACTGGAGAAGTTTTATGAGTATGACAAGCAGCTTCACCAGCTGTATGTTGATTTTAAACAGGCATACGACAGTCTAGATAGAGGCAAAATTTATCAAATTATGAGAGAGTTTGGAATCCCAAGGAAATTGGTTAGGTTGACAGAAATGACCTTGTAAACAACAGTATGCAAGGTGAGAGTGGAACAGAATCTGTCAGAGGCATTTTTAGTTGAAAAGGGGCTGAGACAGGGGGATGTTCTCTCCACACTCCTATTCAATTTAGTGCCCGGCTCCATGGCTAAGTGGTTAGCGTGCTGGCCTTTGGTCACAGGAGTCCCGGGTTCGATTCCCGAAACGGGGGCTGAGTGTATGTGTCGTCTTCATCATCATTTCATCTTCATCCCGACGCGCAGGTCACCTATGGGTGTCAAATCAAAAGACCTGCACTTGGCGAGCCGAACTTGTCCTCGGACACTCCCGGCACTGAAAGCCATACGCCATTTCATTTTTTTTCAATTTAGCACTAGAAAAAGTAATACGCCAGCTACCCATCAACCCAGAGGGAACCATCCTGAACAGATTAGCACAAGTGATAACATATGCTGATGATGTGGCAATTATTGCACGAAACAAAAGAGCTCTTGAAGAGAACTATGCTGTCTTAGAAAGCACAAAATATGTGAAGATCGGAGAGAGAGAGGGAGCAAGAGAAAGGACCACAGTGAGAATACATGAGAAGGAATATCAAAGAGTGTACAGCTTTCAAATATCTAGGCTCAATAATAACTGCAGACAATAAAACTTCTGTGGAAATACAGGAAAGGATAACAAGTGGGAACCGATGCTTTTATGCTTTGCAAAATGTGTTTAAATCCAAGAATGTCAGTAGGAATACAAAAATAAAAAAATATATATACAAACAGTACTAAGACCTATGGTGATGTATGGCTCAGAATGCTGGGTGATGATTACTAGAGAAGAACAGTGGCTGTTACGGTGGGAAAGGAAGATATTGAGAAAGGTATTTGGAGCAGTTAGAGACCAGGATGGATGGAGAATGAGGACAAATGCAGAGCTGCAAGGATTGTGTGGCCAGCCAGATATTGTTGTTAAAATTAAGCAGGGAAGAATTCGATGGGATGGTCATGTTCAGAGAATGGCAGAAACCAGTACTGTGAAAAAAATTCTTTATAGGAAAAGCGGAAGGAAGAAGGAGGAGAGGAAGGCCCAGGAAGAGGTGGATGGATGATGTTGAGGATGACCTTCGAAAGATGGGAGTTAAATGCTGGAGAAGGAAAGCCGAGGACCGGGACGAATGGAGGCAGGTGATTAAGGAGGCCAAGTACCTACATGGACTGTAGCGCCGACCAGTAAGTATTCAGTTGACTATATACCGGACAACGTACTCTGTCCTGTGCATTGCAGTTCACTGTGTGTGTATTCATAACACTGTTGTAAAATTAAACTATCCAGAGGATAACATCATGTCGAATATAAGAACAAGTGTGAGGATTCCTCGAGTTCAAGTGCGCTCCGCCAGGCAGTGCTAGAGGCTCCACAGTACCGATCAGCTGCCAGAGAAAACGTATTACTCCGTAACTGATAAGTATATACACTGCTTCTTAAAAAAAAAAAAAAAAAAAAAAAAAAAAGAGAGAGAGATTACAACTAAAATACCACGGCAGGGTACAATGGAAAAAATCGTACATGGAAATAAGAGCTACGGCCTTCATCACATGTTGCGGAAAGCACAGGTTACTGGAGTGTACGTATACAGATAAATAGCGACAATATTGTCTTTTCGGCATCTAGAATGACCCAAATTTTGATCAACATTATCCCGAACTTTTCATTTCCCATTCGCTGCTGCACTCCCGTCTTCAGTCTTCTTTCTTCTTTTCCTGATGGTGTCTAGATTCTTTTTTATATTGGAAGTTTCACGGGACTTAATCTCAATCGAAAGGTATTTCGGCAAATTAAGGAAAATGTGAGGCACTGCTCCTAGATATAATTTCCATCTCACACGAGATATAGCCACGTTTTCACTATACACTATAAAATTATCTGATTTTACTATCAAATCATCAGAGAAATGAACATGACAAAGTCTGCGTTAACTCAGTATCCTTCCGTGGAATAGCTCTGGCCCATTTTTCAAGTTGATTTCTGTCCTTCGGTGGTGAAAAACTACTCTACCATAACCTGACTTACAGCCAGGCACAAAACAGTAGGGCATTCTGAACTATTAATAATATACTTGCTTGAAGTACACAGCACACCATGAGCTGCGTTTAGGAGCTGAAAGCAAAGAAAATGCAACTTATTCATTGAAATATCTCTCACAGTAACGTCTCCCGCACTTTTCTATACCCGGCTTGATGGAACTACTGGAGCACGTGCTGGATATAATCGCTTGCGGTGCTTGCAGTGGCGGGACCACAAACTACCATGCTATAATGGCTGAGTCCTCACACTTGGTCTTATATTCTAATAATAATAATAATAATAATAATAATAATAATAATAATAATAATAATGTCAGGCGGAGTGCTTAAGACCACCCATTACCATCCTATAGCGAATATGCTACATGGAAACTTTCTACGTATAAAACTTCTGAGCTCAAGTTGCCAGGTTCGAACCGAGCTCGGTCCGGTAATATTTGAAGGTGCTCAAATACGTCAGCCTCGTGTCTGTAAATTTACTGCTGCGTAAAAGAACTCCTGCAGGACAAAATTCCGGCATTTTAGCGTCTCCGAAAACCGTAAATGTTCAATAGCGCCTCGTGAGGTACGATTACACATGTTACATGAAAGCTGTTGAGAACCTTTTTGGGGGCTGGTAATAGAATACGAAGGAAAATATAATGGGGTGGGTTTGACCACTCACCTTGCCTCCATCAACAAGTTACTGGACACTTTCACCAGTGTTTTACTTCTCATCGAACCTCTCAGAAACAATTAACAGTCTATATAACCAACGTCTCAATTGTACGTTTGTCCTTTAATTTCTATAAAAGGCTAAAATAAATTTTTAAAATCTAAAACACGCTGATCTGAAATAATACAAGGCTAAATCTGCTTTTATGGAAATCAAAAAATTCGGGCCCTATTCATTGGACTAGCTCCGGGTCTGATTGCTGTGTTCGTTATAATACATTTCTCTTCGTCGGCATACTACCGACCACCACATAAACATGCAATATTCGGGAGATAGTGGGTTCGAACCCCACTATTGGCAGCCCTGAAGATGGTTTTCCGTAGTTTCCCATGTTCATACCTTAATTAATGCCACAGCCGTTTACTTCCCAGTCCTACCCCTTTCCTATCCCGTTGTCGCCAGAAACCTATCTGAGTGAGTGCGAAGTTAAAATACTAGCAATAATACGCTATTATTTTTTATCTTTCACCTCTGTCTTCTTTCTAGATGGCCTCTAACTTCGTTTGTGTGGGAGCGAATATTAATTTTTTCTTTGCAATTAAACACTTTACCTGGACCAGAAATCAAACAAATCTCCTTCAGAGCTCCTCAGAACTCGACTGCTGTACTAAACTATCCATCGTTTGTTAGTTCTCCGATCCTAATCAGTATGTATGTTAAGTCTTCAGCCCTAAGGCTGGTTGGATCCTCAACAGCTCTGCCACCAGCTGTCATAGATGGCCTAGGTATCACTGAAGAGGCGTACTAGGGAAATGAGGAGTGAATAGTTTTCCGTTGCTTTCCTCACTGAGCCAGAAGTTGCTATTACACATCAGTCTGTCAAACCCACTGACATGCATGCAGCAACATTTTCACACCATTCAAAGCAGGGACTGGCTGCAGAAGGAATGGCATTACGAGCTCATACCTCAGTCACTTTCATATTGTCAAAGCCACGGATAAGACAGACAGATGAATGAAAGTAACAAAATCGCACTAGCCGATACCAGAAGACTCAGTGCGCTATAAACACTAGGTCCTGCCAGCAAAGGCCTTCCTAATCATTATTGACGATAAAGACTACCGATTATCGTACGAACATAACTAAATTAAAAGGCGCTCTGGGAGTGGATTGTGTTTGTTAGCTGTCCATCCATCGTCTGTGTGCGCGCTTTTTCCGAATTGTACGGAACATGGTATTATCGAGAATCTACTGTACTGTCAAGAAAGGACAGAAACGATGAACTGAAGAAAATTTTGAAGAAGTCTCTCCAAAGTGGAAGCTATGAGCGGAGACTACTTGGTCGCTAAAAACGTCTCAGATGTTATGAATCCGTGGGGATAATCTTGAGTTACCCGTGAGTCAATACAATTTAATTAAAAAAAGTTAACAGTATTTGTATATACTGCACGTCTAACTACGGAAATATTTGACTAAACTCCATAATGCATATGTGATGCTTTAAAATACCCGGAGCACAAATTTGCTTACACATTGAAATCTAGACACAGGTTTCTATTTTTTTTTAATGCGAAAAATCTTTGCTTTCATGACAATGATCGGAAAGAAAGACACCCGTGTGGTTCGACACGGGCAGTTAAGAACACAGGAAATCGGAGACACTACCTAGAGCATTATATGTAATTATTTTTCATCTCCCTAGTTATTTGAATGTGAAAAGAAATAACAAGTAAGAGACAAATAGCATGGGAAATGACTCACAAAACCATCAACAATATATATATATATATATATATATATATATTATGGCGTATGGCTTTGGAGTGTCCGAGGATGTTCGGCTCGCCAGGTGCAGGTCTTTCGATTTGTCTCCCGTAGGCGACCTGCGCGTCGTCATGAGGATGAAATGATGATGAGGACAACACATACAACCAGCCCCCGTACCAGCGATATTAACCAATGATGGTTAAAATTCTCGACCCTGCCGGGAATCGAACCCGGGACCCCTGTGACCAAAGGCCAGCACGCTAACCATTTAGCCATGGTTACAGTATGATACGATGTGAAATACTGTACAATCTGCAATTGGTAATACTTTTGGTTCTAGGCTTAAATTTGCTCTGGCTTGAACGTCGAACAGTACAGCTTTATTATTTTTTTCCGATTACCATCGAGTTCAGCATCCGTCTGTGAATCAGCTGTTTCTCCGTAAAAGTTGAGAGAGCAAGCAAGCTCCCTTCAGCATCGTTAGCCCTTCTTTGTTCCTGAAGCACTCGCTGCTTTGTGCCAGTTGGAGCTGATCGCCTCTTCCAAGACGTATACTACACACACTACACTATAACCTGCTTGCTGATGACGTGATTGCAGGTGTGTGTGTATGTGTGTGTGCGTGTTGGCTGGCCTCGTTGTAGGGGGGAGAGGAGCAAGGAGAGGTGGCTTGAGCGATGTTTTTGTCGTCTTTAGTAGTGCAGTGCCTTTACCTAAGCAGGTATAACAACCCAGGTTCCGGTGATTTCAGAAAGACCTTCAGTGTTCATGCTACACAGGTCGTCAGTCGCTCACTACTGCTCCGGCCAGCCGGTTCGTTTTGTAACAAGATTTAGCGTGTGGTGTTTGTGAGGGCTTTCCCTTGACGCGTGTGTTAAGAAAACTCGGTGGACACGTGTGCACTCATGGACTCTGTTCTTGGCCTTACTGCCACCATGGACTCTGAACCTTTTAGTGGATTTTAGTGATAACTGTAAACGTGATATTGTGATGTAACGTGTCAGACTGTGCATTATTCCAATACTCCATAGTGTGAGTGAGTGGTGATTATGAGAGTTTTCTTTTGAATACGGAATTTTTATATCTGTAACAATGCTTTGCGGGACTTTGAGAAGGAAACGGAGAGTGTCGTTGGAGAGTTCGGACGAGTACCAGTTATTACCGAACAACAATGAGACCCACAAACGTTCTCTTTCCACGAGCAGACATTGCTCTAGTTGCAGGAGATCGAACTCTTATCGCGAACGTCATTTGAGGCGATTTCCCGCCACATCGGAACTCCGAGATATCGAGACCTCGGTAAGTGTATTTATTATCGACTATGATAAAAAGTTTTACTTATTTTATTTCTTGTTTGTTTCTATCTAAACCGACCAAGCTCGTAATTTTACATGACTGTTCATATCGTGATCATGGTTTTACGTGCGTTTGGAATCAAAGGGACGTGAATTTTTCATTTCAAAAGTCCAACGTGCATTGCCCTGGACTCGAACCACAGCAGCCTTGGTGTCAGTGACGTTGTCTCACTGCTATCTTGCTCCCGTTTCATAATCTAATAATTCTCATTATTCGCGAAACTTTTCAGAGAACACCTTGTAGTGTGTAAACGTATGTAAGTCACGCATCCGGAAACTTATTTTGGTTGGACAGTGTGTGGTGTATATTTAATAAGTTATTCTAACGTGTGACAAGCGGTGAAACTTCGATTAAGTAGCTCATTATCTTTCATATACTGACTAAACTTGGAAATTTGAGGGACAAGACAAGAAATAATGTATAACCAAAGAACAGATCTGTTGAAAGCCGTACGATAAGATCTCCCTTTTCTTGGACACCTCGGGATCCTTACTAACCTACTTACTTAGAAAACCCTTTCTCGTACGTGAACGATTGATGCGCGTCGATTTTGCAATTGCTGGAATAAAGAGGAAGATTGAGTGTATTTGCAGTAAGTTGTATATAACAGATAACGATTGATAAAGTGAAGTCTTCTGAGGAAATGGCTAATGTAACGTAATACTGATGGATGACATCAACTTCAGAATAAGAATCGGAACATAAATGAGAACGAGAATAAATTAGTTAGCACATTTTATTAGGCGCTTGCTCGAATCCCGGCACACTCAGTTGGCATTCATGCGACTTCTGTCATCAAATAACCTCTGTTCCAGGCAACCGCCTCATAAGATCAATTGTAACTAAAATAACGGCAAAATAATAATAATAATATGTATGATTATTTTAATGGAGGTAAAACAATAGAACTGGTGACTGATCACACAAAACAAAAATGAATTACTGAATTATATTTTGTAATGTCACTGAACATTGTATAAAGTAAATTTTCTACTATCAGTGATTCTTATGTTAATGTTCATTAGCGCGGTCATCATTCACTTTGCTTTTGATGTTGCTTTCAGCCCCTCGTAAAAGAGGTGGTGTACTTTTGGGACGAATTTCAGTATTTTGAGATCCTACAGCTTTTCTGGATCGATACTATGCCCTATAGCATGCAATGTAGGTCGATGGAAGGTAAAGCATGGTACTTTCTGCCATACGAAGTTGGGATACAAAAATAGAGCATGGTTCTCTCTGTCGTAAGAAGGGCAGTGCCTTAGCTTTCGTTTTGTGTCATTAACCCTGTTTTTATTATTTGGTTCAGTTTAGCTTAAGACCATCACGTAGTCATGTTACAAAGTTTTTGCAATGACGTGAGAAAATATTAGTTATGCAGAGCTACCGCGGCTGTAATTTGAAGCATGCTTGCTGTTACTGGAGTGTGTAATGCACAACATTTTAAGAAGAATTCGTAAGTAATGCTGTTTACATCTTCATTTTCGATCCTCTGTTTTCTCTATGGTGGCTGCAATTCTCTTCCCATGCGTACAGTGTGTCTTGCCTCTTCTCATTTATACTCACTGCAATAGTTCTTGTTGTATTAAGCTGTGTAGGTGCACACTTTTTACATAAATATGTCTTATGGCTGGAGGCCATCCGAAAATTTGTTACGTAACGCGATAAAATGTGTGACGGAAGTGTAACCATAGTAACCGTGCAGGCCGTGATGTAAGGTATGGATGGATGGTTAGGTAATGTTACCTAGCAACCGTGCAGACTAGGTCTTCTGGCTGATTGCCATCTGAAATTTGCAGCCGTTGATGGATGGCCATGACCGGGAGACATACTTATCATCATTTGATTTTCGCAAAGGAAAAAACTATTTCTTTTTTTCAATAACTGTGACTTTTTTTTCGAAACTTACCTCGATAGACACTTTCGGCTTACTTGCTTCACAATTTAACATTCTTACAGTAAACCGTTAAAATGGCAGGTAAAATATTTTGTGTTCAACCCTCCTAATTAGTTTTTCATGTTCTGCTACAGGGAAGGGGTCCATAACCACGTACAATAGCCTGCAGGTAGTAGCTATTACCATTTTTAAGCACATTGGGGTGAGAGTAATATTGGAAGATGCTTGCAAGTTGGCCTTGGTGCATTAAGCGGACACATTTTCGAGAAGTCACAAAGTTGCACAGGCGAAAAAGTGCGTAAAATATCACCTAATTCTATACAAGGTAAAAGTTAAACAAATGGGGGCGGTAGAGTACATCCACGGTACCCCTTGTCTGTCATATGAGGCGACTAAAAGGGACTCTTAACTTGGGAGAGTGGGTTGGCGACCGCAGACCTCCAGCCGAGTCTGACAATGCTTCCGCTGTCTTGACCAGGCTCCTATCATTTTTCCTAGCTGACCTCCATTGGTCAACTCTTGTTCTCTTCTGTCCTCCACGGTATTAAGCTTGCGAGATCTAGAGAGTATTTAAATGTTCACGCCCTTCATGGCCCTTTCCTATCTTTTGCCGATACCTTCATTCTTCGAAAGGACGGGCCTTTTCATTCTTATTTCCTGTTTAGTACTGGTGATTGCCCAGTTGTACTTTATCTTAAAAAAATACTCACCACCACTACCACCTTGCAGAGTAAATTATTTATATTTGCTAGTACCATAAAATTATGGTCATTTGAGGCAGGTGGTCATATAACAAAGGTGGTTAACTTCTCTGATTTTACTGAAATATGGACGGTTGTCAGTTTATTGTTGTTAAAATGGTAATTTTCCTGCGCGGTTCGTTTTCAGGCTCAGTCGACGAACATCAGAGTGGATTTGATGTTCTGGAATGGGCTGCACTGAGCCACGAGGTCGCAATTGGGTGGAGAGTAATTGAGTTAAAATCCTACTTTTGGCCAGCCTATACGTTGTTTCTTGTTTCTACTCAAGGTCAATAGCATGGTGATACTCAGCATACGGGCTGTACAACCTAACGCAGCCATATAGGTACCGGTACATCACACAACACGAGTTTTCCGATTAATTCCTACGAGCTGAGCGCATGAGGCTGTTGACTACGGTGACCCAAACCCCTTGTGAAAAGCGACTCCTAACGAAATTGTAGGTCTAATGCCTTTTTACATTATTTCACCTAATGTCATTTTATTGGAACCGAGCTGAAATAGTAGAGCGTTGGTTTTCTGAGCTCAAATTGACGGGTTCGAGCCTGATTAATTCCATTGGTATTAGAAAGTGCTCATATTATATCAGCCTCGTGTGGGCAGAACTCATGCAGGACACAATTCTAGTACCTCAGCGTCTTCGTAAACCGTAAATATACTTAGGGGGCATAAACCAATAATAATAATAATACTAATTGTATATATCTACACCTTAGTCCCGTGCCCTGATACTGGTTCGGCGATGAGGTGAGATTAAATTATATGGCATTTTTGCGGCCGGATGCCCTTCCTGACGCCAGTCTCAGTTGATGAGCTAATGAAGATTAATTATGGTGAATGAAATTGGGTAAGCAGGTGGAAAGAATCAGCTGTCATCTATGAATAGGAGCTGTCCCGGTATTTGCCTGGAAGTGAAAATGGGAAACCACAGAAAATCATTCTTAGGAAAGCCGACGGCGGGGCTCGAACCCTCTCGTCTCACGAATACAGAGCTTGTCTCCATAGCCGCAGCCACTCCGCCCGGCAAATAAGAATAGCATTCCTTGTTAATTATTGGCATATAACGTTCAATATTACTGAATACATAATTAACCGGGATATGTACCGTTGTCTGCCCAACATCAGCTTGGTCTGCTATAATTTATAGTGCTCTGTTTTAATGCATGTTCGTTGTATACCTGAGAAACAGTACTGAAACATATCTACGACCTACCTATAAACACTCATCACGTGCTGCTTGGGAGCACATCATACCTCACCGCCACCGTTACTTCTCCTCAATACTCCTAAGCGTTAACTCGTTTAATGTAAAGTAGCTCCTACATGGATCAACCCAGGTTAATTTCAATGCGGTTTGAATGCTCTAATCTTCTCTGAATCCAACCCACTGCCATCATGACTGTAATTAAGTTACTCCTCTCTTTCCTACTGAGCTACCGAGATTAACCTGGCTATTCCAATGGGGAGAGACGTGGATTTGGAGTCCATGGCATGCACTGAAACTTGGACGATTTTATGCCCTCCATTACACGCTGAATTATAGAGTATTTCTCAGCCTCACCCGAGATGAGTTTTAGAGAAAGGTTTGTCTGGATGCGTCAACAACGTTCTTTTCATCACTATATACTCGTACCACTAATCTACATTAAGCCTGTCGCCTGGGTGGCAGATTCCCTATCAATTGTTTACCTAGTATTTTCGTAAATGAGTGCAGAGAAGTTGGAAATTTATGGATCGTCTTCCTTGGTAAATTATTCCAGTCCCTAATTCCTCTTCCTATAATCGAATATTTGCTCTGATTTGTCCCCATGAATTCTAATTTTGTCTTCATATCAGGATTTTGTTCCTCCTTTTAAAAACTCCATTACCGAGCTCGATAGCTGTAGTCGCTTAAGTGCGGCCAGTATCCAGTATTCGGGAGATAATCGGTTCGAACCCCACTGTCGGCAGCCCTGAAGATGATTTTCCGTTTTTCCCATTTTCACACCAGGCAAATGCTGGGGCTGTACCTTATTAAGGCCACGGCTGCTTCCTTCCCACTCCTAGTCCCTTCCTATCCCAGCGTCGCCATAAGACCTATCTGTGTCGGTGCGACATCAGCAACTTGTAAAAAAAAAAAAATCGAAACACGTTGGGGGACAGCTTTCGAGAAACTTAGTTCATTATTTTGATTCAGAGTCGAGTCACGTAGAAGCGTTTACATACTGGAAGGCGAGTTGGTGGTGGAAATCTGAAGCGTGGGAGCCCCGTAGCAATATTGTTAACAAATGTATTTTACTGGTGATGGACAATAAATAGTTGTTGCATAACCCTCTTACCTGACCTTACAGCATGGAATTAGAGCAAGGACTCTTGTATTTACGTTATGGGACTGTGTACATTTATAATCTAAAACTTTTGCATGTGGAATTCGCTGAGTACTGTAAACATACGACATTCCAGTACCGTATTTGCTTGCGTTCTTTCCGTAGCACTGCAGTGTTGCCACCGTCAGTGGTTCCCCACTAAATCTAGTTCTTTTGAAGAGTGCTATAGTGGTAAAATTTCTCTCTCGGTGTGAACGGGGGAAATCAAGAAGTTTCTGAGTAATCAGTTATTATTTTTAAAATATTTAGCCATTAAAAGTAATGGTTAGTTCAATAAACAGAGTCAGTTTGCTATAATTTTTATTGCATGTAGAGATATTGGTGTATTTTTTTCAGTCCGAGAAAAGGGGTTTGTGCTGTAGGTAGAATGCACAGACACAGAAAATAAAAAATGATACACAGGATAGGGCGGCATGGAGAGCTGCATCAAACCAGTCTATGGACTGATGACTCAAACAACAACAACAACACGTGTGATGTAACTGTATGTGTCGCGTTGGGGGAACTACCGTTCTGACATAAGCTATAGTTTACTTGAGTGAGACAATACACCTGTCATCCAATACGAAAAGTTATCCACTGATGTGGCGTAACAAAAAATATGACACGGTGGTCCTACATAGTGCTATGTGGCTTCATCTTAGTCGAATAATAATATGAGGACGAAAAGGATATTTTTATCTTATATTAAAGTACAGTATTTCAATATGCATCACGATTTTTTTTTTTTTTCAAAGGGCGGAAGAAAGGAAGTTGGGATGTACTGGAATATTTCTTCTCTTCCCTATCACATTTTGCTTCAAAGGGAGAGTAATGAATATATTTGTATATTTTGGAGGATTTTCTAGAAGTTTCCAGAAAGGTATTTGACTGATTTTTGGTGGAATTTTTGACCTATTCAGGCGATTTTTTCCTGCAACCTTTGGCAGCATTGCTGCTACGGATTCGAATATGAATGATCAATCTTAATTACTCTAGTTGTCGTACCTGTCATTGAATGGTTAGGTATTTGACTCGGGAGGTTATATTTCAACAAAGTCGGTTGTCGTGGTCAGTATCCACTTTTTTCTGGACTTACGATTTCTCTCTTAGGTTGTTCTTGACATGTGCAGCACTGCAAGATTGTTCCATATTGCAGGACGTCGATTAAGGAAGAAGTTACCTTATGAAGCAGTCACCCCTGATCTGTGTTAAGGGCTCTCGCCCACGTAGGAGATACCCTATCGTTTGTTTAGCAAGTCTTTTGTTAATATGAAAGAAGTTGGAAAATGTTCAAATATCTCCTTTAGTAAATTATTCCAATCCGTAATTCCTCTTCCTATAATATTTTCCCCAATTTGTCCTCTTGAATTCCAACTTTATCTTCATATTATGATCAGTCCTACTTTTATAAACTCCACTCAAGCTTATTCTTCTACTTACGTAATTCCAAGCCATCTCTCTGCTGACTGCTCGGAACATACCGCTTAGTCGAGCAGCTCGTCTCCTTACTTCCAAGTCTTCCCAGCCCAAAGTTTGCAACATTTTCGTAACACTGTTCTTTTGTCGAAAATCACCCAGATCGAATCGCGCTGCTTTCCTTCGGATCATTTCCAATTATCGAATCAAGTAATTGTGGTGAGTGTCTAACTGGGGTTTTACCAGTTAACTTACTCGCCCTCTTTTTACATCCTTACCACAACCTTTAAATAACCTCATAACCATATGAAGAGATCTGTAACCCTTATTTACAGTCCCGTTTGTGTGGTTACCACAATGGGGATCTTTCCTACCTACTGCGTGACTGTGCGGTTTGGATCATGTAGCTATCAGCTTGCATTGGAGAGACACTGGGTTTGAAACCCTGTACTCCCTGTGGGTAGAGAACGCAGACGAACAATACACCCACGGTATCCTTTGCCTGTCGTAAGAGGCTACTAAAAGGGGCTATCAGGGATGATGGAATTGGAACCATGAGATTACTTGTGATTAATACCATTATGCGAGGGAACACCCTGGGTCTAGCCGGCGCCCGTGATTAGTACCAGTATGTGAGGAACACCACGGGTCTGTGTTACCTGTGCGTGGTGCCGTAATGTGTGATACACCGTGGGTCTTAATTGCTTATGATTAGTACCACTATGTGAGGAACACCACGGGTCTAGCCGGCGCCCGTGATTAGTACCAGTATGTGAGGAACATCATGAATCTGTTTTACCTGTGATTAGTACCATTATCAGGGGCCGGCGACCTGGATTTTGAACCCCTTTAGACACAAGCATCATCTCAGAAAATAAGGCATTGTGGTTTGGATCCACGATTGCTTTGGATTCATGGTAGGTTTTTTTTTCATCATCATAAGTTTTAGATTTTAGTCAGTGCATGCATTTTGAAGTTTTAATTATCGTTTCATTTCGTTGCACTCCGTAACATTAAGGGCCGATGACCTTGATGTTTGGCCTCTTTAAACAACAAACATCGTTGCCGTAATCATTGAACCCTGCTGTCGGCAGGCCTGAAGATGGTTTTCCGTGTTTTCCCATTTTCACACCACCAAATGCTGGGGATGTACGTAAATTAAGATTACAGTCGCTTCCTTTCCGTTTCTAGACCTGCGCTCCCCCTTCCTAGCCTTAAGACCTGTCTCTGTCGGTCTGATGTAAAACAAAGAGGGAAAAAAGTATCCTCTGTGAAGACTCGTCGGGATCAGCAGCTGACAGATTCGTTTGGAAGTTCTCATTTTCGAAAATTGAAGCTTTAGAAATCGTGTAGCCGTAACCTTGTCCCTTAGAGCAGCAGGAATACTTCGGGAGAATTGTTAAGAAAGTGAGATCAAATTGTAGGGATCACTTAATTTATGTGGTGCTTTAATGTCCTGCTCCCGAATGACCTCTTGGTGCAGTTGCTTCTGATTTTTGAACGTGGCCAGTGAGCGCGTGAGAACTTGTGATGATTGATCAGAAGAATGATCCTGCTATTTTTATTACGTCCTGTTTCTATCCCTTTTTCTTGTACGCTCACCGTGTCCCATAAATCGAGAAAGGAAACGCATACTTTTTGACTCTGTGCCATGTTTTGGTCGGAAGCGAGCGGTCTGACCATCTTCGTGAAATATATTCCGGTTCAAAGAGTTAGTTGACGGGGAGGTTGAGGCAGTAGGCTACATATTAACTATTCCGGATGTGCCAGGTTTCCTTCCCCACATGAACAATGGAGGTTTGTCTTTTCTTTTTCTTTTTAATTATCACCGCTTGTCATCTGTTCCGTTCTTCGTGCCTCAAGTGTGCATTGTGGGAAAACGGTCACACTGATATCTACAGTTTTGGAGGGATCATACACGACTGCTGCATGCATGAATAAAAAGTTGACCTCGAGAGGCCAACGGCCTATTCTTGTCCTGTTACGTACTGCCCTCCTGTCCATTCTTATTTTTCTTCCCTACCTTGGCATATGGACATACTGTATTTATTCCATTGAATTTTACTGTTCGCTAGCATACCTGTTTATAATTCGTGTTCCGTGCCCGAAGTGAACTCAGACATCTCATATTCCTCTTCTAGCTCTGCAATAAAGATGACCTGTAGGCCAGGTGACCATGTGACGTGTTCCTAAGGCTTGTTCAGAACTTGGAGAGTAAAGAAAGTCAGCAAGGGCAGAGTATTATGGACTGCAAGCTGAAATCGACAGCACAAAGCCTATTTTTCTGTCTGCAGTGTTGTTTCTGGATATACATAAGTTATCTTCTTCTAGGTACTTCTCATTTTATTATTATTATTATTATTATTATTATTATTATTATTATTATTATTATTAAGCGTGTAACATCATGCCATGGATATTCTTTTTCTTTCTTTCTTTCTTTCTTTCTTTTTTCCTTTTTTTCTTTCTTCCCAGTCTTTTGTTTTACAGTTTATCGGGCCCGGCAGTTTATATTGATCTGGCGCAGTTTTACAGCCAGATGCCATTCCTACTATTTTTTAACGTTGCGCCAACACATCAAAAATGAAATGGCGTATGGCTTTTAGTGCCGGTAGCGTCAGAGGAGACGTTCGGTTCGCCAGATGCAGGTCTTCTGATTTGACACCCTTAGGCGGTCTGCGCGTCGGGATGAGGATGAAATGATGATGAAGACGACACATACACCCAGCCCTCGTGCCAGCGAATTTAACCAATTAAGGTTAAAATTCCCGACCCTGTCGGGAATCGAACCCGGGACCCTTGTGACCAAAGGCTAGCACGTTAACCATTTAGTCATGGAGCCGGACGGTTGGCGGCGACGCAAGGATGGGAAATTGATAGGATTAGGAGGGTAGCAACCGTGCCTTTAATTAAGATACAGCCCAGCTATTTTCTTTGTTTGAAAATGGGAAACCACGGAAAACAATCTTCTGGGCTTCCCACAGTAGGGTTCGAATCCCCTATCTCCGAATGTAAGCTTACAACGACAACCATGAAACCAGCTCGCTCGGTAGATCTTTGTCTCTTTTGATTGGAATTAGAGGGGATGATTATTTCGCATTTCTCCCTAAATCAGGCATCACTACCAACCTTACAATTAATAGTGGTGATGGTGGTGGCTGTATCAAGTTTTTGTATCGTTTTAATCCGGTCTTCTGCTACGATCAGCTCATAAATATGTTTGTTTTTATTGATTAATATTATTTGCTTTACGTCCGCTAACTACTTTTTCGATTTTCGGAGATGCCGAGGTGCCGTAATTTAGTCCCCCAGGAGTTCTTTTACGTACTAGTCAATCTACCCACACGAGGCTGACGTATTTGGAATACCACCGGACTGAGCCAGGATCGAACCTGCCAAGTTGGGGTCAGAAGGCCAGCGCCTCAACCGTCTGAGCCACTCAGCCCGGCTTTGTTTTTGTTATGCTCTGCATTATGTTTCTTTTAAACACCTGAAGTGCCTCTTATTGGGCATCGCTATCGTTCACTTATTTGAAAGCTTGCCTGGTGGTCATGATTTAAGTCTAAATGATCTGACGCTGCGAGTAGCCGGTCGAGTCCCGTTGATGGAAAACAATTTCGCCATCAGAATGTTGGCCGGCAGGGTAGGAGAGGTAGTGGTATACAATTTCTAGTCACTAGATTGCGTTCTAAAAGCCTGGATTAAATTCCAAACCTCCCCGCAGTGTTCATATGGAGTAAGGGCATATGATGCTGTTGACATAGTGACATCGGTTAGAGACGGTAAGCCTTGAGCCTTGTAATTCAGTAGTTGTAGGCTATGTACGGACACCGCGTTTCACCCTCTCCTTACATCATCATCAAGGGCCTGCCTGGCCGAGCCGGTAAAGGCTTGCTCGGTTCGCCCGGAAGGACGTGGGTTCGAATCCCCGTCAGGAAGTGCACATGGCCCTGAGGTTCACTCAGCCTACACCAAAAATGAGTACCAGGTTAATTCCTAGGGGCAAAGGCGGTCGGCCGTAGAGCTAACCACTCTACCCCATCCAGTGCCGAGGTTAAGGATAGTGGAAGCCTTTACCTTCCACCCCTCCAAGGGCCTTCATGGCCTGTACGGGGATGACTTTGCTTTGCTTTTCACATCATCATCCACCTCCACCAAATTCAGGTCGCGCAGGTTGCCCATGTGCGTCAAATGAAAAGATCTGCACCAGGCGAACTGAACATGTCCTCTTACACTCTCGGCACTAAAAATCGTACGATAAATAACTAAACCTATTCGAAGAGGGAAGTAACTCTCGTAATTTCCTACTCTTGATATCCTTAGTATAAGACCTATCTGTGTCGGTGCGACGTAAAGCCAGTATTGGCTCCGGAGCATCTCTTGCCTGAACAGTTCTGCAATGCTGAGTCCGCTGCATCTCGGTCGTGTGGTAACGTCAAAACAATAACCTTGCATTCTCTTATCCCAGCCCGAGCTTTTACAATTTGCCTTGAAAACCAAATGACAGAGCTTGATAGCTGCAGTGGCTTAAGTGCGGCCAGTGCCCAGTATTCGGGATAGAGTGGGTTCGAACCCCACTGTCGGCAGCCCTGAAATGGTTTTCCGTGGTTTCCCATTTTCACGCCAGGAAAATGTTGCAGCTGTACCTTAATTAACGCCACGTTCACTTCCTTCCCACTCCTAGCCCTGTCCTGTCCCATCGTCGCCATAAGACCTGTCTGTGTCGATGTGACGTAAAGCATATTGTTAAAAAAATGTCGCCAAGTGTCCACTTGCTGATATAGATTATTTTCTCGGAATCATTTTGCAATATTTGGTTAATTAGACAGGTTTAAAGCGTTTGTTTATGGCACCCGTATCTTAGGACGGACTTCAGTGGTATTTCCTTATATTATGTTCACCTATACAAATAAATTACGCTTGGGGATAATATTCCAGCAGCATTCTCTACGTAAATAGTATTGTCAAAGTGTTCAGCAATTCACTCATCCTGAGGGAAAACCAGATGTTAATTTTTTTCTGTTCTTTTTAATTTTGGCAGTAATATTCTAAGGTCAATGCTCTTTATTCTTTGGCGCTAACAAGACAAGTAATTTCTTCACAATATTGAAGAAATAGCCTATTTTATTTCCAGATTATTCAAGAATACAAACCAGTCCCCGTTAAGAACCAGACAAGTTGAGTTAATAATAATAATAATAATAATAATAATAATCGTATGGCCTCAGCTACCGTGTGCAGACATTTCAATTTGACGCCATCTGGCTGTCTGCTCGTCAATTTCGACGTCCCGTTTTACTCTAGGCCCACTAGATGGCAGACCGAGTAAACCGAAATTCTCTTGGGCGTCTTTGGCTGAGATTTAATGAATTTTGTCGAGTAAACACCAAATGTGTCACCAGAGATCTTTTACATGCCGACATCGTACGACATGGAGGGTCGAATGGACTTGTTTCCGCCCTTCAAAAATCCGGCTACCTCTGCCGGGTTTGAACTCACCATCTTGGGATCCGGAGGCCGACACTACCACTGATCCACAGATGCAGCTAAATTGAGTTATTTAGTTAATATTCTGAATATTGTTAATAAAAATGGCTTCTACAAGATAAGTAAGTGTTTCTGTGGTTATTATGCACATGGATATTATTATCTTGTAAGTGAATTATTGGCAGTGAATTTTCACAGCTGCTTCTGTTAAAGAGAACTATCAGATCTTACTTGCTAACAATACAGAGATGTGATCTGCTCGTTTTGGTTTTTACTGGTTCACATCAGAAAATAATGCCTGGTCATATAGGACAAGTCAGTTTCATTCACGATCCAGACCTGATACTTAATTCATTTTTGAATTAAACAAAATCTAACCAAAACTGGAGCCTCCATGGCTCAGGCGGCAGCGCGCCGGCCTCTCACCGCTGGGTTCCGTGGTTTATATCCCTGTCACTTCATGTGAGATTTGTGCTGGACAAAAAAAGGAGGCGGGACAGGTTTTTCTCCGGGTACTTCGGTTTTCCCTGTCATATTTCATTCCAGCAACACTCTCCATTATCATTTCATTTCATCTGTCATTCATATTACATTTCCCCAGAGGAGTGCGACAGGCTTCGGCAGCCGGCACAATTCCTATCCTCGCCGCTAGATGGGGGGTTCATTCATTCCATTCTTGACCCGGCCGAATGACTGGAAGCAGGCTGTGGATTTTTATTTTCGACGAAAACAAAGCTGTTTCACATAATGCAGAATGGCTTGACAACATTTGATAAATCTGTGATTTGGTATTGTTTGAAAACAAAAAATGCTTTCCCTGAGAACTCTCGTGAGTGAAATTGCAGCATACGGTTTTAAACCAAAATTACTGATGACTCTGAACATCGCGTGAACTCGACGCATATATTTGTAGGGAATTTACGATATGTTGACAGGATGTTCAGAATGCAAACCAACAGATATTCTGCCAAGTTTCTGAGAGGACTGATTAGTTTTAAGGCGACTCACCGTAATTCAGTCATTATCGGTGTGATTTTTTCCATAAATGCCTAAAGGACCCGAATGTTGTAATTCTCGACGTAGTGGAATCTGTTATTATGCCCATCCGGATAGGGAGTGATTCTGGTTCGAGTCCTTAGCGCGGTCAGATACAGAACTAACTGTTTAACTAGCAGGTAGATTACTAATGTATTATAACTGTATATTTTTCTTCCACCCCGTGTACTAGTTCGGTTCCGCGAATTATCTTCCAGACTGTCTGAAAGAACATTTAAATTCATTCTCTTGAGGAAGTATGTCGCCCGTGTTATTGCCTCGCCTTAGTGATGGCCCCTTGCAGACTGAAAATAATTCTTATTGCTGAATTTGCAGCGCCCACGGCTCATAATGATAGTTTTTGGCACCGTATTAGTCTCCGTGTGATCCTGACTCTCATCATACTCCCCATCAACCAGTTATCTCCGGTTGGTTGCCTGCCACGCCGCGCCAGTTCGGTTTTATCTGGGATCTGCGGCTGATGCTGGAGGGGCTGCGCGTCTCCTTTGCCCTCTTTTATGCCTCATAACAGTAATGTTGGAAACCTGCCGGGATGATTAAATTAAGCACAGATTACTTCCCCCTCACCTTCCTTACTGGTTTGTTCACTCGTCTTCCTCCAGGCGGCTCCTCAGTCGGCACTAACTACAAACTTGTGTTTTCAGTGTTGTTTTGGTTGTTACTACCTTGGGAACAGTATGGAAGTTCTTTTCTTTTGTGATTAGAACAATCGTTATTCATTATAGAGCAAAGCCCCTCCTCACTTCCAGCCTAAACGTTTCCGGGATTTGAACACTCTCCAGACCAAACTGTGAAGAAACACAATGTTTCCAGTCATTCGACCGGGTAAGGAATGGAATGAATGATGCCCCATCTAGCGACGAAGATAGGAATCGTGCCGGGTGCCGAAGCCTGTCGCACTCCTCTGGGGCAATGATTAATGAATGATGGATGAAATGAAATGATATTGGAGAGTGTTGCTGGCATAAAAGATGAGAGGGAAAACCGCAGTACCCGGAGAAAAACCTGCCCCGCCTCTGCTTTGTCCAGCACAAATCTCACATGGAGTGACCGGGATTTGAACCACGGAACCCAGCGGTGAGAGGCCGGCGCGCTGCCGCCTGAGCCATAGAGGCTCATGGTGAAGAGAAATTCAGATAAGTTATAAACAGCAGTGTTCTCCCCAGAAATTTTCGTCAGCTGGGTGGCAAGAATGAGTAGCCGGGCGGGGTAAACAACGTAAAAAATGAATATGATACAATTTAACTTTATTCATCTCTAGGCATTAACAATAATATCAGGCAGGTAAACATTAACCGTATAATTGAACATTTTAGTGTTATCACGAACGAGACATTAGAGTATTTTGAACTTATAGTGTTCTACTGCTCCTTCATAATCATATAACACCGGGGCTTACCACTCGGTTGCTGTGGAGTGACATATGGGTTTGAAACGTCATGCGGAATCGAGGACTCGCATGCGATTCCACGCTACTCCAGACATCGTTCACACACGACACAACGTATTAGTCAAGCTAAACTGATGCAATTACGCTGACAATAATGATTTTCATTTAAATAAACCGTTTTACAGTATTTACGTTTTAATTTGGAACACCCATTGACTTAAGTATTCATTAATATTAGGTAGCTGCACATATCTAGGTTATGTTAGCCGGGCGGTCTATAAAAATGGCAGGGCAGTGCGCCCATTGAAAAGGTGCTAGGAAGAATATTGAACAGGGTGCTGATATTGATGACGTGTCATATTTTAATTGGTGCACCATAGCCATTGCGTTATTTGTTTTTTATTTTTTACAATTTGCTTTACGTTGCACCGACACAGGTGTTATGGCGACGTTGGTACTGGAAAGGGCTCGAAGTGGGAAAGAAGCGGCTGTGGCCTTAATTTAGGTACAGCCCCGGCATTTGCCTGCTGTGAAAATGGGAAACCACGGACAACCATTTTCAGGGCTGCGATAGTAGGGTTCGAATTCATTATCTCACAGCTGCGCGCCTCTAACCTCATGGCTAACTTGCTCGGCATATTTTAGTACCTTTTTCGCTTTTTGTGTCATTTTGTCGTTTTTTTAAATTTTATTTGTTTTCTTTATTGGTAATTGGTAATTTTGAACTATTTATCAGTCTTTTCCGTCTTCATCCTACCAGTTTATCTAATTTGCGTGCTAGAAATTTAACGTGAATGTTAATCTTCGAAAGTATGGAGCGCGATTATCTTTATAGCTAAGTTATTTTCCTCTACAGATCATTGAAATGAAAGGCGTATGGCTTTTAGTGCCGGGAGTGTCCGAGGAGAAGTTCGGCTCGCCAGATGCAGATCTTTCTATTTGACACCCGTAGGCGACCTGCGCGTCCTGATGAGGATGAAATGATGATGAAGACGACACATACACCCAGCTCCCGTGGCAGCGAAATTAACCAGTGATGGTTAAAATTCCCGACCCTGCCGAGAATCGAACCCGGGTCCCCGGTGACCAAAGGCCAGCACGCTAACCATTTAGTCATCGAACCGGACTACAGATCATTTCTCTTTACGGACTACATGGTGGCAAACAATTACGATCTACAGATCATCTCATATTTTATTTCTTAAGGAAAGCCCAGATAAAGAAAAAGGACTTGAATATTATTTAAAAATGCCAAAGGTAACAATTATGAATTTGTACATACCTACCCAGATTGTATATAATTTAGTTTTTAACAATACACAGTTCGTGTTTTAGGTCATTTTTTGTTAGTTTTTAGGACATTATTTGAGAATTTTGAGGAAATTGTCATTTTTCAGCATTTGTAGGTCCACATCCGGGTATTGACATAACAAGGCGGGGTGAATATTGGTTTAGATAAATGTGCTATCTTTAAGCATAGGGGAAACAGAAAGGTGCCTGATGCTTCGAAAAACGAAGATAACCGTCTCGAAATACGTGCAAATGAAATAAAATAATGCTATTCCCCTTTCCTTCAATTGCTATGCACGTTAAAAGGTACTAGGAATGTATGTCTAAGGAGTCTAACGTGCTCTAGCCAATGGCGCGGACTTGTCAACCGAGATCATGTTATTGGTTTCACGTCCTAACTACTTGTACGGTTTTCAGAGACGCCGATGTGCCGAAATCTTGGTATGCTAGAGTTCTTTCAGTTTTATTATTATTATTATTATTATTATTATTATTATTATTATTATTATTATTATTATTATTATTATTATTATTATTTGAGTCATCAGTCCATAGACTGGTTTGATGCCGTTCTCCATGCCTCCCTGTCCTGTGCTAACCTTTTTATTTCTACGCAACTACTGCATCCTACATCTGCTCTAATCTGCTTGTCATATTCATACGTTGGTCTACCCCTACCGTTCTTACCACCTACACTTCCTTCAAAAACCAACTGCACAAGTCCTGGGTGTCTTAAGATGTATCCTATCATTCTATCTCTTCTTCTTGTCAAATTTAGCCAAATCGATCTCCTCTCACCAATTCGATTCACTATCTCTTCATTCGTGATTCGATCTGTCCATCTCACCTTCAGCATTCTTCTGTAACACCACATTTCAAAAGCTTCTATTCTCTTTCTTTCTGAGCTAGTTATCGTCCATGTTTCACGTCCATACAATGCCAGGCTCCACACGAAAGTTTTGAAAAACATCTTTCTAATTCCAGTATCAATGTTTGAAGTGAGCAAATTTGTTTTCTTAAGAAAGCTCCTCCGTGCTTGTGCTAGTCTGCATTTTGCGTCCTCCTTACTTCTGCCATTGTTAGTAATTTTATTACCCAAGTAACAATATTCATCTACTTCCTTTAAGACTTCATTTTCTAACCTAATATTTCCTGCATCACGTGCCTTCGTTCGACTGCACTCCATTACTTTTGTTTTGGACTTATTTATTTTCATCTTGTACTCCTTACCCAAGACTTTGTACATACCATTCAGCAGCTTCTCGAGTCCGACTCGTTGGCTGAACGGTCAGCATACTGGCCTACGGTTCAGAGGGTCCCGGGTTCGATTCCCAGCCGGGTTGGGGATTTTAACCTTAATTGGTTAATTCCAATGGCGCGGGGGCTGGGTGTATGTGTTGTCTTCATCATCATTTCATCCTCATCACGACGCGTAGGTCACCTACGGGCGTCAAATAGAAAGACCTACACCTGGCGAGCCGAACTCGTTCTGGGATATCCCGGCACTAAAAGCCATACGACATTTCATATCAGCAGCTTCTCGAGATCTTCTGCAGTCTCAGATAAAATAATAATAATAATAATAATAATCATAATAATATATTATTATAATTATTATATTATATTATTATTATCCTCAAAACACAACACAGTAGTCAAACCGGAATGCCTATACGCGAGTGAATGTCTAATGCTGAATTACAAGTTGAATAAATTAGAAGTACTGGAAGGAAGAATTATTCGGAATATACTCGGTCCGCTAAGAACTACAGAACTCTGAAAATCATGAAGTAATGATGAAATATATCGGAGCGTAGAAAACATAACAGAAACAATACGGAAGCATTGAGATTGTCTGGAGGTCCCTAGAAGACTCTGCCGGAGAAATAAATAATAATAATAATAATAATAATAATAATAATAATAATAATAATAATAATGACAAAAGACAGACACCACCGTGCAGGTCACCCTGGAGGAATGGAAGGTAAAGGCTTCCACCATTGTTAACCGCAGTACGGGATGGGGTAGAGTGGTTAGCTCTACGCCCGGCCGCCTTTGCCCCCAGGAATTAACCTGGTACTCATTTTTGGTGTAGGGTGAGTGAACCTCAGGGCCACATGCACCTCCGGAAGTGGAAATCTCGTTTCTTAAATTTTACGACTTCCTGACGGGGATTCGAACCCACGTGCTTACGGCCGAACTGAGCACGCCTTTACCGCCTCGGCCAGGCAGCCCCTAATAATAATAATAATAATAATAATAATAATAATAATAATAATAATAATGGTGTTGTGTAGATACCATCCTGCCACCCGGTCCTGTTGTACATCGCAAACTAAGCCTTCAGGGTACGAATTCATGCCCGTGTGTTTGACTGAGATGGGAAAGCTATTTACTCTCGCTCTCACATACAGGCACGTTCCATTAACTTCCACGTACAAGTCTGTTTCACGCTGTCAAACAGGATCTCTATTGTTTCCGGTCACAATTATGGGTGGCTGTCATGAACAGACTGTTTTGTCAAGAATACAGCTTTAAAGCGAATCTGGATCTATTTGAGCCGTCGCACTGAATCAAATCAAATGCCATAATCCTTCCCTAGCTCTTCAAGTGGACACTGATGTTAGTTTCCACTTGATATGGCTGACAGCCAGCACCATTCAATATTGTTGTGGCGGAAATGCCAGAGAAACACTCGGACATTCCTGCCGCACAGGGAGCCAGCGTTACCTGCCTGTGTGGCACGATATGTCGTACAACACTGATCAGATGTGATACATATCTTCAGAATTTCTCTACCATGTTCCAAGAAGAATGCAATAAAAGTTACAATGACATTTAACGAATGGGAATCTCGTGCTTTAAAGCAATATCAAAAACTAAAAGCAAGGTATCCACCTGTGGGTGGGGGGCGGTAGAATATGTAATAGAATACTCTAGAGCAGGGCCTCTCAAACACCCAATATTGCACGCGCGCAAACAGCGGTGCAGAGTTCCTGTGCACAGTGCATCGGTCCCGCTCGGCTAGGCTCGGACCAACGCTTCGTCTCTGGGCTACTCGGCTAAGCTCAGCTCAACTCGGCTCAACTCAGCTCGGATTTGGAGCGCTACGGAGCAAGTGAGGAAGAGGGAGACAGGGGGAGCGATCGAGACAGACGTGGGGAAAGAGAGAGACAGCGCTATTGCTCCAAATCGAGGAGTGGGGGTCTGCACTCTGGTCAACCATGCGATGTCGTCTTTTGCACCGTGCACAGTGCATGCACCAGGCGCATGCACCCTGAGAGGCCCTGCTCTAGAGTAAAGAGCAGTGAAGACTTCATTGAAGATAAGTTCCAGAATTTCGGGGTTTTAATTTTTATTTTTTTTAATGGGCTTCGGCCTGCAGGTGGCCACGGCAGATCCGTGGTTCAACGGCTCTGCACTCCAACTGACCAACTGAACAGAGGAAGGGTAGTCGTGGCTCTACGCCTCTGCATTCGGGAGACGGAGAGGGGCTGGTCCTCCCTGTCGGCTGTCGTGAGAAATGAAATTCCACAGCCTGTTTCCAGCCATTCGACCGGGTCAGGAATGGAATGATGAAGCCCCCATCTAGCGGCGAGGATACGAATTCTGCCGGCTGCCGAAGCCTGTCGCACTCCTCTGGGGCAATGATTAATGACTGAAAGATGAAATGAAATGGTATTGGAGAGTGTTGCTGGAATGAAAGGTGACAGGGAAAACCGGAGTACCCGGAGAAAAACCTGTCCGGTTTGTCCAGCACAAATCTCACATGGAGTGACCGGGATTTGAACCACGGAACCCAGCGGTGAGATGCCGGCGCGCTGCCGGATGAGCCACGGAGGCTTTGGCTGTCATGAGAATGGTTTTCCATTCTCCTGCACTAAGGCGAATGTCGGGACAGCTCCTTGTACAGGCCACGACTGCCAATCCTCTCACCTTCTCCGAACATCTTCACCGCATCACATCTCCCTGGCCTGAGAGACTGTGTTTACCGTCTAGGAAGCCCGTCGTCCTCCTTCAGGACGGAATGAAAACGTTTTAGTAGTAGTAGTAGTAGTAGTAGTAGTAGTAGTAGTAGTAGTAGTAGTAGTAGTAGTAGTAGTAAAGTTTGCAGGGGTTTAAATAGATGTAAACATTAATGTTCATATATTTCGAAATATATTTGAGTGTTATTAGATAGAAAATGATGATGTTCTTTCAAAAACGAAACGCGTCATTCTGTTTTAATTAAGTTTATTTTTTCGGGTATAATGCTGTTACCATTTTTGTCAAGCAGTTTATAAATGTATTTATTCAAAATTAATTTCGGTAGACCGAAGAACCTAACAGTTACGATTTAAGGAAATATAATAATAATAATAATAATAATAATAATAATAATAATAATAATAATAATAATAATAATAATATTGGATTTATCTCCCACTAACTACTATTTTACTGTTTTCCGAGATGCAGAGGTGCCGGAATTTTTCCCTCAGGAGTTCTTTTATGTGCCAGTAAATCTACCAACGCGAGGCTCGCGTATTTGAGCACCTTCAAATACCATCGGACTGAGCTAGGATCGAACCTCAGCCACTCAGCCGGGTGATTTAAAAAAAAAAAAAGACCGGGTAAACGACAGATAGGCAACCTGCCACACGGGCGTGTGGCCTAAATGCAGATCAGTGGGGACTGAAAAAACGGGCATTCGGTCTTTTAAAGGAAACATGCCCCGTATGAACAAACGGAATTAAAAGGTATACATACATACATACATACAATAGTGGCATTAATTCTGGCCACTTTGTAAAGATTAATTGAATATCGCATTCAGGAGTTTATTTTATATGAAATATGCATTCTAATTTGTTACAAATTTTTCAAGAAACATGGTCTAAAGTCCTGTGTGTTAGAATTTTAAGATAAAATATAAAAGTGTAATTAAAAAACATTAAACAAAATGCTTACAACCCAGCGATTTTAGGAAGTTACAAATTATTTGGTATCCAAGTTATTGCAATGTTTATCAGTATTTAGTGGGATATCAGCTCAATTTAAAGAAATTTTACACTTCAACAATAACAATGTTTTTCTGCCTACTGCTGTTACAACAAAGATCAGGGCGATTTTTCTCACTGTATCTTCTTCTTCTTCTGTGAATCTGTCTTGAGACAGGTATCAGCTGGACAGCCTCCATGATTCTCTGTCCTGAGCATCTTACTTCAGTTGTTCATAGCTTCTCCCTTGTTTGACATCTGTTAACATTTCAAACCTTCGTCTTCCTCTTCCTTTTCTTCCATCTATTTTTACCTCCATCACCCTCTCATTGTATAAAGAAATAATAATATTCACTCATTGTTTGATTTGTTGGAACAGAACAAATGACAAACTTGCTTTACAGCTACACAAGCATACAAACCACTGAAGTTTGTAATCGTTGTCAGTTAATTCTACTTTTAATAAAAATATAGCATACCACATTTTCTAAAAAATGATGAATATTTAGTATACCCCAACTTACGTACATCTCATGATGTTGAAATGAATTTATTTTTCCATGAAATGTCCAGAATTAATACCACTACCGTACACGAAGCACGAAGCTGATCCTCGAAGTTGTCCTTAAAAGGCTCCGTAATTCTCGAAGAGTCGCGTTCTGGCACTGACCTCTCGATTGGTGCGTTTCACTTTCATCTTCCTCGTAACTCCATGTTATACTTCTTGTCCGTCTTCTTCCCTGTCATTGAACTCGTCAGCACTGTGTAACTGCACTGCCATTGTTGTAAGTTGATCTTGCATTCTTTGACCTTTAGACGCAGCTGTTTATTTCATCCGATCATTTCGACCTCGTGGTGGTGACATTATCGCTCACCGGTGTGGTCTGTTTTCAACTTGCTAGTACGCTGACTAGAGTTGTGACAAACGGTTATTTTTGTGTAACTGCTACATCTGTCACTGCTTCAATACCCCCCCCCCCCCCTACGGCACTTAACGCCCTTGAGAAGGCTTTGGCCTGCCCAGCGACCGCTGCTCAGCCCGAAGGCCTGCAGGTTACGTTGGGCCGTCCGATAGCTCCCCAATTCTAATCACGTAGGCTGAGTGGACCTCGACCAGCCCTCAGATCGAGAGAAAAATCCCTGGCCTGGCCGGGAATCGAACCCGGGGCTTCCGGGCGAGAGTTAGGCACACTACCCCTACACTACGGGGCCGGCCTACTGCTTCAATAAAGTAAATTTGAAAAGTAACATTTAAAAATAACGTCAGACGTTAGTCACCTGTTATTGGTCACAACCTGGTCACGGCTTGAAGCTTGTCTCCTTACAGCTGTGTTGCGAAGTCCCATTCATTCACTCACAACATGCACGCACGCATCACTACACTGTTGAAAGTCGGTGCAGCAAACCATGCATTCCTATTTGCTATAAAGTTAACGAGAGGCAGACAACGGATGAAATGTGAAGACAACATAGCGTCTTTTCTGAAATATAGAGGACTGAGTTTGACAATGCCCCGATCAAGGATAGAAGACAAGAAAACATGATGATCTGTGTGCCAAACCTCGACATAAACCGGTACAAGAGGATCGATTAATTACAATGAAGTAATGTTATGTTATCTATAATATCAATATGGAAAGTTAGTATACTAATTTATTTATGATCAAGCTCGATAGCTACAGTCGCTTAAGTGCGGCCAGTATCCAGTATTCGGGAGTTAGTGGGTTCGAATCTCACTGTCGGCAGTCCTGAAGATGGTTTTCCGTGGTTTCCCATTTTCCCACCAGGCAAATGCTGGGGCTGTACCTTAATTAAGGCCACGGCCACTTCCTTCCCACCCCTAGCCCTTTCGTATCCCATCGTCGCCACAAGACCTATCTGTGTCGGTGCGGCGTAAAGCAAATAGCAAAAAAAAAAAAAAATACAAGAAAAATTATAGGGGTGAAACTTATAATAATATTATAAAGTAGGTAGCCCTGCGCGATGTCTGAGTCAACGATTACCCCTGAGGAGTTACATATGTTATAACAGTTTATGCTTTAGTTACCAGATGACAGCAGCAGCAGCAGCAGAGTATAATATACACTATAGTAGTGTATTTGACTTAAAGCTATCTCCTACGAAAGTGCTCTCACTTGGAAGACATCCGTACTATCTGAACTCTGAAGGTCACATTCTGTGTCGGTAAGCTGCTACCAGTGACAGTTCCCACTTCCCAGTTACTGTTTTCACTAGTACGTTATTCTGTTGTCGTTACTCGGTAACCTGTTAATTTTTGTCCTCGTTACGTTTGTAACAGTGACAGACATGTAACTGTGACAAAGTAACTGCTATGTTATTTTTCAGCCATCTCTAACGCTGACCATTCAGCCAAGGAGGCGGACTAGTGTGACGTTAACCTAGAAAAACTTCGCACTCCTATATTCCGCTACAGGGGACAGTATAGAATGATGGATACGCTTTTAGGCTTAGAAGACGAGAGATCAAATTCATTTCCACAGTTCTATGCTCAAAGTTAAGAACACAATGCATTTACCTGACTGACGGACCATCGTAAATATGTCCTTCTTCCGCTGCATCCAGTACTGTATCGAGCTATTCCGCTCGAAACAGCTCTTGTCTTCTAGCTGGGGCTGTACCTATTTAAGGCCACAGCCGATTCCTTCCCACACCTAGCGCTTTCCTATCCCATCGTCGTCATAAGAACTCTCTGTATCGGTGCGATGTGAAGCCAAGTGTTAAAAAAGACAACATTTTTTAAAACATGGAGAACAATGTACGAACTCACACCAGATAAAGAAACCAAGGAGTGAAGAAATCTGTCCTCTTTGAAAGAAAGAAGAAAAGCTCTTGGTACTTATCAGAGGTGGAAACACTGGCGTATTTCTCCCGAGGTTCAAAATACGGGACAGTTGCCGTCCCGGATAGGAACTGTCCGGGACGCGGGACATTTAATACGAATACGGTATTGTCCGGTAAAATCCGGGACGTCTGGCAACCCTGCTCTCTATCTCCAGAATGCAAGCTCACCGCTGCGCGACTCTAACCGCACGGCCAATTCACTCGGTAAAAAAAAAAATCTTGGATCTGACTTTCTTTCTTCGTTAACTTAGTAAGTCCTGCGAAGAAGAACTACATTTCCCACTCAAGTACCCGGGGCATATGTGACGGTAATAGCAGTGACTGTTCCACCTACATCTCACGAGACCTGTAATGACCAGCTGCACCTTTGTAGCCTAACATTGCGCAACTTCATTTCAGCTTAAAAAGGAATCGTGTAGTTTCGTTCCGTTCACCTTGAATAGCAAGTAGTGCCCGCCTGCCATTTCACGGCTGGCGCCACGCCGTGTGTGTACTGTAAGTGGTGTGTCTTTATGCGTTATCTTGTTCTGCATTTTAACATGTTATCCCGTTACGAGGGATGTTCAGACTGGCCGAAGGTCATGCACGTTTCCTCGTGAAGCATGACGAAACAGAAGTCTTGATTTAATAGGATCGAGCAGACGGACAGAGTTTTATTTTTCATCTTCCGGGATGTTCATACAAATTACAATTTATACCAATAAGCACTTTAAGGGCAGTTTGTAATATGGCTCCTCCCTAATATGCGCTGCTCGTCAAGACTGCTTCTTATTGTTCCACTATTAATTTCTTTCTCTGTTTCCTTTCATTATGGCGCTAAGTAGGGCGGGCGAGCTCATCGGAAGATGTAATCGGCCGAGATAGATGAGACTGATGAAACAACACAGATAGTTCAACGAACGGACGACCGCACCGTTTTTTTCTCATTTTAATGTTTCTTCTAGAAACTTACGACAGCTTATTCTTCACTTCAGAAGAGATATATTCCCAAGTGGTTGACATACTTGATTATGTTCGCAGCTGCCACTCTCAGTAATACTCCAGGGTTACTAAGTATGTGCGTGGGATCCCAGCTGAAACTAGCATTAGTGTTGAATGCAGCCACTTTCCTCCGGGGGAGACATCAGGCTTAGCTGGGAGGGTGTGTCACAGGCGCAAATTGTAATGCTAATAAAATGGTACTGATATTTTACAATTTTCCCTTTGTTTCCTATCCGACCTCCCTTGCTCAATATACATCAGAATTGCCGCACTAGGTATTTTCTGACTAAAATCTTGTGGAAACTCAATGTTGAAAATATCCTCTGGATATGAGCTACGAATTTTAGGTAAATAAAATATAATAAAGTATGAGAATATATTCTTTATTCATTCCTAAAAATTGCAATCCTTTTCTTAATCGTCCTTATCCGGTCGATATGCCTTTGCTGGCGGGACCTAGTGTTTACAGTGCACTATGTCTTCTGGTATGGGCTAGAGCAGTCTTGTTACTTTCATTGATCTGTCTCAGCTTTATCCTTGGCTTTGACAAAATGAAAGTGACTGAGGTATGAGTGATGCTAGTAATGCCATTCCTTCTGCAGCCAGTCCCTGCTATGAATGGTGTGAAAATATTGCTCATAGGGTCGGTTGGTGCATGCATTTCAGTGGGCTTGGCAGACTGATATGTAATAGCAACTTCTGGCTCGGTGAGGAAAGCAACGGGAAACTACCTCACTCCTCATTTCCCTAGTACGCCTCTTCAGTGATGCCTAGGCCATCTATGACAGCTGATGGCAGAGCTGTTGAGGATCCAACCAGCCTTTGGGCTGAGGACTAAACATACATACATACATACATCCGGTCGATTAAATTAGTAGTTTGTCTTTTTCTACTACTACGAGCGCTAATGTGAGTCAGTGCATTGTTTCACTTAAGCAACACTACGAGCACTAATGCGAGTCAGTGCATTGTTTCACTTAAGCACCACTACGAGCGCTAATGTGAGTCAATGCATTGTTTCACTTAAGCACCACTACGAGCGCTAATGTGAGTCAATGCAGAGTTTCATTTAAGCCCTTATAACTACAGTCGGTGTGGACATTTTTCAAAACATCAAAGAACGCCTGAGGGTATTAAACCAAGGAACACATTACAGTACGAATTATGTAAATATTTTGGCTAGTTTTTGAATAAAAGAAAAAAACCTAGTAAAGAAACAAGCTATTTTAGGTTGTTTTTCCGGAACTGCATTTAGGCCGGAAGTGATTTTCAAAATTTGTCTTTTAGTTTGATAGAGCTATCTAAGACTCGTAATTTGAAACCTTTCCGGGCCCTTTCGGCACAATTGAAGAAATTGTTTAGTTTTTCGTAGTATGGGGACCCCTACTTTGTCTGCTAAGAAATGTTTTCAACGTTAAAATCGTGTTAGATCAAAGGTATTACTGGATTGTGGCATCAATACAATCATTTGAGCCGGGTGATGGGGGGAATATTGGTCACCGGGGGTCCCCGTTGGATTCAACACTGTCTGGCATTGATTCTATTTTGCTACTTGTAGACGGGGAAAATAGGCCTACATCCACGGTACCCCTGCATGTCATAAAAGGTGACAGAAAAGGACTGACTTCTCAGGAGGATGAGAGTAAGTTGGCAACCATGGGGACCATAGCTGAGCCTGGCATTGCTTTCTCTGATTTGTGCTCACTCCTCGTATGTTTCCTGTCCGACGTCCCTTGGTCAACACTTGTTCCCTTCTGACCCCAACTTTGTTAGGTTTGCAAAGCCTAGGGAGTCTTTCATTTTTACGCCCTTTATGGCGCTTCCTGGCCCTTCTTTCTCCGATACCTCCATTCTTTGAAGTATCGGAACTTTTCCATTTTCCGTCTGATTTGTATTAATAGAGGATGCTTGCCCAGTTGTACTTCCTCTTAAAAAAGAATCACCACCACCACCACACCACTCCTTTGTTTTTGTTTTTTTCATATTCAACGCTGTTAGGGCCGCAAGGTTTAGGAGATCGTCTTAATTTCGCATCCTTCGTAACCCTTCTTTCTTTTGCCGAAGTCTTCATTCTCCGAAGGTTAGTGTGTCTCTTGCTTCTGATTTAACGATAAGCAAAGCAGTCTCCGTACAGGCCATGAGGGTCCTTGAAGGGGTGGAAGGTAAAGGCTTCAACTATCCGTAACCTCGGCACTTGGTGGGGTAGAGTGGTCATATCAGTGCCAGACTCCGTTATCCCCAGGAATTAACCTATTTCTCGATTTTTGTGCAAGCTGAGTGAACCTCTTCTGAAATGGAAATCCACTTTTTAAACCCACATCATTTCGGGCGAACTAAGCCGTCATAACTAGGCAGCTCCAATAATAATAATAATAATAATAATAATAATAATAATAATAATAATAATAATAATAATAATACAGTGGAAACTTGATATCTCGAATCACCTCGGGAGCTAAATTTTATTTAGAGTTATCGAAATTTCGAGATATAGAGCATACCGGTTTTGAGCATGTATAGCACATAACTGAATCATATGTATCTACGGGCTCATACTGAATACGCTATTTTTAACAGTACTTAAAAATATACAAACGCTATTTTACGGCATCACTTTAATTATAACCTTTTATTACAGCAACATTTAAGAAGACAGGTTACAGTACATGCAGTAGTGAAACAAGAAATATACCTCCGTCAACACCTTTAGAAAAAAAAAAAACAGTGTCTTGTGTTTGTTACGATTAACATTTCCTCCCTTCACGTTGAAACTTCTCGTCAATATCACGCAGCCGAGATTCGTAAATGGAGCTTGTCATTCGCGACTGTGGGGATTGCTTATGTGTGTGACCGGTAATTAATTCACACTCGAGAAACAGCGAGGCTTCGCCGATTTTCCGATCACTAGAAGATTTAGTTTTTCGGCTCCCGTCATATTAGCTCCGAGCGTCGCTGTAACCCTTAATGTACTTGTTAACTGTTCCTCACAAACCACGTATGCCGTATTGTATAGTTAATGTTTGCTTCGAGAAATCGAGAAATTCGTGTAACCGAATTTCGAATGATAGAGAAATAAATACACGTGAAGAATAGGACAAACGACCGGGAAATTTAAGTTACTTCGAGATACTGAAAATTCGAGTAATGGAGTTTCGAGATATCGAGGTTCGACTGTAATAATACAAATAATAACACAGAGATTGTGTGCTTGCCTCTTACGCGCAGACCACGGAGTCTATTCTCGGCCGGGCCAGGGATTTTAAATCTGGTCCTAGGACTCGAACGGGATTCACTCACCCTCGTGAAACCATCTGAGAAACTGTCTGACTTTTTTTAAGGGGGAACGCGAGGGTACGCGTACCTCTTAAACATTTGAAGATGATTTAAGAAAAAAAATGGTACATATCTATCTCGTCCGGAAAATATAACTTATCGAATCAGTTTCTCTTGGTCGGCAACTTGGCTGTAAGCAAAATGAGTAAATACCTAAAATGATTAGAAATACTGAGTGCAATTACCACCTTGACATGTTGACCACAAATAAAATAGCGTAATCAATTTTCCTATAAACCTGTCAGCCCGAAAAGTTATAACCGGACTGTGCATAATTGCCGAAAATTGTAAGATCGTGATGTTTTTTGTCTACTACAGCTGAGAGAAATAAAGCACTGCTTAAAAGTCAGAGGATCTAGTCATTCTTGACCACGTGCACTTCAGTAACTGTAGGTCATCTGTTCAGAGAGAGGTTGTCTTGGTGAGCCAGGATTCTAAATGCGCTGTTGTTATTATTATTATTATTATTGTTATTATTATTGTTACTCGTAGCATTTCCTTGAGTCATTTATTGATAACCGTTTATAAATTAAGGGAGTTCTAAAATAGGGTTATTGCTTATTCGTTGCGAGTGTATTTATTGTAAGCTGTCTTTGACTTTCGTGTGCTTCATTTGTTTTAGGCGTATCATATTCCTTCTTTCTATCGTAGCTTCTTTTCTCGTTACGAGAGCCGAAAGGGTTCATCATTTCCGAGCTGTTTACTCAAAGCTCGTCCGTGGGAATAGCTGTTACTAGAGGAAGGAAGTTGGGGTAAAGAAAACAGATTGTAGACCTCCTATCCATTGTATAAATCAATGACGGGTTGGGCTGAGCATGGCCTGCTGCTATCCCAACATTCTCATGGACCAGACATGGAGAAGTCTTCCAGCTGCCTCTTCCTGCCGTGGGAATGAACAGAGTCTTTTGTTATGCTTGTATGTAGGTATTTATAACACACGCACACATTCTTTTTACCACGGGAGATTTGCAGATGAAATTCCGTTAGATACTCAGTTTCGTCTCCATATTTCTGCCAGAAGTATACTACTCTTAAAGCCTTGAAGGTAAGGAATATTTCATTGGATCAAAGCTGTTATTAGATTTACTAAGCACATGCTACATATCACATTTCTGATGTTTAGTGTTCTGCCTGAGTAACTAGCTACAGGGGTTTCCAATTTGTAAGGGCTCGAGGGCCACTTTCGAACCGTAGGCACGATCGTGGCCGCACTTTAATAATAGGCAAATTTTCGTAAAATTTCGTAAACAGAACTGAGGAACAGATATGAAATAATATGCATAGTTCAATCGAAATGAAGGTTTCATAATCTTAATTGCTTAAAACACTATTTTACAATCGCATAAAAGAGTGAAATAAGAAATAAACATTATAATACCCAGCTCAATTGAATTTGGAAGAAGAGCACACAAGAATGTCAGTTCATTTGAATTAATATTTGACAAACGACGAAAAGAAAAAAATACCTAAAGTCAAAATGAAATTAACAATGTAGTCTAAACAAAGCTTAAAGAAGGACAATTTAATGGGAGTAGTATAAAGGGAACAATGATATACAGCTGTAAGAGCCTAAAATCCCAGCAACGTACCCCCAGGAGAACTTTCCTGAAAATATCTTCCAGTGTGGAGCACTTTGTACTAGCCAGTACTACCAACAAGAGAAGAACGAAGAATTGAAACCGCTTCTTATGCCAATGGAAATTAAAGTACCTCTTGGTATTCACTGCATTCTATGTTGCATAAAATGTCCACAGTGAGGTTGGCATGGGGTTCAAAACTTGGTATGGGTCCAATAACCATTTTTATAATACTGAAAACCTAGCAATGGCACTTGTGAGGGCTCATTTTCCCCCGAAGTTTGAATTGTACTATTTTAAATAAAAAATAATCCATTCAGACTAAATGAATTCTTAAAAAGAGAAACTGATATTAAAGAATGAATTAGTTTTGACTTGGGTCTCTGAAGGGTATAAAGATGAATGCATTTTTTGAACGAGCTATGAAATATCTTTTGTACATTTTCTTCACATTTCTTAAAACCTTTCTTTTTTAAAATATGGCTTCGCGGGTCGTCATTTGGAAACCCCTGAACTAGCACGACCAAAACGAAGGAACATATTACCATGCACTATATGTTACTGTATGCATTGCTTGTCACCTGTTTTCGTTATAGAACTATGGAAAATTATTGGCAGGTATATAATACAACCACACGATTTATTTATCGTATGACTTTATTTATCATATGACTTTAGTGCCGCGAGTGTCCGAGGACATGTTGATGACAAGTTGCTTTACGTCACATAAGCACAGATACGTCTTATGGCGACGATGGTATATATAGGAAAGGGCTAGGAGTGGGAAGGAAGCGGCCTGTTGTGAAAATGGGAACCTACGGAAAACCATCTTAAGGACTGCCGACAGTGGGGTTCGAACCCACTATCTCCCGATTACTGGATACTGGCCGCACCTAAGCGACTGCAGCTATCGAGCTCGGTCGAGGACATGTTTGTCTCGCCTGGTGCTGGTCCTTCTGTTTGACTCCAATGGGTGACCTGCGCGTCTGAATCTGGGATGATTATGATAATGAGGTAGAGAGAGGATGAAACGGCACGTAGCCTACTCCTTGCACATAGCATATAAATTAAACTTTCCCTACCGGTCGAGTTGGCCGTGCAGTTAGGGGCGCGCAGCTGTGAGCTCGCATCGGGGAGATATTGGGTTCGAACCCCACTGTCGGCAGCCCTGAAGATGGTTTTTCGTGGTTTCCCATTTTCACACCAGGTAAATGCTGGAGGCTGTACCTTAATTAAGGCCACGGCCGCTTCCTTCCCATTCCTAGGCCTTTCCTGTCCCATCGTCGCCATAAGACCTATCTGTCGGTGCGACGTAAAGCAAATAGCAAAAAAAAAAAACTTTCCCGATAAAATACGTTGGTATAGTGCCCATGCTTGTATGTGCAATTCTTGTTACCGTGGTAGGATTGGGGAGGTGGCCCAATAATGGAAATTATCAAACCTATCATAACTGGAGAGGAGCTTTGAAAAACCCACAGAAGAATGCCCCGTAAAACATCGTCGTCACCCAGAATCGATCCTCTATACCGTGACTTCCTAGGCTTCGTATGGTATATACCATTTCGCACATGGCTGTTATATCATGTTACTCATTCTTTCAAAACTGATCGAAACTGTTGGTACATTCTTAGAACGAAGTCATTCCTTTCGTCGTTTTAAGCCAAAGAATGGAAAAGTACGCAGTCGATTGTGTTATTTACAAAAATCTGTTGACATCCGTAGACCCGTGGTGCCACGGTCAATTTCTAACTCTTGCTATTAAATGACATCTAGCTGGACTGGACTTTGTTTGGAACTTGCTAGCGTGTTTACTATGACCGTTCAAAACATGTGTGCTAACATCCTCGGCTGCATTCCAGGCAAAGTCCAAAGAATTCTCCAGTGATAATCCTCTTGGATTCTTCAGTTATAGCCTAAATTTCTAGGTACTTTATATGGAAAATTTTTGGTAAATTCAGCTGTCGAGTGGGAGACCAACCGACGAGTCAACGGTCAGAGCAATAATTCCTTGGGAAGGAAGAGGTTATATTCATTCGAATCGGGGTCGGGATTATTTGAGCACCTTCAAATACTACCAGAATGAGTTGGAATCGAATCTGCCAAGTTGGGGTCACAAGGCCAACGTCGTTCTACCGTGTGGGATATTTAGCTCGGTCTGTGGAAGACAGCAAATTATACGAACGAAGTTGGAGGTAAACAGTGTGAAGACAACAGAGGTGCACTTACCTTATTGTTTAACAGGCTTGTTCTTGTGTTTGCGGCAGAGTTGTTCCAGCTTTTAATAGCCCATGCTTTGGCGCCACCAAGGCACTGTTAGATCAGACCGGTGTTCCTTGAAACACTAATTAGAACCAGCACGTGTTCGTATCTCATCTGCCCTCTCCAGATGTTCGGTCAAGTAAATTAATTCCCTGATCATTGTAATTCAATTTCTAATGCTCGTTGTTCTGTGTAAGAGAGAACAAAATAATAGAAAAACAGCCAAGTAGTTTCGTTGATTGTTAATTTGGTTAATGTTTCTGGCTGTGTGATCTTGTTTCACTCGATACGTAAAGAGCGAACTTCCACTTTGCCGTGTGCTGTACTCGCATAGAGCCTCATTAGCGAGTGGAGCTGTAATTTGTTGTGTATATCAGAAATGAAAACGGATTATTGGCCAAATTTCAGCTATTACGAACACAAGGACTATGCATGCAAATAAAACAGTATTACCGAGCAAGTTGAGGGGTGCGTTTCTGTGTAAACTGGACACTTCAAATTCTTGCTACATACTTTGTTTTTATATCCGTTTATATATACAAAATCGAACTGAGCCGGGATCGAACGTGCCAAATTGCAGTCGGAACGCCAGGACTTTACCATCTAAGCTATGCAACCTGGCCTGTGGGAAAGACAGCAAATTGTTCAAACTAAGTTGGGAGACAAAAACAATGTCAAGACAACAGTTGTGCATTATTTTTATTTTACCTTCTTTAGCAGGCTTGCCTTTGTGTATGCGGCAACGTTATTAAATGCAGGGTGGTTTCGCGACCACAGATAGTTTGTTTGTTTGTTTGTTTGTTTGTTTGTTACTGGACGGTGCCCATGGAAGTCGGAATCCTCTAAGGAGAGTTCAACTTGTTTGTTTCTTCACGGAAGAACTCATTAGGCCCAAGACTTAACAGAATTTGTCGAAACTCGGGGTAAGCAGGTTGTGCACTTTGATGTATATTAGTTAATTAGTGACCAGTCGCGTAGCAAATGTTAAGGAAGTCAGTCAAACAGGTAGACTAAAATGTCAAATTTCTCAGTTAATATTAACAGCTGTGTCGAGAAACGGTAGCCTGTTTATTAATATTTCATACGTTTTTACCGTTCCAAAAATGTTCACTCATTTAGATCTTCTCTCCACGGTAAAACCCTGTCAGTGTGAGGAAGTGAGATAGCGTTGAGTTGAGCGTTCGTTATACTTCGTTTTGCAAGAAGACCAATTTCTTCGTTGTGCTGTATCCCTGCGTAATTCATAATGCTTCCTTGATGTTGTACATTTCTCACTGGTTATAGTATCTGAAAGAAATGGGAGGGGGGGGGGGATAGAAAGATAATAGGGTTTAAGTACTAGTGTTTATTTCAGGCAGTACCCGGTGGGGTACGGGGTATATAATTCCCCATTAATTACCCCCTCCCCCAGATCGTTTTGTTTGAATTCTGTTATTATAAAAATAATGATAAGCATTGGAAAGTTATTCCGTTTGTACACTTCGTAAGTGAATAGTATCCTATTGGCTACCTATCGGAAACACACCCTCTCCAAGAAATATAGGAGTGGTGTAAGCTCGAGCTACTTACAGCGACGAGTTACGTAGAGCGATGACATGGGAGGAGGGCTTCAGGTAATTTACATTTTTGCCCTTCAGATGGACTTGCCAGGGTGAAACGTGAACAATAGGCTGCAAGTGCGAAGTTGTCACCGCTACGTTGCTTTATTGCTCAAAGTCTGGCAGTTATTCCATTATTTCTATATTATGTGTATTATTGCTGATATTTGTTATGAAAATATGCACAGTAAAAAACATTAATTTCAATAATATGCGTTCTACATTTTCATAATTCTTTTATAATGAAAGATTCCCCCCGCCCGGGCAATTTTAGTGGGGAGGAACCTTTGAGAAAATTTCGTCGGTGGGGTGGGGGGGACTTCCCTATCCCACCATGATTTCGCATCCTGATGTCATAGATGTAACGGTGGGTTCGATCTTTCCATTGCGGGCGGTGAAGACGCTGTTGAACTCTACGGCAATCTCTCAATGATGTTCTTGAACTAGTGATGTATGTATATTGAGTATTTAGACCGAAGGCTGGTTGGATCCTCAACAGGTCCACCTTTAGCTGTCATAGATGGCCTAGGTATCATTGAAGAGGCGTACTAAGGAAATGAGGAGTGAGGTAGTTTCCCGTTGCTTTCCTCACCGAGCCAGAAGTTTCTATTGCACATCAGTCTGCCAAGCCCACTGAAATGCGTGCACCAACCGACCCTATGAACGAAATTTTCACACCATTCATAGCAGGGACTGGGTGCTTAAGGAATGGCATTACTAGCAGCACTCATACCTCAGCCACTTTCATATTGTCAAAGCAAAGGATAAGACTGAGACAGGTCAATGAAAGTATAACAAATTCATTCTAGCGCATACCAGAAGACATAGTGCACTGTAAACACTACATCTTGCCAGTAAGGCACGAACTGGTGATACCATGATGAATTATCTGCGTAGATCTTCTAATCCAGTGGTTGTACGTTCTAAATATATTTTAAATATTTATACCACGCAGTGGAGCCTCCATGGCCCAGGTGGCAGCGCGCCGACCTCTCACCGCTGGGTTCCGTGGTTCAAATCCCGGTCACTCCATGTGAGATTTGTGCTGGAAAAAGCGGAGGCGGGGCAGGTTTTTCTCCAGGTACTCCGGTTGTCCCTGTCATCATTCATTCCAGCAACACTCTCCAATATCATTTCATTTCATCTGTCAGCCATTAATCATTGTCCCAGAGGAGTGCAACAGGCTTCGGCAGCCGGCACAATTCCTATCCTCGCCTCTAGATGGGGACTTCATCCATTCCATTCCTGGCCCGGTCAAATGACTGAAAACAGGCTGTGAATTTTCAGTACCATGCAGGTCTCCTTGTGATTGTGTCTACAGAAGCAAAGAACCGGAGTGATCCGGTAAGTGTGCTGTGTTCGTTTACTTCAAGGCTGTACTAAACAGACCGGAAGGAGTAGCTGGTCATCTTAATGTAACACCGTTGTGTCGCCAAATGGATATGTAAATCTGTTTGGGCCAGTAAGGAAGGAATGTTTACCTGTGAGCTGTAGACCCCATTGAGATAGGCGTGCCTCTGAAATGGGTCGGCGGATGTAGAGCGGGTCTCGGCCCACAAGTGGACACGACTGCTCCGTGGTCCGACAGCTCTGCACTCCGACCGGCCAACCGAGCAGATGAGGGGTGGCCACGGACGGCTCTACCGTGGCTCTATGCCTCTGTATTCAGGAGACGGAGAGGGGCTGGTCCCCACCATCGGCTGTCCTGAGAATATTTTTTCGTGATTTTCCATTCTCCTGCACTAAGGCGAATGTCGGGACACTTCTTATAGTCGTAATATTGAAAGATGCATTCCGACAGTTCATAGAGGGAGTTCCATTTACTGCCTGCGTGGGTGGAGGAGAATGGAGTATGGTTACCATGGAAACGGGGGTGGTCCGGAGGCGGTTGCCATGGAGATAGCCTGTTGGAGGGCTCATGTTGCTTGGAGTTGCTAAACTTCTCACTTACGAGTTACGTACGACAGAACACAGCGGTCTGAACGAACAAGTGAGGCGGAAGCGAAGAGAAGGATAAAGAAATGTAGGAATGTGGCAACACCGTGCAATGGCACGAGCAATGCTCCTCCCTCCAGCCATATCTGTCAAATCACTTCTTTTAGTATTCCGGGTATACTTGGGGACAAAACATGACGATCGAAATCGAAACAGACTTTCAACGTATTAGGTCGTGTTACGTACATGTAGTACGTGTTGAAGAGATGTTAAAGTACAGAACAAAAATGGCCAGCCGGACACCAGTGGGATCCGAACCCACAAACTCCCGATTCCGCGCCTGGAAGCTAGATGGAAGCCAGCAGTCAATCACACCCTGCACCCTGCTGAGTTGAGTTCTAAGTGATCCTTGTTTAGTGTGGAGAGGTTGTAAAATCAGTTTCTCCACACCCTCTTTAGTCTATACCCTTTCTTCACGTCGAGTCCAGTAGATGATTTGGCATCTCCGGCTACAGCAGACGTAGTAAATCCTGTAAGCCACTAATAGACACCGGGCTGCCGCTGAGTAGTGGTGTAAGGCGAGGTCGTCAGGTTTTGTCCCCAAGAATATAGTACAGGCCACGGCCGCCAACCCTCTCGCCTTCTCCGCACATCTCCTTCGCCGATACAAATCTCCTGGCTTGAGAGACGGCGTCACCGTCTAGCAGGGCCGCCTCCCCTTCAGGACAGGAATGACAACATTTAGTAGTTGTCTCAAACAGCGCTGTTACTGTACCTCTTCAATAGTTCCCTCTGCGGTTCACTGACGGATTGTTGGCCTCCGGATCCCAATATTCGGGGTTCACATCCGGCTGAGGTAACCGAATTTTTGAAGGGAGGAAAACAGTCCATTCGACACTCCATATCTTACGATGTCAAGTAAAAGATCTGTGGTGGCACATTTTCTACCCGAGAAAGTTAATTAAAATGTCGGCCGTAGATCAGTCAAAAGATATCCGATTCCTTGTCGTCTGATGGAGTAAAACGTAACGTCGAAATTGACACACAGGCATCCTGAATGGCGTTAAATTAAGATGCCTTGCAGGTGGTAGCTGAAGCCATAGATTATTCCTTTCATTGTGTTCTTTCCTTTCTTCTTTCATCAGTCCGGGGAGTTGCACCAGTTTGTTTTTTCCTGAAAACCCGCTGATCATGTTCAGTTGCTATCTCCGTGTCGTCTTCATTATTAAGAGGTTCGGCCCCATTCTCACTGAAGCGCAGGTCGCTTATGGGGCGTCTACTCGAAAGACCTGCACCAGGCCTCTGCAGATGCCACATGCCATTGTTATTAGTCCTCGTCGTACGCTATATTTTTGTTTTTTTGTTTTGTTTTGTTTTGTTTTGTTTTGTTTTGTTTTGTTTTGTTTTGTTTTGTTTTGTTTTGTTTTGTTTTGTTTTGTTTTGTTTTGTTTTGTTTTGTTTTGTTTTTGTTTTGTTTTGAAGTTGCCAAAGAGCCTGCGGGGCTTAGGAGGCAGCACGCCGGCCTCCTACCGCTGGGTTCCTTGGTTCAAACACCGGCCAGTCCATGTGAAGTTTGTGCTGGACAAAGCGGAAGCGGGACAGCATTTTCTCCGGATACTCTGGTTTTCCCCGACATCTTTCATTTCAGAAACACACTCTATTATCATTTCATTTCATCTGTCGGTCATTGATCATTGCCCCAGAGAAGTGCGACTGACTTCGGCAGCCGGCACAGTTTCTATCCTCGCCGCTAGATGGTTCCATTCCTGACCCGGTCGAATGACTGGAAACAGGCTGTGGATTTTCATTTGCAGTTACCAACAGCACTATTTAGAGGAACATTACAATACAGTGGCAATACCATACCACCTAGTTATCTGCATAATTGTTCTGTGAAATCGTACTCAAGTTATTTGATTCCCATTCATGAGTGTCTTGAGTGTTTTAACAAGAAGGTCATCAGCCTCCAATGTATTTGGACGTCCTTCAACAGTAGAGGTGAAGTTATCTAGGAGTGATTTCCGCAACTTGTAAGACTTCTTTGTTGGCGGTCTGTGAGGACTCTCTTGTGGTTTATAATAGTGATAGTCTTTGATCTCCACCAAAGCTAATAATAGAAGAGTCCAGGGTCATTCTGGGAGGTCACTGGACATTCCTTGGGAGATACTGAGTGATGGAAGGCGCGGGACAGGAAGTGTAGGATCAACACCACTATACTTGTGTACTAGAAGCTAATTGAAAAATTACTGTCGCGTTACGGCGTTCATTCATGTGTGTACCGCCACAAGGAACGCCTATACATTGTGATGAGATCGCTCACATTCCTCTGTAGAGAAGCCGGCGGAGGGGCTTTCATTCAGCCTGCCAGCTTCCCTTCATCATTTCTCACCACCAGCAAATCGCTGAGCGTCAGCATGGATATTCAATCTCCATTTTTGTTTACCACAGGTAGGCTGTTAGCACTCCGTGCCATCAGGAATGCGTGATATTCTATACTTTGAGCGTTATCTGACATTGTATGGACTCCAATACCTGACGTACAAAATAATCAGGAAGATTGTAATGTAATTCTACAGGAACAGTGGATTATCTCTTTAAATATTGAAGTTTTATAAGCCGAGCTGAGTGGTTCAGACGATTGAGGACCTAGCCTTCTGACGCCAACTTGACAGGTTCGATCCTGGCGCAGTCCGTTAGTATTTGAAGGTGCTCAAATAAGTTAGCTTCGTGTCTGTAGATTCTCTGGAACTCCTGCCGGACTCAATTCTGGCACCTCGGCGTCTCTTAAAACCTTAAAAATTAGTTATTGGGACGTAAAGTAAATAACATTATTGAAGTTTTATAATTTCTTCTTCTTTCCGATGAGACCTGCTAGGGACCATATATCAGTTTGAATTAATCTTTCCTTGTTGGTTGTTCTTCTTCTTGCTAGTTGCTTTACGTCGCACCGACACAGATAGGTCTTATGGCGAGGAAAGGGCTAGGATTGGGAAGGAAGCGGCCGTGGCCTTAATTTAGGTACAGCCCCAGCATTTGCCTGGTGTGAAAATGGGAAACCACGGTAAACCATCTTCAGGGCTGCCGACAGTGGGGTTCGAACCTACTATCTCTCGAATACTCCTTGTTGTTTCTTCTTCCGTTCTTTCCAGTATTCCTGCCTTTTCATTCTTCGTTGGAATCCTTCCAATCTCTTCCTATAGATTCATCTTCTCTCATTTTATTTCTCTCTAAATCTTTCTTGTCCTCTTGTATCCAGCTCCTTGTTGACTTTTTCTCCCAAAGGTACTTGAATATCTGTTTCGTCAGTCTGTTATCGTCCGTTATATATACATAGATATGTCCAGAAATTGGCAATCTCCGTTTTCTTCTTGCTCCTTTTATATTTGCTTAATACTTTTTTTTTTCCATTGTTGTCTTGTTTTAATTGGACGTAGGTTTTTTCTCTTCATTCTTCTTTCTAATTCTTCCAGTTTATCTGTAGTTCAAAACTAGACATTCACTTGCGTAAAGACATCCTGTTTTCACCACCGTATTGTAGTGCCTTATTTTAATATTTTTAGATAAACATCTCTTGTTGTAATAATTTTGTAAGAATTCTTAGTGATGCCCTGCGCCATAGGTCTTCAACCGGTGTGCCGTGGCAACCTAGGGCGACATCAGCCACCTTCGGGGGCGCCGCGAATTTTCCGTGTGCGTTGTTCATAATCATCGTTTTAAAAATAGTTTTCCTTTCAGTTTTGTTTTCCGAAATATTAGAAACAGAGGATTTTTCATAGTGCACGTTACTTAGTCTCCTCTGTCACAGATGCTTAGAGTAAATGTCAACATATCGATAGGTTTTACTGAGCATCCCACAGGGGGGCCGCGGAAAGAATGTTGTTGGTCAGGGGAGCCATGGGTTCAAGAAAGGTTGAAAACCACTGCCCTACGCTCTTTCCATCTTGTGTAACTTTTCTTCTACAGCAGATTTTTCTAAACCATTTTCTTGAATTATTCCTCCCTGGTATTTGAATTCCTTAACGTTCGCTATTCGACCAATATGTGTGGTCAAAAATTTTGGACCGTTTTTAATGTTTGTAATTTGTTTTTTCTCAAGTTTTATATTTTATTATTTAAACATAATATTTGTAATATCTGGAAGGCTTGTAGAAAGGAAAAAGTTAGAGAGACAAACAGGTCCATATCAAAAGTCTAAAAAGGACCAGTCCGTGAAAAATTATTGCTCTACAGTCTGTCTAGCTTCTAGCAGAACAAGCTCACACTCGCTGCCTGCCTGCCGGATTGTCGCGATAAGCGCCCAGACTACAGTCCTCACGACACAACTCGCTGATCGCCGTAGGACTTCGTTGCGCGTTAGGATCTGTTGTCTTTTGGAGGACGACTGTGCGTGGGATCTTACAGAAATGTTGGCATAATACAACAGTCACTCGGCCCCTGTTAGACCCGTAGCCCAATCTGGTGGCAAGGTCTAGAAAAAATTATTGTTGCTTCTGAATTGGCGACTTTTAAATCTGTTTGTATGATTTTAAAAATCACTTTTTCTTTGTTGTTTTCAGTATAGTATATCATACCACAATATCGATTACGACTCAGCTTCACTTACTCCCTTCTAGCCACTGCATTGCACATGTTAGTTTTACCACCGACGATTGAGGCCTTTCTGCGGTTCATGTTAAATGCATGCAGTTTGAGAAATGGGCCCACTGGGTCTCTTGAAGGGAGGATGTCTAGATGGATGGACTAGTCTGTGTTCCACATGCACTTGGATGCTGTCCACTTACTGCTGAATAACCTGTCCAGCACTGCCGTTGTTTTTTCGTGGTATTGTGCGGAATGCGTCTTGGCCTTGCTCGTCTGGAGCCTTGTTTCACTGAATTACAAATGGGCACAAACTGTATACACTGTATAGAGGATCATTGCATCGCGAAAAAGAAATCGCTGCATAATGCTCTGGACACCAATCACGGTTTCTGCGTATTGAATAGGGCTGTCAACTCCAAAGAAATTTCCGAGAAATTTTTAATGAATCGTTCAATTTACTTGATACGTCAAATATACAGGGTGTCCCAGGAGGAATGGTCAGTATTCAGGACGATCATATGAAGCAAAAAACTGCATATGGTCATAGGCCGTATTCCGAGTGGTTTCCGAGCGATAAGGTAAGGTGTATTCTGCCCGAAGGCAGGTCCGAACCTCGGCAGAGGTGTGCCTGAGCCGCAGTTTACGTACGTACGGTAGGATGGCCAGTTCCTTTCCGCTCCCCCATTCCCTTACCTCCCTCCAACAGAGCGTGGCAACCCATCCAAATCTTGACCACTCCCAATGTTGCTTAACTTCGGAGATCTCATGGGATCCGGTATTTCAACACGGCGACGGCCGTTGGCGTTTTCGAGAGAGAACATATTTAATGTAATCTGTCTTTGAAATATGGATGTATCTGAGAATGTTCAGTGCCCCGTGGGTAGATCACCTCACCAATGAGGAGATATTTCGCGGAAGTCTGAAACCTCGCAAACTCAGGAAAGCAGCCAGTTTCGGTCATACCTTCCGAAATCACACTTGCAGTCTAATGCAACTATAGATGAGGTTAAGCGATATTTCAGAATATCGGTGACAGGCGTATCTGTGACTTTTATCTGTGATTCAGTCACAGGAAGCACTAGCATATGATTATCGTCACGGTCACTCTTTGGTCGCAAGCGGCCAGTATGGAAATACTTCTAGTTGATAAGATGACAATGTCGGGTAGTATTTCTCGGAAGATTCGGGACATTAGAAGTGGGAAAAATAATATTCACATTTATAATATTTTAATAATATATAGGGGAAAAGCTTGTTAACATGGTGCGCAATAAATTAACAAGCGGAATGTTATTACGCCGGCCTCGTGGTGTACGGGTAGCGTGCCTGCCTCTTACCCGGAGGCCCCGGCCTCTTACCCGGAGGCCCCGGGTTCTTTTCCGGGCCAGGTCAGGGATTTTCACCTGGACCTGAGAGCTGGTTCGAGGTACACTCAGCGTACGTGATTAGAATTGAGGAGCTGTCTGACGGTGAGATGGCGGCCCCGGTCTAGAAAGCCAAGAATAACGGCCGAGAAGATTCGTCTTGCTGACCACACGACACTTCGTAATCTGCAGGCCTTCGGGCTGAGCAGCGGTCGCTTGGTAGGCCAAGGGTCTTCAAGGGCTGTAGTGCCATGGGGGGGGGGGGTGTTATTACCCGTATCGTGTCTCCGGGATACGAATTCTTTACAGTACTTAATGTAGGTTTAAAAAAATGACTAAAAATAATAAATTATGTATATGAAATCAATACCAAGATTCCTCCCATATGCAGGGTTATTCAGCAAAGTTGTCCATCTCAAATAACTCGTGAACGGTTAAAGATATTGACATTTTGTTTTCACTTTCAGTAATGGTAACAAAGGGCTAATAATCGGACTTAAAGTACTGTGTCACGGTGATAACATTTTCTGAGATCATGGTACTAACTCCGCTTTTTCTTAAACGGTACCGCACTATTTTTCACACAACCTTAAATCTACAAACCTTACAAATTCATCACCGTGATTATTTTGAAAATCGGACAAGTACTTCTCGAAAAAATATTATGTATTCAAACATGCCTCATTTGCCAGCTAAGGACTGTTCTTTTCGATTCGCGTTACGTATGAAACATGAGCTAGCTATTGACATATAGAGTTGCTAGATAGGTATTCTCTCTACTGTGCTCATAAATGCACTATGATAAAATGTATGATGTAACACCTTTAATATCGCCGTAGGTAACTGGTAAATGAAAAACGGATATAGACCTTCAGCTAAAGTAGTTAACTTGGCACTGTGAAAGTGATCCAAGTACATAGCTTAAACTGTATTTTATCACAAATACTTCCTTGACAGCGTATCTGATATATCGGTGACAAAGTAACAGGCTGTGATTTATGGACCTTATAAATACAACTGATCATCGAAAGCGAGAAAGGGACACGAAGACGTGGAATGAGAAGATGATCCTGACCTCCGACAGCGGTTCACCGTCCACGATACTGTAGCTCCAGTAAGGGAAGCCCAAAGTAAGACAACTTGATACATGGTAGTCGCCAGCCTTCAGCGAAGAGACTGGACACGACACCTAGCAATTTTAGGTAAAGAGATAAATTACTACCTGATGGCACAAACATGCGCGAAGCCACGAACTTGTAGGGGAATGGCGGGGAAAAAGGTAGTGGAGGTGGTAACTTGTGCTGTGCTGCTCACTAGAGATGTTAACCCGCAAAACAGTTACAATGACGATGAGCTGACCTGAACATCTTCGTAGCACTAGTGAGGGAAGGTGGTGGAGGAGGTAACTCCTGCTGTACTACTCACTTGAGATGTTAACCCGCAATACAGTTATAATCACGATGAGCCGACCTGAACACTTCCGCAGCAACTAGTAAAGTAAACATTCCTCCCCTCGTATTCACCCTGAAACACATGGACTCGGCTCGCATACGAAACTTATTTTGTGCGTACCTGAGGTTATGCGTCATCAACTCATCAGATAGTAATCTGCTTCTAAAAAGAAAGCAAAACGTTTCTTTCAAACTTGTGTGAACAATGAAAGTCCAAGTGTAGTGATGTAGGTATAAACATAGAAATAGATATGAATTACTGGGGCATTTGCAGACGCAATAGGAACTTAGAATTTTGGTACCACGGATCTGATATCGCTAAGATCCCCTAAAAAATCGAACATTCCAACACTCCCCCAAGGGATCGGGCTAGGGCTCGGAAGCTGTGTTGCAAACCTCAGCAAAAGTATGCTGTGCGTAGTAGACTGTAGATTTGGAGTAGAGAACAGAGTATATGTAGAAAAATTTCGAATCTAGGACAAAATCGTCGAAAAACATTTGTTCGATCCCTCTTCTTTCCTTTACATTTTCGAGAGTAAGCGTACATTTTACTTTGAATCAAATTTTCTTAAACATTGCATTTTAAGGGAAATGCAAGGGTTGGATTCTCGACTCTGTCACGAATTATTTCTCGAGTTGTAACTATTCCTCCGTAGCTTGTATGTCATTTAAGCCACTCCTTTCATATTCCAACTTCTTGAAATCATTTAAGACTAGGTAAATAACTGCTAGGATATCTGACACTTGGGCGGCATTGATTGATTGATTGATTGATTGATTGATTGATTGATTGATTGATTGATTGATTGATTGATTGATTGAAATTGTCCTGTTCTGTAAGGTTACTTTTTCATCCCTATGCTGCACATGGACGTCGCAGTCGAAGTAAACATTCTTGGCTGAATATTTTTTTTTTCAGTTGCCTTACGTAGCACCGACACAGACAGATCTTACGGTGACGATGAGATAGGAAAGGTCTAGGAGTGGGACGGAAGCGACCGTGGCCTTAATGAAGGTTCAAATCCACCGAAAATGGGAAACCACGTAAAACAGGATTCAGGGCTGCCGACAGTGGTGTTCGAACCCACTAGCTCCCGAATGCAAGCTGATAGCTACGTGACTCAAACCGCAAGCCACTTGCTCGGTGCTGAAGAACTTACGGGCCTACATTCTAGTAGATTGATGAGGACAGCCGAACATCGGTGCAGACTTCGCTGTGATTGTGACCAACGTCCAGAAATGGAGAAGGCGTTACGAGAAAAAAGATACTGCACGGCGGAAAAGGAATCTTAAGTAAATGTCTGGGGACATTAAAAAACAGAATCAGTTTCAGAATCAATTGGAACAGCGCAGTTGGAATCACTTTATAATTTAATGAGGTGATTAAATTCGTTTAAATCGTAGTCTGGGATGCGATAGTGGAAAGCAATGAAAGTGGAAGTGGCCATTTGCTGGAATTGCGATGACTCAGCCGGCAAACGGGGAGTCCCGCCTGTCGTCCTGGGGGTGAAGCTCAGTTTCATCTCCAACGTAGGAAGATAACGTATTTTAAGTGCTTTTTTTATGAATAATATATCTCAGCTTCTTTTCTAGAAAAGTAAATCTCTGGTTTGAAAGTGAGAAGACTAGTTTTCGTTGAAGGCAATTTAATGAATTCACATTCGGTGAGTGAATAAAAGAGTGGCAAATCCAGTGGCCTAACTACTTACATATTTTTGGGCCCTCTTGCAAAGCAATCCCCAAAGAACATCTCATAATTTCGATTACTAACATAGTTATGAATAAATATTTGTATATTGTATGGACGTTTAATGAATGTAGCCAAGACATAGACACTCACCGCGTCGCATCGGTCGTGTTAGGTAAGTCGAGGAACCATCAGGCTTCAATGTGTATCCAGAAATTAATTAAATGATCCATCTAGCATTTGTGTCAACGTGTCACTTACCCATTTTAGAATATAGTTATTTATGTGTAGTTACTTCTTCTAGCGGACTTTATTTTCTTTCAGAAGCACGTCTTATCGTAGCGAATACGATAATTAATCTTCAGGATTAAACAGTAAATTAAACGAACACTTCTGTCCTAGGAATGAGGTATCTATGGTCTTGTTGTGGCGTTTATTGTTTTAAGGGAAATTAGGACTGAATTTATGAAAAATAGTAATTATTGATAGAATTGAATGAAATTTGGTTTGTGGTCTCCCAATGGTGAAAGGCCATATGTCAATTTTCAGGAAAATAGCAACAGAACGTTCTGAGAAATTAACACTTACAATTTAAAATTTTTAAAAATCGATAAGCATAAAAAATGCTCCAGCTGAACAGTTACTTCAAATATCGCATTGAAAACTCGTGTACAGGCATTTCAAGGTATGGAAAGATTTTTTTTTTGCTAGTGGCTTTACGTCGCACCGACACAGATAGGTCTTACGGCGGCGATGGGATAGGAAAGGCCTAGGAGTTGCAAGGAAGCGGCCGTGGCCTTAATTAAGGTACAGCCCCAGCATTTGCCTGGTGTGAAAATGGGAAACCACGGAAAACCATTTTCAGGGCTGCCGATAGTGGGATTCGAACCTACTATCTCCCGGATGCAAGCTCACAGCCGCGTGCCTCTACGCGCACGGCCAACTCACCCGGTGGAAAGAATTTTAACAGAGAGAAAGTCTGCATATGTAGTCCATGAATGTGAGGGAAAAATGTGTTTTATGTGTTCATGGTTTTCTCAAATTATGCTAAAAAAAATACCGCTTTGAAGGCTACTTCTTTTAAAGTATAAAAAAAAATCCTTCTGTTAATATCAAGACAATACAGGTGTTAACAACCCATGAAATTCTCATGGAATTTGAAACCAAATTAGTTCAGCTGGAACATTTTAAATACCTGAAAATGTATATATGAAAACAAAAACACATTTCCGTAAGTAAAAGCTAGTGGATGAGGACTCAACCGGACATTTAAATGTCACGCTAGTACTTTAGAAATGGCGGAACCCGGAAAATACCACCGCCAAATGATCCGCAGGAATTCGGCGTACAATAATATGCATAGATTGAAAAATCGATAATTTTTATTTTTTTCACCAAAAATTCAGTCCTAGCCTCCCTTAAGAGGAATCGCAACTGGGCAATCATCCTCTCGAAGTGTAAGAGAGGACCTTAAGCTCAAACTTCGCCACCAATAAAGGCATTATTTAGTTCTCTATCTATCTATCTTAATGTTTATACTGTTATACTTTCTCCAAGCCGCTCTTTCCTCTGCTAATCACTTGTCTCATGAAATGAGGTTATAACCTCCGAGGTCTCTAACTTGAGAGTACTTGTTAATACCCTTACCCGTTTCTAAATCTAAATAAATAAATAAATAAATAAATAAATAAATACATTAGACGAGAGTAAGCCAACAAACAAACAGACAATTAAAGGAATTCCAACAAAGCACGAATTTTGGAAAAGAAGTGTGAGCTGCGCTTTCTGGGATCTGGCACAATGCTAGTATTTAAACGGAATAAACAGACTCTGATTTGTGCGATTCGTTCAGAGAAGGTCCCGGGTTCGATTCCCGGCCGGGTCGGGGATTTTAATCGCTTCTAATTCTTCTGGCTCGAGGACTGGATGTTTGTGTCCGTTCCATCACTCTCCTCTTCATATTCAGACAACATAGCACACTACCAACCACCACAGAAACACGCAATAATGATTACATCCCTCCATATAAGGTTGGCGTCAGGAACGAAATCCGGCCGTAAAACAGGGCCAAATCCACATGTGCAACACAGTTCGCACCCGCGACCCCACTAGCGTGGGAAAAAGCGGTAAGAAAAGGAGAAGAAACAGTCTCTGATTTACATATCGCTTCATTCATCGTACAAATACAATATCTATTACCATGACAACTTACGGATTAGATATAAATTTACTCAACTTTTTCTTTTTCTTGTGGTAATATTTTTCACTTCCTTGTTGTATGGTGCGCTTGTCTACGCACAGTGCTTGCTATTATGTTTGTGTGTCGCACAACGTGTTTATAAAAGCTGTGTGAGGCGCCGTGGATCTGTTTATTTTTAAGGAATTAGTCAACGGTTTTTACTACATCCCTTGTCGCCAAGCCCAGCCTAGCTTAGACGGCCCAGCCCAAGTGCGTGATGGAGCAGCTACTGCCCGCAGCTTAGACATGTTAAATGAGCTCTCTGTTTATATTGGAAACGCTGCCAGACTAGCACTTGAGTTGGTGTTGTGATATGCTATGGAGCGATTCAGTGCTATTCCTTCCTGCTTGGACATCGCTGCTCTCCTGGGCACCTCTTCCGAATAATAATGTAATAATCTCTCTCCTTTCTCATCGTTCGCCCGATTCTGAGGATCGTGATCTCCGAGGAGGCTATTGTTAACTTGTCTCCTCGTGCTTTCCACAGCTAGACGTGCTGCACCAAAAACGTTCATCCGAGTTATTCTTGATAATGTTCGATGATTGAGTGGAAACTCGTCTATGATCTCTCTTGCCTGGAATATTTCCAAGAATGATCAGTTTTTCTATGCTGTCATTCCCACGTCGCATAGTGTGTCCAAAGAACAGTAAAATTCCTTGTCAACATGTTTGATAATCTGATTCTGGCGTTAAGCTGGTCTATAATTGAATCATTGGTTCAAACTGCTGTCCAAGATTTGTATAACATTCTTCGCCGGCACCATATTTAAAAATAATTTTCTTCAGGTCTGTAGCACACGGATATAGTAGAAAGCACTGGGAATAATAATAATATACCGAACGATCAGGCCGTACGGTTAGTGGTCGTATACCCGTGAGCTTGCATTTGGGAGATAGTGAGTTCGAACCCTACCGTAGACACCCCTGAAGATGGTTTTCCGTGGTTTCCCTCTTCTCCAGGCAAATCCCGGGATGAAATGTCGTATGGCTTTTAGTGCCGGGATATCGCAGGACAGGTTTGGCTCGCCAGGTGCAGGTCTTTCTATTTGACACCCTTAGGTGACCTGCGCGTCGTGATGAGGATGAAATTATGATGAAGACAACACATACACCCAGCCCCTGTGCCATTGGAATTGGATTCCGGCCGGGAATCGAACCCGGGACCCTCTGAACCGAAGGCCAGTACGCTGACATCCCGGAATGATACCTACGTTATTTTCCTATCCCTTCCAATCTTCCCGACCCCCATAAGGCACCTGTTCAGCATAGTAGGTGAGGCCGCCTGGGAGGGGTATTGGTCCTCCTCTCTAGATTTATCCCCGACCAAATGCCCCACGCTCTAGGACACTGCCCTTGAGGTGATAAAGGTGGGATCCCTCGCTGAATCCGGGAGAAAAACTAACCCTGGACGGTGAACTGATTTTTTTTTTGCAGTGACTATACAAAAAGAACTGTGTTTAATCTCTACCTTCCTTCTGAATCTTCGCGTTTAATTGTCTTCGTGTCAGGGTATTTCTTTTATAATAATGTTGTGTTTACGTCCTACCGACACGAGACTGGCGTATTTTGGCACCTGTAAATACCTCCGGACTGAGTCGGGATCGAACCCGCCAATATGCTCAGAAGGCCAGCGCTATACCGTCTGAGCTACTCGACCCGGCCAGGATATTGCTGTTTCTTTGTTCCGAGCGTAAACAGCTTTGGAAACTGGGAAGTAATAGCCTCCCTGCATAAGGTTTTGTTTGTAATTTAGAACGGGTTGTGGCGAGCACATCGCTTGTTGGTTGGAGCTGTTGCCCTGGGGAGTTCCTTCAAGTTAGGGAATTAAACCCGAGAAGCGGTGAGCAATGCATTCTATAATATATTAGCAAACAAGTCCCTCCAGAATAGTGACCTCAGGACCGGACGAGTTTCTAAACCTAACAGTCGACCGGGTTGTAATATACTGTAGATCAGGTTTCCAGACCGTACGATATTATGAGCGACCGTCTGCTGTAATATATCTAAGTTTATACAGGGATATTAATGTAGTTGCGCATGAGTAATCTTGTACCGCTGTATTTCAACCGTGCACTCTATGGATATCGCTTGATTACTGTCTGATGGCACAGACACAAAACTGCGCGGGAACGGATTCTCGTCTACGGGTGAGAATCCGCGTATCCCAAGCTGAGAGCGTAGGGGTGGAATGTTGTCACCGCTACTATAGCTACCAAACTGCTCGTTGCGCATATAGTGACAGTATCATGTACTTCTGTGGAGTCTCAGTAATACTGGAAATGAAAACTTGATATGCAGTTTATGGTGGTGGTTCTAATTACTAATCACAATTGTCCCACTGCACTGTTTTCTGATTGTCAGGTAATAGGAGTCCCATAAACACCAGATGCATCTCTCAAATATTGAAGCTCCGGCAGGTGCAGAGGAAGAGAGAGGGAGGGACCTGCGTTAAAAATAATATGTAAATCGGTGTTTTGTTATTAAATTTAGATGTCTTTCTGTCCCACGATACTGTACAGTAACAAAGCGACATATTACAGTTTTTGATACTGACGCACATAATCCGTAGTTGCTGCGCAGTTTGAATTACATAGTTGTGAGCTTGCAATCGGGAGATGGTGGGCTCGAAACCCACTACCGGCAATCTTGAAGATAATTTTCCGTGGTATCCCCATTTACATACTAAACAAATGCTGGGGTTGCACCTTAACTAAGACCACGGTCGCTTCCTTCCGATTTCTAGCCCTATCCTATCCCATCGTCGCCACATAAAACAATGTTAGTTGTTTAAAGTCCCAAGTTCATGATTTCTTGCTATTATTCACGTATACTATCCCGTTTCGTTTTTATCTCGGAAAAAATACACCAAAATTTCGAAAAAAAGTTTACGTTCGTAATCTCTTAGAAACTGTTCGGGGCAGTTTTGTTTTTTAATGTGTGTATTGCAAATGAAAAACTTACAGGTCCCTTCAGTTATTCGCCCTTTTATTCCAAGTAGTGTGGTCGATCCAGAATGATCTCAACGCCGGCATTTAACGACGTTTAAACGCGAATCTGTGTGTCGCTAGCTAACAACAACAACAACAACCAGCACGTCAAGAACCTCTATAAGGCGCACGAGACAAGCAACAATATTTCCATACTAGGACCAATCTCTCTAGCTAGATAATGAAGTGGGTTGCCGCATAGTTAATACTGTTACAAGAGGAATTAATTTCAGGATATTAATAATTTAACTTCGCATTAATGCTATATTATTACGACAAAGTTCCCATGGATATAGTGAAAGTATGAAAATACACAAGCCTATTAGGTGACTAATTGAAAAGGGGAGGAGTGCAACTTTTTAGGAGAGTTCTCTACAATGATGAATACGGAAACTTGTACAAGAAGTAATTATATATACTTTCCGAGCTGTCCAGGACTGTGCAGTCTATATTTTATCAAGAAACCTCCACTAATCCAAGATGATCATCACGAGTGCGTTAAATTACAAAGGAGTTTCGAATTGCCCACCTCCAACTTAATTTCAGAGCCTACATCGGTGGTGCAGTGGTTAGAGCTCATGGTCAAAGAAGTGTGGTTGTGTGCTCATTATTTTAGTCATTTTGTGGTGATAAGATCCTCCTTTGTTGAAACAGGAGTCTCTTTCAACTTACTGTACTATACACAGCACCCTAAACAAAAACATGAGCGCCAGTCCTTGTCGCCACGACGTAGAAAAAGAAACCACTTTTCGTCAAATGAGCACAAATATACCTCCCGATCATGGCCATCCATCGACGGCTGCTAATTTCAGATGGCAACCAACCGTAAGACATACCCTGCGCGGTTGCTAGGTAACACTGTCTGACCGTCCATCCATACCGTACATCACTGTCTGCACTGTTGCTATGGTTACACTTCCGTCGCGCAGTTTGACGTGTCACTTTACCCACATTTTCGGATGATCCGCAGCCATATTTATCAATAGTAAAAAGAAAATAAAAAATTGATTACGCTATGCCACATTCCCCCAGTGCGTATGATGAATGGTATAGCTCGTTAGCCTGGTTGATGTGTAGGTCTTCATTTCAGTCGGTTTAGCAGGTTAATACATAACTGGACTGCGCACCGTAGCTCAGGCTGTAGAACGCTGGCCTTCCGAGCTCAAGTTGGCGGGTTCGATCCCGACTCAGTGCGGTGGTATTTGAAGATGCTCAGATACGTCAGCCTCGTATCGGTAGATTTACTGGCACTTTAAATAACTCCTCCGGAACAAAATTCCAGCACCTGGACCTCTCTTAAACGCGAAAAAGTAGTTATTTATAGGGACGTAAAACAACATTAGACTAATCCGTAATAGCACCTAGTGGCTCAGTGAGGAAAACAAGGAGAAAGCCGGGCTGAGTGGCTCAGACGGTTGAGGCGCTGGCCTTCTGATCCCAACTTGGCAGGTTCTATCCCTGCTCAGTCCGGTGCTCAAATACGCCAGCGTCGTGTCAGTAGATTTACTGGCACGTGAAAGGGCGGGACTAAATTCCGGCACCTCGGCGTCTCCGAAAACCGTAAAATTAGTTAATGGGACGTAAAAGCATTATTATTATTATTATTATTATTATTATTATTATTATTAGCAAGGGGGAACTACCGTGATCTTCATTTCGATGTTGCAGAATACAACTTTCGCCGGGCCTATGGTATAAGGGTAGTGAAGGCGCCAAGTTCTACTACCGGCCAGGTCAGGGATTTTTACGTAGATCTGAGAACTCGCTCGAGGTCCATTCAGCCTACTTGATCACATTTGAGGAGCTATGCGACGGTGAGCTTGCGGCTCCGCTCTAGAAAGCCAAGAATAACGGACGAGGAGATTCATCGTGCCGACTACACGATAGCAGGCCTTCAGACTGAACAGCGGTCGCTTCGTAGCCCAAGGCCCATCGAGGCTCTTGTGCCATGCGTTTTGGATTACGCACCTTCAATGTCAAAATCGTCAACTTATAAGAGACATGAAAACCCAGTTTTTGCTGGGGCTGTACCTTAATTAAGGCCACGGCCGCTTCCTGCCCACTCCTAGCCCTTTCCTGTCCCATCGACGCCATAAGACATATCTGTGTCGGTGCGACGTAAAGCCAATAGCAAAAAAAAAAAAAAAAGTTTTATGTTGTATAGTATGGCGCAGTTGTTGTCCGGTTCCTTGGCTGAATAGCCAGTATACCGGCCTTTGGTTCAGAGGACTGGGTTCGATTCCCGGCTGGGTCGGTAAATTTTAACTGCGTATGTTAAGCTCCTCTGGCTCGGGGACTGGGTGTTTGTGTTCGTCATCTCTGTACAGTACATCACACTTCCAGACACCATAGAAACACGCAGTAGTGAAGAAAGGGCACCCGGCTATTAAACTGGGCCAAATCCACTTTGAGAAGGACAAGACTATGACATTGAAAATTAGAGAGATAATTTTGTATGATGAAGTGTTGGGAGAGAAGTTGGCAAAGCAGGTTTGTGCAACACATTCCGCCAAACGTGAATGTGTGCGTGTCTTAATACAAACAATTTTGAAAGTGACATGAGGTTGGCATTCTGCACCATCGATGTACACTTAAGCGCACACAAATTGGTTATCGCAGAAGATTTTTTTTTTCAAAATTTTCTTTTTTGAAATAGGATGAGAATGTGCTAGTGGCAGAATCCCATGTATTATCTCTTCGCCCACCAAATATCCACAGTTAAGAATATTCTCGCGTTTACAATTAAATATTTCTTTGCTGCACAATTTTGTACGGTTGAATGTACCTATAGCTCATTCCATGTTAAGTAAACAGCATTGTTCTTATGACAACCTTATCGAACAGCTCTGTTCAACACTATCACGAGAAAACGGCGCCACATGAATTTGTGAAATTCAGTATATAAGTTCAAGACAAAAAGCGGAAGAAACTAAGGTGCAAATGATTTTTATGAACTAAAGTGGACGGGGGTTTTACAGGGGCTATTTTTGGTTTGTAGAGAATCAGAGGTAAACTACTGCACATATAAAATCTCAGCATTGAAGTGTAAGGCAAACTGGGGGGAAAAACATACATACATACATTATCATTATAGACTGTTATGCCTTTCAGCGTTCAGTCTGCAAGCCTCTGAGAATTTACTAAACGTCGCCACAATCCTCGATTTGCAACTAGTGTTGTGGCCTCATTTAGTTCTATACCTCTTATCTTTAAATCATTAGAGATCGAGTCTAACCATCGTCGTGTTGGTCTCCCTCTACTTCTCTTACCCTCCATGGCAGAGTCCATTATTCTCCTAGGTAACCTATCCTCCTCCATTCGCCTCACATGACCCCACCACCGAAGCCGGTTTATGCGTACAGCTTCATCCATCGAGTTCATTCCTAAATTAGCCTTTATCTCCTCATTCCGAGTACCCTCCTGCCATTGTTCCCACCTGTTTGTACCAACAATCATTCTTGCTACTTTCATGTCTGTTACTTCTAACTTATGAATAAGATATCCTGAGTCCACCCAGCTTTCGCTCCCGTAAAGCAAAGTTGGTCTGAAAACAGACCGATGTAAAGGTAGTTTCGTCTGGGAGCTGACTTCCTTCTTACAGAATACTGCTGATCGCAACTGCGAGCTCACTGCATTAGCTTTACGACACCTTCATTCAATCTCACTTACTATATTACCATCCTGGGAGAACACACAACCTAAATACTTGAAATTATCGACCTGTTTTGTATCACCAATCCGACATTCAATTCTGTTGAATTTCTTACCTACTGACATCAATTTAGTCTTCGAGAGGCTAATTTTCATACCATACTCATTGCACCTATTTTCAAGTTCCAAGATATTAGACTGCAGGCTTTCGGCACAGTCTGCCATTAAGACCAAGTCGTCAGCATAGGCCAAACTGTTTACTACATTTCCACCTAACTGAATCCCTCCCTGCCATTTTATACCTTTCAGCAGATGATCCATGTAAACTACGAACAGCACCGGGCGAGTTGGCCGTGCGCGTAGAGGCGCGCGGCTGTGAGCTTGCATCCGGGAGATAGTAGGTTCGAATCCCACTATCGGCAGCCCTGAAAATGGTTTTCCGTGGTTTCCCATTTTCACACCAGGCAAATGCAGGGGCTGTACCTTAATTAAGGTCACGGCCTTCCAACTCCCAGGCCTTTCCTATCCCATCGTCGACATAAGACCTATCTGTGTCGGTGCGACGTAAAGCCCCTAGCAATAAAAACTACGAACAGCAAAGGTGAAAGATTACAGCCTTGTCTAACTTCTGTAAGTACCCTGAACCAAGAACTCATTCTACCATCAATTCTCACTGAAGCCCAATTGTCAACATAAATGCCTTTGATTGATTTTAATAATCTACCTTTAATTCCATAGTCCCCCAGTATGGCGAACATCTTTTCCCTCGGTACCCTGTCATATGCTTTCTCTAGATCTACGAAACATACACACAACTGCCTATTTCTCTCGTAGCATTTTTCAATTACCTGGCGCATACTGAAAATCTGATCCTGACAGCCTCTCTGTGGTCTGAAACCACACTGGTTTTCATCCAACTTCCTCTCAACGACTGATCGCACCCTCCCTTCCAAGATGCCAGTGAATACTTTGCCTGGGATACTAATCAATGAGATACCTCGATAGTTGTTGCAATCCTTCCTGTTCCCTTGCTTATAGATAGGTGCAATTACTGCTTTTGTCCAATCTGAAGGTACCTTACCAACACTCCACGCTAATTCTACTACTCTATGAAGCCATTTCATCCCTGCCTTCCCTCTATACTCCACCATTTCAGGTCTAATTTCATCTATTCCTGCTGCCTTATGACAATGGAGTTTATTTACTATCCTTTCCACTTCCTCAAGCATAATTTCACCAACATCATTTTCCTCCTCCCCATGAGCTTGGCTGTTTGCAACACCACCAGGATGATTTCCTTTTACATTGAGAAGATGTTCAAAATATTCCCTCCACCTCTCCAGTGATTCCCTGGGATCTATTATGAGTTCACCTGAATTACTCAAAACACTGTTCATTTCCTTTTTCCCTCCGTTCCTAAGATTCTTTATTACTGTCCAGAAAGGTTTCCCTGCTGCTTGACCTAGCCTTTCCAGGTTGTTACGAAAATCTTCTCATGACTTCTTTTTGGATTCAACAACTATTTGTTTCGCTCTGTTTCTTTCATCTATGTACCAATCCCTGTCTGCCTCGGCCCTTGTTTGGAGCCATTTCTTATAAGCCTTCTTTTTACATTTACAAGCTGCTCTCACTTCATCATTCCACCAAGATGTTCGCCTTTTCCCATCTTTACACACAGTTGTTCCTAGGCATTCCCTTGCTGTTTCTACTACAGCATCCTTGTATGCCACCCATTCACTTTCTATATCCTGAACCTGCTTACTGTCTACTGTTCGAAACTTCTCACTAATCATATCCATGTACTTCTGTCTAATTTCCGCGTCCTGGAGATTTTCTACCCTTATTCGTTTGCAGACAGATTTCACTTTCTCTACCCTAGGCCTAGAGATACTTAGTTCACTACAGATCATATAGTGGTCTGTATCATCGAAAAATCCGCGAAAAACTCGTACATTCCTAACAGATTTCCTGAATTTAAAGTCTGTTAAGATATAGTCTGTTATGGATCTGGTACCCCTAGCCTCCCATGTGTAGCGGTGAATAGCCTTATACTTGAAGAATGTATTCGTAACAGCTAAACCCATACTAGCACAGAAGTCCAGCAAACGCTTCCCATTCCCATTAGCTTCCATATCTTCCCCACATTTACCAATCACCCTTTCGTATCCTTCAGTTCTATTCCCAACTCTCGCATTGAAATCGCCCATTAGCACTATTCTATCCTTGCTGTTGACCCTGACCACGATGTCACTCAATGCTTCATAAAACTTGTCGACTTCATCCTCATCTGCACCCTCACATGGTGAATACATGGACACAATTCTTGTCCTAATTCCTCCCACTGACAAATCTACCCACATCATTCGTTCATTTACGTGCCTAACAAAAACTATGTTGCGTGCAATGGTATTCCTGATAAAGAGCCCTACCCCAGACTCTGCCCTTCCCTTTCTAACACCCGTCAAGTACACTTTATAATCTCACACCTCTTCCTCATTATCTCCCCTTACCCGAATATCACTTACTCGTAGCACATCCAGATGCATCCTCTTTGCTGACTCAGCCAGTTCTACCTTCTTTCTTCCATAAGCCCCATTAATATTGATAGCTCCCCATCGAATTCCATTTCGTTCGCCAAGTTGTTTCCAAGGAGTCCCTCGCCTGTCAAATGGGAGTGGGACTCCATTACTCCCATAGGTCCGAGGCTTGCTTAAAGTGTTCTGAGCTCGGTAAATTCATGAAGCAGGATGCTGCCCTACTTGCACATAGTCCAAATGAGGATCTCTCCTCTAACGGGTTATGGACCACCGGTGAATTGTATAGTCCTAGCCGCCTGAGCACAAGGAGGGCCACGATTCAGAATATGTCCGAGATGCCCACTCCCATTCCATAGCAACTGGTATCCCGACTCTCAGGACCACTTACTAGGCCACTCAGCCGTTGCCCATGGTTCACGAACTAGGACGTGACTACAGTAACCCACAAACATGAACCATGGGGGGGGGGGGGAAATGGACAAATAATTTTTATGGGTTCGAGGGTTGAGGGATGCATTTAATTGTATTCAATAAAATTCTCCAGACAATAAAGGCTAGAAAACAGACGCAACAAAGAAATACTGTAGATGACTGTATAAAAGATCACAGTATCAATGTTAAAGAAAGAAATCACACACACATAGGCTTATGGAATACTTCTCACTCATCACAAGACAATTACGCACTGATTTAAAGCCTAAAAACACACAGGCAACAAATAAATACTGTAGATGACTTCAGTACAGAAGTGAGCTGCCGGCGGTTCACAGAAAGAGGGACTACACGAGGTTTGTACCACAGCAACACAGAAGGAAAATGCAGGAAGGCAACGAAGCGATGGCTGTGCTTCCTCCCTACAAATGTATTTTTGAAAAAGAAAGTGTTATGTAGTTATTAAGATAACCCATGGCAAAAATGCCTTATCGTTTTTATCTTACTTATCTTTCATAATACATTACAAAGTACAGTATAATACCCCTTAATCACAAGGAATTATGGGTGTCTCAGGGGGGGGGGGGGATGTTCACTCCTTGTATGTCCATAAGAGCAATTTGTTTTCTTAACGTGGAATGCGCTATAGTACACCTGCTCGTGACGCTGTCACGCCGGAGCTTTGTGCGATATAGCTTATTGAACCTAAATCAAATCCATTGCAAACAAATCCTTATGCAGATCGCATTTAGTGTAAGCATACTTCAGAAAGTATTTTTGTTTTGTTTCAGCTATTTGACAATTTGTGCCATGGTCTGTCCGTGTTCACTCTTTCGTTAACCACTCTTGACTTTCATTACAATTAATCTTCGCCATTTGACAGCTAAGCGGATCAGAAAATGCACTTTTTCTCTCTTATTCCCTTTTTTCTCTTCTCTTAGGGACAATTAAACTGTTACGGCGATGATAAATAATGCCCCTGCTTGTAAGAAGAGACATTTCTAGCTTTATAATTTTTCAGCCAGTCGTAATATTTTTGCTGCCCCAACTTGTTGCTCCTCGACAACTGTTGTTTCCTTTTATCCAGTAATGGATGAGATGAGATGAGATAGCGAGACATACAAAGAAAAATACAAATTAGAACCCACCCCCATCGCTTGTGCCTGAAACTCTTTGTTTTCGTATTGTTCAACTGAAGAAAAAAAAAAGAAAAAAAAAAAAGCAACTTCTCCAGCAACCATGAATATGCTATCGTTCTCTGTCTGTCAGTTTCATTGTTCAGACTTTCAAAATAGCAGGCCTGTAACCCCTCATTCCGAAGCGATGTATATAATTCGATGGACCAAAAACTAAAGAATAATAGATTGGCTTGTATAGGGGCTTTTACTTTACAAATGAAGCACAATCATATCCGTATATTTTGTTCACAATGAAAATTTAACAAAATGTGCTGTATTCCGAATGAAGTATTCCGTATTTTGTGCATTATAAGATAATGCTTTTTTATTCTATGTGCTCACATTGCATCAGATACGTAATGGAGATTGCGAGTTAGGTAAATGAATAAACAGGACTATCATTTAACTAATGATTTCTCTTTCATTCACTGCCGAATGAGGTATATTTTAGTGGGGAATATTTTTTCCATATTTCTGAGTGTATCAGATATAGCGAATCCTGTCCCTACCGGAATTGTTTAGTATCCCGCGCCATGACCTTTGTGTTCGGAGCTAGCAAGGTCACCATAATAGAACTGCATCTGCTCAGTTTTTGGTTGCGCAACATTTTCTTCTATGGCATCTATTTTTTAAGAAAGAAATAATATATAAAATGCTCATTATTTTTATAAGCCTATTTTGTATATTAAAAGAAGCCTCCGTGGTTCAGGCCATAGCGCGTTGGCCTCTTACCTCTGGGCTCCGTGGTTCAAATCCCCGTCACTCCATGTGAGATTTGTGCTGGACAAAGCGGAGGCGGGACAGGTTTTTCTCTGGGTACTCCGGTTTTCCCTGCCATTTTTCATTCCAGCCACACTCTCCGCTTTCATTTCGTCTGCCAGTCGTTAATCGTTGCCCCAGGGGAGTGCGACAGGCCTCGACAGCCGGCGCAATACCTATCCTTGCCGCAAGATGGGCGCTTCATTCATTCCATCCTTGACCTGGTCACTGACTGGAAAACAGGTTGTAGGTTTTCTTCTCTTCTGCATATTAAAATCCAGTCTGGTATCTTAGGTAATGACATTTCTTATGCAGCCAGTCCCTAAAATGAAGCTTAAGTAAAACATCAAATAAATAGTGTGAAGGCATGGCTCCTATGATCGGTTAAGTCTGTGTACTTCCTGTATAAAAACTGAGATTACTCTCGTACAGAGAAATCAACGTCAAACATTATGCTGTGTATCTCAACCTGTGCTATGGTCTTCCGTAATTAAATTCACAACCCAGCATTTTCAAATTTATTTATTTATTTATTTATTTATTTATTTATTTATTTATTTTGCGGCAAGAGGTGTGATAGGTGATCATAACTAATTTTGGGTCGCTGAACACGAATCCGTTGTCCGTTTCTACGTATCACGTCACGTTTTCTCGCAATTGGTATATCAAAATAAGAGATAGACCGGAATATTGCATATAAAAAGTACTGGGAAATGTTGATAATTTTGTAAATATTTATAATTTTTTGTATTATTATAATATATATTTTGAAATAGCTGAATATTGTCTTGAATTATTATATACAATGAATAATTATTGAGTATAAAATTACAATAAAATATTTAACACTTATTGTAAATAATACTGATTTACACAAAAACACATAAACAAACAACTCTGAGGCAATGAAAGCAATTTATTTTGACAATTAAACGTGATTTACAAGCAAACAATGTAACTTTTATTCAGTATCTTTATGAATTCATAAATGTGAACAAAATAAATTTTACGGTCTTAGATGTCCCCTTGAAATGAACGCTTGGCTGTCCCGTGTCAGACTGCATCAAGTTTGTCTTCTCTTTTCAAACACCAACAGTATTCGGCCATCATTGGTACATCCCGCCTCCCCTGGTATTTTCTTTCTGCCTCCTTGATGTCCTGGTGGAACCTCTCTCCCATCTCTTCACTAACAGCCCCAAGATTTTCCGGAAAGTGATTGAGATGAGAATGAAGGAAGTGCAGTTTCAGACTCATTCTACACTCCATCACTTTCATATCATCCAACATCGTATTCACAGTTGTTTCGTATTGTTCATCCTTTACTTTTCCTAGAAACTTCGTTATGACGTCTCTTATTGAATTCTATGCAGCAAGTTCCACGGCATTCATCGTCTGTTCAAAGTTTCTGTCTGTCAGAAGCTTTCTAATTTGTGGTCCATTAAAAATGCCTTCCTTGACTTTTACATCAGATAAATGTGGAAATTTGCTTGCAATGTACTTAAAACAGGGGCTACTTTTGTCCAAGGCCTTAACGAACTGCTTCATGATTTCCAGCGTGATGTGTAGCGGCGGCAAAATAATTTTTTATGGGTCAACTAAAGCAGCATTTGTAACATTTTTCACACCAGGTTTCAAAACTTATCTCTTGGGCCAGGAAGGTGTATACCATGGGTTGTCCCTAGCTCTGCTGTTCCATTCACATAAATAACAAGGGAATTTTTTGTAGCCTACTTGTTGTCCTAATAGAATACCACACACCTTCAAGTCACTACACACATCACACCGGTGCTCATGATATTTGATTTTATCTAAAACAGTTTGCATTGTGATATAATTTTCTTTTAGTGAAACTGAATGGGCCACAGGAATGGAAGCTAGAATGTTTCCGTTATGAAGTAGTACAGCCTTTAAGCAAACCACGACCACTCTAACAACAGCCGATTCGCTGTTATCACAAAGCAACACTGTGCCGCAATGACACATTTTCAGACAGTAAATGGCAAATAACATGACAACTAGATGTGATACAATAGAACCAATGACATTCATGAAACCAGGAGACATTATTTAGTTACAATCACGTATCAGATGCTTTGCCGTAGAGATGGGCACTATCGACTGAAGACCACTATCGACTAGTCGGGCGATAGTCCCTTCGAACTATCGACTGAATAGTCGAATGTTTTCGGTCGAACAAAAGTATTCATTGCCTCCTGTCGAGAAGACTGAACAGTCGAATGAAAGTATTCATATAACGCAAGGAGTCAGTCCATGAAAAACATTCGAATGTTTCCAGTCGAAACTTTCCGTATCAAAAGAGGAGAGTCGTACTTTTACGAATTCGACTCTTTTTAACGCAATTTACCAATAATTAGAAATCACTTATATAGACACTCATTAGAACAAAATTAATGATATATTGAGTGACTTACAAATTTATTCACGTTCGCAACCGAGGAGTCTACTCCGCTCCACATTAGGAATAAGAAGCAATCAGAGCCTCATACAGCATCCAAAACATTTCAAACCTTTCAATCAGCACGGCGATGAGACTTTTCAAGACGACAGTAGCGCCAGTGATAACATATGGAATTGAGATCGTGTGGGAAAAGCTGAAGATCGGAGACCTGATGAGAATAGAAAGAATAAAAGCAATGTTCATGAAGAGGATTACCCGAGTCGGAAAGACAGCGCCATCCCGGATGGTATACGAAATGCTGCGGGAGACGTATTTCATAGAAGACATACGATCACAGTTCTACCTACAATCAACGGAAGCAAGCAGGGCACTAGTAAACATCAGGGAAAGGAAGAAAAGTGAAATCGACCTCGACTTCTACGCCTCACCAGCGATGACGGACGATAGATGGACTAGAGAGTGCAACTCACAGCGCCACGTGATAACACGACTCTCCATACATGGGTTTCACCACAAGGTATGCGTAAACCAGAAGTTCCATGAGCCAGACGAAGATTGTAAGTGCATTTTGTGTGGACAGAAGTGTAGTAGATATCACATCATAACATGCACGAAAAGAACCAGGACAATTACAGACTATAGCAAAGACTAAAATGTGAAATTTATTTAATGCTCAAACTTGAGTGTACATTTCTCTATTAATTAATTAGGAATAAGAAGCTGCACCATCTTGATATACTAGGTTCGTATTCCATTCACTGACAGCGGATACCATATCCTTAATGCAGTTTTCCATGGGGTTTTCTACATTCATTCCTGGCAAATGCCACAATAGTACTGTACCTTGGGCGCATACCCCAATCCCGGATTATATAATCACAGTATCGAGGAATTCACAGTTGCGCAGGTTAAAATCCGATTTACGCACTCGTCCGTACACTGGGCTAATAAATATAGAGATGCCCTTAATACGAACCAACATCATACGAATGGCCTTTCTTGGTGCTAAATGGACAGTGAAACGTAGAAAGACGACAACGAGACTCTATTCCCGAACAATGCTAACAATAATAATATGTAAAACTCGTTGCTGTAGTACACAATCAAGATATACTGTATATGAGAATAGCCAAACACACTACTACTGTATTTTCTAGATTATTATAGTTATGCAGATCATTTTATAGTTATGCCTTATTTTCGAATAACGTGATTAATATAAACAAATATGTAACGAAATAAAGAGCATATAAACGACAAGAGAAACTCGCCATATTACGTAGGTACATATAAAGTTAACATTATATAATTATTACATATCCGATGTGACCATAAACCGATAGTTCCATTCGCTTCCGCGTCGCTGTGACGGGAGTGCGACTGAATTCAGTCGACTTGTTTTGTGCTGACTGGACAGTCAAACGTGGAGAGATCCGTGACGGGAATGCGACTGAATTCAGTCGACTTGTTTTGTGCTGACTGGACAGTGAAACGTGGAGAGACGTGTGACGGGGACTGCGGCTGAATTCAGTCGACTTGTTTTTTAAAGTAGTCGACTGTTACGATAGTTTAAACTATCGACTAGTTCGATAGTTATCAGTCGATAGTGCCCATCTCTACTTTGCCGCAAAAATCATGCTGGGTAGTGATATTTCTCGCCTTACTCGCATGGTTGTCCAATACACATTTTGCTTGTAAACATCGTTTAGGGCAATTTGTAGCTCATGTTGTCATTTGAACCCGTTTAAAAGGTCATAGTTCAACTGTTTTTTAAGTGTCAAACCTTCCTTTATTAAAAGGCTGCTAGATCGACAAAGCTTAAATAACACATCTAATAAATAAATAAAAACACTAATATTTTACTATATAAATTAACAAAATGTTCAAATCCACGTATTAATTCAAAATTGTATAGAATTGTCAAAGATATGTCAAACAAAACGAAAGCATGAAAATAACTACGAAGCATAGAGATCATTCCGTAGTAACCTGGAAGTCTCTACGATAAGGTGATCCATCCTTTCTGTCGTGTTTATACTCGGGGGCTTAAATGTAGATGGAAATAGTCTGCGGTGTTAGTTCTCCCAATTTGCATGTTAATTATGCTTTGTTTGAATTTTATGTGGCCAAGTTATGATGTGTTTTAGGATATTCTGGTTTGGTGAAGAAAGCAACGGGATACATCTTTACTACTAATTTTCCAAGAGCACCTCTTCAGTAACGTCCGGTCTTTGTGTCTTCTGATGACGGAACGTTTGCGAATCCAGTCGGTCTTCGGGTTGAGGGCATACATACATACATACATATGTATTTAATGGGTTACATGGTATTGTTTGGTTGATCTTACTATGATAAACAACTTCTGCTTGTATCAGTTTTCTTGCAAGTGAGTATATTAAACAATTTATTGGCGATAAAAGAATGTTTGACGTACTTGAGTCGGTATGCGAAAAATGATCCTTGGAGCCTTCTTCTGTAGCACAAATATTATCCCATAGCTCAAGTGACGGTGTATTATTCCATAGTACATTTCAAATAATACGCTTGTATCTACTGGTTATGATAGCTATATAGTATTCTGGTTGTTGATAAAAAAAAAACTGAATTTAACGTGATTCTTCCAGGACGTAGATCACTTCTTTCCCGACGGGAGTAGGATTTCAAAGCTTGTTTTGCCCTCAATTTTCCCACTTCTCGATTCTTAGTGGGAGGGAATTTATATTTGTCCTGCATTTCAGTCATGGACTCTTGACCTCAGTGTTCTGTTTCTTAAATTATGTGCCAGAACACTACCTATTCAAGTACGAGTATGTGGTAACATTTTGGCTTAAAATTACCTCGAAATAGGTTGCGAATGAACAAACATTGCCACTCCGATAATGGCATTAGTAAATGTTAAGTGTTATTACGGTGAAAACATTAAGTAAATGGTGTGTTTTATGACATCAATGCTCCATTGTTGGCGTGTCAAGCACCTATAAGCGATTGTAGAATGCACGATTAAATTTACGTAGAGAACAAATGGAATGTGTGATAATAATTGTGAGCACCATGTGTGCCTCAATTAAGAGGAGGCTATTGGACAGCCATTGATTTGCTCTCTGTTTTGATATACGATTACTAAATATACGAAATGGCACTGTGCGGTTTTAATTATTCCAGTTTATATGTTAATTATGCTCTGTTTGAATTTTATGTAGCCAAGGTATGAAAGTATGAAAATCAATTGCTGCTGTTATTATTATTATCTGTTCATATTGAATACACAATGTGCATATTTCATTAAGTTGATGCCAAATGGCGTATAAAAAGGTCTGTAAATTTGCTCTCGTAGCAGAAAGAAGCGGAAAAAGTAGTGTTGCTCATTGTTTGCTGATAAAGAGGGTCGTTGTTTTACATTCCTTAATTAAAGTGATGGCCACTATACCCTTCATATTAAAAGAAGCGTTTTGACAGGTAGGGCTGGAGGGAGGAGCATTGCACGTGATATTGAACGGTGTTGCGACATTTCTGCATACCTGTTTCCTTCCCTTCGCTTTCGGCTCACTTGTTCGTTCGCTCAGACCGCTGTGTTCTGCTGTACGTAACTAAGAAGTGACCTAGGACCTAGGAAGGGTTTTCATTACTTTTCCCGAAGGAGAGAGGCGGGCCAACTAGAACGTAACGCCTTCTCTCTGGCCAGGGGATTCGACCTGTTGAAACATGGAAAGATGAATGGTCTCAGTTATACCCTCGCGGCATTGTCAGCTACAAAGTTGCCTGGGTTCAACCTTCCACGCTCTACATGGACCACAGTTAACAGGATACGCTGCGGAGTGGGAAGAAGTGCTTCTGCTCTGCATCACTGGGGCTGGAAAGACTCTCCAGCTTGTGACTGGTGCTGAAGTGCAAACCATCGTGCTCATTCTGAAGGACAGTTCTGCGAGTTTTTGCTGGTTCCATCGAGGACATACATCGTGTGACCCCTGAGGCACTCTCTTGGTTGGAAGAGCTGGGCATTCGTCTATAAGAGACTGAAAGCCCTCCACGTTAACCTTTTTAATGTGGACTTTGTAAATATTTTTAAAGTTGTATATAGTCCGACTCATTGGCTGAACGGTCAGTGTACTGGCCTGCGGTTCAGAGGGTCCAGGGTTCGATTCCCGGCCGGATCGGGGATTGTAACCTTCATTGGTTAATTCCATTGGCCCGGGGGCTGGATGTTTGTACTGTCCCCAACATCCCTGCAACTCACACACTACACAATACTATCCACCACCACAATAACACGCAGTTACCTTTACATGGCAGATCCCGCCCACCCTCATCGGAAGGTATGCCTTGCAAGGGCTGCACTCGGCTAGAAATAGCCACACGAAATCATTATTTATTATTAAGTTTTATATAGAGTCAATTGAATATCTTTTGTTGTGCGTGTCAAGAACATGTACAGAGTCGATTGTCAACTGTAGCATCATACGCTAAACAAATTAATTAATTAATTAATTAATTAAATAATCCTGGTGATAGTATGATGGATTGTCATATTCCAACACACGTTTTCCGCTGGTTTTTCTTTAATAAGTCGCTAACGAACGCGAAAATTAAAAATCCGGTGTCGAGGTGCATTTGGACCCGCTCCCATCTACCTATGTTAAAAATTTCAGATCTCTGCGTGGCGTAGATTTGGCTGGGCATCGTGCGCTATAAAACAAAATAAAGCAAAGTTACCTGAACTATAGTGTTATTCTACTAGAAATTTTATTATGCATACTATTCTTATACGACGACAGGAATGAACAATAGTCATGTTTTCAAGTCAGTCATTCGTAACATAATTAAACATGAATGAAAACCTATTCAGAGAAAAATTAAGTGACTTTTTATACGAAGCAAACACTGTGTATGAAGATCGTATGCAAATGATCTTCCTTGATGGAACGGTGTATTTTTATAAAGGTGAACTAACAAAACTTCGTGTATTGAAATGTAAAGTACTGGCTGGCTCACTCCGTTTGTCAATTAACATCTCCCACAGCGATCTTTGGTTAAATGATTATCCTATATTTCTATCCTGAAAAGTTGTAGCCTTGAGTTGGAAACAGAACGACAAAAGCTTTTTGTTCCACAGAGAGCAGTCCACTATGGCAGGGGGCGACTTGTGTTTTAATTGACTCAGCAGATGTGCTTTGCTGCAATCATTCTGCTGCTACACATATGGTCCGCAAGACATTTGCTCTTCCATTGTAAAGGACAAGAGGGAACAAAAAAACCGTATGGCATGTGTAGAGTTGCGAGAATTCTTTGCAGTGAAGCACACAAGTTCATATGCAGATTTTCATAGTCTTGTATTGAGCGAATGACAACACTTTGCTTTGAGAATTCGCCCGTCGGACATACTTTAAGCGTCAACAAATAATGGCACGAAGTGCCAAAATATCCTGTAATAAGCAGGAAAGATTAAGCCTTCTAATGGTGAGTGATTGAAATCGGTAAGTTGATGTTCTAAATTAGCCTCCAAATACAAAGTCACAAACTTTCTCCTGTTTTTTTTTTTACGATGAGACCTGCTGGAGACCACATGTCTATTTCAGGACATCCTTCTTTGTTGTTTCGTCTTCTGTTCTTTCCAGTATTCCTTCATCATTACACCACGGTTCATTCTTCTTTCCTCAGACCACTTTCGACCGAATTTCCTTTTCATTCCTCTTTGGAATCTTTCCATTCTTAAAACCTTATTTTTAATAATCTCTCTTTCTATAGTATCCTCTTCTCTTATTTTATTTCTCTCTAAATTTTTCTTGACCTCTTGTATCCAGCTCCTTGCTGACTTTTTCTCCCAAAGGTATTTGACTATCTGTTTTGTCAATCCGTTCTGTAGATATGTCCAAAAATAGCAATCTCCTTTTTCCTTATTGTTCCTGTTACATTTTCTGTGTTCTGTTATTTTTCCTTATTATTATTTTCCATTGTTTTGTTGTTTTAATTGGACGTAAGATTTTTCTCATGTTACTTTTTCTGGCAGGTACTTCCAGTATATCCAAACTATAGTTCAAAACTAGACATTTGCTTGCGTAAAGACATTCTGGTGTCCCCACTGTACTGTAGTGCCTTATTTAAAGATTTTTAGACAAGCATTTCTTGTTGTAAAAATTCTTAGTGATGCCATACGCTCTTTCCATCTTGTGTAACTTTTCTTCTACGGCAGATTTTTCTAAACCATTTTCTTGAATTATTTCTCCCAGGTATTTGAATTTTCTTACTTTCTGTATTCGACCAATATGTGTTGTCAAACATTTTGGAGCATTTTTATGTTAACGCATAAAATGTGTCTTTTTCTACAAAGATTCTCAAACCTGTGTTGTTGGTTATTTCTTCTAAGAGGTCAATTTGTGTTGTTTCTCCCTTTGTAATAATAGTATGGATGATTATCAGTTTGTCCTGATTTGGCATTTGTTTTGACTTATTGATCCTCCTGAAGTCGACGTTCTAAAAATTGCCCTACTTTATCAGTCACGAGCACTAAATTGACAAGGCAGTGAAGGTTTCAAAAGAACGTGTGCGATAAAAAAGCAGATCGTATACTAACGCCCATTCTTGATCGTAAGTGTGGAATCGTGCCGGGAATATCTTCATACATTATACACATAGTGCGTGGGGTCTGGCTCGACATAAACGAGTTGTTACACGTATACTGATGTTCTGTTTGGATAACTTCTGCCATTTAAGTTCCATTTAAAGAACGAAAGCCCGTTTCCCTTCCTAAAGTGGCACGATTTAAACTCTGATACGCCATTGTTTTTGAAGTACATGATCTTTTTAACAGCTATGGAACCACACTGGCAGGTGGTTTACTATGTAAGTGAACGTTCATCTCCAAGCAGACAAAATATCAATTCTTGGAGGACAAAGACATGGAGGAATTCGGGTTACTTAGTTCACTCTATGTTTACAAGGATCGTCAACAAATACACAAACTGAATTGTTAAGAGCTCCGCGCCCTTCATACGTGTTAGCTTAGAATAGTAAGACAAAACGGACGCCGAGTTTATGTCCTACATCTATATACCGTAAATAAAATTAAAATTTTATCTGTGCATTTCAAAATGTGTCTTTATTCTTCCTTTTTTCCCGGATAGGTACAGGGCTTGTTTTCAAAATATAACTTTACCGGAACTCTACAATTTCATTTCACAACACCACAAAATCGAAATATAGGCTACCAAGTCTTTGAAGCTCTCGTGATATTATTTTTGACAAACAGATTTTATATGCTCCATATAAAAATAGAAATAAAACATTAAACATTAATGTAAGGATGAAAAAGTTTAACATTTCTTCCATTTTGTACAGTAATTTCAAAATTGAGCTCATCACATGCCATTTTCACGAATTCGTTACTTATTCTTTATGTTTGTTGCATGAGCGGGGATTGACGTATGGGGTAAGGTTTAAATAAAAACACGCCCAAGGGTACCAACCAGCTTGATGATATATCGTAACGTCCGACCGACTACCGATTCTATTAGAGTTCTTCGACCTTCGAGATTCGGCGTCAGCAACACAAGATGAGATTGGATGAAGCGAAGATAATCCCTGATTTACGTTGTCAACCACCATAGCTGAGAATTTAATGAAATCCTAGTTTTGAAATACAAGTGTTGAGGCTCCGTTGAAGTTCTAAAAAATTACTGGAACGTTCCGAGTGAAAATTAAAAAGTTCATGATAGATATATAAAAGTCGAAAGTATGTTTAGGTCAATTTTGTCTGTTTGTTTGTTTGTTTGTTTGTTTGTTTGTTTGTTTGTTTTGCGCGCGGCTGTGAGCTTGCATCCGGGAGATAGTAGGTTCGAATCCCACTATCGGCAGCCCTGAAGGTGGTTTTTCGTGGTTTCCCATTTTCACACCAGGCAAATGCTGGGGCTGTACTTTAATTAAGGCCACGGCCGCTTCCTTCCAACTCCTAGGCCTTTCCGATCACATCGTCGCCATAAGACCTATCTGTGTCGGTGCGACGTAAAGCCCCTAGCAAAAAAGTTAGTTAGTTAGTTAGTTAGTTTGTTTGTTTGTTTGTTTGGTTGGTTGGTCCGACCTCACAGGATAAGTGGATTGTGCACAAGGCTATGTATTATTTTATTATTATCCGGAGACGCTGTTGGTATAGCAACAATATAACATCTTTCTTTCTCGAAGTATTTCTTATCTCTAATTATATAGGCTACTAGAGTGAATGTTCCCTTGGTTTTTATTTTTGCTCGCCATTCTTTCATATCCTAACTTCATGTTTGAAATATTATTTCAATCCTGTACAGACTTTGTCGATATTAATTTTGTTTTAATTGTGGTTTTGTTTGTTTCAGGTAAGTGTGTGACCAGTTATATTGCAGCTTCCCTGTTCCATGATTTGTAAGTACGGCTTGATGAATAATTTGCTAAGAATACCTTGAGAAAACTGAGGGCAGATACTTCATGTTCTCTCGGGTAATAAAAGCTTTTTTAAACATATTTTACCGAGCCGTTATAACACTGTTCGGCCGTAATCCTGTAAGAGATGTAAAGTATCCTCTAAATTCATCTCGGTTTGACTGGTGTATAAATATAACGAAAGATTATAATTCGCATCATTACTTATTCATTTCTGCAAAGAGTAGATCCTAAACATTTCTTTACTCTAATCCTTGATTTTGCTAAAAAAGTAAAGACCTTTCAGTCTAAGCTTGGATTTTAGAACAATTTTACTAAAAAGCACTTGGGAAAACTGTGACATACAAAGCTTGTTTGTTTATTTCTTGTTGCATCAGCTATGATCGTTCAGACACATAGTCGCTTACCAGTACAACAAAGGGAAAATAATAGCTCAGCTATCATGAATGTTGGTTGCGGTTTCTATCAAGGTGCTCCATTTTACCGTTCTAACGGTTCCTCGTGGCGTGAATTTTGTCGTGGGAAGGGCGTTTATTAAGCGATTGTTTTGCAGGAATTGTTCTGCAACTTCCATTTCTTTATTCTGCAACCTTTCGTGTGAATTACGACACGGCATGGCGATTCCTAAGAATAAATAAACGTATGGTGCAGTTACGATTTCTCGGAACATATTTGGATGCACATTTTTATATTCCTTACTGTTATCACATGGTTGGTACGTATGAAGTACTCTAAAGTTGGGCTGTCATACTTGCAGTGAGACGTAGGTTTGTTGCTTTCGGCTGCAGTAACCGCATAGTATCATTCTGGCTTGTATTTGCTATGTTATTAATCTACAATGCTGGCCGCGAGAGAAAACAGAGAGATGAAGTGCAAAAAACTTTCTTCAGATATGGGGAATAAATTCATGTATTTTAGTCGATGAAAAAGCAGAGGGTTGAGTGTGTAAGCTTGGAACTTTCATTGCTATTGTTTGCAGGTGGTTTATTTTTATTTTTATATATAGTCCTGTAGAAATGTATCGAAACTGAAAAGCATGAAGAGAGCTTTAAACTGTTGCAGTTACATCTAAGGTTTCCAATCTATATAGTGCAAGCTGTTGAAACAACTTTAGCTTTGTATCATTCAGAGTACAAACAAAGAATTGTCCTGCTTTCAGCGTACCTTTTCTCAGTTCGTGTCCTGATTTAAATTTTTTGAACCCTCGATAAAAGAAATCAACGTTCTCATACGTTATGTTTGAAAGCCATTTTGTGGAACCACTTTTACATTCTTGAGAATTTCAGTGTGTTTTTTATTCTATCTTTTGTGAATCGATGTATGTACCTCCCCATTTGGTAAGCTTTGTCTCGTAAGGTAACCTTGAAGTAAAATAAGCATTGAAAGTAGTCCAGGATTTTGAATTTTCTCATACAGATTATATTGTCTGGAGCTTGTGCTTAAATCATAAATTAGTTAACTTGTCCTTGTGTTGGCAAAGGGCGGGGTCATGCTTGGGGTTACAACGAAAGACGCAGTAAACATGGGCCATCTGTGATAGTGCTTCGGGGAGGAGTCAGGCGTTTAGCTACAACCTTAAATAATACTATTAATATTAGTTGTGGAAAGCAGCTAGCAAGTAGCAAATTATTAAGAACAAAAGCGCACAGAATTGCACTAAGTGCCTTTGACTTGTGCCTTTGTTCATATCATATAACGTGGTATCTACCGCGATGTTTGTGACAGAGAGTGCAAGAGCACTAGAAGTTTGGTACGCGATTGTTCTTGGTTTACATACTTTAAAATTGAATCTGTGTTGTGCGAATCTTGTAACTGTACCCCGCAGTTCGAAGTAATCTTGCCTGCGGTGGCTTGTGAGTTTCAAGTTTGTTTCCTTCTTACTCAAGAGCTGTCTGTATCCTGCAGTAGTAACCGGAGCTTTCTTGGTAGTACATCAACTAGGCGTGACGGCGTAAATTTTGAAGGACACATGACTTTCTTTTTAGATGGGTAGACTTGATTTTCTCTAGTTCTAACACATACCTCTATTTCAAGAGTGGCCAACTCGTTCTCCAGTCCCTACTCTGCCACTCGGACTACTTAAGGTGGAAGGGTCGCATTAGGTTACTGTCGGCATCGGACGTTGCGTAGTTGACTGATACAGCTCAGTCTTTTTATTGCGGCATTCTTTCTCTAAGATGGATTGTGAGGACGTTCCCTGTAGTTCGGAGTGTAACTTCTAAATACTAAGCAAAGTAATGGATAGGAATTTTAATAAGGTAAACGCAATGACAGACCAAGCGAGTTGGCCTGCTAAACTTCTAGTGCTCTTGCACTCTCTGTAACAAACATCGCGGTAGATACCACGTTATATGATATGAACAAAGGCTGTTAGCTGTTAGCTTGCAGTCGGGAGATAGTGGGTTAGAACCCCGCTGTCGGCAGCCCTAGAGATCGTTTTCCGTGGTTTCCCATTTTCACACCAGGAAAATACTGGAGCTGTTCCTTAATGGAGACCAGGGCCGCCTCCTTCCCACTCCTAGCCCTTTCATACATTCATTATTTATTTACCATAAACCTTTACAGTATCTATGGAAGGCCAGGGGAAAAGGCCAAACCCCTACACGTAGTGCCCCCTGACCTTTCCCATCCATCGTCACCATAAGACCTATCTGTTTCGGTGTGCCATAAAGCAAGGAGCATCGCCTCGTTTCTCAGACATCACTCTCTGACCAAAAGGAATACGAAATTGTATGGTAAATAACTACTGTGTTAGTGCGACATTAGAAGAAAACCTTCGCACACACTCTAACAAGGGGTTGTGTGTAGTTCGGTGCCGGCTCGTGCTGAATTATGTTGGTGGTTCTGCACTGTGACCCCCCCCCCTCCCCCTCCCCCTTCCCAGTCCATTCCAGTAAATGTAATAGACAAATCTAAATTCTTATTGCATTCGCAAAGTGCCAGCTGAGCTCGTATGCATTCGCCTTCCAACCCCACGAAGACGCCTAATCTCTCTCTCTCTCTCTCTCTCTCTCTCTCTCTCTCTCTCTCTCTCCATGTACTATCTGCTTTGAAGTTCCCAAAAATTTACAGAACAAGAACAGGTAAACATACATCTCAATCTGTAAGACTTTCTGATTTTGAGTGACTTCGACAGTATAAACAACTGACTTGTGCAAAAAAGAAAAAACTGTTAAAAAAGGTACAAAAATGAAGTATTTCTTCCTGTTATCGAAAATAATTTTGATGTAGGCCTATTATCGACACACTCATATTTACAGAAGTTCTGAGACCTGTATACAACTTCCGGAGCGGCTTTTACGTCGCTCCGACATATATAGGTCTTATGGCGACGATGAGATAGGAAAGGCCTAGGAGTGGGAAGGAAGCGGCCGTGGTCTTAATTAAGACGCCGATGTGCCAGAATTTAGTCCCGCAGGAGTTCTTCTACGCGTAAGTAAATTACCGACACTAGGCTGACGCATTTGAGTACTTTAAAATACCACCAGATTGAACCAGGATCGAACCTGCCGTGTTGTGGTCAGAAGGCCAGAGTCTCAACCGTCTGAGCCACTCAGCCCGGCTACCCACGCAGGTAACTCTTAATAATAAAACGGTTGACTACTAAAATGAATTAATGTTCCCGGAAAGGCTGATTAAGTATTTATAAATCTAGTTATAACTAAATGCCATGCCTTTGCTGGCAAGATGTAGTGTTTACAGTGCGCTATGTCTTCTGGTATGGGCTAGAATAAAATTGTTACTTTCTCTTCTTTGGCTTTGACAATATGATAGTGGCTGAGGTATGAGTGATGCTAGTAATGCCATTCCTTATGCAGCCAGTCCCTGCTAAGAATGGTGTGAAAATGTCACTCATAGGGTCGGTTGGTGCAGGCATTTCAGTGGGCTTGGTAGACTGATGTGCAATAGCAACTTCTGACTCGGTGAGGAAAGCAATGGGAAACTACCTCACTCCTCATTTCCCTAGTACGCCTCTTCAGTGACACATAGGCCATCTATGAGAGTTAATGGTGAACCTGTTGAGGATCCAACCAGCCTTCGGGCTGAATACCCAACATACATACAACTAAATGCCTGCAGTTGAAAGAAAACTTTAGTTTCGGGAAGGTTCTCGGTGTTAGCCCCTACCAGCTAGACTACCTGCCGAGGATAGGGGACGGGCCAGTCGCCGTGTGGTGGTCGCTGCCTGCTTGCCTGCGAGGGATGGAGCTATCGATCGTGACTGTATCCCTCACCCGCGCGCTTGTTTGCTGTCACATTATGACGATTACACGTTGCCAGAAGCCACCATTATAGCGGAAATAACTAACAGCAGTTACCTAGTCTTCGCTGTCAGAAAATGTATCATCCGTTTTAATATTTCTCAAGTCTCCTCTGAAATCTATCTTACAGTATCATGTGTGAATGGAAATACAGATAGATCACAGTTTGGTTCCAGTCCATATTGGAGGATATTCTCGCAATCAATGGTATTAAGGAAGGGCTGCATCTGAACTGATTCCAGAGTTTCAAGGATGGACACGCCTGATTTGATTTCATAGTGCGGAGCCACTACATGTTCCTTCCCATTTTCTGCTGTGATTTATTAGGTTTTTCATGTCTTTCGGGTGATTTTTTTCTCTGTTACTTCACAGCTTCACGCAGGTTTCACATCCTGTATCTTCTTCAAAATTTCTATTAAATGGAATATTTTTGAAGGAAAGTGGGGAGAACGAAACCGGACGTTAAACTTCAAGTGTAAGGCTGCACAGCAGTTGGTAATGAATTCACACCACTTGTGAACTCTGCCTAAATTGTCGGTGCAAAGTCACTGTCATTCCTAACGCAGTGCTCCAATAAACATTAAAAAAAGAATCTCATCCAGCTGTTGATATAAAGGTTTGATGATGCTGATGGTTACATGGCATCCAGATAGAGATCGTCAAGACGGGAATCCGTTCGGACCACCGCTCAAAGAAAATGCAGGAATCTTTTAAGATACCACTTAATTCCCAAGGGATGCGACTCGGAAATACTGCAAGGAAGTCGTGAAATTAAATGATCGTCCTTCACCTATCAGGTTACGAGAACTTGATGCGGTGCATTATGGCTTGCAAGGAATGATAACTACCTGTTCTATTCATATATCGGCTGTCTTAATTACATAGATACCTTTCTTCTTCCTTGTTTCTTTAGTCCGAGAGTACAAGACAATATCAAGAAACTTAGTTCTTCCCATCCATGAAGATATAGCTGCAGTATTTGGACACATTAAATCAAGATCCATGCCTGTTTGATGTATTGTGGTCTCTGAAGATAGCCGGTGCAGGTGTCTCCAACTAACATCCGAGATGAGAACTAGGTACGAGGCAAACATTTGCAGTTTGCTGACATAATAATAATTATATTTATATAGATTATAAAAAACATCCTCCTTAGACTACGTATCTAGCCTGAGTAACTCAAACACTGTCGAGAAATGTCACCAAACACTTTCTTGCAGACTGATGAATCAGTATTATGGGAAGCTTAGAAATTTGTTTTCTACTGCTCAATGTGGCCTCCCTTACAAGAGAACGTTTTTGCCTTCATCAGAAATGTAGTTGAGTGACCTTCGACGAGACGAGTCTGCGTGGATGGATTAGAAGACGCATGAGTTGAAACACCTTATGACTATTTTTACAATAGCATTCGCCTTTCCTTTAAGTGTCTTCTAAAGAACACCTAGGAAAGTAACATGAAGAAGTCGAACATCAAACAGCGGATGAAACTGATTTAACTTCACAGGTCAGCAGTTCATTATTCTGATATCCTTATATTTAACAGTGTAGGATATTTTGTTTCTTGGGCATACTTCCAAGAACGCGTCCATACAGATAAACCAACAACCATTGAAGGCCTACAGACCATTTTTTTCTGCTAGTGGCTTTACGTCGCACCGACACAGATAGGTCTTATGGCGACGATGGGATAGGAAATGCCTAGGAGTTGGAAGGAAGCGGTCGTGGCCTTAATTAAGGTACAGCCCCAGCATTTGCCTGGTGTGAAAATGGCAAACCACGGAAAACCATCTTCAGGGCTGTCGACAGTGAGATAGACCAATTTTTAAGAAGCAATTGATGCGTTACAGTAAGGAAATACTTGTCTGAAAATACTTGTTTACATTGATGCGAATGCTGGTCGTTTGAAATATATAATTTTTTGCAAGAAGCGTGAGCACATTTCCAAAGCATGTATATAACGTTTGTGGCAGAAACATTGACATTTCTCGAAAAACAAAAAAGTTATGATTCAGGCGTGACTTCTGTGCCAAATACCCTATGCTGTGAACTTGACGTGAAGATTTATCACCTAGAGGGTGAACTGCTAAATCGCATTGAGAGGTTAGTTATTTTCTTAGAGGGGTATCCTTCGTTCCATGAGCGTTATGGATATATAAGTGCTTGAAATGCTGATTCACCTTCGTCAAGGAACTCGTTACGCCATCGTACAAAGTGTCATAAGTGAAGATTGATGTGATACCTGCAGGTATTTCTCGAATGTAATAATTTATTATCCTCCTTGGTAAGCTTTATAATCTGTTCGTTAATTAGAACACCTTCAGATGCTTCATCTAGCTCACTGAAGCATAGTAATTTCACCATATTTCAAGCAAGTGCAGTACAAGAGAAGGGGTGTAAGGGCATCTGCGAACGTTTCACTTGCTCTTGTGAAACAGACGGCTAGTGCGTGCGTGTCTGTCAGTTGGGTGACAGGTTCAAACAGCAGTCTGATCCCAGTACCGATTAAAAATTAATTACTTGTTGGAGATAAGGTTGTCGTGGTGTAAGTATTTGTCAGCACAAGGGGGTAGTGGTTACGTGGTATCGTGGTATGAGATTGTTTTAGAATAGATTTGGATCAGACAAGGGAAATGAACATCAAAGTATACCGAGCGAGTCGGCAGCTCTGAAGATAGTTTTCCGTGGTTTCTGATTTTCACACCAGGCTGTACGTTAATTAAGGCTACGGCAGCTGCCTTCCCACTCCTAGCCCTTTCCTATCCCACCGTCGCCGTAAAAACCTATCTGTGTCGGTGCGACTTAAAGCAAATTCCAAAAAGATGAAATGAACATCAAAGTTATCAGAGCAGGGCTTCTCGAACTTCTTTTCTTCGCGGCACACTGTTCGGCCTTGTGGAATATTGAGGCACATACGGCTTGTTTTAGGAGGATTTGAAACGCTATGCGGTTGTCTTGATAGATCCACGTACCCACCAACACTCGAAAACACTTCGATCACTCATGGCATATCTATACTATTTCAGTTTTCAACAACGTATCTGTGCGAAAGGGATTTTCGATAAACATTCAAATAAGAAACGGAAAATATTTATTTTTGTAAATTAAGAATTGCGGGCGTGTTTATCCGCGATTCTTCCTTGCATTGAACAGTTAATTGTGGAAAGGTATACCACCTCACATTTCAATTTGAGTTTTAGCAATAATGTAATTCCAACTAAGGCTTACGCGGCCTGATAACACATTCTAGTGCTGTTATTTTTAATATGATGTGTTTACTGAAAGAACATTCTTAATTGTTGAGTTTCTATTATATCTTTGCTGTTCTCTAAGGTTTATGAATAACCAAACCAAATCCCATGATGCAACAGCCTCGAAAGGTCAGGGCCTATCAACCGATTGCTGCTCAGCCCTAAGGCCTGCGGATTACGAGGTGGCGTGTGGTCGGCACGACGAATCCCCTCGGCCGTTATTCTTTGCTTTCTAGACCGGGAACGCCATCTCACCGTCAGATAGTTCCTCACTTGTATTCACGTAGGCTGAGTTGACCTTGAGCCAGCCCTCAGATCTAGGTAAAAATCCCTGACCTGGCCGCAAATCGAACCCGGGGCCCCCAGGTACGAGACAGGCACGCTACGCCTACACCCCGGGACCTTTATAAATAACATAACTAAGATATTTCATACACATACCTGTTTTTGTGTTCATATTTTTCCAATGTGTGTTTTTTTTTTTACGGCAAAGCAAGGCAAATTTTAAGAATCGCTGCATCGAACTATAAGAATGACAGCTATACTTATTTATCCAGACCTAAACAGACCAAAACATGATTTCACGCACATGGAATATGGTTGTATTACAGCAATATTGTTGCTATCAATTCCTCCAGGTATATATACAGTAACTGTTTATCATTGGCAACCTTCCCCGCCAGTCTGAGGAACTACACCAGAGGATTCCAAAGTGGACGGTGGGGTTAGCTAGGGGGCGCAGTACCTTAATCACTGTCCTACGAGGACGCTTCTCTGAATGCTGCCGTATATATAATTTTTTGTGCACAGTCAAATGTTAAAATATGCATGAAAATATGCTCGAAGATTGTTAAAAGGAATGCGCACAAAGAAAGAAAGAAAGAAAGAAAGAAAGAAAAAGAAATGAACAAAAATCAATAAACTGCTGTACTTGTTTCATGGCTGTTATGGTAGTGTACCTATGTAAGGAAAGTTGTCTGCAGATTTTCTTGTGCGAAGCTTCTACGTCTGTTCGTCAAGATTATTTTATACAATGAAAAATATCCTTTCAGTCTTCAGCTTTAAAAAGCGCAATTGAGCTGAGATTCTCAGACGGAAAGACTGGGAACTACCAAACCAAGTGATCACATGCCTAGAACTGATTAAGCATGGGTATTTCTCTGTTACACAGACACGCTATTTTTTAATTCGGGCTATTGTTATTTTATTTTCACTTGATTGCAAGGTTTTATTAATTAATTCCCAGTAATTAACCGATGACAGAAAGAGAACAATTAATAATTTAATTCGATGGTTTCGAGTAAAATATGCATTTTTGCTTTTAAAATATGCATTTATGTCCACTATCAAGCGCCGCTCAAATTGTCAGTGGAAGTACGATTTACGTAATACTGGGCATAACGAAAAAATGGACAGAACTTCAGGCATGCATTCCTCACATGTAGAGAAGGAAAAATAAAAGGTTATTTCAACATCGGTCTCGAGTTGCTTGGTTGCCGCGTTACGGATTGCAAGTACACGAGTGTACTGTATATCTGTTTGTGGGACTAGAATCCATCTGCTGGCGTTAAGATAATCAGGCCTACAGCATTCACCCTGCACACGGTATTACATATTACAAAAACATGTTACACATGTCTCGTTTTTCATCCCTCAGCAAACAAAGGTTCTGGAGCACGCAGTAATTCTACTTGCAAGCCTTAATAACGCCGCAACCAAGCATTTCCAGGTCCAAACCGACATAAATTGTTTGTTTTCTCACATATAAGGAATTCATTCTTGAAGTTTTATCCACTTTTTCGTTACACCCTGCGTATCATTACCGCATACCTTTAAACAGTATATAAAAACAGAACCTGTATTTCGCTTACAACTGATGTTTGAAAACTGAAACGCTAAGATTTCGAAAATTATAGCCCAATCGAAGCGTCCGTGGCTCAGGCGGCGGCCCGTCGGCCCCTCACCACTGGGTTCCGTGGTTCAAATCCCGGTCACTCCATGTGAGATTTGTGCTGGACAAAGCGGAGATGGGACAGGTTTTTCTCCGGGTACTGCGGTTTTCCCTGTAATCTTTCATTCCAGAAACACGCTCTAATATCATTTCATCTCATCTGTCAGTCATTAAATCATTGCCCCAGAGGAGTGAGATAGGGTTCGGCAGCCGGCACAATACCTATCCTCGCCGCTAGGTGCGGGCTTCATTCATTCCATTCCTGACACGGTCAAATTACTGGAAACAGGCCTAGGATTTTGATTTCATAGCCCAATCGATATAATTTCCAAATGGATATTGATTTTGCACTCGTGTAGATCAACCTCGCTAAGGCTCAAGAAATTCGATGTCCTCAACACAGTGAACTCCACCTGTTTCAATAACAACCGCCTTCCTGATAATTCTGATTTATGTTGTTGCGGAGAGGGGCGTGGGAAGTTTTAGGTCTTTTAGTTGCTCGTATTTCCGGTCTGTTTAACTGATAACGGAGTTGTATTTCAGTGTTATTTATGATTTGAACTCTGCTTGCGTCTGTTTATCAGCGTGCTCAAAATGCTAACCTGGTGTATATTGTAATATGTTTAAATAATGGCTTTCCATATGCGTGTGTATTGTTTGTCCGGGCCACACAGTGTAGTTGTCTAGATAACAGCAAGTTGTGAGCTAGTAGGTCTGAGGTTGCATTACGTGTGTGATACGTGGGGAAGAATTAACCCCTTTGAGTAGGCACATTCGTAAGCACCACGAACTTGGATATGTTTTTGGATCCCTAATTCTGTCTGTCGTTCACAGCGATACTGAGGAAAGGAGAATGTTTTAACGGCTAAAACTGGTACCAGTTATAGATTGTTATGTCTTCTTTACAAGAAAAATAACCCCCTGTGGGTGGGGGACGCAGACGAAAGAGTACACCCGCGGTATCCCCGGTCTGTCGTAAGAGGCGACTAAAAGGGGAGACCAATGGATGATTGAATTAGAACCATGAAACTACTTGTGATTAGTACCATCACGTGGAGAACACCATGGATCGCCTTTACTTGCGAGTAGTACCACTATGTTAGGTACACAATAGGTTTGTGATTAGTAGCAGCAGAGCTGTTCACTTTGGGTTTACAGTACCTGTGTATGTACCGTTATGTGATAAACACCACGGGTCTGGGTGTTGCTTGTGATTAGTACCACTGTATGAGCGACACCGTGGGTCTGCGTTGCTTGTGATTAGTACCCACTATGTGAGAAACACCGTGGGTTTGCATTTCCTATTAATGGCGTCATTATGTGAGAAGCACCATAGGTTTGCGTCACCTGTGCGACGTACAATACTTGTGAGTAGTACTATAATGTGTGGAACACCGTGATACTACACTACTTTTGATTAGTATCGCAAGATCCAAAATACTAAGGTTCTACTGTACTAGCGATAAGTACAATTATGAGGGGCCGTTGACCTAGATGTGGACTCTTTTAGACAACAAGCAGTACTATTGTTTTAAGATAGTTTCTGGGAAGATGGGACGTTGCGTGTCGGATCCACTAATTGTTTTAAGTTCAGAATCATTGTTCATCATCTTCTTTTTGAATTATAGTCAGTGGATCGTTTTTGGAATTATTTTTAACTTTCAGCATTGCGAGTTGCATCCGCTGATTATTTTAAATTCATATTCGTCCATTCATTCTTCATCACGTTTTGAATTTTGGTCAGTGGATGAATTTTGGGCTTTTAAATTGTCATTACATTTCGTCTCATTTCATACTATCAGAGGCCGGTATCCTAGATGTTAGGCCCCTTGAAACAACAATCATCATCCTCATCAACAAGGAAAATACAATGAACCTCTCACGACCACGACTTTTGTACTTTTTTAAAGAAAAATACGTATATATCAGCGAAGTCGTTTTTGCATGATGACGTCATAATAACGTAGGTACATAGCTATGTCTATCGGCATGATGTCAAACTGCGTACATCCTGGCCTCTGTTGCCTTCCACAAATATGGGTTACAAGAAAAATGCAATGATGATCATCATACTTGAACTGTTCAGAGAAAAATACTACCTTTCAGTGAAATGATTTTTTTTTTTCATTCTGGGCTTTACCTGTATCGATAAGCATGCGATAGAACAGCTCAACAGGTGGCCGTGGTTGTTAACGCGTCAACCGTCAGATAGACGGTTCGATTCCCGTTCGTTAAAAATAGTTTTACCATCAAAAATGTTGGCCGACAGGGTAAGGGAGGTGGTGTTATACAATTTCTAATCGCTAGAATGCGTGCCAAAAACTTGGATTAAACTCCAAACCTCTCCGCAGTGCTCATATGGAGTGAGGGCATATGACGCTGTTGATGGTGATTCGTTTTGGACAGTGCTTTCTCAAGAGTATGCAGATCTATAAACGTCATAGTATAACTCCGAAATAGAAATGCACTCAATAAGGTTTGTAAGGAAATAATACAATACCTGTCTTGATTCCATTCTAATGCTGTATGAAACCTGGAAAGTGTAAATTTTATTCGTAAGTTATATTAATAGTCCATTTAGAATTTCCAATTACTTTATAGATAATAATTTCGACTGTCGAAGACTGGCTTATGTACTAGTAACCAATAAATTTTACATGAACAGAAACCCGACAGCGTGGTAACCAGGCAACCAGTGTTCGTCGTCTATCTATACCAAGTCTTCGTCATCTTCCTCATGTTATTACACTGTGTTGACAGCGTGGTAACCCGGCAACCAGTGTTCGTCATCTACCTATACCAAGTCTTCGTCATCTTCTTCCTCACGTTATTACCCTACCTTCTATATACCATAGGTACAAATGGCGCCTTGTTTTAAACGATTTCTCAGTATCTTTGATCACGGCCGACTTGATGCGTCGCTCTAGCTAGCTCCGCAGCGAGGGATCCAGTCGGCCGTGCTTTGACTGGCATTTTTTTCTAGATCAGAGCAAAGCCCCTTACATACGGTAACGTCACCGAAGGCAGCAGAATTGATTTCATAATTCGTATCTTGCTAATATTTATGACTATAAATTTGTGTGCTAAATCAGCGATCATTTTGTTGGACGTAGAACGTGATAGGTGGTATTATTTTGTGTAATGATATGGGGATGTGCTATGCTGGATCAGCTGGCATATTGTTGGACGTAGATCATGGTACTACATATTTCTTTTTATCGGAACTGTCTATCTCCCCTGTGGGTGGAGTGAATGAATGTATTATCTGTACCCCCTGCATGTTGGAAGAGGCTACTAAGAGAGGAACAACAAAAGATTCTACTCGTTCTCTCGTCGTCCCAGCCCAAACAGATATCCAAAGGCAGCAGAATGTTTCTTATAATACGTATCTTCTAATATTTATGGCCATAAAATTGTGTGGACCGAGCTGGATAGCTGCAGTCGCTTAAGTGCGGCCAGTATCCAGTATTCGGGAGATAGTGGGTTCGAACCCCACTGTCGGCAGCCCTGAAGATGGTTTTCCGTGGTTTCCGATTTTCACACAAGGCAAATGCTGGGACTGTACCTTAATTAAGGCCACGGACGCTTCCTTCCCATTCCTAGCCCTTTCCTGTCCCATCGTCGCCATAAGACCTATCTGTGTCGGTGCGACGTAAAACAACTTGCAAAAAAAAAAAAAAAAATGTGTGGTGAATCAGCGACAGTTTTGTTGGACCGCAGATCGTGATTATAATTACAAAAATTGAAGTCCAGCTCCTGGCTGAATGGTCAACATACTGGCCCTCGGTTCGATTCCTGGTCCGCCCAGGGATTTTAACGGCGTATGGTTAATTCCTCTGGCTCGGGAATAGAGAGAGAGAGAGAGAGAGAGAGAGAGAGAGAGAGAGGGGGGGGGGTTTCTTCTTAATACTTTCCTTTAGGTACAGCACATCACACTGTCAACCTTCACAGGAACACAAAAGTCAATACATATTTTTACATAGAGCTGGGCTGAGTGGTTCAGACGGTTGAGGCGCTGGCCTTCTGATCTCAACTTGGCAGGTTCGATCCTGGTTTAGTCCGGTGGTATTTGAAGGTGCTCAAGTACGTCAGCCTCGTGTCGGTAGATTTACTGGCACGTAAAACGAACTCAGCGTCTCCGAAAATCGTAAAAAAAGTAGTTAGTGGAACGTAAAACCAATAACGTTTATTAACCTTTACATGGAGTTGGCGTCACGAAAGGCACCCGGGCATAACTTGGCCAAATACACACCAGGTGCCAAGCACAGCAAATCGGGGAAAAGGTCAGGAATATTATTATTATTATTATTATTATTATTATTATTATTATTATTATTATTATTATTATTATTATTATTATACAAATTAAAACTGTATAGTCACTGAAAGTCAGTGGCCTTGACAGACTGATATGCAATAGCAACGTCTGGCTCAGTGAGGAAATCAACGGGAAACTGCCTCACTCCTCATTTTCGTAGTCCCTGTTCATTGACGCCTGGGCCACCTATGACGGCTGGTGGTGGAGCTGTTGAGGTCCAAACCAGCCTCCGGGCTGAGCACTCAATACACATATAGTCACTGGAAGTTTGACCAATGCATTTTGATTTATTGCATTTTTCATGGAATTGGTCCACAAATATTTTTATCCATTAGTAGTTGATCTTTCAATACACGAATGTAGTGCATTCTAAAATTTACATTGAGCTTTTGTTACATTGTCATTGGCCCATCAATCACGTGGTCATCCGCCCTCCTAAGTGGAGATTACCTTTACCCTCCTTGGTATATTGTACGGAGAAAAGTCGCAGAGTCCCTCCAAGTAGTGGGAAACACGGTGGGTGCTTTCTAAATCCACCATTAGAGAGTAAGTGCTAATGTGATGTTAAATAATAAGGCAGAGTTCTTAGAAAATTCTCTCTTCCGATATTATCTTAATAGTCTTGGATTCCGGTTCTGTCATGTTAATTATTTTCTCGGTAGCGCACTCTACGTTTGTACACCCACTCTAGCAAAGCGTACCTGTTTAAAAGAGAATCACAGAGTCATGATTGCAGTTCCGGGTCAGCTGAGCTGCTAATTTAATTTGTGAGCGAGTTTGTGCTGTGTAGTTTGCACAAGATATGGTCCATAAAGCGAACTTTGATGTCCAGCGTATGAAGTTAAACAGTGTGCTTGTTTTTCTTCTAAATGGAACCGGTAACGTGCTCTCTGCCAGAGAGAATATCACACGCGAAAATTGCCCAGTCACGAAACCAAATGCGCACTGTTCAATAATAACATCCTTACATCTTCATTATGGACTGCTGCGCCTTTCAGCAGGCCTTTAGTTAGAAAATGATAACTAACGGTACTCGTACAACATTTCAGCATTTTGCACACAGATTCATAGACCGACCAACCAACCAACCAACCAACCAACCAACCAACCAACCAACCAACCAACCAACCAACCAACCAACCAACCACTCACTCACTCACTCACTCACTCATGGAGTGACCGGGATTTGAACCACGGAAACCAACGGCCAGATGCTGGTGTGTTGCCGCTGCTGAGCCATGGAGGTTCTGCAAATGAGAATATTCGTGAGAGCCGGAGCGTACTTTCCAACGTGTGTGAGAACTTCCAGTATTCATTTAGCAATTTTTTTTCGAACTGCTGGTACTGAGTACTGAAGAGTACCGGCCCAACTAAACCCCTTCCTTTCAATGTTCAGTCTGCAAGCCTCTGTGAATTAAAGTTCCTCCGCCAACACTGTGGCATTGTTTAGTTACAGATAATTAAAAGCTAAGTGTGACTGTCACCTTGTTCTCCCTCTGTTTCTCTATGGCCGAGTGCAGTATTCTTGTCGGTAGCCTATCCTGCTCCATTCGCCCCACACGACCCCGCCACTGAAGCTGTTTTATAAGTACATTTTCATTTATAGAGTTTACTCCTATCTTGTCCTGCATCTTCGCATTTAGAATACCCTCCTCCCATTGTTCCCACCTGTTCATGCCAGCAATCATTCTCGCTACCCTGCGAGGTTGCATTCGGGAGATGGAGGGTTCTAATTCCACCGTCGGCGCACTGAGGATGTCAAGAGGTCAACTACTAAAATTCCTAATTGAAATAGCAGAGGCATATGGCGCCTCCTCACAAGAGCCCAGTTCATCTTATTCATAGGACAAGAATCTCAGCTGGAGTAAGGTAAGCCACCTGGCTGCCAAGAAAAAGTGAAAGTTTCGAGATCACATGTCCGAGAACGATTTTATCGGACTTTTTATCCGCCTCGTACTTTTGTCTCCACTCCAAGTTGCAGCAGATGTGACACTGTGCGTGTGTTCTGCATGTGTTTAAAATGAATTGCACAAGTGGAATGCTATAAAGTAGAAGACTTACTGGAACTTAATCACATTTAATTACACATCGATGGTGAGCTGAGATCTTTATTTAAAGAAAGAACCCCATCCCTCTTTCTTTTTTTCTTTCTGTCTTTTTTGTATAACATACACTGGCTGGGATACCATTGACATCTGGAACTAATAATTCAGGCAGTAGTATATCTTGAATTTATTTCCGGTGTAGGATAAGTAATATTAAAGTCTTTTGTGTAGGATGATTGAACGCCACTCCCGAAGTAGAAGTCTCTTCTGTAAATATTTCGTCTTTCCTAACTGGGAATTGATCCCGGGTATAGACTAAATCTTCATTGTTTGGCCCATTGTCACGCCTGGCGATAGGCCAGAGAAGCTCTACCAGTTGGAGATCAGACGTTCGAATACCGAGCTCGATAGCTGCAGTCGCTTAAGTGCGGACAGTATCCAGTAATCGGGAGATAGTGGGTTCGAGCCCCACTGTCGACAGCCCTGAAGATGGTTTTCCGTGGTTTCCCATTTTCACACCAGGCAAATGCTGGGGCTGTACCTTAAGGCCACGGCCGCTTCCTTCCAATTCCTAGGCCTTTCCTATCCCATCGTCGCCATAAGACATATCTGTGTCGGTGCGACGTAAAGCAAATAGAAAAAAAAAAGACGTTCGAATGCCATTTGTGGCAGTAGTTCTTATTATTGGATGACTTTAACTATTAAATGCACAACATTTCATATGTGCAAAAGAGAATATACTTGCTTGTTATATCTGCTTCATGATTTTACAAGTGTCCATTTACTTCTGCCTTGCAGACGAACTTGCTAGGGGTCGCTAATATATTGAAAAAGAACAATCTTTTGTTTAATGATTTTTCTTCCTAATCAGCTGGGGTGGTGTAAACTTGGAAAAGTTAAGGTAAAACAAATAAAATGTTGTTTACCTCAGAGAATTCGTGAGCAAGGACATTCCTAAGATTGAAGTGCGGTGGTAGTAGTAATCATACAGCTGTGCATATATCGATGCGTAAAACATTCAAAACTCTTAACATTTTGACTATAATAATGTCGTGTGGCTATTTCTAGCCGAGTGCAGCCCTTGTAAGGCAGACCCTCCGACGAGGGTTGGCGGCATCTGCCATGTGTAGGCAACTGCATGTTACGGGGGCGGAGGATAAAGTTATGTGTAGCGTGTGAGTTGCAGGGATGTTGGGGACAGCTCAAGCACCCAGCGCCCGGGCCATTGGAATTAACCAATGGAGGTTAAAATCCCCGACCCGGCCGGGAATCAAACACGGGACCCTCTGAACCGAAGGCCAGTACGCTGACCATTCAGCCAACGAGTCGGACAACATTTTGACTGATCGAAATACATAAAAATATATTAATTTTGACAAATATTATTTAAATTGTTTTTCTGGTAACAATCGATTTTTTTGGAATGAAAAACCATCATATTTAAAATAAATAATAAATTGCACATTTAATGTCTTCTTTGCGTTTAAATCAACGAGAATATCTTCTCGAATCGAGGCCTGCGGCAAATCCCGTACTCTGAGAGTCTGAGAGGTAAGGTAAGGGTTATTCTTCCCGAAGGCAGGTCCGAACCTCCGCAGAGGTGTTTTTTTAGTTGGTATCCCTTCCACTCCACATTATATAATATGGCAGTTTTTTTGTAGAATTGAAAATCTATGAAGTGTTTTTTTTTCTCTCTCTTTTTTTGTTCGGTAAGAGTCTTTCCCCTGGGTATTTTGTGCGGCCCTGAGGGCTCAGGCTTGACAGGCGGACAGTTTTTACAGTCTCCAGCTGTTGGTATCAGCGCGCTGTCTCTGGAGGCTTGGGCTATTTCTGGCTGTCTGAATCTTCAGAAAGCGGATTTCCTACCTTCTACCGCTCGCTCACACACAAAATTGATCGTCATCTCTTCCTGCTGATGACACCTTTTTAAAAGCTATACAAAAATCTACAACCTTTCCTTTGTAATGTTTGCTGGGGATTAGCAAAACTAAATTACAGTACAACAGTTGTGCTAAGTGTGTATGTTGTCTTGTTCGACTGTTTTTAGCTCTGTATGAAGCGTGCACGTTGTTAGGTTGTTTCCTCTGTGAGTGTCTGCATGACGAAGAGCTAACTTCTGACGTGAGATTAGCACGTCCTTTGTCAAAACATCCTTAGTGAGACTGCATAGTTAATCGCCAGATGTGTTCATACTAGAGATTTCCATGTTACAACATGCTTTTGCATTCAAATTATTGTTAGAAAGTCAGACTCCACTACTTTTCAAGCGAGCGGTTGCAAGGAGAGAATTGTTGAATTTTGTTTGTATTTACATTTGGCTACGCTAAAGCTAGAATACTATTTGAAGTAGCGAGTCTTGCACTACAGGAAAGACTCGTAAATTACGTAACAATCCACTTGAAGTAAGTAAGCTTTACACATGATATTTTTAAAGCAGAACTACCGTTCTCTTTAACACCGATATTGCATTATAGTAGTGGTGCCTAATATACCATACACACACTCAAGAGCACAAACATTTTATACATTTTCGTAGTCTGAGGATAGCTTGTGGCCGAAGAGATTCTGTTTGGAATCCTACCACCTGCACAATATGTTTATCCCATTTCAAACAAGAGGCTAGTGTAATAATGTTATTGTTTTTGCGTCCCACTGACTACTTATTGCGGTTTTCGGAGACGCCGAGGTGCCGGAATTTTGTCCCGCAGGATTTCGTTTACGTGCTAGTAAATCTACCGACACGAGGCTGACGTATTTGAGCACCTTCAGAAACCACCAGACTGAGCCAGGATCGGACCTGACGAGTTGGGGTCAGAAGGCCAGCGCCTCAACCGTCTGAGCCACTCAGCCCGGCAGGATTGAGAAAGAAAGTCATATTCTGTGAGGGCCAAGGACTCCGGTTGAGTGTAGATAGATATACAACGTATGTGTGTGTTTTATTTAATTTTCATACATCATTGATTTGTTTTACATGTTTCTTGCGATTACAAGGCGAGATTTTAAGCAACAGATATTTTTTGTGTTTCATTTTTAAAAATATTTGCCACATATTTCGCTTCTGTTTCAGATCTTGACACACTCAAAAATACACTATGCTCATCTGCATGTATGTTTCCACATTATGTGAAAACGGCTGAACAAAATTGTTCGGAGCTCGATATTAAAGTTTACATTGAATTCTCTAGGTTGTAAACATATTCTTAAAATATGTAATATCGGGAACACATTGATATAGGTGCAGTGTTACTTACGACGAACTGAGTGGGATGATGTTGAGACATGAACAGAGGGTACTGGTGTTCTGTGTCACTGTTTCGATTTTAACCGATATTGTTTGCTATTTACGTAATTTGCGCGGATCTCTTCAGATTTTGGAATTGATAGTGCCAACATTGACGACGTAGAAGACGGCTAATTTTGCATAAAACTATTCAATTTTTCTTGATTTGGAATGTATTTTTATAATAATGTAAGCATTTGCAATGGTGGAAAAGTATGTGACGTTTGAGACGGGTTTAAGACATTTCGAGCATGTTCGTGTTTCTGTCTTATCTGTACTGTTTGGAGGAGGCTTTAGAAGCTTATCACTGTCCGCCTCGTCAGTCTGTAAACAGAAAATGTCCCGTAAGCTACTCCGATAAAGTGGACTAGCGGTACCTCTCCACTTCGCAGTACTTACAATTAGTTTTAAGAAAGAAGTTCAAAGCAGTACCAGTTGAATGCACTGTGTGACATAATCGTAGTCCTCTTTAGCCTTTCCCAATTACCTGGGATCGGCATTTCTTGTGGCTTTCTTCCAGTATCCTTGGCAATTTGTGATCTCGACTTGAGATTTTCATCTCACTTTTCGTCTTTCCAGCGCCGGATCGGTTCAAATGTCAGCCGTTCGACTCTGTGCGCAACATTTCCCTCAGGTCTCCTTTCCAGATGTCCATACCGTTTCAGACGCTTCTCTTGAAACCTTTCCTCTACCAGAGTCGCTCTTAAGACCGATATATAATCCTATTGCAGATTTTATCCAGTGTAGGCGGGGCGGGGTTCCTCACGAGCCCATCACAGCATTCGCATTTCAGCAACATGCATTTTCTGTTCATCCTTTTGGTGGCCCAATATTCGGAACCAAATATCAAGGCTAGGTCACGAGCTGACTGACAACTTTGCGTGCATGAGAAAGAGCTGTTCAGAGCGCTAGCCCAAGAGGTTATCAGACAGCGCAAGGGTTGTACATTAAACGTTCAGAACTACTGTACTCCGTACAGTACATGTAAATATCAGTGGATCGCAGGAATTATGTAATTTGTTAAAAATGGCGGCATACAAGTGCTGAGTTATTTTGATTAATAAGAACTGTATTTTCTTTAAGAAGGGCTTGAATATTATTCTCACAGGTGTTTCTGTATTCAATATTATTATTATTTGGTGACTCTTAATTAACTGCATTCACTCCATTAGGAGTTAAAGGTAATGAAATGTCGTATGGCATTTAGTGCCGGGATATCCCAGGACGGTTTCGGCTCGCCAGGTGCAGGTCTTTCTGTTTGACTCCCGTAGGCGACCTGCGCGTCGTGATGAGGATGAAATGATGATGAAGACAACACATACACCCAGCCCCCGTGCCGTAGGAATTAACCAATTAAGGTTAAAATCCCCGGCCCGGCCGGGAATCGAACCCAGCACCCTCTGAACCGAAGGCCAGTACGCTGACTGTTCAGCCAACGAGTCGGACAAAGGTAATGTTGACAGAGCACACATTTACTATTTTTGGGTAAGCATTTTTTTTCATATTTTCTCGCTCGTTTTAAGTCATTTTTGGGGTGATTTTTGGGTCATCTTATATGTCATTTTTAGTAGGCTATTATTTACTAGGTAATAAAAATTCGGGCTCTGTTGGTGATGATCCTTACCACTTTTATACTTCGAAAATTTCCCACATTGCTTTCTCTGGGTTAGGTTTTAAAAATTACAGTACCTTCATGAAACGTTTTAAGCTCACAAAAACTATGTGCCATCGCTGTGAAAGAAGTATCCCACTTGGTTAAAAAAATGCACAATAGAATAACATACTTACTGTAAGCTGCTTCCCATCTGAGCCCAAATTTCGAACCCCTTCGCCAAGTTTTAAGGTTCTGGGGTGTCTGGAAGTGCCTCATTAATTAATATGTTTTTTTAATGCCTGCCTTTATACTCGCTACTTCCATTTATTGGTATGGATATGCCACGCATACATCGGTAGCAAGCCCCTGTCTTTTTTACCTTTCTTTTTATACTCATAATCCCACCTTTGATTGAAGAACGTTTCGTTAATTACGTATTTAGAGCGTCTCTTGTGATAGCAGAACCGGGGCATCCCTTGGCTGCTACTACTAATGAGCAGACATGTTTTCATTTGAATGCCCCGGTGTTCAACTTACAGTATATGTTTTAAAAATGATCATCAATAACCGGTACATTTTATTGTAACATTAATGGTGCGACAGGCGGCTTGCTGAAGAGAATAAATTGCCGTATCCAACCTACAAAGTAAAAAGTATGAGTTTGAAGCTTGAATTTGGGGTTGCGAACATTTTCTTTCTTCAGCTACCGGTATGTAGACAGCTGATCTTACGAAGGTTGAGTTGGTTAGCTGCGCGCTATACTGAAGAAAATTATAGCTTTGAACGCCAGTGTGGTCTATTAATTCAGTGTGGGAAAAGCTGCCTCGTGCATCAGTGGTAGAATGATCGATTTGTGATCCAGTCTTCCCCACTTCGATTCCGGTTGAGGTAGGTGATCGATATTTTTGAGGGCGCTCAACATTTTGGCACTCCATGTCATTGTTGTTAAAAATGTGTGGTGGTGCGCTCTTTATCTCCCGACAAAGTTCTTTCACACAGCCATAGGATTCGTCCGGAAGAATAACTCTTTCGTTGACAGATAGCAGCACAATGAGAGTATCGATATTGGTAGGACAAATTCAGGTTTGCAACTCTATGATTATGATTATGATTATTATTATTATTATTATTATTATTATTATTATTATTATTATTATTATTATTATTATTATTACTGTCCAGGGTTGGTATTCCCCTCGGACTCGGGGAGTGATCCCACCTTTACAGCCTCAAGGGCATTGTACTGGAGCGCGAGACATTTTGGTCGGGGATACAACTCGTGTTAAGAGGACTAGTACCTCGCCAAGGCGGCCTCGCCTGCTATGCTGAATAGGGGCCTGTGGGGGATGGGAAGATTGGAAAGGATAGACAAGGAAGAGGGAAGGATGTGGCTGTGGCCTTAAGTTAGGTACAATCCCGGCATTTGCCTGGGGAAGAAGTGGGAAAACCACGGAAAACTACTTCGAGGACGGCTGACCTCCTATACTCAGTTCACCTGAAGCTGAGTGGACTCCGTTTCAGTCCTCTTACCACTTTTCAAATTTCTTGGCAGAGCCGGTAATCGAACCCGGGCCTCCGTTGGGGGTAGGCAGCTAATCGCACTCACCAGTATACCACGGAAGCGGATATTATTATTATTATTATTATTATTATTATTATTATTATTATTATTGTGAGAGGCCCGTTTCAGTCGATTTTGTGACTCATTAAGTGCCCATTATTATTAATATATATACATTCGTTTAGCCCCTTAAGGAGCACGTGGAACCATTAAATAGCACTTGTATTTTTCATCTTCTTGTTCTTCTTATCTTCCCAAAACTTCTCATCCTTTCACTATAGGCCAGCCGTCTTTCTTGCGTCCATGAGTTTTTGAGTTTCAAGCTTTTCTTAGATGTATTCTTGGTTGCAAATTTATGGGTGTTGATCTTTTGTCTGTATGTATTCCTTGTGGTTGCCATTGGATCAACGTCGAATTATTATTATTATTATTATTATTATTATTATTATTATTATTATTATTATTATTATTATTATTATTAAGATAACACGAGAGGTACTTCGTGGTAAGTTCAAATACTACGTTAGTTCTTAATCGATATTTTCATTGTTGATGGAGTATTTTCCGCTCTGATAGGCTATTTTACTATTTTTCCCTAATGGGCGAAGATTTCAGTCGGAAAAGCTATGGAATATCACGGGATGGAGTCTCTCTTCGTATAAGATCAAGAGACATGCAGAATACCCCTTTCTTTGGGGACAGTTTGAATGCTCTTATCACCAAGGCGACCGCAGTTCAAATTTCGTCCAGTGCAAATTGAATTTTTTAAATGAAAAAATGTGGTTTGTATTCCACATAAAACTGGACGTCCCGTCGCTAGTCTACCACTCTTTTACCCTGCGAAGGCGAACACATCTGTCACTTTCATTACTTTTCGTCTACTTCTAGAACCTCTCTCTCTCTCTCTCTCTCTTAATGGGAAGTAGTAATTACGTCATTGTATCAACTGTCTGCCAGTTAAAACCTATGCTCTCGTATCACACATGCTGAATAACTTAAATCCGTTGAAAATTCTCGTGTTGTATCTTACATTAAAGCAGAAAATTCTCACGATCCTTTGCCTGTTATTAACAATTAGAATTTCCTGTTTTGAACGGAAATGCAAGAGTTTGTAATTTTGACAGTTTATTCCCTTTTCCATGCACGTATAATTAGGATAGTGAGATAGTGTCATTGATTATAGTCCTGGCTGAAGTGAAGCGTAATGTAATAACCGAAAATTTGTGCGGAAATATGCATGAAATAATTGTATGCACTATCTTGCTACCCTAACTACCGAGAGAGTTGGCCGTCCGGTTAGGGGAACGCAGCTATCAATCAATCAATCAATCAATCAATCAAGCAATCAATCAATACTGATCTGCATTTAGGGCAGTCGCCCAGGTGGCAGATTCCCTATCTGTTGTTTTCCTAGCCTTTTCTTAAATGATCGCAAAGAAATTGGAAAATTATTGAACATTTCCCTTGGTAAGTTATTCCAATCCCTAACTCCCCTTCCTATAAATTAATATTTGCCCCAGTTTGTCCTCTTGAATTCCAACTTCATCTTCATATTGTGATCTTTCCTGCTTTTATAAACGCCACTCAAACATATTCGTCTACTAATGTCATTCCATGCCATCTCTCCGCTGACAGCTCGGAACATACCACTTAGTCGAGCAGCTCTCCTTCTTTCTCTCTGTTCTTCCCAGCCCAAACTTTGCAACAGTTTTGTAACGCTACTTTTTTTTTTTTGTCGGAAATCACCCAGAACAAATCGAGCTGCTTTTCTTTGGATTTTTTCCAGTTCTTGAATCAGGTAATCCTGGTGAGGGTCCCATACAGTGGAACCATACTCTAGAAGGGGTCTTACCAGAGACTTATATGCCCTCTCCTTTACATCCTTACTACAACCCCTAAATACCCTCATAACCATGTGCAGAGATCTGTACCCTTTATTTATGTGATTACCCCAATGAAGGTCTTTTCTTACATTAACACCTAGGTACTTACAATGATCCCCAAAAGGAACTTTCACCCCGTCAACGCAGTAATTAAAACTGAGAGGACTTTTCCTATTTGTGAAACTCACAACCTGACTTTTAACCCCGTTTATCATCATACCATTGTCCACCGTCCATCTCACAACACTATCGAGGTCACCCTGCAGCCGCTCACAATCTTGTAACTTATTTATTACTCTGTACAGAATAACATCATCTGCAAACAGCCTTATATCTGATTCCACTTCTTTACACATTTCATTGATATATATATAAGAAAACATGAGCTTGCATTCGGGGATAGTGGGTTTGAGTCCCACTGTCGGCAGGCCTGAAGATGGTTTTCCGTGGTTTCCGATTTTAACAGTCGGCACATTCTGGGACCGTATCTAATTAAGGCCATGGCCGCTTCCTTCTCACGCCCAGCCCTTTCTTATCCCATCGTCGCCATAAGATCTGTCTGTGTCATGCGACGTAAAGTAACGTAAAAAAAGATAAAACTATGTTTTCTTATTTTTATTGTGTAAAGCACCCAAGAATTCGTACCTGAAGTGGTTAACTCCGGTTCAGTGAACTTCCAGGATATGCCACAAACAGGCTCTACGAATTTAAACGTTATTTCAGCAGAACTTATAAGCAGGGACGTAATTTTGCAATTGTAACATTAACTAGATGGAGCATTGCAGTTCCTCTTAAATAGTTAAGTCACATTGTAGCAAACCGTAGGAATAAACTCCAGTGATGACGTACTGAGATTTGACTTCACCTGGTTGACTGTTTTGTACGGGGAGCAAGCCTGATATTCAATTGAGAAGGACGAGGTCATTTAAAAGCCAGTGTTCTTGAGATAGGCCTACGCAACAAAGCCTCCTGTGTCTGTTATTTGTCAGTTTCACTTCTTACAACTAGAGTGGTGTTCACGACAAAAGAAACGCGATGGGGGGAGACTCAGTAAGTATGCTACTGAACCTGTGGAGTCATTTGTTTACTCTGCATGACAATAGGACACTGTACAGCCCTCGACGCAGCTTAGAAGGAGCAAGCAATGCAGTTATGTAGATCAGTGCACTTGACAACAACATCTCTGTTGGACGGCAGGAAGAGAACAGTGCTTTACCGTCACCGAGCAGGACAAATAAGGCTCCACTTACGAACAAAGGAATGCAGGGCCTCTTTCTTATCTCATTAGTTGAGAGTCAGGAGTGACCTTCGAAACATCTGTGAAATCCTGCCCTATTGGAAAACTGACTTGTGCATTTAGACACGAACAATTTTTATAGAATTATATGTAGTATCTCACTAACATCTGCCGTGAATTCAAGATCTTTAGCACCGTGAAAAAAAAAAAGACCATTTCCACCGAGCTGCCCTTTAAAAGATCAATCTCCATCTTGCAGAAAATGTTTACAATCCTCAAAATGTTGTATGAATACTTGCGATCCTTTTCTCCATCTAAAAAATCCTAACAGATACAGTTCTTTCGTTAATCATCGTTATCCGGTCGGTTAGATCACGGCCGACTGGATCCCTCGCTGCGCTCCTTAGCTAGCTAGAGCGACGCATCAAGTCGGCCCTGGTTTTATTAGCAGTTTTGTCTTTTTCTACCACTACGAGCGCTAATGTAAGTTAATGCATTGTTTCACTTAAGAACCACTACGAGCGCTAATGTGAGTTTCACTTAAGCCCTTACACTGCCTTCGTGATGTACATTACGATGGCAGTGGCCCTAAAAACTAGTTTTTCCGGAACTGCATTTAGGCCGGAAGTGATTTTCGAATTTTTTTGTTTTTGTTTTGATAGAGCTATCAGAAACACACAATTTGAAAATTTTCCGGCCCCTTTAGCCCTTCAGCTTTGGGCACAATTGAGGAAATTTTCTTAATTTTACGTCTGCTAAGAAAGGTATTCAACATCAAAATCACGTGATGTCAGGAAGGACATCCAATGTTGAACCCCGGCCAAAGCCAAAATGTGCCTGGGATAAGCTGAAGCTACCTGGCCGGGAATCGAACCCGGTGCTCTCTGAACCGAAAACCACTACGCTGACATTCAGCCAAGGAGCCGGACACTTATAATTCATAATATTATTGGTTTTACGTCCCACTACTTTTAAGTAAGGTTTTTGGATCCGTCGTGGTGGCGGAATTTTGACCCGCAGGAGTTCTTTTACGTACAGGTAGATCTACCGCCACGAGGCTAACGTATTAGGACACCTTCAAATATTACCGGACTGAGCCAGAATCGAACACGCCTATTTGAGCTTACCGTCTAAGCTATTCAACCCTTCATGGATACTCTTTACTGACCTTTTAGATCCCTTTATGGATCATTGGTGAAGTGTCGGACTTCCGATCCGAGTTCGTGATTTCAAACCCGGCGGTGGTGGTCGGAATTTTTAAGGGCGAAAAAGAATCCATTCGGGACTCCTCCATGTCGTACGACGTAAAAGATCTCTGCTGACACATTCTGTGTTAAAATTAGCTATTGGTCGCCCAATAGAGTTTCGAATTTTCTGCCATCTTGTAGAGTAAATCAGAACGTCTGAATTGATACGCAGGCAGCCTAAATGACATCAAATAAAAATGCATGTGAACGCTGTTGCTGTAGGCGTATTTTTTTTTACCTGGATTAATTATCTGTTTGTTCCGATATGGATATCCTCCTAAGAGAACGAATGAGCAGCATTACCCGTCAGAAATGGTTTCGATCGCTAGTTTCTTGAAAGCTAGAGCCGTCCTGAATTCGATGTTAATGAAATAGAAATATATTTATTGACATGAATATGTATTATGGCTGAGGGTCATCCGAAATTTTGTGTAACGTAAGGCTACAAATTGTGTGATGGAAGTGACGTCAGATTAGTAGTTCCCGTAGGCCTTGGTTGTCAACGATGCTGCGGCTACAAGTTAAACTCCTTTGACGTAGAGTTGCAGTTCTCCTTGATATAACATTGGGTTTCATTTATTGAAAGACATACTCATGATCACTGGCTTTTCGGAAAGGGAATCTTTGTGTGTGTGTGTGTGTGTCTGTCTGTCTGTCTGTCTGTCTGTCTGTCTGTCTGTCTGTCTGTCTGTCTGTCTGTCTGTCTGTCTGTCTGTCTGTCTGTCTGTCTTTCTCTCTCCCACCGATAAGAGGCAGCTTACTATCTTATGTCTCTTTGATTTCTCTAAGGCATTTGACTCTGTTAATCATGAGTTGTTTCTTGCTAAGCTGAAGTCAATTGGCTTCTCCCAGAGTGCTCTGTCGTGGTTTGAATCATATCTGTCAAATAGATCACAAAGAGTCACGTTCGTTGACGGTCGATTCTCTTGCTGGAAATCAGTAAACTGTGGCGTACCACAAGGATCAGTCCTCGGTCCTTTATGTTTTTCTATTTATATTAATGATATATCTGAAGTCTTTAAAAGCAGTACCTTTCACATGTATGCGGATGACTTACAAGCTTACTTCCACTTTTGTCCCACTAACGCATCTTCTTGTATAACGCATTTTAACCATGACATCTCTCGGTTGATTGAATGGAGTGCAAATCATAACCTCCAATTAAATGCGGCTAAGACCCAGCTTATTTGCATAGGTTACACAAAACTCCTGAAAACTGTTGACCTCAAATCCCTCCCAGCAATAAAAATTCTAGAGACAGATATTCAATATAGTGACACCGTTAACAATCTAGGTCTAATTTTCGACAGAACCTTATCCTGGTCTGATCATACGTCAAATGTAATCCGAAAAGTTGTCATCCATGCATATTTTGAAACGTAACGTGTCATGTACACCACCTTTCATGCGAAAACTACTTGTTCAAAGTCTTATATTTCCAATAATTGACTATGATGCAGTCGTATACAACGACTTATCTGAAACTTTGAACATAAAACTACAGAGGGTACAAAACGCATGTGTTCGTTACGTTACAAATGCCAGGCGTGATGAACACATAACACCCTATTACATACAGCTACAATGGTTGAAACTCCATGAACGTCGAGAAATCTCAGTAGCTGTTGCCACGCAGAAAATTCTCAAACTGAAGACACCATCCTACCTTTATAATGCATTTAAACCTATGGAGTCGGTACATAACAGAGATAATAGGTTTACAAAAACCACCCTTCAAATTCCCCTTCATCGTACCACTAGATTTAACAAATCCTTTGTTTGCACTGCATCACGTATCTTTAACGTCTTTAATCCTCACCGTTTCGCAAATAACACTAACTGTACACAACTAAAGCAGTTCTTAACATCTATCTTTCTGGAGGAGTACGCAAGAGGCTGAGATCAGGCATTCTTGTGTCGAACAATCAGAAATATGTATATTTCGAAGAAAATTGTTTCTCTGCCTTAGGTTTATATTCTTTAAATCCATGAAGTCCAAAATAACAGAAGGGCTTAATGACTTAATTTCTTACTTATTATATATTGTATGTCTTAACCTTACTGGATTTGGTATCTGTATTTTCATTTTTTTATGTTTCATGTTTAGTTTAATACTTTAATATTATAAAAATGTAGTTACTGTGATCATAAATCTGTATTGTATTATAAGAAGACGCTACATAAAGGGGCTTTTCAGCCTCAGTGGCATGTAAATCATGATCAATAAATTCAATTCAATTCAATTCTCTCTTATTCGGATATTGTGCAAAACTTCCTGCCGGTAATTTTTTACGGTTTGCAGAAAATTTGCTTTAATAGGAAGGTAGAGTTAAGCGGAGAGATTATACATACGGAACTTGTGATTTATCGCCTCCCAGATGAGATTCACGTTGTGTATTGTCATGGCCTGCTGAAACATAACTGCTGGGGAAGCTTGTTCTTTCTCGATACCTGCACTGTATATTCACCTGCTGACAGGACTCTCGCCTGATATGTTTCATCACCTCTACACAATACAGTAAAGGAGTAGTAAAAGGCTGGCTGTGGAGCCGAGATTAGCATACAACACACACGCACACACAGCATCCCCTTTCCATTGCGTGTACACACAACAGTGTATGCCACATTGTAGACAACTGAGACTCGCCCAAAACTTCTTGTTCTCTTTGCTACTCACTACTATTTTCGTGACAGAAATAAAACTTTCAATATTGAATTCTGTGATCTCAAGATGATGAGGAAGTAGATTTTTATCGACATTTTGAAGTCGATTGAGTTGGCCGCGCGGTACGAGCCTTGTAGGTATGAGCGTGAACACTGGGAGATGGTGGCTTTGAACTCACCACCGACAGCCTTGAAGATGATTTCTGAGGTTTCTCATCTTCACACGAGGCCTTTATTAAGGTTATGATCACTTCCTTCCCATTCCTCGGAGTTCTCGAATTGTTTCCCGTTAATTTTGGGTCTTGAATATAACATTACTCGATTTGTTTCTTTTCAGCTTTGAATTATAGTTATATGGAGAACTGACTATCATCTTATTAGATAGTAGAGATTAGTAGTAGCTATGTCCTGCTTCATGGCTACTCTGTGTGTGTGTTTAGTTTCCATCATTCGGTATAATCTTCACAGACATGCAGTTCTTGTCAGGGCGTCATTTGCCGAGCGATTGGCCGTGCGGTTAGGGGCGCGCAGCTGTGAGCTTGCATTCCTAGATAGTGGGGGTTCGAACCCCACTGTCGGCAACACTAAAGATTGTCTGTGGTTTCCCCATTTTCACACTAGGCAAATGCATTCGTTGATACTTGATTATCTAAATTTTTACTGCTTATATCTGGTCTTACTATATTTATAGCGCGTTTGGGGGCCAATTTTGAATTTGATTAAAAAAAGATTATTGCTTTATCGACTTTAAGTCAGTTAGGGGCTGTACGTTAATTAAGGCCTTCCCACTTCTAGCCGTTTCCTATCCTATCGTCGCCATAAAACCTGTCTGTATTGGTGCGACTTAAAAAGAAGAAGAAAGAAAGAAAAGGGCCTCAGTTCGAATGACCTGCACCAGGCCTCTCCGGAGGATATATTATTATTATTAGTATTATTATTATTATTATTATTATTATTAGTAGTAGTAGTAGTAGTAGCAGTAGTAGTAGTAGTAGTATAACGTTACAGGTTTTGTAGCATTGAAGTCCTCCACAAGTCATGATGCAATTTTTTCTGGTGGCGAGGACACTTCAAATATTGCTTGATGAATCACTTTTTCTAATTCCACGTCGACAACATTAGGATTAATGTACTGTTTGATGGAATTTAATGCGTGTCAGTCACGTGTTTGGCAATAAGAAAATTAGTAGGGGAACCTAATATCTTTCTTTCACTCCATGCGCTACAAAAAGGCTGATAAAATAATTTAATGATAATTTTAACCGTAGCTACTGTAGTAACAGTAGACAGTCCCTCAATGTATTCAAAGTGGGTAGGGAAATGTTGGCTAGGGAACCTACTGGAGTGTCTTGTCGAAAATCCAGGAGGGAGATAATAAAATACTGGCCGGAGATCACTGGGAGACCATGCCGCTTCTTTGGAAAGGAAGTCGGTAGTTGTAATAATGTGAATGAAACTCGTTGAGAGCTAGCGTGAGGCACATGGTACGTGCGATGACCTATGTGCACAGTCGGCTCAAGTCCCCCAACTGTCGGGGATTGTGAGCGGGGGCCTCCGGCAGGAGGAGGGGGAACACTACACACACAGCATCCCTCTCCCACATCATCTGCGCTGGACCCCTCTCTCCCGCCCGCAGCCACAGCAGTCTCCCCCCGGCCTAGCCGCGCACAATACTAGCTCGTTCACTCACACACTCACTCACTCATAGCGCCAGTCCGACCACGATCTGATTAGTGCACACTGTCTGTCTCTCTAATTTCGAAGGCGTTTTCTGTCCCATTCAAACACGCAGCTTTTTGTGCCGTTAAAGTAACACAAGAATGTTGTGTCTTGCGGAGATTCATGAAATTTGTGTGTGTGTTTCCAGTGTGTGTTTTTCTTTTGTGTTTACAACTGAACTTTGCATCATCATGTAAATTATTTGATATCAGTGTGCGAATTATAAACACGCGTGTGCTATGTGTGACAGATACGCTAATGATGGTCTGTTTGTGTTTCGCGCCAAGGATAACATTCAGAACCGTGGCTCTGTCGTACAATGAGCACACACCTTGTGTTACCGGTTAGGTATGAGCCTATGTAAATGAAGAATCCATTACATCTGTGCTTGTGCGTGAGTCATGCTGTGCTAATACTGCCTCTAAGCCATCATGGACTGGATTATGAGAGACGTCGTGTGCAGCGCCGCCGTCGTCGAACCTTCGCTGGACGACGATTTGGAGGACGAGGGAATGGTATGTTTACCAACTTTACAGCATTATAACAGTTTTTAAAATTCATCTTCTGATAATGAATTGGTTTTCATCGGCAAAATCAATTCTTCACGAATTATGAGATTGTTACGGTTTTCTCATTCATAAAAATGGACTGAATTCTTGACGGAATGTTGTTCACTTCACAGTACTATGTGATTTTCTGTATGGTACAGATATTTTAATTCTTCCGTTTATCTGCTCTTCCGCGCTGAAATTTCTTAAATTTTCCGAGTTTTAGTTCGAGAAACTTGAATGTCTACTCTTTTGTATCATCGCGCTGTAACACAGTGGGTTAATCTTTGTCCCTGTATAGCCTACATACAGTAATTTTGTGCTCGACAAAAGCAGGATACATTGTTTCTAGGCCTTCTGTATTCCCTATTCCCGCCATCGTTCTTCTGTTGCTCTGACAGTTAATGTATGAATGTGATAGTTCTCCATTAACATCTGTTGTCGTGGAGACAGCTTACTATCACCCATATAATATCTTGTGCTGTATGTGTATGAAAGTAATTGTGCCGGGCTGAGTGGCTCCGACTGTTGACAGTCTGGTCTTCTGACCCCAATTAGGCAGGTTCGATCCTGACTCAGTCTGGTGAAATTTGACGTGCTCGAATACGTCAGCTCCGTGCCGGTAGATGTACTGGCACGTAAAAGAACTCCTGCGGGACTAAATTCCGGCACCTCGGTGTCTCTGAAAACCAAAAATCTAATTAGTGGGACGTAAGAGCAATAGCATTATTATTATTATTATTATTATTATTATTATTATTATTATTATTATTAAGTTGATAGTATTTCAAAGTACATCTTTATGCTCTGCGGAACTAAAAAAATGAAGTTACTAGAGTATTACACTATAGTTTTAGTAAGTAGAATGCAAAATTTTGTTACAGAAAAAGACGTCTTTAAACTAAATCTAATTATATATTTTTAAGTGGGGTTAATAAAGAACATCATCTTGCTTTGGACTTCAATTCCACCTGTGTAGTTCATCATTATTTTTCAGACTTTTGAAATAATGTTCCGTTTTGGATACAATCCCCAGCAATATATTAATCAAATTCTTTCCCAGACTTCTATCATAATGTTTACTATATTTCGGATACAGAAAATGAGTTCTTAGGAGCATAACTTTCACATTTCATAAAACCATCCTCGGAAAATACCTAGTACGTCAAAATGTATTTTTCTGAAGGGATGAGATCGATTAGTTGGAGTTGTACGGCAACATTGTTATTGTACCAACATGCGGCAGGTGTTCGTGACTTGTTGCTAAATTTTCGTTAACTAAACTTTTATTACAAAATATGTTTATTTGGAATGTTCGTAATAATCAAATTAGCTTACATCTTTGGCAAGTTCTAATGTAAACTCTGATTCGACAGTGTCTTTTAGTTTACAGTGTAAAGAACCAATAGGACATTATTAAGCACAGCGATTGGGAGACGCATACAGTAGATGTGCAAGATTACCAACCAAATTTGTATTTTGGAAAACAAACACAAAAAACTAGTCGAAATGGAATAAATTTTGTTTGACAGATAGTGCAATCAGCTACTGCTTCCAACTGAAATTAGGTTTTTCATATTGCGACTGCTACTGATATGTGCAAAGAATAGTGGAATATCTGTGACACGGGAGACCAAAAAAAAAAAAAAAAAAAAATTAATAAACACGCAGAAACCACTCAGGAAAAACGCACTGGTGCCAAAGGTGTTGTACTGACTATTATTGTGTATTATAATATTCGTTGTGCGGTATAGTTTACGATGTAAAATTGATAAAATACAAAGTACTGTTTTTATACATATTAATGATGCCGCTGTAGAAGTTTGAGTTTGATATCTGCAGAATTTTTAACAGTATTTTTTAATCATTAAAGTTAACATATGTTCTTCCACAATCGACGTGCTACAGTGTAAATCTGTATAAATTTATAATTATACTTCAATGGTTTGTCTCTTACTTAGTTTTTATTTCAGATCAGGTATATTTTAGTCAAAAGTGGGTTCACTTCAAATTTCGTCTCAAATATCTTCGTTAATATTAGTTGTATCGAAGAACTGTACATCATAAAAGTTCTGCGAAATATGATTTCCGATCTGTTATTTTCATGCGCTTTTGCCGTTCGAGCAAAAATAGTGAAGATATTCAAGTTTGTTTATTATGTTTTTCACGTCTCCTGCTAACCCTGAGTTTCTAACAATAAGTTCCGTCCGCGACGGATACTATAAATAGTAATTAAAATGCTGCTTGCTTGTTGTTTTAAGAGGCTTAACATCGAAGGTCATCGGCCCCTAATTAAAATTAATGAATTCATTAATTAATCAGTTATGTTAAAATGAGCACCAGCTTTGTTATACGGTGGATGCCTGGGATGACACTCAGGGCCGGACATAAAATAATAAAAACCGATTTGAGCTGAATATTTCCGAGTGTCGTCGGAAACAAGAGTATGGAATTCCACAGAAATGATCTGTTTTTCTCTGGCTCATGCTACAGATCTGACGTTTTGAAGAGGCCACTTCCGGGTGACCTTGAGACTAGTTAATGATCAGCTCTTGAAAGACTTGTTTCCGCTTGGATGTGTGGAGTGCTGTCGGCGCTGTCTGGAAACATAGTCAAAAGAACCAGTAATGGGTACTGTATGTACAAGAAGGTTTGGAAAAAGTGCTGCGGGTTTTACTAAACACTACGTCCTCTCAAAGTATTTTGCAAGAAAAAGTCTCTCTCCTCTCTCTTGTTTAATGAATGTTGCTTTAGCCATATTGGAAAGTTATGTTATTACTTATCAGTGTCCCCAATATAACAATGTTTAGTGTCCCTAGAATTATCCGTCTTTCTTCACTTACACTAGAGGGTCGCATTTTGGCTTGGAAAAGAGGAATGATCCAAGTAATGATACAAGCTCGTAACTTCTAACAAATACAAGCCCACTATACCGGAATTTCTTCCCTCATTATTATTTGTATTTATTTATTTATTTATTTATTTATTTATTTATTCGTGGCCTTTCCTTAATAAATTGAGGTTGGCTCACTTTTACGACTGGATGCCCTTCCTGACCCAACCGTATGTGGAGGGATGTATCCACTATTGCGTATTTCTGTGTCTGTTGGTAGTGAGGTGTGTTGTCTGAATATGAAGAAAAGTGTATGAAGACAAACACACCACTACCCAGTCCCCGAGCCAAAGGATGTAGTCGGCCCGGCCAAGAATCGAACCCGGGGCCCTGTGAACCGAAGATAAGGACGCTGAACAGTCAGCCAAAGAGATGGACTGAAGAGCCGAAGTATTATTATTATTATTATTATTATTATTATTATTATTATTATTATTCGTTTTACGTCCCAGTAACTATTCTTACGGTTTACGGAGACGCCGAGGTCGAGACGGTAAATCTACCGACACGAGGCTGGTATGATTGAGCACCTTCCTCCACCACCACCAGACTGAGCCTTGATCGAACAAGCGAACTTATGCTCAAAAGCTTGCATTCGGGAGATAGTGGCTTCGAATCCCACTGTCGGCAGCCACGAAGATGGTTCTCCATGGTTTCCTATTTTCACACGAGCAAATGTTGGGACTGTACCTTAAGGCCGCGGCCTCATTTCTGCCCACTCGTAGCCCTTTCCTATCCCATCGTCCCCATAAGACCTATCTGTGACGGTGCGACGCAAAGCAAATTAAAAAAAAAAAAAACCTGTCCTCAGAACTGGCGACCTCACACTGGGACAAATATTGGTATCCAGCTTTCTGTAATACAGTTACTGCTAGTCTGAAGAAACGCCGTATATCATACTTCTAAGGGTTGTGGTAGAATCAGCAGTCCTTTCACTCTAATCCCGTTATCTCACAGGCTGTTAGAAGGGTTTCCTGGGCCACTTACTTATCTACGACCATAAATCTCGTAGTACGAAATAGTAAACTCATTTAAAAAGCTTGTAAAACACTGATATTGTGAGCGTCTGCTCGGAAGATAACGGTTGATGTCCTCATCATAGGCGGGCTTGAAGTGGTGGTTCCGCCGACCACCAGACAAGCACGAAGCGTGCATGTTCATCTCCCTCCTGGATTTCGTCAGAAGACGAGGTATTAACTAGACACAATGAAATGAAGGCTTAATATAACCTGAGTAATTCTTAGGCTATGAGCGCAGTAGTGGCCCAACATGTCGGCGTAAAATAGTTCTTTATGGCTTAAATTCAGTGTCTGTAGTGGCCAAAGCTGTTTGCCGCCAATATTCTCTATGTGTCAGCAGAATATGTCTGTGTACCGGATTTCTTTAGGTTAAATCTTAGACAATTCCCACCAATTTCTTGGCGTAGGTTGATTGATATTCTTTCTTTCTTAATCGTACTCAGCGAGGGATCCCACCTCTACCGCCTCAAGTGCAGTGTCCTGGAGCGTGAGACTTTGGATCGGGGGTTACAGCTGGGGAGGAGGACCAGTTTATCGCCCATTGGCCTCATCTGCTATGCTGAACAGGGGCCTTGTAGGGGGATTGGAAGAGTCAAGAGGATAGAAGAGGAAGGAAGCGGCCTTCGTCTTAAGTTAGGTACCATCCTGGCATTTGCCTGGAGGAGAAGTGGGAAACCACGGAAAACCACTTCGAGGATGGCTGAGGTGGGAATCGAACCCTCTCTACTCAGTTGACATCCCGAGGCTGAGTGGACCCCGTTCCAGCCCTCGTACCACTTTTCAAATTTCGTGGGAGAGCCGGGAATCAAACCCGGGCTTCCAGGGGGTGGCAGCGAATCACACTAACCACTACACCACAGAGGCGGAGAGGTTGGTTGATATTTGCTGTTAAATCTGTGCGGTATTACTGTCCTAGAATAAAAATGAATTATTTCGGAATTTTCTACACATTGGTCGACATACATAATCGGGAAGTATTAATGAAAATGAAAACCTACAACCTGTTTTCCAGTCTTTGACAGGGTCAGGGATGGAATGAATGAACCATATATAGGCTATTATTACAATGGGGTCGCCACTCCCAAGGTGATTTATTAATGACTGAGAAATGCTATGAAGTGATAATGGGTTGTGTTGCTGGAATGAAAGATGACAGGGAAAACCGGAGTACTCCGGGGAAAAAAACCTGTACTGCATCCGCTTTGTCCAGCAAAAATCCCACATGGAGTGACCGGGATTTGAACCACGGTATCCAGCGGTGAGAGGCCGTGGAGGCTCAGAAGATTTAATATTTTTGTTTTATTTTACTATTTGGTTTACGGCGCACGGGCGCAGACAGATCTTATGGAGACGATGGCCTAGGAGTGGGAAGGAAGCGGCCATGGCCTTAATCAAGATACATTCCCAGCATTTGCCTGGTGTGAAAATGGGAAACCACGGAAAACCATCTTCAGGACTGCCGACAGTGGGGTTCGAACCTATTATCTTCCGAGTGCAAGTTGATAGATACGAAACCCAAACCACACAACCATGTCATTGTTCTTGTTATCTGATGGCGCATCCCGGTTACCGTGCAAAATTAAAATTAACCCAGCCATAGTATCCGTTCCAGTAGAATTCCACTTTCGTTGTTAGATACCAGCCAGCAGAATCGGAGTGTCGAATTTCTTAGGCAAATCACCTAGATAGCACTACACCAGAAGGCCTGCTCCTTGGTAGCTGAGGCCAAACGATGATGGTGATGATGATGATGATGATTATTATTATTATTATTATTATTATTATTATTATTATTATCTCTTACATCTTACGTATAGGATTTCGATTAGGAAACCACGAGTTAACGTTATTTCGAAATGTTGTATAGTTATGTAATTTCTCATTGTTGAAAACATGCCTCATCAAATATTGAACCACGGCCGACTTGATGTGTCGCTCTAGCTAGCGCTGCGAGAGATCCAGTCGGCCGTGATTGAACGAACGGAAAAGGAATAACTTCAACATAAGAGAAAGTAACCTTTAGTTTTAGGAAGTAGCTAAATGAAAATATATTTTCTAACACCACGTATAATTAATCTGGGCATTAAAGGGTTAACAGGTTCAGAGAAGGGCGATGAGTAGCCTAATTATGGCGTGACTGAGTTTGGAGAAACGTTTCTATCCTCATCAAACCGGGTGAGAGGCACTTAGAACACTGCTGTCCATTGGCGTTAACTGCCGTATTATCGCAGCTTGCTGGACTCCAGCGTCGTACTTAAAATATGCAGGCTCACACACGTTAGTTTCTTCTGAGAATATCATGACACATCGCCCAAGTATGAGGCCTTGATTGCCTGGCGCGGTAAATGGGGCATTTCCGAACGTATTTTTGGTTCATTCTTGTTTTTCCTTGGCTAAGATCAGACTTAATAGGCTGTAATCTCGTAGGTTACTGTGGAGGGAGGGGACAACGGCGCCTTGAATATTCCCAAAAGAATTAAAATTCCTTGCACGAATAATTTTATTTGTAAAGACAAGTAGGTAGAAGAGAGGTACCGCAAGCGGCAGCACGTCCTCACCTATGGAGATTTAGAGTATTTGGTCAGTGGGAATACCGATGTTGACTTAAATGTTCTGCATCTCTAATACGAGGGTTGGAGCATAAATCATGGAACTGTTCTGTTTTTTTACCAGAGAAGTCGAAATATACAGATGGGAGTGGTGAGCGTTGAAGGTGCTTTGGAATGTATCAGTAATGCCGAGTAGGTTTACCAGGTGTAGGATATAAAAAGAGGAAAGTGTTACAAAACGTTTATTATTATTATTATTATTATTATTATTATTATTATTATGAAAATGAAATATCGTATGGCTTTGAGTGCCGGGATATCCCAGGACGGGTTCGGCTCGCCAGGTGCAGGTCTTTCTATTTGACACCCGTAGGCGACCTGCGCGTCGTGATGAGGATGAAATGATGATCAAGACAACACACACACACACACCCAGTCTCCGTGCCTTTGGAATTCACCAATTAAGGTTAAAATCCTCGACCCGGCCGGGAATCGAACCCGGGACCCTGTGAACCGAAGGCCAGTACTCTGACCGTTCAACCAACGAGGCTGGCATTATTATTATTATTATTATTATTATTATTATTATTATTATTATTATTATTATTATTAACAAATCCATCGCAGTTGGTAAATATCCCGGTGGGGCAATGATCACATACAGTAGTGTGATATAATAAAGTTAAAACATTATTACCCAACAACAACAACAACAACTAGGCCTACTACAAGAGTACAACAAGCAATTCCATAGAAAGGAAATATTACAAGAAATACTACTTCTAAATCCAGCATCAGCATATACAAATTCACACACAACTTATGTATTTCCAGTGCTTAACACTACGGCTTACAAGTTACAGGTTTATTCTCAGATAATACAGTAATCTTTACGGTAAGCCCTGAAAGTAGCCCCCTAGATTGTCCATAACACGTTGTCAACGGTGCGGCAGACGGCTGATACCACGTGCAGTCTCATGTTTAACACTGTATTCTTGCGTGCCAAACCGTCTCCCACGTGATAGTTCTTTCATTTGGGGGATGAGGCCTGAATCACACGGAGAGAGGTCCGATGAATATGGCGGGCGTTCCAATACTTCCCACCCTCTGCGCTGAAGTTGCCTGTGTGCCTGTCTATGGATGGTTCGTTTGTCAATGTCTCTTTCAGCTTGTAACTCAAGGAGGGTCCATCTTCAGTCCACGTCCACACACTGGGCAATTACTGAACGTTACACATCAGTCTATACACTAGATGTAGCAAGTCTTCAGAACCTTCGCACGTCGCTGGTTGTTTCACGTCCGTGCTGAAATGCTGCTGCCCTTTTCGCAACGATTCGGTACGGAAAGGTCATTATTCCCCACAGCTTCCTCAAGCTGTGTGTGACATTGTTTTGGTATTGTGACCCCGGCGAATGGCCGGTTTGATGTACGCACGCTGTTCTTGCCTCGTCACTTCCATTCTGCGCGGAGCCTGACTCACTACTGCAGTCCCATCACCCTGTGCGTGGTACCTGTCCAACGCAGTGTTGCCAACTTATATTTTCAAGATCCGCTAAATACTACTAAAAATCCGCTAAAATTCCGCCAGAAAACCGATCTCAATTAATGAGTAATAATAATAATAATAATAATAATAATAATAATAATAATAATAAATGTCTGCACTCACCTGATCTGTGAGTTTCACTGGGATTAACCCCCTGTCTGCGAGCCGGCGAGCTAAAACTTGTAGGCGTTTTAGTGCCGGGTGCAAACTAGGTGAATCCCCTACCTCAAGGGCCACAGACAAAACAGGCCAGTTCACTAAACGGTCTTCCTTCATAGCATAAATATAAATGCTACTCTCTCATAGTTTCATTATCTGTCGTCATTCGTCAATTAAGAGAAAATTACCCTTTCCTCATCCATTACAAATAAATAATACCATGATCTCATAACATCAAATCCAAATAACATATTTTCCTCATGTGACTGCTAGCTCCTGATAAGAAATACGGAACAGCATGGACACAGACTGGAATACACATTTTTTTTAAAAACGTAAAATGGATAAAACACTAAATTCCGCTATGACAAATCTAAAATTCCGCCAAAAATCCGCTGTCCGCTAAATTATATATTTCTCCGCCGACAGTCTTCTGATTCCGCCAAATTTAGTGGAAAATCCGCTAAGTTGGCAACACTGACCCAACGCAGCGCCATCTCAGGCTGTTTTCATGAACTACGAATGCCATGCTTTCCTGGAATATGACCGTTGTATGGTAGCACCGTGTAATCGAACCCAGACTATTCGGAAGTGTTAGCTACTGTGGTGCCTGGTACAGTGATAATAAATCGACAACGAAGGCGACGATCAAGAGTTAATTGTGACCAGCACTAATGATATACCCAACATGTTCATTGCATATTGTGCAGCTGAGAGAGCTGTGCAGCAGGTGTTGTATTGTTGAGGAAACCTTATCTCGGGAGTACAGTAGAGTAGAGGGAAGAACTCCATGCGGGCGGCAGTTGGTTGTTGGACCCTTAATTAGGAAGCCCTGCTCAGGGAACTCAGCATGGTCTCGGGTGAACTGCGCGTGTGTTGGCCTTTAATATACCACTTCCGTACCATGAAAGGGGGGTGTAACTTCTCTTAACCTTATATAATATACTGCCTCTGTACGACAGAATGGGGTAAAATTCACACCTCGTTTCACGTTCTCTGCGTGGTAAAAAGTCGTTTATACTTATTATTTGTTCCCATCCAAACAGGATTTTAAATTCTTCTGCATATACAAGATCACAGGTAATACATTTGGTGATTACCCGACAAAATTCTGTACAAAACTCAGCCGTAGGCGCACAAGAGAGATTCGGTATGCTCAGCCATCTAGTAGGCCTAGAGTAAACTGGAACGTCGAAATTGACGAGCAAGCAGCCAGATGGCGTCAGATTAAAATGCTTGCTTGCGGCAGCCGCGTGAGTTGATTATGCGAGTTATCGGTCTTGTCCGGAGTCAAGCCAAGTGTACAGCAGCCGTGTTTTGTGATAGTTAACAGTCGTGTGTTCGAACCTGTCTGCATAGAGTTGCTATGTGAAGTGACGGTGGTGCGTGCGAAGCGAAGAAAAAGGTGATGTCTGTCACTCAAGATTACGGAAGGATCGTCCGTTCCAGAATGACACCAGACAGAACAAGACTTTTGAAAATTGCCACTAATTATTGATATGTTGTCATTCATTGTCGAGTATTCTAGGGAGAGAGAGAGAGAGGGGGGGGGGGGATGATCGGGTCATCTTAGATTACATTTACCCTATGAAACGGTCAATATTTTATTCGTAACAGTATGTTCGAGTGTTTATGAAATCTCCCTGCTAGAATGTTCAACTACAGTATTTCCACACTGTGTACGAAGAACTAGTATACTATTTTCGTACGTTACATAAGTTGTGTGTGGTAGCCTGAGTGTTTACTACCTGCATCTGTTGAATACTGTCGGGGAAGATATAGTGTGCCAGGGATTAGGAGGAGGATTATGGTGCTCTGGCGACAGATTGGAGCCATTGTTTATCTGACAATACAACAGCTGGACTGTTCCACTGAGTGTTTAGACAATGCCTTTTGGTCTCATTACCTAGCCGAAAACAATCAGCCAATTAATGTGACAGCGTTATTATAGGAATATACTGTGGTTGACTACTGATTGATACTGACAGTGTTACCCTCGGAGACATATTGACGGCAATCTGTGCGTAATATACAGTACAGTATAAGTTACAGGCTTATTTTATGTTGTGCATCTTCGTGAGGAGTCCTGTATATTTTTTTAAGGTTGGTAACATCACCTTGGTATTACGAAGTTTACGGGTACCATGAAATCGAATAGCTTGAATAAATAAATACATTTTAAGGCATTCTTCAGATTAATGAGATCCTTGAGCTTGAATGTTGCTCAGAATTTCAGTGACATCCAGGGAGAAGTCGCTTGTAGCTACATGTATAAACCGTCCTGCAAATGTGAATCGGTTAATCGTGCTTCGTTCTCGGAAGTATTTCAGGAGCGAGAACGCTTTCTGCCATACCGCAGAGTTGCCAACTACTACGGATTTTCAGTACCGGTAGTTTCTATTGATTTCTCACATGTACTACGGTAACGGTACTGATTATTATTACGGATTTCATGAAATCGAAATGCTCTTTTATAAATTCTACATTTCTCCCGCGAACATTAAATAAAATAGTTTCATACATTGGAAACTCGATGTTAGAAAACAGTTCGTGAGAAAATGACGAAATAGCGCCATTTGTCCACAACCTGTAACAGCCATTATAACATCTTTGATGAATGTACATTTTCAGCATATGTATCGGTTTCTGTTCTATTGCCTGTGATTTGGTAATGACTTGCCTGCGCTGATTATTTTCGTCGCATTTTTTTTTGCTGCAAATTTATGTCCTTGAAATTAAGAACAACATAAACTAACAAGAAGTTCCGTAAACGCAAGCAAAATGAAGAGCAGATTGATATTGGACAAAAACGATCTCAAGTTTTGATTTGATTCGAAATTTTTTTAAGAGTGGGGAGTGAGAGATTACTGATTACCCGCTTCAAAGGTTGGCTCCTCTGCCTAAGGTCTTCAAAAATCTGGCAGAATTATTGGCGATGAATGTGGTCTTCAAAGCCTTGAAAGGTTTCCTATCAATAATGAGACATTATTAATGTATTCAGTCATCTTTATGATCACGGGCAAACTCCACATGGGGGAAGCGTTTAGTATGTATCGGTTCAGTCCTCAGCCCTAAGGCTGGTTGGATCCTCAACAGTTCCGCCATCAGCTGTCATAGATGGCCTAGGCATCACTGAAGAGACGTACTAGGTAGTTTCCCGTTGCTTTCCTCACCGAGCCAGAGTGCTATTATACATATCAGTCTGCCAAGCCCACCGAAATGCATGTACCAACCGACGCTATGAGCAACATTTTCACACCATTCATAGCGGGGACTGGCTGCATAAGGAATGGCATTACTAGCATTGCTCATACCTCAGTCACTTTCATATTGTCAAAGCCAAGGATAAGACAGAGATAGATCAATGAAAGTAATACAATTTCTCTACCTAGCCTATACCAGAAGTTCACTGTAAACACTACTGTAGGTCCTGCGAGCAAAGGCCCAGTGTTTAGTCTCAGAATAAATTTAATGTATTTCCATTCCAAAAGTAGACTAGCTGGACCATAACTGTTACTTTTTCAAGCTGGTCTGTATAGCAACACTAATCATTTGTGTTTGTTCTCTTTAGATAACCAGACTTTATCTCTCGTAGTTGAGCTCTAAAACTCAAACATTGTAATGTGTACTTGCCCGGAGGACTTCAGACCTGACTTCGTAATGACGTTCGAATATTGGGGGATGATTGATTGGACCCTGTAATTAGACTTGTTAAAACCATAACGAGGCTGGCTGTACAGTACCGCACGCCCTTGTGATTTATCGTCTCGAAAGACAAAGCTTGTTCATTATACAATATCTCTTGATATGTCTGGTACTACTTTCAGTTGTTCTTGTATTCCATGCCCGCACGATATGTTTGTAAAATATACGGATAGTACAGTGCAGTAAAACAGTTAATTCGAATCGGAAAGGTTGAGAGGAAAAAGCGTTCGATTTCAAATTAAACAATATCACACACCGTACTTGCCTGAATCTCGAATTCAAAACGATCCCTACTGTTTGGTGCTTCCTTGAGTTCCAGTGACAGTGTTGAAGAAATAATATGGAAAAACGTTCAAACAGTTCTGATTTTTTTTTTTTTTTTTTTGCTAGTGTCTGTACGTCGTGCCGACACAGATAGGTCTTATGGCGACGATGGGATAGGAAAAGGCTAAGAGTTGGCAGAAAGCGGCCGTGGCCTTGATTAAGGTACAGCCCCAGCATTTGCTTGGTGTGAAAATGGGAAAGCACGGAAAACCATCTTCAAGCCTGTCGACAGTGGGATTCGAGCGCACCATCTCCCAGATGCAAGCTCACTGCTGCGCGCCCCTAACCGCACGGCCAATTCGCCCGGTAGTTCTGAACGTAACACACAATAAGCTGCACAGTTCCAGAGAACCGGGGTGGCGTCAATGGCGTAATCATTTCATGAGTCCAGACTTTGCCATGTTGTTTTTATTCAAATGTAGAGGATGTCTGATGATTAGACCTGGTTTTTCAGGTGATAAAACAATTTTAGGTGTCTAAAGTAGGCTCATAAATATGAAAAACTAAATTCTAAAATATAGTTCAGGCAACTTCAATTTTACACAATTTTTATAAGGGTTTATCAGGTAAAATGCCATTTATGTTATGCTAAATTAATATATATTCTTTACGGGGAAATATAATAATAAATGTCTGGCTTCATGGCTAAATGGTTAGCGTGCTCGCCTTTGGTCACAGGAGTCTCTGGTTCGATTCCCAGCAGAGTCGGGAATTGTAACCATAACTGGTTAATTTTGCTGGCACGGTGGCTGGGTGTATGTGTCGTCTTCATCATCATATCATCCTCATTACGACGCGCAGGTCGCCTTTGGGTGTCAAATCAAAAAACCTGCATTTGGCGAGCCGAACCTGTCCTCAGGCACTCCCGGCACTAAAAGCCATACGCCATTTCATTTTTTAATAACACATCTCATTCACCTCTTTCCAACAATTATCACAGGATATTATCTGAAATGGTACGACTTGGAAGCCGACACTTTCGGCATAGTGCACACACTAAACAAACGGCCAGTTGAAATGTTTCTCAGATAATTAGATGAAGAGTTTTGTTTCCAGCAGGTCGTTGGAGACTGTCTCCCGCTTCGTGACACAAAGACTACGGTCTTGTTTACTGCGGGAGGTTCTTAAGAATTTCCGGACAGTGTGGTTTACAGCTTCCCGATTTTAACATTTTGTTCGGAAAGTATTTCAAGAATATACTCTTCAAGATACTGAAAGCTAATGGGCGAATACTTTAGTTTCTTGGAATAAATGAAAAGCATTTTAATCGATTTAGGAATAAAATACAGGAATTATAGGAATATAGTCAAATAAAGGCCCTAACGTCAATACTGTAGTCATCTGACGGGAAGTCGTGTGGGTATGAAGTAAGAGGTGCGAGGGGTGAGTATGGCCTGAAGTATTTGGTATGGCTGTCGCGCATGCTTCTGTCTCAAGTCTCAAGACTTGACAATAAACATCGGTTGGCTCTTACGAATTGAGGTGGTGTCGTGAAGTTCCAAAGTGGTAGTGCATTTGTGCTTTAGTTGTACATCTACTATAATTAATAAGTACTTCATAATGAACAGCTTAATAAAGAATAGTCTGTGCCGTAGCTCGCATTATCTGTCACGACTGATGTTTGTAGCTAAGAGTATAGAATCTGTTACTCGTGTCGTTCCTACAAGCTGTCGCGATTTCTCGTCAGACGCGGACCGTACATGAAACGTGTAAATACAACTGCATTTTAAGTTATCTCTTCAGGAAGAAAATAGTTTTTTTTTTTGCCTCAAATCCGAGGTGTACTGATAATTTTAATGGATTAGAGCAGGGCCTCTCAAACGCCCAAAATCTCACGCGTGCAGATCGAGGCGCAAGAGCTCTGGGCACTGTGCATCGGTGCCGCTCGGCATGGCTCGGATCAACGCTTCGTCTCTGGGCTACTCGGCTAAGCTCGGCTCTACTCGGCTGAACTCATCCCGGATTTGGAGCGCCACGGCGCAAGTGGGGCAGAGGGAGACAGGCGGAGCGAGCGAGACAGGTGTGAGGAAAGAGAAAGTAAGCGTTATTGCTCCAAATCGAGGAGTGGGGGGGGTCTGCACTCTGGTCAACCAAGTCAAATCGTCTTTTGCACCGTGCACAGTGCATGCACCACGCGCATGCACCCTGAGAGGCACTCGTTGCAAACAATTACAAGGAAAATCTCGTTGCATTGTTTTAAAATATCTACCCGAATTGATTTGTCATGCTTTTATAAAGCCGGGGAGCATTTGAAACTATATAAAACCACAGCACAACAGCCCTGAAGTGCCGTGGCCTACCAAGCTACCGCTGCTCAGCCCGAAGGCCTACAGATTACGAGGTGTCGTGTGGTTATTCGGTCGTTATTCTTGGCTTTCTAGACCGGGGCCGCTATCCCACCTTCAGATAGCTCCTCAATTGTAATCACGTAGGCTGATTGGATCTCGAACCAGCCCTCAGATGCAGGTAAAAATCTGACTTGGCCGGGAATCGAACCCGAAGCCTCCGGGTAAGAGGCAGGCACGCTACCCCTACACAGCGGGGCTGGCTTTGAAACTATATTCGAGGTTATGGAATCGAGCGAGTTGTTACGCCATGCAGCTGTTAGCTTAAATTCGGGAGATGGTGGGTTCGAACCCCACTGTCAGTAGGTCTGAACAGGGTTTTCCGTGGATTCCCCATTTCTAGATCAGGTAGATGTTGAGGCTGTTCTTTAATGAAGGCCACAGTTGCTTCCTTCCCAATCTTAGCCCTTTCCTATACCATCGTTGCCACTGTGGTGTTATGACGTAAACTCAACATTTAAACAGTCGGGTGTTGTCGAATTGGTCCGACGGTTAGCACAGGGGATGGGGTCGAACTGGTCCGACGCTAAATATAAAAACCAAGGACTGAAGAAGCCTTATAGTCCGCTCATATATTATACCAACTGTCCCAATAAAATGATACAGGGCAATATAGCAAATATATGTAGCTGCCTTTCGGCCTTGTCCAATTACGTGTATAGTATATAGGTAGTGGCCTTTAGGATAGGTTATATTAGGATCGCCACGTTTGTCTCGATTGTGTCTTGTCACCTTTTGAATATTTAAATCCCTCAAGAACTACTAACTTAAAGCCCCTCTCACTTAACATGGAAAACATTTTACACTTCTGCTAGTACTACACTGCACTGACACTGAGTCTAGAGAAATGAGGCAGGTTAGGTTATTAATACATTCGGGGATTTCTGACTCTACCATCGGACCAGTTCAACCGCAACCTTTCCTTATACAACAGAAATATCTTCGGAATGTCTTGACCAGTTACCAGTTCGGTTCTACGTAAACAGTCAGACTATTGGCTTATCGGAGAGACTAATGGCGCTTGAATAATAATTTTCCTAAACTGGCGTTTGTGCTATGATGAATTGTGCATTTTGAGTTCTGTTTCCTGTGCTCATCATTGTAAGTTTATTTACTGGGCCACTAAATATTGTTGTCACGAACCACGTGATGTTGCCAGACATAGACGCATGTAGCAGCATATTGAAAGCGAGGGACTCTTGTTTCCTGTCGGGAACATGAAGGCGCGATGGAAATGTCTTGGTTACTGGCTAGTATTGCCTCCTCCAGACTGCAGTTTCCATCCAGCAGTTGTCCTTACGGAGAGCGTTTTGGGCGGGAAGGCATGCGGCCTAATTGTGTGAAGTGAACTTACACGATGGCCGGCCGCCACGAGGGACAGGAGAGGCGGAGGGGCGAGTTACAACAGTTCTACCAACACTGGAAAGCAGTCGGGTCGTTGAACTGCTCTAACATGTAGATTTCATAATTGCGAGGAATTGAATGAAGGGAAATGAGATCCAGCTGTGACAGGTGGTGCGTACTGAGCAAGTGTGACTGTTGAGGAAGGACGTGGTAAGGCGTACGCAGCTCACGTTTCGAACGCTCGTGAAACTTCTGAATGAACAGACACTTCGTCGATTTCAAAACCTGGACCATCAAAAGGGAAGCTCGCATGACCATTGATATGAACCAGTCTGAAATGCAGCCATCTAAGCAACTTTTCCCATATTCAGACTTCCCCTGTGGGTGGGGGCGGTAGAATAACACCCACGGTATCCCCTGCCTGTCGTAGGAGGCGACTAAAAGGGGCCCCAGGGGCTCCGAACTTTGGAGTGTGGGTTAGCGACCACGGGGCCCTCAGCTGAGTCCCGGCATTGCTTCCACTTACTCGTGCCAGGCTCCTCACTTTCATCTATCGTATCAGACCTCCCTTGGTCAACTCTTGTTCTTTTCCGACCCCGACGGTATTACGTATGGAGGCCTAGGGAGTCTTTCATTTTCACGCCCTTCGTGGCCCTTGTCTTCCTTTGGCCGATACCTTCATTTTTCGAAGCGTCGGACCCCTTCCATTTTTCCTCTCTGATTAGTGTTATATAGAGGATGATTGCCTAGTTGTACTTCCTCTTAAAACAATAATCACCACCACCACCACCACCATATTCAGACTATACTGCCATCTATAGCTCATTCCATGTTAAGAAAACGGTATTGTTCTTATGACAACAGCGTTGCCATTATGAACGGCTCTGGCCAACATCATCACCATCATGGGAAAACGGCGGCACATACATTTGTGAAATTCAGTATTTAAGCTCAAAATAAAAAGCGGAAGAAACTAAGCTGCACGTGATTTTTATGAACGAAAGGGGACGGGGGATTTGCAGGCGCTATTTTTGGTTTGTACAGAACCAGATGTAAACTACGGCACATTAAAACCTCAGCATTGAAGTGTAAGGCAAATTGGGGGAGAAAATAGACAAATAATTTTTATGGGCTCGAAAGTTGAGAAATGCATTTAATTGCATTTAATAAATTTCTCCAGGCAATAAAGTGGCAGAGTGTTGGCCTCCAAGTCTCAAAATCGCGGGTTCAAACCGGGCGGAGGTAGTCGAATTTTTTAAGTATGGAAAAAAGTCATATCCGACACTGCATATTGTGCGATATCGGCTGGTAAAAGATCTCTGGTGACTTATTTGCTGTTTGCGCGATAAAATTAATTATAAATCAGCCGTAGATCTCCCAAGAGAGAACAGTGTTTTTGCCATCTTGTTGACCAAAACGGTACGTCGAATTATTTTTTTACAAGATGATTTACGTCACACCGACACAGATAGGTGTTATGGCGACGATAGGACAGGAAAGGGCTAGGAGTGGGAAGGAAGCGGCGGTGGCCTTAATTAAGGTTCAGTCCCCCCGCCCCCCCCTCCCCCCCAGCATTTGACTGGTGTCAAAATGGGAAACCACGGAAAACCATCTTCAGGGCTGCCGACAGTGGGGTTCGGACCCACTATCTCGCGAATACTGGATACTGGCCGTACTTAAGCGATTGCAGCTATCGAGCTCGGTGCGTCGAAATTGACAAGCAGGCAGCCTAGGTGATATCGAATCAGAATGCCTGCACATGGTGGCTGTGACCATGCGAGTCTTCTTCTTCGTCCGTTTCTGCCCATCTGTGGAGGAGTGTAATCACTGTTGCGAGTTTCAGTGGTGGTTGGTAGTGTGTGGTGTTTTGTTTTGAATAAGAATATGAAACACAAACACCCAATCCCCGAGCCAGAATAATTAATCAGACGCGATTAAAATTCCCGACCCGTCCTGAAATCGAACCCAGGACCCTCTGAACCGAAGGCCTCAACGCTGAGTATTCAGCCAAGAACGAGCGATCACTGTTTTGTCGCAAAAGTTTCCTCCAACTCTGCCGATCTAGTGCTTCTCTATTCCAATATCCCGGTCTGTTTCAAGTGCCATCGCATCCTTGGTCTGCCTGTCTACTATGGGTGAAGTGGAAAATATTTCAGTTTGAGGGGATGTAGATATTTTAGTTTCTTTATAGTATTATAGTACTAATGAACACTGTAATTTGATGTTGTTTACAAATCACCCATGAAAATTTCCTCCTTACAAGCTGCAAATATATATATTTTTTAAAGCAGCTCCGAAATTTGAAAAGTAATTTTGCGCTGTTGAAAACTACTGTTGCATGCTAATAACCCTGAATAACCTGTTAAAACGTTGCTAATAAGTGGGCAAACCTTTTCGAATTTACTTTGAACAGAAGAGTTTTGGAACAGTACTTTGTTTTGCCCGCAATTGGTTGGACTTGAACTGCCTCCTGTATGCCGCAAGTCCTTCAATTCAATCTCTTCGCTTGAAAAGATGATTTGTAAATTAACTCAAGTTGAAATGCCAGGTTTTCAAGTCAAAATAGGTTTTTTCTTTCTAAAAGTGACGACACAATATATAAAGAAATAACTGCCTCCAACAGTCGATATAACACTCGGGTAGTACGTTATCTTCTTCTTAAGCCGTCGTCTCCAAACGGAGGTAGACGATCCACACGGCCAGCTCCGATTTTGACGTTGCAGCCATGCCATGTGGACTTATTGGAATATCTGTCAGAATCTTTAATGCAGTGGTTTCCCGTTGCCTTCTGCATCCTAATGCCGTTGACCAAACTGGTTCCTCCGCCTTTGGGAACAATTTCTTGTCCCCAGGACAATAGAGCGCCCTTACCCATCCCCGCACATTCACTCTCAAAGAGACTGTTGGCACTTGGTATTGGGGATCTCCTTATACCGGGAGATAATCTGTTCCTTCATTCGTTAGCCGCCTGCATATAAAATATTATTTTTACATGCAGTCGTCTCCCCCTCTCTACCGCGGGGAGGTGAATGTCAGGATTTCACCGTCATTGAAACAAGGACCAAATGGCATTTCCTTGTTTCTCTAGCCATAGCATAATGTTAACTGTTGGCATCTCCTACCAAGGAAGAGAAAGATTTTTAATGTTTTGTCTCCTCTCTTGCAGATAAGGACCGATGCCGAGAATTTGTTATATAGGGTGACTTGACCTCTTGGAAGTAATTTTCTCGGAACTAAATAAGACACTGATAAGTGTTATCATTTGTGTCATAGCGGAACTAAGAACTTCAGATCTCTCTATTTAATGAACTGTAGTCAGTGCACTACCAGTGTGTACCGATAACATCAGGAGATTAATGCCGATGGCGTCTCGGCCTTAAGTGAGATGTGGGCGGATATCCTTCATCATAATACCAGATGAATGACAATTATGTGGCATTCAGGTAAAAGGGCATTAATCGAATTTTACTTATTTTCATGTTAAGATGACTAGCAGTCCAGAGAGTAAAATTTCGCAAATCCTAGCACAGTTCTTGTACCACCACGTCAGAAGTACGCAAATAGTAGCCAATAAATCCATCATTTTGATAAAATAAAGAATTTATTTTGAAAATACATTGCATACCTGTCAACTTTCCCGATTTAGGCGGGATACTCCCGATTTTTGACAGTTTTTCCCGCCTCCCGATTATTCTATTATTTCTCCCGATTTTAGCTTATTTTTTGGTGAACTCAAACATTTTTCAAATCCCGCCATTTCAGTATTGTACGCCAGTGGCTGGAAGTCCTTCGCTCATTGGCCGCTTTCAAATGAAATATCGACGTTTTTTAATACGAGAAATGTGCGCGAACGTGCGATGTTTATTGAAACCTGTACGCTATATCGCAACGCGTATATCGATTGTAAATTTCTCGTTCTCGTGTGCTATCTTCCTGTTCGTTCACATCAGTCTAGTCGATTCTAGAGACTACAGTATAGTCGCTAGATTTGGAGTCTAGTTTAGTAATTTAGTGACAGAATTTCAAAGGTAATGACTAGAGACTTTTCTAGAGATTTCAGGAGCCATTTGGAGACAGTTCAGGCGAAATTTACTCCTGTTTTGCGCAAAAAATGAATAAGCAGTTTTGACCAATTGTATCTCCTGATTTTTCCTGATTTTCATATCAAAATCTCCTGATATTTGGTTTTGTAAAGTTGGCAGGTAAGACATTGTTTATTCTGCTTTCCACATAATTGGAGATTGGCTAAAATAACAAAGCTTACAAAAGTATGTCCATTTATGTTAATTGCCATTCAATTTATTTTATTTTATTTTATTTTATTAGCTCAGCATATGCAGGGTGGTCGGAAACAACATACATCGGGTATATAAGCGTTAGAGGGTTGGTCATACTGATAAATCATTTAAAAATAATTCGATATCTCACTTTTTGTCATTTTATCAGCTTCTGAAGTTAGTCAATCAGATCGCTTCGCGGGCGATTCAGATGGGCTTTGCGAAGCGGTGTGTTCTTAAATCTGCATGTGACATAAGACGATCAACACGATTACGGGATTACGAGATCAAATGATCAAAGATCACACGAATGGAAACGGACCGGTAACAACATCTGGTCGCAAGAACGTAAAGAAGCCCATTCCGAAAGGCTGAACAAATACTGGGCTGATCGAAAGAAGAACCAGAAACGAATGATTAACGTGGTCCATAGTAGACCCTAACGGAGCAAGAAAATAAGTAAATTGAATAATAATAATAATAATAATAATAATAATAATAATAATAATAATAATAATAATAATGTTCGCCTCTGTGGTATAATGGCTAGTGTGATTAGCTGCCACCCTCGCAGGCCCGAGTTCCATTCCCGGCTCTGCCACGAAAGTTGAAAAGTGGTACGAGGGCTGGAACGGGTTTCACTAAGCCTCGGGAGGTCAGCTGAGTGCAGGGGGGTTCGTTTAGCTCCTCAGCCATCCTCGAAGTGGTTTTCCGTGGCTTCCAACTTCCAGGCAAATACCGGGATGGTACCTAACTTAAGGCCACGGCTGCTTCCTTCCCTCTTCCTTGTCTAACCCTTCCAATCTCCTCATCCTCTCACAAGGCCCCTGTTCAGCATTGGAGGAGAGGTCGCCTGGGTGAGGCACCGGTCATCCTCCCCAGTTGTATCCCGGGATCCAAAGTCTCACGCTCCAGGACACTGACCTTGAGGCGGTAAGAAGTGGGATCCTTCGCTGAGTCCGAGGGAAAACCAACCCTGGAGGGTAAACAGATTAAGAAAGAAAGAAAGAAAGAAAGAATAATAATAATAATAATAATAATAATAATAATAATAATAATAATATCCGTTATTGGGTTTCGTATCTTATGAAGTATTCTGTGGTCTGCTTGTCAGTTTCAATATTGCAATTTTACTCCATCTAGGAACGAAGCAGAACTCTTCTAGACAGTTATTTAAGCTGAGTAAAAGCAGATTGTGTCGCCGGATTATTGTTTTTCGTGGTCGATCTTTAAAAATCGACTACCTCGGCCAGGATCGAGCCCCTTTCATTGGGGGTTCTTCTATTTGTTCTTTCAGATATTGAGGTAGCCAGTACATCAGCATAAATGGAAGCTGATTCTACCCCCATGCTTGATGAGTCTCTATTTTTAATGCTTTTCCATTGGCGCATGTCTTACCAATCGTAAAATCTTTCCATCGGGGAAATCAGACGTATTAATAGTTGATTTCACAGTTTATTGGCCATTGAACTTTGCGATTCCAGTGACCGTATCCTCCCTTATTGTCTTACAAATACTCGTTACAGGTCGAGCTCCTCTGACCCGTACATGAGCTTAATTGAAAATTGGCGCAGCCATTCTTCTCCCGAACACAATTGATTGAAGCGATTAGCAGCGTCTAGCCCACTTGGCGTCCAACTTACGGCCCACGTATCTGCGGCTCCTACTGTCATACTTCGATTGACAGTACATCGTGGTGTGTGTGTATGTAGTGTTATCGTAGACAGTGGGAAATAAAGTTATATTCAGCCTTTGCTGGGATATTCGTGAACGACCGGGTGATTCGGAACACAGGCGCTGAAGTATTTTTTTCTACACCGACAATATACAGGTAAGATGATAGGAAGATTTTTAGTAAACATACACCGAATTTGGAAAGTATTGTGGAGTACGCATTTTACTTGGTGTAGCGGTGAAACAAGTGCTTGGACAACGATGAATAGGAGATAGAACGAGGGGCCTCTTGGTCAGCAGTACTCTTAACAGCTAGACCAAAGATTTAAAATCTATACCACTGGGCGAGTTGGCCATGCTGTTAGTGGCGCGCAGCTGTGAGCTTGCATCCGGGAGATAGTGGGTTCGAACCCCACTGTCGGCAGCCCTGAAGATGGTTTTCCGTGGTTTCCCATTTTCACACCAGGCAAATACTGGGGCTGTATCTTATTAAGGCCACGGTCGCTTCCTTCCCACTCCTAGGCTTTCCTATCTCATCGTCGCCATAAGACCTACATGAGTCGGTGCGAAGGTGGTGGTGGTGGTGATTGTTGTTTTAAGAGGAAGTACATCGCAGAGCAAATTGTAATTTTAAAAATGAAAATGAAAATCCACAACCTTTTTCCAGCCATTCGACCGGGTCAGGAATGGAATGAATGAAGCCCCCATCTAGCGGCGAGGATAGCAATTGTTCCAACTGCCGAAGCCTGTCGCACTCCTCTGGGGCAATAATCAATGAATGGCAGATGAAAGGAAATGATATTGAAGAGTGTTGCTGCAGTGAAAGGTGACAGGGAAAACCGGAGTACCCGGAGAAAAGCCTGTCCCGCCTCCGCTTTGTCCAGCACAAATCTCACATGGAATGACCGGGATTTGAACCATGGAACCCAGTGGTGAGAGGCCGGCGCGCTGCCGCCTGAGCCGCGGAGGCTTCAAATTGTGGTAACAATTTTAAAATTTACAATATCTTGTTTCGGGCGCAGCTTTAAATCATTGTAGGTAATTATCGTTCCTTGCAAACCTCTTAAATTCTAACCGAACTGTTTGATCAGATTTCTCTTTTTATTTCATTCCGTTCCGATACATTATGGGATTGACCTCGTCGGTTCCCAGACAATAAACCACAACGGAACGTGGTCTATGGATCATTAATACATCACTAATAACACACACGTCTTTAAAACCGGATAGGAACCGAATGGGACACCTTCTAGGGAGAAATCTTGCTTCCTCAAGCATGACCAAAGAATAGAGAGAGTGGTTTATGATCACAGGTCCACCATTATTGAATATCAGCTATAACTTTTCTTACCTATGATTAACATCGCACTAATGAGAAAATGATTGTCGGTTAAAGAAGAGATTATTTATGTTCAGCATGTCTTTGATGGATATTTGCTCTTTGTTAATCAAATGGCAAGACTCTTTAATAATAATAATAATAATAATAATAATAATAATAATAATAATGCATTTTCCCACAGTATCCTGTAAGAAGGAAGTCGGCTCCCGGACTAAACTATCTTTACATCGGTCTGTTTTCAGACCAACTTTGCTTTATGGGAGTGAACGCTGGGTGGACTCACGATATCTTATTCATAAATTAGAAGTAACAAACATGAAAGTAGCGAGAATGATTGCTAGTACAAAGAGGTGGGAACAATGGCAGGAGGGTACTCGGAATGAGCGGGGGAAAATAAAGGTTAAGTTAGGAATTAACTCGATGGATGAAGCTGTACGCATAAACCGGAGGAGGATAGGTTACGTAGTTAAATAATGGTCTCTGGTATGGAAGGTAAGAGGGGTAGAGGAAGATCAAGACGACGATGGTTAGACTCAGTTTCCAGTGATATAAAGATAAGAGATACAGAACTAAACGAGGCCACTAGTTACAAAAAAAAAAAAAAAAAGGATTATGGCGGTGATTAGTAAGGGGCTGCCTGGCCGAGGCGGTAAAGGCGTGCTCGGTTAGCCCGGAAGGACGTCGGTTCGAATCCCCGTTAGGAAGTCGTAAAATTTAAGAAACGCGATTTCCACTTCCGGAGGTGCACATGGCCCTGAGATTCACTCAGCCTACACCAAAAATGAGCACCAGGTTAATTCCTGGGGGCAAAGGCGGCCGGGCGTCGAGTTAACCACTCTACCCCATCAAGTGCCGAGGTTACGGATAGTGGAGGCCTGTACCTTCCACCCCTCCAAGGGCCTTCATGGCCTGTACGAAGATGACTTTGCTTTTACTTTTCGGTGATTAGTAAACTCAAAGGCTTGCAGACTGAACGCTGAAAGTTATAAAAGTCTATAGTGCTGATGTGTGTGTGTGTGTGTGTGGTTTACGTCGCACCGACGCAGATAGGTCTTATGGCGGCGATGGGGTAGGAAAGGGCTAGGAGTTGGAGAGAAGAGGCCGTTGCCTTAATTAGGGCGCAGTCCCAGAATTTGCCTGGTGTGAAAATGGGAAACCATGTTTCGGGGTGCCAACAGTGGGGTTCGAACCCACTATCACCTGAATGCAAGATCACAGCTGCGCGACCTTAACCGCACGGCCAACTCGCTCGGTTACGAAGAAAATAATGATGTTCGTATTATTGATATAATTATTTTAGAGCAACTGCTTTCTGTTCAAGAAGTGGAATTTGCCCGTTCCGAAACCGAAGGACTTCATTAACATCTCGTCTTCCCATTGATCTAGGATAATAAGAAAGTACTTGCCCTGGTGGACGATCGGGTGGCATCCTTTCAGCAAAATTTAATTTCTTCCTCTTGCCTTAACTCCAGAAGGACGGAATATTGTCAACTTACCTAGAAGGCCGGCTATCTGCGATTTTGACCTATCCCTTGTTTTTATATCCCTAGACGATCCCGCTCAAGCAATCACACAGGTGATATCATGGAATTTCTACGCATTTTGACAACTGTCAAGAACCCTAATCAACAAATTGAATTGACATGATATTGTATAGGCTTTTGGGCTTATGCCGTGTCAAGAAAATAAGGTGAAATTCTTCACGTTTCGCAGAGAACTATGCTTTGCATCATCAAAAGAAATCTCGACTGTCCACAAGAAAGGCTTCTTGCTCTAACAGGCACACTATTTAACATACAAGTCATGCAGATTTTAGCTTATAAATATGGGCAAAGAAACATTTCAGAGCATGCGAGTTGATTATAGCCACCAAGAAGAGCTACTTTTCCATAAAGTATTATAAAACACCCAATTCATATAAAATCTTCAATTCTATAGAAATATAAAATCTGGGGCGTAATGTACGCCGCGCGTGTGTTTGAGTTCGGAAACTTGGTGTGTATGTTTGAGGGTTAATTTTCGCTTAGGTGTGTGTGCGTGTTTTAAGAAGCCTTTCTCGTGCACAGTCGAGATTTCTTCTGATGACGCAGATCACAGTTCTCTGCGAAACGTAAAGAATTTCACCTTATTTTCTTGACACGGCCTAAGCCCAAAAGCCTATACAGTATCATGTCTAAGTACGGGCCGTGAAAGCATCATTGGCAACAACAAATTGAATTGCCAAAAATAATTCTTCGTGCCGATCGCCTACGTGTTATTTGAGAAGAACCATATATTATTTCCATCAGGTTCTATTTGCAGCTGTTTCATTGCTAGAATCCGAAATGGACGGTGAGGCTGGTTTGTGTTTCATCCTCGTCTGGAAATAATTATTTATCTGCCGGGCTGAGTGGCTCAGGTGGTTGAGGCGCTGGCCTTCTGACCTCTAACTTGGCAGGTTCGATCCTGGCTCAGTCCGGCTGTATTTCAACTTGCTCAAATACATCAGCCTCGTGTGGGTAAAGGTTATTGATTTTTTGTAGTATTCTGGATTGTCAGGGTCACCTGTAATTTCAGGCATATTAGTAAAAAAAAAAGAAAAGAAAAGAGGAGTACTCTACTGGAAAAGAAACACTACGAGAAAGAAATCATATCGCAACTGATCATTTAATGATACCGAGTGAATACGTGAAGGAAAAGAAAATAATTAAACGATTTATCACGCACTGTTCTGTAGGCCAGCTGCAGTGATTTCTTCCTTGTTTTGTCCACTCAGTTTATATTCTTTTATCGGAATGACCTCGAGGGAGGGAAAGCTTGGGGGGAAGGAAGACAGACGAGACATTTGTGGGCATTTCATTGCGTTGACTAGCTGGTGCGAGAGGTGGACGGTTTTGTCACGGGTAACGCTGTTCTATTGTTCCCTAGCTTTCCTATAGACTCGGTAGGTTTTATTGTCCTATGTTCCTATTGGTCGACTGTGTTTGGCTGACTATCCCTCTCTTAGTTTAGTTTACTGGGTAGCAGTCTGTCGATATACTTATCTGGAGTGGTGATCGGAATGAAGACAAGTGCTTTGGCAAGTGGACGAAAATATCTTGGTAAGTTTTAATACAGTTGTCACGTTGGAAGTGAAAGACCTTTTGTCCGTTCTTATCGCATCATGGAGCAATGTGCTAGGCCTACTTAGTACCGTTAGGTCGTGGAGTGACCGCGCGCCTTTCGCATCTGATCCCTGTCCATGCATGGCTAACTCCGCTTATGACCAGATAACCAGTACCGTCCTGTAGTAAAAGTTATATATCGTGCAAAATATATTTATTAGGATATATAGGCTTAGTTGTAAGCGAGTGGTTGGTTTAAAAACAAACGTTATTTAAACCTTTCCTCGGAGAACACGCACACGCCTAAGCGAAAATTAACCCCCAAACTTACACGCCAAGTTTCAGAACTCATACACACGCGCGGCGTGCATTACGCCCCAGATTTTATATTTCTATAAATTTGAAGATTTTATATGTATTGGGTGTTTTAGAATACTTTGTGGGAAAGTAGCTCTTCTTGCTGGCTATAATCGACTCGCATGCTCTCAAATGTGCATGACCTGTATGTTAAATACTGTGCCTGTTAGAGGAAAATGACTTGAATGTATTAATCTATCATCACGAATGATGTTTTAAATATATTTATTTCAAGGACATGAATTAATAAAGCAAATTACGACATTTAATGTATACGATAATTCCTAGAAAATTCTATGATAAAGTGCATTAAAATTTACCTATGGTAAAACGTGAATTGTTTGTTACCAAATTAAAATGTAACTATTCCCTACCAGTTGGCTATAAATGACTTGTAAGAGAAGAGAGAGTGGTGCTTTCTTACAGTACATTTTTTTTAAATTTTTTTTTTTTTTATCGCTGGGAGAAATGAAATCTGTGTATTCCCTTAGTTACAAGGAACAATTTAGTTCCACTACCGTCGCTGTTCTATTTTCTCTCATGTAATTTTATGCAAGTTCTGGTTTCAAATAGCCAAAGTCTAGTTGATTAGTAGATAATACAATGCATATTTCTCTACGACTGAAGATAGTTTTGAATGTAAGACAATAAAGGAATGAGTAATTGATATTTAAAAAAACAAACTAGTCGCAAAAATCAAGCGTCGAGATTCTGTTACACGAACACACGCGCGAGGTGTAAATATCCACTCCAGTCAAACGACATGGAGTTTTCAACAGTGTCGTGCGAAATGGCCAAAAATGTTTAAGCATGTGATGGAGTTCCAGATAGAAAGGCAATGAGAACCTGATCATTAAAAACAATTGCCTTTGTGAACAGAAATTGAATTGCCTCGGGTGGATTACACCCCAGCGCATGTGTTCGAGGTTTAAGAAAATATCTAGTGTTAGACTCAAGCGTAAGAGCCTATATAACAATAACATTTTCTACCTTACATTATTATTATTATTATTATTATTATTATTATTATTATTATTATTATTATTATTATTATTATTATTATTACAGCAAAATAAGCTTATTTATTGACACACGGGCCACAGTGAGAATTGATGGTAGAATGAGTTTTTTGTTCGGGGTTCATGATTAGCTCATTGGCTTAGCTGTTTGGTTCCCACTCAGAAGGCCGAGGTTCGAATCCCAGTCGATCCCGGATCGAGATTTTCATCTCAATCACGTGGCGCCAAGAAGGGCATCCGGTCTTGAACCCCTGCGGGTGGGGGACGCACACGAAGAATACACCCATGGTATCCCTGCCTGTCGTAGGAGGCGACTAAAAGGGGCGACCAAGGGATGATCGAATTAGAACCATGAGACTACTTGTCATTAGTACCACCACGCGGGGAACACCGTGAGTAGTACCACTATGTTAGATACACAATAGGTTTGTGATTAGTAGCGACAGTGTGTGAATCCGGGTTGGTTTTCAAGTACCTGTGATTAGTGAGCGACACCATGGGTCTGCCTTGCCTATGATTAGTACGCACTATGTGAGGAACACCACGGGATAGTACGAGTCCTTGTGATTAGTACACCTATGTGAGGAAGGCCATAGGTTTGTGTTACATGTGCGCATTACATTACCTGTGAGTAGTACCATAATGTGTGGAATCCCGTGAGTCTACGCTAATTTTGATTAGTAACCGCACCATGACCATGACAAATACCGTGATTCTACTTTCCTAGCGATAAGTACTATTGTGAGGGGTCGATGACCTGGGAGTCCTTTAGACAACAAGCATCATCGATTCAGGATTGTGCTTTAGAAACATTTACCTGGTCAATGGCTAAATGGTTAGTGTGCTGGCCTTTGGTCACAGGGGTCCCGGGTTCGATTCCCGGCAGGGTCGGGAATTTTAACCTTAATTGGTTAATTTCGCCGGCATGGGGGCTGGGTGTACGTGTCGTCTTCATCATCATTTCTAATTTTTCACGCTTATTGTTTATAATTTACATGAATCATTTACTATTTATTTATTTATTTATCGTATGATGTACACAGAAAGATTATATAAATAAGTATGCAATATATACACAATATATACAAACAGAAGCCTATAGTTCCAAATCAAGCCCTTTGATCCATTTTAAGGCCTCCTCAGTTGCGTTATGAATGTCCTCCAAAGGACCTTGAAATGCTCTCTGTGGACACTCGACAATTACATGGTGGATGGTCTGTGAGGTAGCTCCACAATCACACCCAGGAGACTTCTGCCAGCCCCATTTATAAAGAGTATAGCCGCATCTTCCTTGATTGACTCTAATCCTGTTTAGAGTCCTCCATTGACGTCTGGGTAGATGGAATCCGGGAGGTTGAACATGAGGTAGGGTCACAAGATGTTGATTGGGAACAGAAGACTGTTGCCATTGATGTAACCAGGCGTTCGTGATGGAGAACCCAGATTCTTCCAGTGTAAGTGCAGCGCGCCAGGATGGAGATCTAGACTTAAGTCGTGGAGAGGCAAATTGATTAATATCTTGATGAACGGGGAGGTTGGAGTCCTGGCTGATCTTCTTCCACAATTTTAGAAGAGCTTCAGACCTTCTTAAGCAAGGCGGTGGAATATTGCTGAGTGTAGGCAGCCAGGCCACGTTTGTAGAGCGAATGCAACCAGTTATAATGCGCATTGCTTGATTTAGGTGAGCATCAATCTTCGCAGTATGAGCACTGTTCAGCCAAGTTGAAGCGCAGTATTCGGCAACTGAATAGCAAAGGGCTAGAGCAGTAGATCTCAACACTTGGTTGTTTGCGCCCCAAGAGGTGCCGGCTAATTTTTGAAGGATATTATTCCGACTTTTAATCTTGGCGGCTGTGTTGTTAATATGATGTTTATATGTTAGGGATCTGTCTAATGTGACTCCTAAATATTTTGGGAAGGGACAATGCTGTAAGGATTGATTTCTGATTGTTATTGAAGGCTTGTAGTTGGCAAATTTATTTCTGAGATGGAACACAGATACAACAGTCTTTTGGAGGTTTGGACGAAGACACCATTTTTGGAAATATGTGTCTAGCTTTTTTAGATCTGCTGTAAGTATTTGTTCAACTTCTGGAAAACTTGGTGTTTGACTAACCAGTAGTATATCATCTGCGTAAATAAATTTCCTGGACTTAGTTACTGGTAAGTCAGCAGTATAGAGGTTGAAAAGTAAGGGTGCCAGAACAGATCCTTGTGGAAGTCCATCATTCAGTTTGTAGATTTTGCTTACTGCATCATCCGAGAAGATCTGAAAGTTTCTGTTGCTAATCATATTGCCAATGAGATTTGTAAGCTTGACACAGGGGATGGCAGAGATAAGTTTTAGCAGAAGCCCTTCTCGCCAAACAGTATCATAGGCTGCTGATAAGTCTAAGAATACAGCCATACTAATCTTCCGATTCTCAAATCCATTTTCAATATGAGAAGTCAAAGCAAAAATTTGGTCATCGCAATTTCTTCCAGGTCTGAAGCCAGCTTGTTCTGTGGGAAGGAGATTATTGCTGGTTTCTGAAATCCTATTGTATATCATTTACTGAAAGTTCTAAGATGACAGCGAGGGAATCAGTTGGCTGGAAATGTAAGCAGCTTGGCCTATGCCGTCGACTAGGTCGTAATGTCAGGCTATGCAGAAAGCTTGTAATGGAATATCTTGTAGCTTGAAGGGAGGTGCTGCGAGTGTGATATGAGGGTTAACATTTCCACGACTAAAATGATGTCTAGAGCCCGGATTTTAGGCAGTATTATGTTAGAATGCAAACTTATTGAAGTCTGTAACAATTATACTCTACCCTGCACAACGGTTATGTTATGAGCTTTGCATGAGAGTGAGGGGTTTGGCCGATAAAAACACCTATAATTTATTTTACTGTCGCTACATAACGGAACTAATAATAAAATAAATAAACTATACTTAGTAAACAATTATAAACTTGAAAGATTGGAAGTGCTAGAAAGAAGAATTATAAGAAAAATATTTTTTTTTTTTGCTAGTTGCTTTACGTCGCACCGACACAGATAGGTCTTATGGCGACGATGGGACAGGAAAGGGCTAGGAGTGGGAAGGAAGCGGCCGTGGCCTTAATTAAGGTACAGCCCCAGCATTTGCCTGGTGTGAAAATGGGAAACCACGGAAAACCATTTTCAGAGCTGCCGACAGTGGGATTCGAACGTACTATCTCCCGAATACTGGATACTGGCCGCACTTAAGCGACTGCAGCTATCGAGCTCGGTCAGAAAAATATTACGTCCTCTAAAAACTGCAGAATTTTGGAAATGTAAGAAGTAATAACGAAATTTATCAGAACATAGAAAACATGTCTGTAACAGTACGGAAGAGGAGACTGCCTTTTTGGGACATGTTTACAGAATGGACGACAGTAGACTAACCGGAAAGATCTTTGGAAGAAAAAGTCTACAACCACATGGATTCAAGAGATCAAAAAAGACTTGGAAAGAAACATCAGCGAAGAGGAAGTAATGGAAAGAGAAATTTTCAGGAAGAAAGTTTTAAAGATGGATGGATTTCAAGGAAGGGAGGCAAAGAAAACCGACGCAAAGTGGTCTGAAGAAGGAAAAAAGAATGTGAAACAATAAAATAATATTGAAAGAAAAGGAAGGAACAACAACGAAGGATGAAGAATTGAAATTGGAACGTGGTCCCTGGTAGGCCCTAACGCAATAATAATAATAATAATAATAATAATAATAATAATAATAATAATAATAATAATAATAAGAAAACATTAGTTTGCATTCTAACCTATTACTGTCCAAATGCCGAGGATTATGTCAGTTGGCATGGAACCTAAGAGGATTGAGTATGGAGTAGGAAAGCAAAACTGGAACAGGTGGATTATTTCAAGTATGTAGGATATGCATGCTCACAGTTGCTACCAACGATATTCTGCAAGAAAGAAACTTCTCTTTATCGGCCTTTTTTCAGATAGATTTTACTGAACAGGAGTGAAAGTGGCGGCGGTGGTGGTGATTATTGTTTTAAGAGTAAGTACAACTGGGTAACCATCCTCCATTAACGCTAATCTGAGGTAAACATTCTTCTTCTTCTTCAAGTGCCATATCCGGTTGCCCAGACGTCGGCGATTACTCTGGAGAAAGTTTTTCTGTCTTCTGCCCTAAAAATGAAGGTATCGGCCAAAAAAGACAAAGACCACGAAGGGTAATATAATTTCGTGTGGCTATTTCTAGCCGGGTGCAGCCCTTGTAAGGCAGACCCTCCGATGAGGGTGGGCGGCATCTGCCATGTGTAGGTAACTGCGTATTATTGTGGTAGAGGATAGTGTTATGTGTTATGTGTGGTGTGTGAGTTGCAGGGATGTTGGGGACAGTACAAATACCCAGCCCCCGGGCCATTGGAATTAACCAATGAAGGTTAAAATCCACGACCCGGTCGGGAATCGAACTCGGGACCCTCTGAACCGAAGGCCAGTACGCTGACCGTTCAGCCAACACTACGAAGGGTGTGAACATAAGACTCCCAAGGCCTCAAAAACCTAATACCATTGGGGTCGGAAAAGAACAAGAGTTAACCCAGGAAGGACAGATGTGATAGATGAAAGTGAGGAGCTTGGCACAAGTGGGAACAGTGTGAGGACTCAAAGTGGACGAAGTATGCAGTATATACCTGTACTTTAATAGTGCTCACTTTTCTAAGAAGTGGCGGAGTGAAACATAAATGAAGACCCAAGCAAGTTTTCAGTGAATTTCCGTACTCGTTCCCGTATCCAGATAGATTTAAGCTGAGTGAACTAAAATAGCCGAAATCATGGAAATTCCCTGAAAATTTACTTGCGTCTTTATTTATTGCGTGGATTGTACTGTAATGACCTGTCTTCCAACCCGGAACTTGGACGCTAAGAAACGAGCGATTGAATCTCGGGTATTAATGCAATTGGCTATCACGAACTTAATTTCGTTGTTACGATTTGGTTATGATGGCTCATTTAGTGAATATTAGTTTTCATGTTACGACCTTTATCCCTAGTGAGCTGTAACTTACTTAAGTCGGTTCAGTAACGAGCTACTGAACGTTTAACGGCTGTCAGTATGCAGATTGGCCTCCGGGTTGCATTACGAGCGCTTGCATAATGGATTCACACGTCGCCTTCGTTTGCTCTCGCTCATGTTACAGGAAGGAAGACAGCAAGCCTTATGTTTTCCTTTGCTTCTGGGATTTACCAACCTAAAGGTGTACAATTTTCTTTACAAAATTCATAGACTACATATTTCTACAAGCGTGAATGTTGAAATATATTGCGAAATATAATAGGAGGAAGCGTATTTGTGTAACGCACTGATTCATGTTGAACGAAGATTTTTTTTTTTTTTTGCCAGGGGCTTTACGTGGCACCGACACAGATAGGTCTTAGGCCTATGGCGACGATGGGATAGGAAAGGCCTAGGAGTTGGAAGGAAGCGGCCGTGGCCTTAATTAAGGTACAGCCCCAGCATTTGCCTGGCGTGAAAATGGAAAACCACGGAAAACCATCTTCAGGGCTGCCGATAGTGGGATTGAACGAAGAAGACCACGTTTTCGATATCCTGGAATGCACGTTCGACGCCATGATGCACTTTCTGTCCCCATAATTCCGCAAACACACATTCTACGGAACAAAATTTGCAATATCTGTAGAACTAATTTCTGACATTTAATTTTATGAATTAATTATTAATTGTAATCTTAACATGTCCGATTCCCTGGCTGAATGGTCAGCTTTGAGGCTTTCGGTTCAGAGGGACCTTGGTTCGATTCCCGGTCAGGACGGGGATTTTAATCTGATTATTTATTCTGGCTCGGAAATCGGGTGTTTTTGTTCGTCCCAACACTCTCTTCATATCCAGACAAACTACAGAAACACGCAATAGTGATTACATCTCTCCATATAGAGTTGGCGTCAGAAAGGACATCGGGCCGTAAACAGGGCCAAATCCACACGTGTTTTACTCTTCCAACCGCGATCCAAAAAGGTATGGGGAAAAGCGCAAGAAGATGGTTTTTTTTAATAATTGGCTGGTGTTATGGCGACGATGGGATAGGAACGGCCTAGGAGTGGGAAGGAAGCGGCCGTGGCCTTCAGTAAGGTGAAGCCACTGAAAACAATGTTCAAGGCTGCCGACAGCGGGGTTCGAACCCACTATCTCCCGGATGCAAGATCACAGCTGCGCGCCCCTAACCGCACGGCCAACTCGCCCGGTCAGGAAGAAGATTATAATAACAGTGTTCAATAATGAGTTAACATTGAACTAGTTAATAGTAGACTACTTAAATAGCAGAAGCAGTTAGTCATTGTTGTTCTTCTGGTTCCAAGAACGTCAGGGGGTGATCGGGTTGGAAGGTGGGGGGGGGGGGGGGTTAAGTTCATGTGAATGTCGTTCTTTGAAAAACTGAATCAAAAAGTGTCAGTCACAGTCTGAAATCGAATTTATTACTTCTCTGAGGATTTTAAGCCATATCGACGTAATTTGATTTGAGCTTCTTCTTCAAAATTCCTCACAGGCACGTTAGCTGCGCTTGTGGATCAGTAGTAGTATGTCCGGTTCATGATGCCAAAAAAATCGCGGATTCGATCCTGGCCGATGATTTTGAAGGGCGATCGAAAATCCTGGTACTCCACGTCATTGTGGTAGGATGTTAAAGATTTCTGGTGTCTGACTCGGTGTCACCCGACAGAATTAAATTACAATAGGAACCGTCCAGTAGGATTCACCTTTCATTACTAAATAGCAACACAATCAGAATGTCGAAATTGGTACGCAGGCTACCTCAGGTCTGCAACTCGGTAGCTGAGACCCCCTGTGGGTAGGGTGCAATAGAATGCAACCATGGTATCCCCTGTCTGTCGTGAAAGGGGACCTAGGGGCTTTTATCTTGAGAGTGTGGGTTGGTAACCAGGGGCCCTCTAACTGAGTCAGACATTGCTACCACTTATTTGTGCCAGGATCATCAATTTCGTTTTTCTTATTTTAACTTCCCGTGGTCAGCTCTTGTTTTCTTCTGACCCCGACGGCATTAAATTTGCGAGGCCTAGAGAGTCTTCCATTTTCAGGCCATTCCTGTCCTTTCCCTTTTATTGAAACCTTTATTATTCGAGGTGTCGGACCTCTTCCATTTTCCTTCTGATTAGTGTTAATAGGGCGTTGTTGTCTAGTTGTACTTCCTACAGAAAAAAAAAAAGAAAAGCACTTTTCCCTTAGCGAAAATCAGATGATCATAAATCTGTCGGTCATGGCATTCAATGAATGAATGAATGAATGAATGAATCAGTGAATCAGCCGTCAATAATCTGCTTTTAGGGCTATCGCCCAGGTGGCATATTCCCTATCAATGTTTACCTATCTTTATTCTTAAACGTTTTCGAAGAAATTGGATATTTATTGAATATTTCCCTTGATCATGTTTTCCAGTCCCTTTCTCCTCGTCCTGTAAATTAATACTTGCCCCAATTTGTCCTCTTGAATTCCAACTTTATCTTCATTTTACGATCTTTCCTACTCTTAAAAGTTCAGCTCAGCTTAATTCATCTACTGTCGTCATTCCACATCAGATATTACTCACAGCTCGAAACATACCACATAGTCGAGCATCTCGTCTCCTTACTCCCAAGTCTTCCCAGCCCAAAGTTTTCAACATTTTCAGAACACTAATCCTTTGTCGCAAATCACCCAGAACAAATAGTGCTGCTTTCCTTTGGATCTTTTCCAATTCTGAATTCAAGTAATCCTGGCGTGGGTCCCATACACTGGAACCATACTTTAGTTGGGGGTCTTACCATAGACTTACACGCCCTCTCCTTTACATTCTTACTACAACCCCTAAATATTCGCATAACCATTCCAAGAGATCATCTATGATTGGCTGCTAATTTGAGATGGCCACCAGCCATAAAACATAGCTTGTACGGTTGCTAGGTAACACTGTGGTGCCATCCATCCATACCTTACATCATAGCCTGCACGGTTGCTAGGTAACACTGTCTGGCCATCCACCTTACATCACAGCCTCCATGGTTGCTAGGGTTACTCTTCCGTCACCCCAACTTCCGTAACGCAAATTTTCAGATGGCCCCCAGCCATAAGACATATTTTTGTCAACACTAATCAGCACCACCGCATCGATAGCTGAGAAATTAACATTTAAACTGAAATGATACGTAGAAGTAGTACTTCCGAATGAAGTAAAGAAGCAAACACCTATAATATTAGCCCTGGGCATTTCGATCGTCTCAGGATGAAGTGTCGCAGAAAGTTACTGAATATTACGTCATGTGAAAAAACTAGTACGGTTTTTAATGTTCTGCAGCGCACTAGTGGTCCTTTTTCACTGTCAGAAAGCGAACTCATTTGCGACCTATTAATGTGCATTTTGTGTACCCCCCCCCCCCCCGTGTGTTTCGTTTATTTTGAAATTACTTTCTGAGAGGGATTCTATACACTATCTAGACAGTCTGAAGTGCACGTATGTTGGTCTTATTCTTGTATGGTACATTACAAAATCTTGTGTTGGGAGACATGAGCGTACTGTTCATGTGTTGAATGGCAACGTCACAGAACAACCCGCCCTCTTACCTAACTGAAGAGGGACGTAAGAGTCCTTCCTGAGCACTTCACGACCCACGCAACTCCTCTCCAGCAATAACGACCGTACGAAAGTCCTCCTCGCGTTTGCTTCAAGCACAACCACATCAATCAAAGTGTATAAAACTCTTACCAAGCTCTTTCTTGGGTTAGATCGGCGTTTCAGGAGTTCGTGATGAAGGCGATTATTGCTATAATGGCCCTAATTGTATAGCTCTCCCTATCGATGATTTGACTCTCTTCTTTTTCTTACTTTAGTGTGCAGTTTTCAGGCCAATGAAAGTGGAAACCACGTTCTAATTCTGTATAAAACTGGACGTCGTGAGCGTGTGATCATGGTAACAACAGTCACGTGAAATCATAGGCAATACATTTCATATTATTCGGTATTGAAGAGCAAATAATGTAAAAAAAAAAAAAAAAAAAAAAAAAAAAAAAAAAAAAAAAAAAAAAAAAAAAAAAAAAAAAAAAGGTTTTCACCTATCCAGTACTATTTGTTGTAACCTTTAAAAAGTCACATATATTTGTTGAAAGAAGTTTCTCTCTTACTAGAGACCATCATCAGTCAAAATCAATACAATGAATTCCTATTCAGTGCATTCTTCATATTGGAGGAAGGCTGAGAGCTTGCACATGACGTGTGATTGTGATGAGTTTGACATCCAAATCTTGCACTGAATTTCACCAACACATGCTTGCTTCATAAATTGCATCTATAATTCATGTCTTGCCTTGCGCGCGGCTGTGAGCTTGCATCCGGGAGATCGTGGGTTCGAGTCCCACTGTCGGCAATCCTGAAGATGGTTTTCCGTGGTTTCCCATTTTCACACCAGGCGAATGCTGGGGCTGTACCTTAATTAAGGCCACGGCCGCTTCCTTCCCATTCCTAGGCCTTTCCTATCCCATCGTCGCCATAAGACCTATCTGAGTCGGTGCGACGTAAAGCCCGTAGCAAAAAAAAAAAAAGTCTTGCCTTAACTTTTATAGATTTTGACCGATGATGGTCTCTGGTAAGAGGACCGAACTAGTTTCAACAAATATAAGTAATTTTTTTTAAAGGTTACAACAAATAGTATTGAATAGGTGGGAACCTTTCGCTATTGTTTTACGTTGTAAGTCAGGTGAAAACTGAAACCAGACTTCCGTATTTGCTTCTTCTTTACTGTTACATGATCATTTCTTTGCCATCTTAAATTTGTTTATATAATCCAGGCCTTCATGGCTGAGTGGTTAGTGTCTTGGCCTTCGAGACTTGTTGTTTGATTCCCGGCTAGTTCGTGGGATTGTAGTTGTAAACGGTTAATTCTCCTGGCGTGGAAAGTGGATCTTTATTTTGTCCCCAACTCTCTTGCAATTCGCATACAGCACTATCCTCCCACAATAACACGCAACTTCTCATACACGAGAGACGCCGTCCATCATCTTCGGAAGAACTGCCCGAAGAGAACAAAGAATTTTCAAGTCGTCTCGTCACGGAACATCTTCAGATCTCTTTCCAGTCAGACAGTTAGTCACTACTGTTCTTGGGATCCTGGTTTCGTCCTTTCGGTAGAAATGTTCTTGGCAATTTTGCTGGTATTCGCTAGTACAGGATCAATCTTGAGTTCTTGTAGTAATTCATCTCGTCTGCAATTGGTGGCATGAACATCTTGTACGTTGTCAGTGTAGCTTCAGCCATGCTTCCCAAACTGTATGCTTCCCTTGTTATATGTATCTGATTTCTATTCATATTAACTGAGGAAATATACTTCGTTGTTTGAGTCATCAGTCCATAGACTGGTTTGATACAGCTCTCCACATTACCCTATCTTGCGCTAACCTTTCCATTACTACGTAACTATTACGTCCTACAACTGCACTAATCTGCTCGTCATATTCATACGTTGGTCAACCTCTACCGTTCTTACCACCTACACTTCCATCAAAAACCAATTAAACAAGTCCTGGGTGTCTTAAGGCGTGTCCTATCATTCTATCTCTTCTTCTCGTCAAATTTAGACAAATCGATCTCTTCTAACCAATTCGATTCAGTATCTCTTTAAACAAGCAAAAATAAACCCCATGGCGCAACAGCCCTGAAGGGCCATGGCCTACCAAGCGACCGCTGCTCAGCCCGAAGGCCTGCAGATTACGAGGTGTCGTGTGGTCAGCACGACGGATCCTCTCGGCCGTTATTCTTGGCTTTTTAGACCGGGGCCGGCATCTCACCATCAGATAGCTCCTCAGTTGTAATCACATAGGCTGAGTGGATCTCGAACCAGCCCTCAGATCCAGGTCAAAATCCCTGACCTGGCCGGGAATCGAACCCGGGGTCTCCGGACAAGAGACAAAAACGCTACCCCCTACACCGTGGGGCCCAATAGTATCTCTTTAAGGTCAAACAAATTTCAATCTTTTGCAATTCTTGCACTACTTACACAAGGATAATTTAGTCAAACATTTGAATTATCAAGTCCTAGCTCCTTAAAGAAGAAATAATACGACCAGTTTGACTCATGCTGGTGATCTCGCAATGACGGAATATATTATGGCCATTTTTTAAAATTTATTTTTATTAGGAAGTCAACGCGGGTCAAATGCTTGTGATTTACTTATTTTATTGTGCTTCAGACAGGTATAAATCTAATGGTGTGGAACACATATGCATACGAGTAATTATCTATTACATCAAATGAAAACAAATATCAGCTTAAAATTATATTATCTCCTATCAACGTCCTTGTAAAATAGTCATATATGAAATAACAATAGACTTTTCTTAATAATAATAATAATAATAATAATGAAGAGGAAAAAGAATGCCAATAATATTCTCCTTCTTTCATGGCCTTTTCCCAATCATCTGGAGTCGGCACGAATGTAGATTCAGTTTTACGGCCGAATGTCTATCCTGACGCCAACGTTGTTTAGAAAGATACATCCACTGTTGTGTGTTCTGGGTAGTATGAAATGTTGTATGTTGATAAAGACAAGTGTTTAGACAAACAACCAACCCCTGAGCTAGAGAAATGGAGCAGAGGCGGTTGAAATCCCAGGCCCGGCCGGAAATCCACCCCGTGTCCCTCTGAACTGAAGACCAGTATACTGACGTTCATTCTACGAGCCGAACTAACTTCATCGTATGCTCCGCAGATGTTCCTTAGTGGCAGTAAGGAATGCGCGTCTGCTGTTGACGAGCGGTCATTCTTCTCCATTTCTTCTGCAGTCGTTCAACGTCAGGAAGTTCAAGGAGCATATTTTCTGCTCTTGGTGGACGGAGCTCATTGCGTGATCTCCAGCCTGAGTCAGACTAGTCTTATTACTTCTCCTTTAAGGAGCTAAGACCGCATAATTCAAAAGTTTGAATAAATTATTAGCTGTTAGGTTTCTCAGTGTGCCTACATTTATAAACTACCTGATGAAGAAACAACTTAATTAAAACAGAACGATATGTTTAGTTCTTAAAAGAACATCATCAGATTCTATCAAATCACACTCAAATATTTAGAAATGTACACAGTTTTTTTTGTTTATTTCTGTTCAAATATGAACTTGACATCTGGAACGAGTCATTGTACGCTGGGTTGGAGACAAATGAGGACTCCATTAAGTTGTTCCACTTATAAAGTTCAATGAAGATCCAACATCATCTTAAAATGTATTAATATCAAACTGCTGGGCTGAGTGGCTCAGGCGATTGAGGCACTGGCCGTTTGACCCCAACTTGGCAGGTTCGATCCTGGCTCGGTCCGGTAGTATTTCAAGGTGCTCAAATCGTAGGCCTAAGCCTCGTGTCGGTAGATTTATTGTGGGACTAAATTCCGGCACCTTGGCGTCTCCGAAAACCGTAAAAGTAGTTATTGGCACGTAAAACAAATAACATTATTATATCAAACTAGTTGACCCATGCTTCTTCGCAGCATTCGGTATAAATAAGTGAAATAACTTGTGTCCGACTGGTTGGCTGAATGGTCAGCGTACTGGCCTTCGGTTCAGAAGGTACCGGGTTCAATTCCCGGCCGGGTCGGGGATTTTGATCGCTTCTGATTATTTATTCTGGCTCGGTGACTGGGTGTTTGTGTCCGTCCCATCACTCTCCTCTTCATATTCAGACAACATACCACACTACCAACCACCACAGAAACACGCAATAGTGATTACATCCTTCTAGATATGGTTCGCGTCAGGAAGGTCATCCGGTCGTAAAACAGGGCTAAATCCACAGGTGTGGGAAAAGCGGTAGGAAAAGAAGAAGAGAGGTCAAAGATTGTGTAGTACTTTAAATATGTTTGTTATGTTTTAGTACTTTGAGTTGTAGTGGTGTTTTTTGCCAGGGAACTCGCTATTCTGTTGTGGTATGGTTGACACAGTAAAATTCAACACAGTATTGACTGTGCTTCGACCATTCGGGCGTTTTTCAAACGATCTTGCCCGAGATGGTGAAACATACTATTGTCCGTGACTGAGTACTGGTTCCGGTAAGAAAACACCCACTTTTTCAAGAGTTTGTCCCTGCGCTTTATTAATGGTCATGCAGAAGTCTATAGTCGGCGTCAACTCAAGTCCTAAGCGATTCCTTTGATGTTATACAGATAGGCAACTGAAAAACTGAGGAAAATATCCTTCCGCGTCTGAACACTTCTTCTCTTTCCCTTTCTCCATATTTGTTCTTTTCCTGAACCTGGCGGGTAATGTAAGCGGCTTTCATATAACATGTATAACATCGAAGGGACCACTTAGGACTTGAGATGACTCAGGGTATAGTCGAATTGATACCTTCTCGTCTGTGCGTACGTCGATTGTTTTCTCTTTGCAGCGTGTACGTTATTAGGAACGTTCTGCCATCTGTTGATTATATTTAGAAGCTGGGGAACGTCAGGGAATAAAGAGTATCCAGCAGAAAATAGTATTCTTCCATGATCATAGGAAGTGTATACTCTGTGGCTTGACAGGTATTAATCAAACATGACTGCATGTAATCACATTACTATGCTCCACCTCGGGATGAGGACACGAGTTTTTACTTACTACGGATGAAGATCACATGTATCAAAAATATTAATGAAAGTGTTAATCGCTTAGCAACCCGCTAAGTACAGAATGTATTGCGGGCTAAGGTAAGCCGTCGCTTGCAATTCAATCAATCAATCAATCAATCAATCAATCAATCAATCAATCAATCAATCAATCAATCAATCAATCAATCAATCAATCAATATTCTAAAGACTAATGAAACCACTCTCTTCTTTCATTGGCTGTTCGTTTCAGTCACAACCTAACGTCTTCTTGCTGTCGTCCATATTCTTCATCCTAGGTCTTCCTCTTCCTTTCGTTCCCAGCACTTTCCCTTCAAGAATGTTAGCGATGAAAATGTTGTGTCTGAAGACATGTCCAATAAATTTTAATTTCCTGTTTTCCATTTCCTTTAATAATCTTCTATCTTCTTTAACTTCCCTTAAGACTTCCAGGTTAGGTTTTCTTTCTGTCCAGCTCGTTCTGGTCATTTTCCGCCACATCCACATTTCAGCAGGTTCAAGTCGATTCGTTTCTAATTTACCCAGAGTCCAAGTCTCAATTCCATACTGCAGTGTACTCCATACAGATGATTTTGCGAAGGATTTTCTGGCATCTATATTCATGTGTGTGCTGTTTAACACGTTTTTCTTAGTCATAAAAACCTGTTTTGCCAATGCTATTCTTCTCTTTACTTCCAGGAAGCATCTATTGTCCTCTGTTATCATACTACCAATTACAATTATTGGAGTGATTTCATTTTAGAATTGTCCAAAGATGATTGAACTTAGGGAGACTGGACAAAGCTGTTGTTTTTAGTATTTTTTTTAAATATATAGATTTCTCCTACATTGTAATGTCAGGTTTTACATGTATCTCTTTCTCTTTTTCTGCCTATGTGGTTTTTCCCTGACGCTTCAATACCACTCTTTAACACCATCCAACCAATACAAACTCGCCTGGTAACGTGCCTAACATGGAAACAGGCAGATACTCCTTGTATCATTTCCCACTCTTCCCAGCCATCTCTTTCTACTTAGAACTAATAGCATGTCGATTGTAGATTGAGTCGATTGCCACGACGGGGGAGCGGGCTAAAAAAAAGAGCTGCAAATGTTCGATTCTTCAAGGTTAAACACATTTCAATTCAAGCATTCTATGCTAGAGTGGAGAGAGCAGGAGGACTGAAGTTCTAGATTTCAAGTTCATAAGTACCAACAGAAATGTTTGTACAATACTAAATATTGGAGTGTCATTTGATAGAATCTAATGATGTTCTTCCAAGAACGAATCATGTCATTGTTTTAATTAAGTTGTTTATTTTTCAAGTTTAATACTGTTACCTTATGTTTTCTTCTTCAGGCAGTTTATAAATTTCTTCTTTTTATTCTTCTTTGTTTACCCTCCAGGGTCGGTTTTTCCCTCGGGCTCAGCGAGGGATCCCGCCTCTACCGCCTCAAGGGCAGTGTCCTGGAGCTTCAGACTCTGGGTCGGGATAAAACTGGGGAGGATGACCAGAACCTCGCCCAGGCGGCCTCACCTGTTATGTTTAACAGGAGCCTTGCGGGGGGGGGGGGATGGGAAGATTGGAAGGGATAAAAAAAGGCCCCGGCATTTGACTGGAGAAGTGGGAAACTATGGAAAAACACTTCCAGGATGGCTGGGGTGGGAATCGAACCCACCTCTACTCAATTGACCTCCCGAGGCTGAACAGACCCCGTTCCAGCCCTCGTGCCACTTTCCAAATTTCGTGGCAGAGCCGAGAATTGAACCTGGGCCTCCGGGGGTGGCAGCTAATCACACTAACCACTACACCACAGAGGCGGACAGTTTATAAATTTATTACTCAAAATTAGTTTCGTCAGACTGAAGAACATAGCAGTTAAAATTAACTCAGTCGAAACTTTTTTAAAATTTCGCGTGGCTGTTTCTAGCCAAGTGCAGCCCTTGTAATGCAGACCCTCCGATGAGGATAATGTTATGTGTGGTGTGTGAGTTACAGGGATGTTGGGGACAGCACAAACACCCGGCCCCCGGGCCATTGGAAGTAACCAATGGAGGTTAAAATCCCCGACTCGGCCGGGAATCGAACCCGACACCCTCTGAACCGAAGGTCAGTACGCTGACCGTTCAGCCAACGAGTCGGACGGTCGAAACTGAAAAGAGATAACTTTAGAAATTACAAACTGTGTAGGTTGTGCAAGAATTGCAAAAGATTGAAATTTGTTTATCCTTAATGAATCGAACATTCGCAGCATTCCGCTTGACATTACATGCATGAGACTTTTGTTTTGTTTGGATTCGTTATGCCGGCCCCGTGGTGCAGGGGTAGCGTGCCTGCCTCTTACCCGAAGGCCCCGGGTTCAATTCCCGGCCAGGTTAGGGATTTCTACCTGCGGTTGGTGCATGCATTTCAGTGGGCTTGGCAGACTGATATGTAATAACAACGGCTGGCTCGGTGAGGAAAGCAACGGGAAACTATCTCACTCCTCATTTCCCTAGTACGTCTCTTCAGTGACGCCTAGGCTATTTATGACAGCTGTTGGCGGAGCTGCAGAGGATCAAACCAGCCTTCGGGCTGATTACCCAACATACATACACCTGGACCTGAGGGCTGGTTCGAGGTCCACTCAGCCTACGTGATTAGAATTGAGGAGGTATCTGACAGTGAGATAGCGGCCCCGGTCTAGAAAGCCAAGAATAACGGCCGAGAGGGTTCGTCGTGCTGACCACACGACACCTCGTAACCGGCAGGCCTCCGGGCTGAGCAGCGGTCGCTTGGTAGGCCAAGGTCCTTCAAGGGCTGCAGTGCCATGGTGTTTGGTTTGGGTTTGGATTCGTTATGCCCAACTAAGGAGCACGTTTGAACTAATTATAACTTATTTTCTTCTTCTCTTCGTCCTCTCGCTGTGTTCCTTTTTACGTTGTTCAGTCCATCCTGCATTTAGTCGGCTGAGCTTTACAGAAAATTTGTGTTTGTGAATTAAGGTTCTGAATTTTATTTTTTCTTGAATGGTTTCTTCATGAATGCCAATTTCATTCAGGTCTTCATTGATTTCTTTTAGCAAATTATTGTGATTTTTCATTGATAAAGACGTTTAAAATTGTCTTTGTGAGCCCGTTATTATCCATTCTATATAAGTGGCCATAAAATTGTAATAGTCATTTCTTTTTCATCCAAATTCCATTTTCGCATTTTGGTCCAAATATTTTTCTGAAGAGAAATGTTATATTAATACATTTTAAGACGCTGTTGGATCTTCATTAAACTCATAGCAAGACCAGGCGAATATTTGATCCTTTCAACTATTTTTCTGGTGAAATGAAATAACATAATGTGTTGTTTTTTTTCTCTTTCTTTTTTGTTGGGAGTGCCCGAGGGCAAGTTCGGCTCGCCAGATTCAGCTCTTTTGATTTGACACCCTTAGGCGACCTGCGCGTCGTGATGAGCATGAAATGATGAAGACGACACATACACCCAGCCCCCGCGTTAGCGAAATGAACCAATTATGGTTAAAATTCCCGACTCTGCTGCGAATCGAACCCGAGACCCCTGTGACCACCTGCGATGGAGCCGGGCATTCTTTTGGTGACATGCTGTAAGTGAAATGTATATTTGTGGGCTGCAAAAGTGTGTGTGCTTCCTCACAACACTTACTGCCACAAGAGCTGGTATAACTGCACTTGGAATTCCTTTCAATTACTCGCGTGCGTTTAATTGGGGCTAATCATGGAAGTGTCTGAAGGCATTCCTGATTCTCGAGCCCTCCCTCTCTTTCGTGTCCTTGGGACAGCAGTATAGTCAAGGAAGAGGGAATTTAGTCAGTAGCTGGAGTGAAGAGAACTGCCCGCTAACCGCCGCGAACCGGCTACGTGCTCTCTTCATTCCATTCATATCGCAAACAAGCATTATCTGCAGTGCGCGAGAGACCTTTTAATCGTCAGAAAGCTTCCCATTCTATGCTTTGAACTTATTTTTCTATCTGAAGATTATTGAAGAATTGTCAGATCATCCGTAATACAGTATTTAAAATATTAAATAATGACATACTCTTTTAGTATAGTACAGCATATACGGCATATCATCTCCAAATGTGAATCCAGGACCTTTTTGTTTTTGATCTGTGGAGGACTTTGTATGTCTATCTCTTATTCCGTTTCTTGATGCGGGACTGGATAACTCACTGTGTGCCTCTGAACGGGCTGTAGAATGGCTGGACAACCTTGATATGGCAATCTGAGCTCCCTTGGTGCTAAGTTGATTGTGTCAGTTTTTATTTATATGTTCTGTAAATTTTGTGTGCAGTTCGTCATAAGCTAAACAAATAAATTAACACATTTAATTAATCAAGTAATAAATTCGTCACAACACTTACTGCCACAAGAACTGGTATAACTGCACTAGGAATTCCTTTCAATTACTCGAATGGCTGCTCGGATGGAAGAGCGCTGGCATTCTGACTCCGAAGTTGACAGGCTCGATCGTGGTTCAGTCTGGTGGTATTTGAAGGTGTTCAAATATGTCAGCCTCGCGTTGGCAGATTTATCGGCACATAAAAGTACTGCGGGACAAAATTCCGGTACCTCGGGGTTTCCGAAAGTTGTAAGAGTAGTTAATGGGACGTTAAACCAGTATTATTATTATTATTATTATTATTATTATTATTATTATTATTATTATTATTATTTAAGAAAGAAAAAAACGAAGGATATAAGTACAAATAAGTGGAAATACAGCTACATGAAGAGAAACTAGTGAGGGAATTATGTGTACAAAATGTTGAAGTATAATTCCCTAGCGAAGGGGAAGTCTCTCCAAGGCCTTCTTGTAATGCTGCAGTACGGTAGTGTACATGTCCCAGCTGGTGTGTTCCTCATGCACAGACATCCAGCGTGGTTGGGACTGATGTATGTTAATACTTGTGGTCAATATCCCAGCAGATTTAGTGGAAGAATAACTCTTCTCGAGCTGTCGATACATTGGTTTGAAGTGGATGGTGCCATTTGTAAGAACTTCCATGTAGTACGTCGTAACATTGCAATTCCTGAAGCTTCTGAAGTAACGGCTAATGATGGATCTATAACGTGGAACCTAAAGCTGATTAGCCCCTTAAAGAAACAATCACCCCTACCAACATGTTTCAAATCGTATTATTTCGTATTTTTTCCTTAAAATGAGGCTGAGTGGTTCAGACGGTACAACGCTAGCTTTCCGAGCCCATGCTAGCGGGTTCGAATCTGGCTCAGTCCGGTGATATTTGAAAGTGCTGGTGTCAGTAGGTTTAATATCCAATAACAAACGCAGCATTCAGTACACAATTTGTTTGAATAAGGAATCCCAAAATATTGTAAGTTAATGTCAAAATTGGGATACACGTGAGTACATCTACCACAACGGTCGTGTGAAATTAATACATTTTTAACGCTAAATTTCAGTTATTCAGACCATTATAAGAAAGTAAATGAATTATTCTGTCACTTCGCCTGCACTTACTGGAAAGGTTAAATCGACGATTCAGCCAGTGTACTGGGTCTCAAATCTCGTTTGAGTCACCCAGCTTCTCTGTATTTACAGTGAGTTGCAAGAAAAAAAGTTCTTTTGCGCGTAGTCGCGAATGCACTCACATACTGAGTCATTCACAGCTGCCATATCAACGGATAGCATCACTTAGCGCCCTCCCAACTCCTCTTTTACACTTGGTTGGTTTCATTACACTTGTGATGACGTCACCCAGTTCGGTAGGCGTGGTTCCTCACCAGCTGAACAATTCTGGAATGGTCTCTTTAGTAACATTGTTTGTCAGAGAACTTCGCTTCTCTGTCTTGTTTCTGGAGCATTCTTGTTCATCCCTGTGTGAATGAATGAAAATCCACAGCCTGTTTCCAATCAGTCGACCGGGTCAGGAATGGAATGAATGAAGCCCCCATCTAGCGGCGAGGATAGGAACTGTGCCGGCTGCCGAAGCCTGTCGGACTCCTCTGGGGCAATGATTAATGAATGGCAGATGAAATGAAATGATATTGGAGAGTTTTGCTGGAATGGAAGATGACAGGGAAAACCGTAGTACTCGGAGGAAAACCTGTCCCGCCTCCGCTTTGTCCAGCACAAATCTCACATGGAGTGACCGGAATTTGAACAACGGAACCCAGCGGTGAGAGGCCGGCGCGCTGACGCCTGAGCCACGGAGGCTCTATGTTCATCCCTCTGTACTCAGTCGAAATGACTTAGTCTTTTTTTCTTGTCTTTGGCATTGGAGCGGCTCTACATATGTAGTAAGCCCAGTTTTACGGCCGGATGCCCTTCCTGACGCCAACGCTATTTGAAGGGATTTAGATTATTCACTATTACTTATTTCTATGGTGGTAGGTAGTGTTATGTGTGGATTATGTGTATTTCAAGCCGAACACAAACACCTAGCAACCCAGACAAAGTTACCTGACGCGGCTAAAAAGTCGACCCGATCGGGAATAGAACCCAAGGCTCTCTGAACTGACCGTTCGGCCAAGGTGCCGAATCAGAACATAATATTTGTTGTTTGGGTCATCCGTCCATAGACTGGTTTGATGCAGCTTTCCATGCCACCCCCCGTAACTGCTGTATCGTACATCTGCTCTAATCTGCTTGTCATATTCATACTTTGGTCTACCCCTTCCTTTTTTACCGCCTACCCTTACACTTTCCTCGAAAAGCAACTGTACACGTCCTGGGTGTCTTAAGATGTGTGTTATCATTCACTCTCTTCTTGTCAAATTTAGCCAAATCGTTCTTCTCTCACCAATTCGATTCAGGACCTCTCCATTCGTGATTCGATCTGCCCATCTCACCTTCAGAATTCTTCTGTAACACCGCATTTCAAAAGATTCCTTTCTCTTTCTTTCTGAGCTGGATGAATGTTCAACTTCCATACAAAGCCGCACTCCATACGAAAGTTTTCAAAAACGTCTTACTGATTCCCATACCAGTGTTCAAAATGAGCAAATTTCTTTTCTTGCGTAAGGCTTTCCTGCTGCTTGCTTGATGATGATGCTTGTTGTTTTAAGGGGCCTAACATCGAAGGTCATCGGCCCAAGGCTTTCCTTGCTTGTCCTAAGTTTGCATTTTATGTCCTTACTTCTGCCATCATTAGTTAATCTACTACCCAAATAATAGTGATCATCTACTTTAAGACTTCATTTTCTAATCGAATATTTCCCGCATCACCCGACCATTCGACTGCACTCCATTCCTTTTGTTTTGGATTATTTATTTTCTTTTTTTACTTCTCTCCTTTTACATCCGAGGCTTGTTTTGGTGTTGTAAGCAACGAACTCATCAACTCTGTTCAGCTGACTTGCTAAGCCTAACACTGTAGAAAAGTTTCTGTCGGAGTAATCTCCCGTAGACTTTGGCAGTCCCCTGCCACATCTGCAAGGCATCAGTGTATTGGTGAATTTGTCTGTCTATTCCTACACAAAGGCTTCACCAAGCCTTCTAAGGGAGAGCTGCTCCGCGCTTAGCCGTTGGTTCTCCCTTAGTTTGTCGGGTTAGGTACTGGCCGCCCAACCCTCGGCCATACAGTCGCTGGTAGTACCGTCTGCTGTCACATATGGTAGCAGGGTGTTCCTGACCTGGAATAGATGGGTAGACACAGTGGGGGGACATAGAGGAACAGAAACTATACTTTGACAGGAAGAAGTGGCGAACGCTTGTACACCATACCTGGGAAACTGGAGCTGGAAAAAATGATGATGATTTCTTCTTATCGCTCGTAGAGGACACTTCAAATGCCATGAAAAATACTATCAGAGATGCCTACGGAGGATTCTCAAAATCATCTGACAACATAAACGAACTAACGTCAGCATTCTAGAAGAAACTAATTATACCAGTATAGAGATGTGATCATTCGACATCAGATGCGGTGGACTGGGCATTTGAATGACACATTCGAATGGCCAACCAACGCCTTCCGAAACAAATACTATACTCAGAATTAAGTGATGACAAGAGAAACATTGATGGTTCCAAAATATATTTTAAAGACGTAATAAAACAAACATTAAAGCCTATAATATTTCCCTGAACAACTGGGAAGATCACGATCGCACTGCTTGGAGGAAAGCCATCTATAGGGGCGCTGAACAATTCGAAAACCTTCGCCATCAATCTGAAGAAGGAATACGAGCTAGAAGGAAAGTTTGACAAAGTTTTCAACCAAAGAGATCTCTTCCAGCCGTGAAAACTTGTCCATACCATGAAAGGAAGCGCGGTTCAAGGATTTTTTTTTTTTTTGCTAGGGGCTTTACGTCGCACCGACACAGATAGGTCTTATGGCGACGATGGGATAGGAAAGGCCTAGGAGTTGGAAGGAAGCGGCCGTGGCCTTAATTAAGGTACAGCCCCAGCATTTGCCTGGTGTGAAAATGGGAAACCACGGAAAAACATCTTCAGGGCTGCCGATAGTGGGATTCGAACCTACTATCTCCCGGATGCAAGCTCACAGCCGCGCGCCTCTACGCGCACGGCCAACTCGCCCGGTGGTTCAAGGATTGGTCTTGTTCAGTGTTGCATACGAAGATCGTCATAGTCGTTTACAAGAGTTCGCCTGATGATGATCATCCCTGTGTGCAGGTCTGATTTGACGCCATTAAGCTGCGTGTGTGTCATTGTGGACGTTTCACAACTCTGTTGGACGCTTTATTGCCGAGTTTCAATTCACTTCTTTTTCGGGTAAATACCGATTTGTATTAACAGATTGTTTTTACACGAGGCTTGCTTAAAACGTTCTGAGGTGCTCGGTGAAAATTCTGTGAAGCAGGATGCTACCCTTACTTACACATCGTCCCAGTGAGGATTCTCCTCTAACGGGATTCTCTTCCTGAGCAAAAGGAGGGCCATGACTCAGAATATGTCCGAGATGCCCACTCGCATTCCTTAGTAACTGGTATCCCGACTCTCAGGCCACTCAGCCATTGCCCATGGTTCATGAACTAGGGCGTGACTACAGTAACCCACACCATGAGCAAGTAGGTAAGAAATCCACGAGAAATGAATGTCAGATTGGGGATACAAAGCTGGGATAAGTAGATCATTTCAACTATTTCGAATGTGTGTCCTCCCGGCATGGTAGTATAGTACGTGATGAATCAAGGGGCAGTAAAGCTAATGCAGTGAGCTCGCAGTTGCGATCAACAGTATTCTGTAAGTAGGACGCCAGCTCCCGGACAAAACTATCTTTACATCGGTCAGATTTCAGACCAACTTTGCTTTACAGGAGTGAAAGCTGGGTGGACTCAGGATATCTTATTCATAAGTAACAGACATGAAAGTAGCGAGGATGATTGCTGATACAAACAGGTAGGAACAATGGCAGGAGGGTACTCGGAATGAGGAGATAAATGGTAAGTAAGGAATGAACTCGACGAATGAAGCTGTACGCATAAACAGGCTTCAGTGGTGGTGTCATGTGAGGCGAATGGATGAGATAGGTTACCTAGGAAAATAATGGATTCTGTTACGGAGGGTAAGACAAGTAGAGGAAGAACCAAGGCGACGATGGTTAAACTCAGTTTCTAAGGATTTAAAGATAAGAAGTGTAGGACTAAACGAGCAACATAACTAGTTATAAATAGAGGATTGTGGCGGCGTTTAGTAAATTCACAGAGGCTTGCAGACTGAACGCTGAAAGGCATGTATGTATGTTTTTACACGAGTGCCGAATGGACCATATCCTGCCGTTCCAAAATCCGATTACCTCTTCCGGGCTTGAACACAAAACCTTTTGAATCAGAGGCCGGTATTAAACCATTGATCCACGGAGAAAGCTTACGGTACTGTGCATGGCATAGAATAAACATAATTATTATTTCTGAACCGTTCCGTTTCGTCTATCTCGATGTCGAGTCTGAAGAACATGGCCTGGGATCTCATCTCACTTCCCCTTGGAGATCACTTACAGCGTGTCTGTCTGTCTGTCTCGAGGAGCAGTGATTGATGCGCATGACAGTTGAAACAAGTCCAATGAATTATTCCCTGGCTCTGTAAGTTAATACTGTCTAGCCTCATGCAGATCTGTTTCCAAGTCAGGGATTAAATGTTGAGTCTACTCGAGAGAAAGAGTGTGAAGCATCATGCTCAATAATTTAGCATCATCGTTGAGCTCCAAAATGGTTGTTTGTAATTCTCGAGCAGAAGACTTAAAGAATCCCTTCGTTAACACAGCCGCTTAAATTCCTGTGATCTTTAATCGTTCACTAGTGAATAGATGACCTTAACAGCCGTCACACAGTACTGCATCGACGGTTATTTACCACTTCTCTGCAGTTGGCAAGCGTAAATCCTTTGATTTTCGAACGAATAATAATAATAATTATTATTATTATTATTATTATTTTTGGCTTCTTGGCTAAACAGTCATCGTACTGGCTTCCTATCTCATCGTCGCCATAAGACCTATCTGTCGGTGCGAGGTAAAACAAATATTTAAAAAAACGAAAAATCGTGGCACTTGTAGCTTATCATGGCTCTTGCTCGGCAAGATAGCCTGTAGATATGGGAGTGTCCCATGGTCAGTGTAACGTCGTCTTCAGCCATATTGCCTATCTTACATCAACAGCTCCTCATTTGGTCTCACGAGGCTGAATGAACCCCGTTCCAGAGTTAAAATTCTTGGACTGACCGGGAGCCGTACCCAAAACTACCTCTTTACAATATTTCACATATCCCTAAATTCAGATAAGAAACGGTAAGGAATGGGAAGGAAGCGACCGTGGCCTTAATTGAGGTACAGCCCCAGCATTTGCCTAGTGTGAACATGGGAAACCACGGAAAACTATCTTCAGGGCTGCCGACAGTGGGACTCGAATCCACTATCTCCCGAATGCAAGCTCATAGCTGTGCGACGCTAACTGTACAGTCACTTGCTCGGTCATTAGATCTGTCTGATTTGGAATACCATATGATGTATTGGACTATGTCGTGCTATAACATATAGGTTAACACCTTGTACCATATTATTCGCATGAAATCGTTTGAATGTCATGCAAAGTAGATACTGCTCTATCAGAAAATTCAAAGTGATGATTCAAACCGATGATTCCGAAGTTTGGGCGTGGTAACAATGCCATCATTGGCCGCGCTTCGAATCCCCCGGAGAATGCACGCGGAATTTAAAAATTAAAACTCATATCCATGTTGTTCGAATTCCAAGTAAATGTTTACGTTCCGTGGCAATGATTACGTTATCTACAGTCGTATAAAAGTAGTCTTGCTTGTTTCCTTCTAGATTACCCCCTGCGTGTGGGGGGGACGCACATGTAGAATACACCCGTGGTATCCCCTGCCTGTCGTAAGAGGCGACTAAAAGGGGCCCAAGGAGTTCTCAACTTGGGAGTGTGGATTGGCGACCACGGGACCCTTAGCTGAGTCTTGACATTGCTTCCACTTACTTGTGCCAGGCTCCTTACTTTCGTCTATCCTATCCGACCTCCCTTGGTCAACTCTTGTTTTTTTCCGACCCCGACGGTATTAGAGAATTCGAGGCCTAGGGAGTCTTTCATTTTCACGCCCTTCGTGGTCCTTGCCTTTCTTCGTCCGTTACTTCATTTTTCGAAGTGACGGATCACTTTCTTCTTTTTTCTTTCTCTTTACCCCCTGTGGGTGGGGGACGCAGACGAATAATACACTCACGGTATCCCCTGCCTGTCGTGAGAGGTGACTAAAAGGGGCGACCAAGGGATGATTGAATTAGAACCATGAAACTACTTTTGATTCGTACCATCATGCGGGGAACACCATGGGTTGCCTGTACTTGCGAGTAGTACCACTAAATTAGGTACGAAATAGGTTAGTGATTAGTAGCAGTAAAGAGGCTGGCCTGGGGGTTTCCAGTACCTGTGCGTCGTACCCATGTGAGCAAAACCGCGGGTCTGGGCGTAGCCTGTGAGTTGTACCGCTATATAAGCGGCACCGTGGGTCAGCGTTGCCTGTGATTGGTACCCACTATGTGAGGAACACCACGGGAATACCGGCGCCCGTGACTAGTACACCTAGGTGAGGAACCTTACCGGTTTGCGTTGGCTATGAGTGGCGCCATTGTGTGAGAAACACCATAGGTCTGCGTTCCCTGTACGAATTGCATTACTTGGGAATAGTACCATTTTGTGTGGAACACCGTGAGTCTTCGCTACTTTTGATTAGTACCCCAGCATGACAAATACCATGGTTCTACTTTACTCGCGACATGTACCATTCTGTGGGGCCTTGGACGTGGATTTTGCACCCCTTTAGACATCAAGCATCATTGTGCTTTATAAGTGGTCCCTTGGTCAGTAATACTGTTATTTACGATCTTTTTTTGAGTCTGATTCACTGTTTTTTTTTTTTTTTTTTTTTGTTGGGTTCATGTCCATTCATTCATGACATTTTAATTTAATTTTGGTCAGTGGATGACTTTGAACATTTTGTATTTCATTTCGTACCATTAGGGGCCGATGACCTCGATGTTAGGCCCCTTTAAACAACAAGCATCATCTTCATCATCATTCCTTCTAGATTTGATAGTCCTGTTGTTAGATGTTAGGGAAGAAAGTGCAAGGTTTAAATCAGATGTTGGCAAATGTTATTACTATATTTCTTAGCTGAATAATTTCTTTTGTCCGTTAATGTCGTTTGCGCTGTTCTTTGTGGAGCTAAATGTGTGTAGTGGAGCTAGGTCATGGGTTGATAACCAAGTTAGCGGGGAGCATACACACACCTGCCTTGCTTGTTAATTGCCTGAAGTGGTGGCAGGCGACCTCTCCAGCAATTAGCCTTGTGTCGTGACCTTGTTCCTGCCTCTCCCGTAAGGACTCGCCAGCACAAATTCAATAACACGACCCCTACGAGGGGACGACTGCTGGGAAGTCGCTCATAGAGAAAACATTCTCCTTGTAAAGTGAAGGATCTGTATTGCGTCCCACCCTGGGACGGAGCTTTGAAACTGTGACCATACGCTGGTAGAACGGGGCTCCGTGAAAAAAATAACGGATCTGAAACATCAACTGAGCATGAAATGCAGGGTGTGTTCAAAATATTTTGGCCCTATCCAAGAGGTATCAAGAAGATAGGTCGCTTCTTAGCTAAGGTTGTTACATAAGTGATCAATATACTAAAGTGAGGTCCCCGACAGCGTGGCCAGGTTAAATCACAGTACCACAGCTGGACGCCACAAGAAAAAGGTTATGCAGCTCCGGCTTGATTTATAGCTCTTCCACTAACCTCCTCCTTTTGATACCGCACCGTACAGTCCTTGAGAGCCGAGGAACGTCACTTGTCATGTCTCGCCCCGCACCGCACACATTCAGCCGGAAGAAATTCCAATCGTACTGTATCCAAAACATTCTCCCGTCCATTCTCCTGAAAGTGTGTGTATTACATCAGAAGAGATTTGAATGACTATGTGACTAAAATCATGTCAAACACAATCTGTGGTATTATAATATTGTACATCATTACAGGCAGTGATTCAAAAGGTTGCGGTGGAGCTGAAGTAGTTCGAATAGGAGTGTACACCGATGAACAATTTCGTTCATTTACCTAATACGATACAGGACCATTTTTTTACCAACAGAACCGCGGCGGTAGTTATCCTGGGGTTTCTGGTACCACAAGTGCAACAGCAGGTCCTCCAGTTGGTACCACGAACTCGCTTCTCCAAGTCGAACCACAAATGTTCAGTGGGCTGTTCACCATCATGTTCCTCGAACCAGTTCTTCACAATGCTGGCGGTATGGCATGGCGCATTGGCGTGTTGGAAGTGGTTGTCGCCATCAAGGGACACTGTTGACATGAACGGATGGACCTGATTCCCTATAACGTCCGTGTACCGGATAACTGTTAGCGACTGGTGTATCGCAATAATGGTTCCCATTTTCTCTCATGAAAACATCGCCCAGATCTTCACACCGACTCCACCATCCTGTCTCGTGCAGCCACGTACCGTTCCCACAACACCCACTGGTGTAGCAGATTCATGACCTTTTAGCCAGGCTGTGTGATGCTGGCTTCCGAGCCACGTTGGGATTGCGGGAAATAAACTCGCGGATGGAGCAGCAAAAGAAGCGGCACTTTCACCACGTAGATCTATGAACGTACCTGCTTTGGATATTATTGTTCCAATCCAATTCGAACTGTCTTGACGTTCTGGGAATCGTAGTGGCTAGCGATCCGAAGTCCCAGCAAGCTGAGGGCAAATCAAGAAGAAAATTGCCGTGTGGCGGTCCTCTTTCCAACCTTCACCCGGAGAGGCTGTAGTTTTATGTAGGCTACGGGTAGGTCATGGCAGGTCTACGCACTCATACTTTCTGAAGAGGGAACACCCCCAGTGTGTTCTTATGGTGCCGAATTCACCGTGGCCTATCCTCACGGAGTGCCCCGACCTGTCTCTGGCCTAAGACGGAACCTTGGTCTGCAGGAGATACTCGAACTCATACTAGCCGATAACGAGAGTATTGCTGATCTCGTTATTCGCTTTATGTGTGGGCGTGGATTAATAAAGGGCTTCTAAATCTCAAGTTGTCAACTTCCCTTTCGGCTTAATAAAATCACTTTTTAATTTATTTTTTAGTAATTTTAAAAATTCATTTTCAATTATCTCCGTTTTATATATATTTTTTAAAATTTTATTTTCATTTTACTTTCCGCGTAACGTGTTCGGGGAAGCTGGCTACCTAGTTGCAATTCCTCTTAAAACCACCACCACAGCCTCTGTTGGAAATCTGCGCACACATGCTCGGCCTATTTTTATCTATAATCATAGAAGGAAAAATATTAAGGGAAACGAGGACGTTGGACGAAAGAGGTTATCCTGGACACAGGACCTCCCACAATGGTCCACGAGACCACATCAGAAAGAAGGAGCGGTATAATAACGAAGCGGGTTCGCTTTTCCCTAAAATGTATTTCTTTCCAATGTACAAGATGTTTAAGGATTCAGTTATTTCTAATATTCCCAACTTGAGGGGCTGCATAGGAACCAATTTTCACCCAAAATTGCGTGAATTCGATTCCCTGCCGGAAAGTATGTAACATTAATTAGAAACGAGATTTGCACATCAAGAAAGGCCTATGGGCCTGAAGCTTACGCACCCTGCACCAACGAGTATGAGGTTAATTCCAGCGAGCAGCGGAGGTTGGGCACAGAACTATCGCTCTATCCCGCTAAGCCCGTGGTTACAAATAGTGGAAGGCTTTACCTTCCACTCTTCCACGGAGATTGCTTGGCCTAACTTCGGCATCGCATGGAAAGGAACTGTCTGGAGCTTTCAAACATGACTCAGAGACTGACTCTGTATATTAAAATGTTAACTGTTCGGTAACGTACGTACATTCCCGTACAATCTGCTTCTGAGAATCTAACAACAAGGCGTTATATTTATGTAAGCGAAGTGGAACATGGCCTCGAGCCCAGAGAGTAAATCACGACCTCACCTTTCAGGAGTCACGCCATGCTGATACAGAACCCTACTTGATTAGAGTGATATACTACCATAACATTTCCATAGCATGTCACTACATCGTTTGGAGCCACCCTCATATGCATTATTGAGGGGGACTTACCACTCTGTACAACAGAAGCTGTCCTTTTAATATAACAAATGTCTGACTCGATTTATTACACTAGAGCTTAAAGTGCTACGAGGCAGAAATTTTAAAGCATCTCCAACAAGTATATCCTGCAAAGTTCTGAGCAAAAAAAAGAAACCACATTTCCCTTTGCGATAACCAAATGATCATCAATATGTCTCCCGGTCATGGCCATCCATCAACGGCTGCTAATGTCGGATGACCACAGCCATAAGACATAGCCTGTGCGGTTGCTAGGTAACATTGCCCGACCATCCATCAATATCTTACATCACTGCCTGCACGGTTGCTAGGTAACATTCCCTGATTCCCTGACCATCCATCAGTGCCTTACAGCACTGTCTGCACGGTTGCTAGGTAACATTCCCTGACCATCCATCAGTGCCTTACAGCACTGTCTGCACGGTTGCTAGGTAACATTCCCTGACCATCCATCAATGCTTTACATCACTGCCTGCACGGTTGCTAGGTAACATTGCCTGTCCACCCATCAATACCTTACATCACTGCCAGCGCGGTTGCTAGGTAACATTGCCTGAACATCCATCAGTATCTTACATCACTGTCTGCGCGGTTGCTAGGTAACATTGCCTAACCATCCATCAACACCTTACATCACTGCTTGCACGGTTGCTAGGTAACATTGCCTGTCCACCCATCAATACCTTACATCACTGCCTGCACAGTTGCTAGGTAACATTGCCTGAACATCCATCAGTATCTTACATCACTGTCCGCGCGGTTGCTAGGTAACATTGCCTAACTATCCATCAACGCCTTACATCACTGCTTGCACGGTTGCTAGGTAACATTGCCTGAACATCCATCAGTATCTTACATCACTGCTTGCACGGTTGCTATGGTTACAGTTCCGTCACACATTTTTGCTACGTTACACAGATTTTCGGATGTTCCCCATCAACGACATATTTATATCAAAATGCTAACGTGTTCCCTTCTTCTAGTGCAGTCTCCTCACAGAATTCCACGACCATTATGGAGCAATTATTTCCATTGTTTGCTTCCTGTATCACGGTTGCCGTTTCGAAGATGTTGAATCACTGTCAAAGTTCTGTGTCTACTCCGATGACGCCCAAGTTTCTCTCCTATTTTACCTTCTATAATCTGTTGTATCAGGCTGTTTGCTATAATAATAATAATAATAATAATAATATGGCCTCAGCTATCATGTGCAAGCATTTTAATTTGACGCCATCTGGCTTGCTCGTCAGTTCCGAGGTTCCGTTTTGCTCTAGGTCTACTAGATGGCAGAGTAAACCGAATCTCTCTGTGGCATATATGGCTGAGTTTAATGAATTTTGTCGGGTAAGCCTGGTCAAGGTGGCAAAGACGTGCTCGGTTGACCCGGAAGGACGTGGGTTCGATTACCCGTCTGGAAATATAAAAATTAAGAAACGAGATTTCCACTTCCGGAGGTGCATATGGTCCTGAGGTTCACTCAGCCTACACCAGAAATGAGTACCAGGTTAATTGCTGGGGGTAAAGGCGGCCGGAGATAGAGCTAACCACTCTACCACTTCAAGTGCCGAGGTTACGGATAATGGATAATTGAAGCCTTTACCTTCCACCCTTCCAAAAGTCTTCATGGCCAGTACGGAGATGACTTTGCTTTGCTTTCACCAAATGTGTTACCAGGGATCTTTTACTTGCCGACATCGTACGGCATGGTGTCGAATGGGCTTCTTTTTCCGCCCTTCAAAAATCCGACTACCTCTGTCAGGTTTGAACCCCCTATCTTAGGACACTACCACTGAACCACAGAGGGACCTTTCTGTTGGGGTTAGGACGATTTTCCGGCACGATAGCGAACCTCTTCGTTGGAAACGTGGACTACCCATGGGATCTTTTAGAGATATATCTATACTTCAAAAGCTTACAGTCGGTTCATAGGCGAAGCCCTTAGTGTCCAGCCTTCGCCACCGATAACATAAAATAGTAACCATGTTAAAAATCTGATCTCGTGAATCAAACTTTCATGGACCATTTAATTGGATCCCCTCGCATCCCAGTCTCTATATACCATTGTAGGACCAGATGAAGACGATATTCTTTAACGTCAGGAGGTGTAAGTCACTGGTTGTCCGCAAGCCTTTAAATAAAACTGTGATCGTATTATATTACTAATGTTGTTTTTCTCTTTCTTTCTAGGTGAGTATTGGTGCTACATGTCGGCCATTCAGTAAAGGTTCCTGCTATCTGTGAGTTATTTATGATAATTTTTTAATGCTAGGTGTTTAGAAATGATCAACTTACTGTGTCGTTTTTTTAAATTTCTCGTTGCCGAAAGGTATCATGTACGCCTAGTGCTTTAGCTGTGCCATTGACTTTCTTTTCCTCTACCACTGATCCATAGAGGGAGCTTAAGAAATATATTGCCACGGCTGGGATCGAACCCACGAACTGGATGGACAATGTGCCTCTGATCGCTGTTGAAGGTGTATCGGATGGAGAAGGACAGTGATGTAAGGATTGAAGAAAGATCTTCTGGCATCGCAAACTATTATGTTCCTTATTCCTTAACGATCCTCCCGCACAGGGTGTGTCATATTGTAGGTGAAACTGTAATACCATGTTTAGTGTCACTGTATCATTTTACTCTAGAGCTGTAAAAAGTAGGAAGTCCGATATCCGCTAGAGGTAGGAAGCCTAGATAGTAGTATGGAGTTATAGAGTTCTCAACTTCAAAG